>NC_134576.1:124093692-124702026 GCF_050947875.1 Dermacentor variabilis
CCTATAATGAAGCCAATGTTTGATGCTGCGCATATTTTTCGTCGTAAGATAACTAAGACATACGAAAAGATAAGGAAAATAGAACCTGGCAACCAGGATTCACCTGTACCGTTTTTTTTAATGACTTCTTTCTGACTACACAAGCACTTTCTGTTTTGGCAAATTAGTTCAGCGCATAACCGCTAGGTAGAGGACAATACATACAAAATAAAATGGTCGACGACAATATTTCTTTAGTTGAGCTGTTTTATTTGCTCTTCTTCCATTACCTGTTATTACGGAAGTATTCTGCGTAAAATACCGTAGAAACTCGAATTCTATCCTAAATTAATAATAGAATTTACCCAAATTTGCGTGTTTGACTTTCCGTTCGTTTTAGTACGTGGACAATCCTTTGCTAGTTCTTGAGAACATTTGCTTAACCGCGTGAACAACTGTTCGATGATGCTTCAACGTACCGTCGTGACAGCCTTATCTTTTATATATGTGTGTTTATATTGTATAGTATCACTAACCCTTACATTTTCTTTTTGCCTATCTACTGGACATCGCCAAAAGCCTCAAAACTTACACGATTTGAAATCTCACTCTAGCATGGAGTATGTACCAACAAAAGGACAACCTTTCAAATCGACAGATTTTGAATCGGCAAAGCACTCATAGTTGTTCTCTTTGCGTCCGTTCTTTGTTCTTCCTCCTGGACCAAATCTGTCGCAGCGCGCTAAGGTAGACATCTATCAGAATTTTCATTTGACAGCTCAATCTTTCGGCATGTCGACAAGATTACAGAAAAATAAAAGAAATTCGCGGAAAATGCTGGAGCAAGAAAGTGCATGAATGGAGGCGTTCTCGTAAGCACCAAGTACTGCTTGGTGCGGCATACCGGCTAATATTCTGTCTACGTCCTGTATACTCACGTTGCACAATTTGATCTTGAAGAGGTTGATCTGTGTGAAAAGAAAATTTTCAACCTTGAGTTTCCACTCTTGGTACGTGGCAGCTAGTAATCGTACGCACTCTTTTACATCGTGTAGAAATGAAGGCTATTTTTCCTATTGATCGTGTACACTGAACTGTGACGCTAGTTATCTTTAAACTGAATATCCAGCAGCTTTTTCTTGTTTTCTTTTTTGTTAACTGTACGCAGGATTATGCCGATACCCGTTAGATGGCGTCGGCTACTTCCCTTATTCATAGATGCCGTTTTAATCTCCCATCTTCTTGTTTTGCTGTTTCCTAAAGATATACATTGCTTTAAGCTTTACATTCTCAAATACAGCATCCACAGGTGTTCCTCAAGAAACCTCTGCACACTGACAATTGATATGTTGGCGGCAATTACAAAAAAAAATATATTGTGCCGCTGCTCGCACTCTCCACAGTGACTGCACGGAGTTCCAAGATAAAACTATCATCTGTGCCACGAAGCCGAGGAGCAAATATTTAGCAGGATTGCCATTGAAAGCCTATAGGCGAATCACTCGAGCAATGCGGAACGAAACATGTTAAACCTCACGTTATTTAACCACAAGTGGAAAACCTGGTTGGGGGTTTCTTTTTGGCAAAGTATTTTCAAACTGCCAATATTTCATGCTTTTAACGTTGTCATACTGAACACGTAATTGGCAAAATGATTCGCCTGCAAGGACGATTTGAGGTAAGCCGAAAGCTATTTACTTTGTACTCTAAGCCATCATGATCCTCAAGCGGAATTCGTTATGGACATCTACGAGCCGCGTTCGCAAGCAAACTTGGAGCGTTCGCCTACAGGCTAGCCTACGCTGCTTTAGGCTTGATAAATCGAAAGGTTTCATTCTAACAATGCACGCACATTTCCAAATCGTCTTCACCGTCTGTTGCATTAAAAGGCCTTCAAGAAGAGACTCCCGCTTCGTCTGTTCACGTATGTACGAGGAAGAGAACTATAGAAATTCCATATTAGGACGGCGTTGCCTCTTCAACCTAACACAGTATACAATTCATTCGCTGTTCCAGAAAAAGACGAAATTTCATAAGAATTTTGCAGAAGCTACGCTAATTGATAAGCGTGCACCACTTCTGCTTTAATTAGAGCGGGAACTTTTTTCTCTCATGGCCGTTTCCTCTGTGCTTGGCACAGAGACGAAGAGCGCTGCATATTCAAGCTGGCGATTCATTTCAGCCGTTCATAAATTATTTCACGTAATATGTTTTTGTTTCTTTATCGTTTCATTTACTAATCTACGTTTCATTTGAGCTTTTATTTCCCCTAACACTTCTTTTTCATTCGGCATTCAAACTCGCTTCTTCACGAAAGTGCAAGATGAGCGAATTTTGCATTTGATAATCTCTTCTCCCTCCAGATGGTATTGTTTATGATTGTCGGCCCACGAGTACTTATTTACAACACTCGTGCAAGCTACAGGAACCTCGAACACATGTGTGCGCTTGGCTCCTCATATGGGGCTGCTGGCGCCATTGCACATCGCGTCACGCGCACAGGTGGTCCAAACATCACACCAGGCACGCTCTTACGTCACCAGTTCTCTAGCTGCAGTCCATTCTTTTCATCGGCCCATTCTGTTTCCTTGGGTGCAGATGTTCTGCGCATTTGTATTCGAGCTGCGGAGAAAACAAAGGCTCTATTGGCGACCTCAGCACAGCCGTTGCTCAGCGGGCTTCAATGCCGGAACGGGCCACCGATAGTCATAACACCTGAAATCACTATAACGTGGCACAACGATGCCGAAGTGCCTAACGTATATTTACTTGCATGCCAGTTAGTAAAACCATGCTAATAATACTCATCGTCCACGCATTCTAACCCAAAAGATAGCGGCACCTATTTCTCCACTCTTTGAATGAACACTGCTTTCATAAAGCATCTGTGTAAATGTCTTTGTCGATGTTTGAATGTCTCTGTCGTGCAGTTATATGCAACGCTTCGGATTATGCTAGGAAACGATAGTTTTGCCATATTTTACACTTTATATTTTCCCTTGTTTCAAAGAATTAGAACTATTTGTTTTTTAGGATTCCTTTATAGGACTCTCGGAAACCTTAATGATAACGACTGTATGGCGCTCCGCAACGCTTGAATGAGTAATTTTCTACGAAGACGGTGTTAAACCTACGCGGAGGGAAGATTTATAACACATCACTCACAATGTACTACCTGCTTAAAGGAAGTATGAGCAGCGTTTCCTCGCGCATTGCTGCGAGGAGCCTTAAAAAAAAAGAACCAACGATGCTCCTCGTATGGCGCACGAAAATTGGAGAAGACGTGTATGTGCTGAATGTATTTAAAGCACATAATTACACAACATGCTTGAAACTTTCGGACAGCGACACCCAAAACCGGCGTCTTTATCACCTAAAACTTAAATGTCCCCTTTTTTTTTAATTTTTCCAGGGTAGGTATTAAGCGCCCGTGGTGTCGTCGTCTTTCTTGTGTTTGTTGTTTTTGGCGCAAAATCATTTTATTATGGAAGTTATTAACCCTTGTAGGCGTTTCACCAAAATCCTCTAAAGAGGTACAAAAGGATGGTTTTGCAATTTTAATTTCATCAATAATTCAGAGTTGTAGAATTCTAGCTTTTCACACGTATTGAGACAAACGCCACCCCACGTTTCTTCAAAAAAAAAGAAAGAAAGAAAAGATCCGGTCAAGCCCTTTTAATCTGGTCAAGATGGAAGTCCGGCGAAGCCGTGCTTTGTGAAAGTTGTATACGATTATAGCACACGTCGCGCCCAACGGGTTCTCCACGAATTCACAGCGATATAGACTCATGTTTTCCCTCTCTCTCTCTCTCTCTTACTCTTCCATCCCCCTCCCCACGCGTAGGGTAGCAAACTGGACTCAGTCTGGCTAACGCCCCTGCATTTCCTTCCTCCCTTCTCTCTCGCCGTCGCACCCGGGAACTGTTCCAACGGCGTCGCCGACAGCCTGTCGTTGACAAACGTCGCGCTGGCGCTTGGCTTCGGTGGCACGTTCATCGTTCGTGGCGTTGGCCTGCCGCAGCCACTTTCGCCGCTGTTCTCGTGCGCGCCGTACTTAGTCAACGGCTTCGTTGTCGGCTACGGATTCCGATCCACTGGACGTAACGCTGCTGGCGTTAAGTACGTTCGGCGGCGTAGGCTCCTTCAAGAAGTTTGCGTGCCCATTCGCGCTTCTGGGCAAGTCGCCGCTTCCTGCGTTCCCATTGCTCTTCCCGAGAATAAACGGCTCGCGGCCGAGGCATCGTGAGTCCAAAGGGCAACTGATAAGAACTCTGGCGCGATTTCGATGTCACCATAGAGAAATGATTCAACAAGAGCGTTAATTCCCATACAGCCCAGCGGCCGAACTGACTGCATTGCACCAAGCCGTGGACGTTAATACCTGAGCCACACTTTCGGTTTCGGTTTTGTGCTCGCGCGTTTTGAATGCTAGCTGGAACGTGTTACGCTGGCTGCGCTGATCGGCGCGATTTTTTTTTCTTTTATTCTACTGCTCAATCGCGCGTGGTCTTGGTGCTGAATTGTTTTATTACTTAGTACAAATGATAGCCAACGATCTTTACAGTTCTCCGTCGAATATGTTCCACGTGCAATTTCACAGAGAAGGCACAATCCGCGTTGTCAAATGAGGAAATGTTTATTTTGCTCTATATAAATGCTTGTGTCGGGCTTTATGTGCATTCATCCATCGTTGTGGCACCAGGTAAGCAGCAGAAGTTCCCGTACGGGGCTCCACCAGGCGACGTCAGCTGATAGAAGTAAAAAACAACCACGTGTCATTTTGGTATTAACAAAATGACACGTGGTAACAAAATAGTGCGTCTATGGGCGAAACGTGCGGAAGTGGTGAATGGGCGGCATTACAAAAAGAAAGCAATACGTTTTTCATACAAGGCGTAGGAAATACCTGACTCATCCCAAGCAATACCCTGCATATCACGAAAACATCTGATTTCCATACATTTCTTCATTCCCGGGCCGGCACTTTACCAGAACAAAAACACGGGCTTATGCGCGTTTGCAAAAGAATTTGACTTCAACGACCGCGATAGTACGCTAGGTATACGCAGAGCTGGCAACAACACACGCTCTCAACCAGACCATTCTTGACGCTTGCAGAATTCCTTCTACTCACACTCAAGACAAATGCTTGGGTCCAAAGCCTGTCTCCAGTCACTCTGAAGAGAGAATTTTTGAGTTGCAAGTTACTTGTGGTTGAGCTCCTTGGCGTTATTTTTTTCACGTTCTCCTTTGCCAAGTAACACAATCCCTGTTATCACTCTTGGCAATGGCTCGTCGCTTTTTAGACAACCGCGAGTACCGAAAGAAGGCATATGTTGTTGCGGGGCCGCGAAACGCGTCACAAGCTTGTCCCACTAAAATTCAAAACTCGCCAAACTTTCTCACCACCGCCGAGCTGCTTTTCGCTGGGTGGCGATAGGCGCGGTGAGTGTGTATCATAATTCTCCCTAAATGTAACAAAATAATTCCCGTCACGTTGGTGGTCAGAGAAAGCGCCACGAACTTGTCCTAGTAAGGTTCTGTACACGCGAATCTAACTGCGGCTGAGGGCCTTACTGCTTTTCTCTAACTGCGTCATAACAGCAGGCGCGGCGAGCGCACTGAAAAATTGCTCAAATTAGTCATAATAATCTGGGATTCACAGAAAGCTTCGCAAACATCTCCCAGTAAAAGACATTAACTCAAATAAATGCGGCAGGACCACTGAGCTGTTTTTCGCTAACTACGTCACAAGTCAAGGTTCTCCCGTAACCATAATTGCTCGAAATGCGTCACAGACTGTCAAAGAAAATTTCTCACCTTGCCCTGGGGTCCCCATCGTAGTTAGTTTGTCGACTTTAGGCGTTGTTTGCAGTCCTTTGTGCCAGCGGAGTACCAGCGGAGTGGAAACACGCCGTAGTGGTGATGATTCCCAAACCCGACAAAAAACTCCATATTGAAAATCTCAGACCAATTTCGCTTACATCATGCCTAGGCAAGCTGTACGAAAGAATAGTGACCCGAAGAATCCAAACGCATCTTGAAGACGGAGGATGGTACCCCAACATCATGTTCGGCTTCAGGGCAAACTTGTCTACCCAAGATATCTTGCTACAGCGAAAGAAAGAGGTACTCGAGACAATGCTGAAAAACGGGGAAAACGTGGTCATGGACATCGACATCAAGGGAGCCTTTGACAACGTGTCCCAAGCCGCCATTATGGAGGGGATTAACACCCCTAAATGCGGGAAGAAAGTCCATGACTATATCAGAAGCTTCCTAACCGACAGAACAGCGACAGTAGGCCTGGGAGACCTACGGAGTGACGCCTTTCAAACGCCATGCAAGGGCACTCCGCAGTGCTCAGTAATCTCGCCAGTACTCTTCAACATAGCAATGGTCAACCTTACCAAGAAACTTAGCAAGATCCAAGGAATCAGTGACGCAATGTACGCGGACTACATAACGATCTGGACTACTCAAGGCTCACTAGGGGATAAACAAGAGGCACTACAAGAAGCTGCCGCCTGCATCGAAGAATACACAAAGCAAAGAGGCCTCAGATGCTCCACGGAGAAATCTGAACTCCTCAGGGTGGGCAGACACCCCACTGATGCCCCGCTCGAAGTAAGGCTAGAAGGACAGAACATCCCGGAACAAAAGATGATTAGAATCCTCGGCATGTGGTTGCATGGAAGCCGGAAATGCAGCCACACAATCTGCCTGCTAAACAAAGCAGCAGGACAGGTGGGCCGAATGATTAGCAGAGTGGCACACAAGAGATGTGGCATGAAAGAGGAGGACACACACAGGTTGGTCAACAGCCTGATAGTCAGCCGTACCATGCAATCACCAAAACCGAAAAAGAGCAAGTGGAGACCATCCTCCGGAAAGCGCATAAAAGAGCTCTCCACCTCCCAAGGAACACATCCAACGACAAACTCATGCAACTTGGAATCAGCAACACTTTTGAAGGACTAAGGTAGTGCCAGCTCAAGGCACAAGTACGAAGACTCAGCATTACAACAACGGGAAGGGCGCTCCTGACAAAGCTAGGTCGGCAAGTAGAAAAACCACAAAGTAGCAGGGCCGCAATACCAGACCCACTAAGAAAGAAACTACGCACACAACCTATCCCGCGCAACATGGACCCAAACCTCCATGCGAGTAGGAGACAGGCTAGTGCAGAGTATTACGAAAAGACGATGGGACATCGGGACAATACAGTCTATACCGATGCGTCCCTATACTCACAAGCACACAAAAACAACGCGGCAGCGGTAGTAGTAAATAATCAAGGAGAATTAATCACAGGACTCACGGCCGAGGTGGCTAACATAACCGAGGCAGAGGAAATTGCTGTCGCACTGGCAGCGGAAGAAGATTATAGAACAGGAATATCCCTCAATATTCTAACAGATTCACAAGAGGCATGCCGGAGCTATATAAGAGGCAGAATTAGTGACACGGCGCTCAAGATCCTCAGCAGAGTTCCAATCGCTGAGGGACAACCCACACATAACATTATCTGGATACCAAGCCACGCAGGGATCAGGAGCAACGAAGGGGCAGACAGCCTAGCTCGAGGGATGACCAGCCGAGCAGGAACGTCAACCGCCCCAGAAGGGCCACAGATCAACTGCGGGAACAGCTATTCAGAGCTATTAAACCTCTATAAGGGGCTAAGATATCAATATCCCCCACCACATAAAGCATTAACAAAGGAGGAGGCCGCAGGATGGCGGAGATTGCAAACGGGCTCCTTCCCAAACTTACACATACTAAGTAGGATGTTCCCCACGCAGTCTAGCGCATCCTGTCCGTGGTGTGGAGCTAAACCAACATTATACCACATTACATGGGGGTCTACAAGAAACCGGGCATTCCACAAACACCAAACACCAAGTGCGGAGCAATGGGAGAGCTGGCTCACCACCCGCGAGCTAGAGGATCAAAGAGCTCTAATAGCGCACGCGTGCGAGGCGGCCCGGCTCAGTGGAGCCCTGGACTAGGGGCCCATCCATGGCTGAAGAGGACCCAAGCTTCAATAATTAAGACTTCGGTCTCAACCCGCTAAAACCTTAAAAGAGTAAATAAAGTTTTCCATTCCATTCCATTCACCTTGCCCTAGTCCAATAGTGCAGTGGTGCCGTGTCGCAGTGCAGGAACCCAAGAATATGCTGGGAGACCCAAAAAACCAGACTGAATGCAAAAAAACAAAAAAAAACGATAAACAGCCAGATCGATGGCCCAACAGGCCGACGCTCACATGCGTAGGTGGCCTCGCTCGCTTCGGCGGCGTGACTGACGGACGACGTATGCATCGGTCGCCTAATTGGCCTGTCGCTAGGTAACGCAAGAAAGAAAACTGGAAAGGTAGGAAACTGGACACAATGGTAACGTCACTTGAATTACCAGCCAGTGCATGTGTCGACCCCCTCCCCCCCTGCCTGATTCGCGTTCTATTACGACTGCATTCTATTTCTTAAAATTTATTTTGTGTAGTGCTTACGAAATAACTTAAAACAGCAAAACCCCTATTTTTCCCGTACCTCTACACTTCTGTGACAGATGACAAATAAAATAAAATGTCAGTATGGTCGCAATTTGACATTCCACATTTTGTAACCGTTGTAGAAATTGAGGTGATGGACACTGCAAAACCTGGGCCCACATTTAGCGGCTGAAGTACTACACAATAAAATCAAATTAAGTAAGCGATGTCCTGCACGATACAAATGCGATGTCCTTGCAACAAACTATAGTTGCTGTTCGTTATAACGAAAAAACATTTACTTTTCCTCAATGATCATGGAATATTAAACAGTGACTGGACACTCAGAATGGAACTTAGTACATTTGAAGCGCATCTTCATTTATACAATATTGTCCTTACATTAGTGAACATTAGTGAACTATAAGAAGGCCGCCATTCATGCCTTTGGCAATAGATTCGATATGTTTCGGAGGTTTAGTACGAACATAACCATCGAGCTTGATGACATTGAAATCCTCTATACACACGGAAATGCAATGCTGAGCAAATACATGCAATCATCTAGGGAGAGAGAATGAGCAGATAGCAAGGTTCGATACATTTAGCGGTCAACGTGATGATTTCACAAAAATGGGCGAGCAGCGAGATTTTTCATTTGTAATCGTTCTACCTCACCCCCCCCCCCCCTCGATTATCTTGTTTATTATAAGCAGGCTAGCGCTGTGTATTTTAGAACGAGCAGCTAAAGAGTGGAAATCGGGAACCCACGAAACGTTCATTTACTGGTGATTAGGCGATTCAGCAGCCTTTCGAATAGCACTTGGAGATTATTCAGCTGCAAGAGTCGATGCATCTTACATTTGGAGAAGGCGCATAAAAAAATAACGAACTGGTAGGATAGTGTGACAGATTCCGATACTGAAATCAGAAAGAAGACCACGGAAATGTAGCGTATAAATACGTGACCTTTTACGCACATACTTCGATATACGATTCTACTTCAACAAAGTTGGTTTCCTCAAAAAATAGGCTTCGTGACTGACAGAGTTTTTAAAACCATGGAACCCAGGCATATGTCTTTTTTGCACTTGTCGCATAAGCGGCTTCGTTGTCAAACGAGGAATTACTCACTAAGGAGCCACATGTTACGCAACAATGTTCAGCTCGTCATGCTACATCCCGAACTCCGTGTAGAGGAGTACCACTGCTTCGGAGCCGATTTTTCAATGATGTTGAGTGCAGACTACCTCGCTGATCCGCCGTAAAGACTCACGAAATGCTTGAGCATTTTTCGGCAAATGCTCCATGAGCGATTTCGGCGAGTGGCTCAAGAAGGATAACTAATAGAGGATTTCTACAACACTTTGCGGCTTTTAGTGCAGCAACGTATTATTTTACCCATAGGCATGTAATTGAGTTTCTGTCAGAAATATATCAGCCTCTGCTTAGACGGTTATTATGTAGGAGCACACAAGCAAGACGGACAGTGTACCCTCGCAGTTACGCTGTAGATTATTCTCTAGAATATACCGCAGAAACCCCACTTCTTTACTAAATTAATAATAATAGAACTTACCTAATTTTGTGCGCATCACTTTCCATTCGTGTTAGTACGTGGACAATCCTTCACCTGTGCTTAACGATATTGGTGTAACCGCGTGAACAGCTGTTCTATGATGCTTCAACGCATCGTCGTAACAGCCTTATTTTTATATATGTATTTTTATTATTTAGTATCACTAGCTCTTTCATTCTATTTTTCCCTGTCTACTGGGCCACGCTAAAAGCCTCAAGAGTTACATTTGAGCGCTCACTATAGCATGAAGTATTTGCCAACAAAAGCACAAACTCGAAAGCATTCAGCTTGCCGGGCTTCTCGGAAATAGATTTCGAATCGGCAAAGCACTCATAGATTTTCCCTTCGATCTCTTATTCGTTCGTTCTCCTCGCTAAAATGTTTCGTACCAAGCTAAGGTAGACAGCTTTCTGAATTTTCAGTCGAGAGCTCAATCTTTCGCCAAGTAGCCAAGATTATAGAAAAATAAAAGAAATTCGCGGAAAACACTGGAGTGAGGAAGTGTTTGAATGTGGGCGTTCTTGTACGCACCATGTACTGCTTGATGTCACATGCCGGCAAATAATCTCTCTACGTCTTGCATATTCACATTGCACAAGCTGAGTTTGAAGAGGTTCATGTGTGCAAAAAGAAAATTTTCAACTTTCAGTTTTCACTCTTGGTACGCAATCTTTGTGCATGAAGTAGAGGTGAAGGATATTTTCCTTATTGTCCGTTTAGACTGAATTGTGACGCTAGGTATGTTTAAATTGAATATCCAGCAGCTTTCTTTTTTTCTTTTTTATGAACTCTATGCAAGTCTATGCCGGTACCCCGTTAGATGGCACCGGCTACTCTCGTGAGTGCATAGACTCTTCTGTAATCTCACATCTTCTTCTTTTGCTTTTTCCTAAATACATATCTTGCTTTAAGCTTTACATTCATAAATACAGCCCCCACAGGTGTTCCTTAAGAAACCTCCACACAATGACCATGGATATTGCAGCCTTTATAAAGAAAAAGTTATATTGTACCACTGCCCGCATTCTCCCCAGTGACAGCACGCAGTTCCTAGATAAAACTATCGTCTACGGCTCGAAGCCGAGGACCAAATACTTAGCAGGATTGCCATTCTAACCCATAGGCGAATCACTCGAACAATGCAGAAGGAAACGAGTTAAACTTCACTTAATTGAACCAGAAGTCGAAATCTTTGTTGCTGGTTGCCTTTTGACAAAGTGTTGGCGCACAGTGAATATTCCATACTTTAAATCTTATCATACTGTCCAGCCAATCAAAAGCACCTAATCAGCTGAATGATTCGCCTGCACAGATGATTGGAAGTCAGCTGAATGTCTTTTACTTTGTACTATAACCATCGTGATTGTCAAGCGTCATTAATTATGGACATTCACGAGCCGCGTTTGTAAAGAACCTTGAAGCGCTCCCCTACAGATTAGCTGACGCCTGCTTTAGGTTCGACAAATCGAAAGGCTTCGATCAAACAAAGCATGCATACTTCTAAATAATCGTCGCCGTCTGTTGCATTAGAAGTCCTAGTAAAGAGACTCGCGGATCAACTTTTCACGTTTGCACGATGAACAGAATAAACTCTACCGATCCCATATTAGGGTGGCGTTGCTACTTAAACATAACACATTGTACAATTCATCTGGTGTTCCTAAGAAATAGAGAACTTTATGAAGAATTTCCCAGAACCTACGCTAACTGATAAGTGTGCAACAATGCTACTTCAAGTGGATCGGCAGCCTCTTTGTCCCATCGGCGTTCTCTCTGTACTTGGCATTCAAAGCGCGTCAAATCGCCGAGGGGCGCTGCAGATCAAGCTGGCGATGGAGTGCCAGCAGTTCGTAAAAGCATTTCACACAGTATTTATTTTCTTTACCATTTATTTACAAACTTACGTTTTATATTAACTTGCATCTCACCAAACACTTCTCATTTGGCTGTCAACCTCGCCTCTTGACGAAAGTGGACGATGAGGGAGCTTTCCATTTGGGATTTCTGTTCCCTCCGGGTGATATTGTTTATCATGAGCTGCCCGGCGGAATGTTTGATTAGAACGATGAGACAAACTGTAGGAAGCTCAAATACATGTGTGCGCTTCGCTTTTGATATGAGGCTGGGGGGACCATTGCGCATTCCGTCACGTGTACGAGTGGTCCAAAGCTCACACTCCGCACACTGTTACGTTACAACTTCTGTAGCTCCAGCCAATCCTTTTCATCGGCCCGTTCAGCTGCCCTGGGCGCAGATGTCTACCGCATTCGGCTACGAGCTACGGAGAGAACATTGGCTGGATTGGCGACCTCAGCACAGCCGCAGCTCAGCGGGCGTCAACCCCAGAGCGGACCGCCAACAGTTGTAACACCTGAAATCACTGTAATATTGCCTTTTATCACCGCTTACTATGCCAAGGGCCCTAACGCGTATTTACTTCCATTTGCCTGTTAGTAAAACCACGCTAATTATACCCATCATCCACGTATTTCAGCGCAATACATTACGTTACCTGTTACTGCACTTCCTGAGTGCACGGAGCGTTCATAAAACACTTTTCTGTAAATGGCTATGTCGAAGTTTGAATTCTCGTGTAGTGCAGTTGCACACAATGCTTCGGATTGTGCTAGGAAATGATAGTTTCATCACACTATAGAACTATGTGTCTATTGCAGTTGCTCTATAGGATTGTGTAAAACATTACGGATAACAGTCATACGGCATTCTGGAACGCTGACTGTAATAAACCTACGCGAAGGGAAGATTTATTGCTAGTCACCAACAATGTGCTTCCTACTGAAATGAAGTATGAACATTGTGCCTCACAGATTTCCCAGAGGAGACCGATAACGCCGACTGTGCCTCTCGGATGACGGACGAAAACTTCGAGAAGACATGTATCTGCTGAGTCCAGTTAAAGGACATAATTGCACACCAGACTGAAAACTTTCGGAAGAAGTATCCCAACAACGGCGCATTTTCACCTAAATCTCTAATGTCAGCTCTTTTTCATTTTCCCAGGCAAGCGGGTAAACGTTGTAGATGTTTAACATAATGCCTCTAAAGGGGCAGAAAAGGGTATTTTCCGCAGTTTTAAATTTACGAATAATTAAAAGACGCACGCACCATTATTTTCCAACGTATTCCACCTAACTCACCCCACATTCAAAAAGAAGCTTCATGTATCATGCAGTGTTTTTATAAACAACTGAAAAAAGGCATATCACGCTTCTTGCGCTTGTAATCACATTAGCCGCTTTCCTGTAATTGTGCAACGAAGCTACAATTAGACACTAGGATATAAATAGCATACGTTATCGAAGATGTGGAACTCTTTGCTCTAGATGCGTTCTGAAAAATTCCCTTTATGCAAGAGGACTCCGCAAGGCGACTGCTTTGGAGCCGACAATTCAACTATGCTCATTACATGCTATCTTACTCATTCCCCGTAACGACTCTGGCAATACTTGAGCATTTGCTTCAAATACTGTATCAGCAATTTCAGCGAGTGACTCATGGAGCAAACCTATCAGGGTACTTTTATCATACTTTTTGACTTTTAGTGTAAAGAAGTGTTTTTTTGCCTCGGAAAACATGTTATTGAGTTGCCACTGAAAGCATTTCAGGCTTTCGTTGGACGGGTAATGCGAGAGACGGGGCTCTTCGACAACTGGTGACACACACAGTAACACTCATAGGAAGCTCAGGCGAAGCAATTGCCGGCTATATATGCCAGGCTAACGCCACCAGCTGCAACAGCACTACCACCACAATGCTCCTTTGAATGAATGAAAAACTTTATTTTCACAAAGAAGGTATACCGGCGAAGGTGGAGCCCTCAGTCCAGAGCCCCAGTGGCCTTTGCCATCTTGCTAGCTCTGTCGATCAGCTTTAGCTGTTCTTCAGGCTTCGAGCAGGATAGCGCAGCCTCCCACTGCTCCGGTGTTGGTGTTTTGTGTACTGGCGCTACCTTTGGCTTTTGGCAGGCCCATGTAACGTGGTAAAGCGTTGCGTGTTCACCGCATAGCGGGCATTTATTGTCGTATGTTGACGGATAGATTTTGCTGAGCAGACTCAGATTGGGGTATGTATTAGTCTGCAGTTGTCTCCAGGCAACCGACTGCTCTCTACTAAGGTCTTTGTGGGGAGGGGGGTAGATCCTCCTTAGGGCTCTTTGGTTTTCTAAAATTGCTCCATAGCGTCTGGTGACTGTGTCCGGTTCCCCGTCGTGGTGCGCCCGCCGGTTGGCGTATGCTCGGGCGTTGGCGTCGGCACGTTGGTTCCCTGTCACAGTCTCATGACCTGGTGTCCACGTAATGAAGCATCTCGAAAAGGTTATTTTTCTCGTCTTGAGTATGCGGATGGCCGCAGTGGATATGCGTCCACTGCTGTACCTTCTGCACGCTTCTTGCGAGTCCGTAAGTATTGTTGTAGTGGCCTCTTCGCCCTTGTGGGTGATGGCGAGTGCGATTGCCGCTTCCTCAGCCTCCAGGATGTTGTTGCCTTTGATCGAAGCGCAATTGATTTCTCTAAGCTGGTGATCAACAACGCTGACTACCGCCCCGGAGTGCTCTTTGTATGTGGTCGCGTCGACGTATAACACGTCTTTTTTCGCCGAGAAATATCTGTTGTGTGCCTCTGATCTTGCCTTTCTTCTGGCCTTGTGTAATTTAGGGTGCATGTTTCTCGGTATCGGGTTAACCTCAATGATCTCTCGAATCTCTTTAGATATGCTTTCCGTGCTGTTAATTTCTCTGCAAGCATCTCTCATACCCAGTATCTTCAGCGTGTTCCTGCCCGTTGGAGTCAGCATGAGTCTCATTTTCTGCGCGAGAAGGTGAGCTTCGATGTGTTCTTGCGCTGTGTTGTTTATGCCCAATTGAAGGAATTTCTCCGTCGAGGTGTTGACCGGTAGTCCGAGAGCGCATTTGTAAGCTTTCCTAAGGATTGCCTCTAATTGTTCTTTTTCCTGCTCGAGCGGTGTTTGGTAGGGGACACTGTATACAATCCTACTGATCACGAGGGCCTGTATTAGCTTACATGTGTCCTCTTCTTTCATACCTCGCCGTCTGTTTGAGATTCTTGCGATCATCCTTGTGATCTGAGCTGTAGTGTTTGCCAGCTGTCTGATTGTGTGGTCCACACGACAGTTGCTCTGTATCCACATGCCAAGGATCTTAACTTGGGATACCTCCGGAATCTTCTTCCCCCCTATGAAGATGTCTATGGAGTTTTGCAGATTGTATCCTCTTCTGTAGACTCTGAGCACCTCGGATTTCTCCGGGGAGCAGACAAGCCCGCAGTGTTCAGTGTATGCATGGACTGTATCTGCTGCGCTCTGCAGAAGGTCTTGTTTTTCTCCTAAGGATCCCTTGGTCACCCAGATTGTGACGTCGTCGGCGTATATGGCATGCCTGAGCCCTTCAATTTTTTCGAGCTTCCGTGCTAACCCGATCATAACAATGTTAAAAAGCGTAGGGGATATCACAGAGCCTTGCGGTGTTCCCTTTTTGGGCATGTTGAAGGTGTCAGTCCTGATGCCTCCTATACCAATGGTGGCGGATCTGTCACTGAGGAAAGCTCTGACGTAGTTGTGTATTCTCTGCCCGCAACCAATGTTGCTGAGACCCTCCAGCACAGCCCTATGACTTACATTGTCGAAGGCCGCCTTAAGATCGAGTGCAAGCAAGATATTTTCTCCATATTTCGGGATGGTAGTAAGTACCTCCTCCTTAATCTGCAGGAGGATGTCTTGCGTTGAGAGGCATTTTCTGAATCCAAACATAGTGTGTGGCATGAGCTCGTTATCCTCTAGGTGGGTCTCCAACCTCTGAAGCACAATTCTCTCGTATACTTTTCCCAAGCAGGACGTTAGCGAAATGGGTCGCAGGTTTTCCAGGCAGGGAGTCTTTCCGGACTTCGGAATCATAACTATTTCCGCATGTCTCCAGTCGTCCGCGATAGTCCCCTGTTCCCAGTGTTTATTTACGAATTCTGTAAATCGTTTGATGGAGTTTTCGTCCAGGTTCCTTATCATGGCGTTGGTGATGCCATCCTTGCCTGGCGTGGTGTTCTTTGTGGCAGACATCACAGCGTGTCTTACTTCTTCTATGGTAATGGGTTCATCTAGAGCAGGATTTGCTTCGCCCGTGTATGCCAAGCTGCAGTCGACGTCCGTTGTATCCCCAATGTAGCGCTGCTTGATGTTCTGCAGCATTTCCCGGTCTGTGCCTTGGAATCGGTGCGCGATCCGTTGGGTCGTTTTACGATTTTCGGACTTGGTCATGGTTGGGTCTATAAGACTCCTTAGCAAGGCCCATGTCTTTTTCCAGCCCAGGGTCCCCTGTAGCTCGTTGCATTTTTGGTCCCAGTTGCGCCCTGCGAGTTCTGTCGCATACTCTTCGGCTTGTCTGGTGACCTCAACGATTTTTAGTCTGAGTTTTCTGTTGTGCTTCTGCCGCCTCCATCTTCTTGGTAGCCCCCGTCGGGCGTCCCATAGGTGTAAAAGATGCTTATCCACCTCGGGTGTGTTGGTGGTGAGGGCGACCTCTCGGGTTAGCCTTTTGTAGTCTGCCTTGATTCCTGCGACCCAGCTCGTAATGTCTGTGATCTCAGTGTCTTCGGACTCCGCCCTAGTTTTTCTATAGGCTACCCAGTCGGTGAGCCTAGCCCGGCCAAGTCTTTTCCTGATCGGGAGGGTTTCTATCTTGATGCGCAAAATGAAGTGGTCGCTGCCAAGCGTTTCCCCGTCGTTTTCCCATCGAGCGTCCCTTACCCCTCTGACGAATGCCAAGTCTGGGCACGAATCTCGGTTGATACTGTTCCCCACTCGCGTGGGTTGGGTGTGGTCTGTGATGAGACTAAGCCTTCTGCGATCCGTTTCTCTGGCTAGGTCCCTGCCTTTTTGAGTTTCCTTAACGTAGCCCCAGCTTTTGTGCCAGGCATTAAAATCCCCCAGGATGACGAGACCCTTCTTGCCTGCTGCTTGTTCTGCCTTGCGTAACAGGTAGCCAAAATTGGCGTTCCTCTGGCTGGGCGGGCTGTAAATGTTGAGGAGGAAGATGCTTTCTTGGCTTCTCTTTTGGGTAATAATTTCAATAAAGACGTGGTCGATGTCCGTTGCGTCGATGTCGTGTTTGATTACGGTGACAGCTTTGGCAACCAGCGTCGCGACCTTACTCTGGCTGAGCCCTTCATAGACTGTGTACCCCGCAAGAGTGGGTGAGCAGCCGGTTTCCTGTAGGGCGATTATGTCTGGCGGAGCTGTGCAGTTAGTGATGTATTGTTTAAGGAGACCCTGCTTTCTGCGGATCCCACGGCAGTTCCACTGCCATATATCGAGGGTTTCCAACTTGACCGGGCGTTTAGGGTTGCTCGCCATACTCAGCCGATGGCCTAGTATAGGGTTTAGTTCTGGATTTCATGCCTGTAAATTGTACTAGGCGTTCTCTGTCCTTGCGCGCCTCCTCTTGGATGTTAGAAACGAGGTTGCTAAGATTCGCTAGTGCATCATTCATGGCCACCATGGCAGTTGTGAATTCCTGCCGCCCTATGGTGGCCGACTGGGTTTCGGCTGTTTGCGGCTTTGAGTTTGTCTGCCCTGTTCTCAGTGCCTTAAGTTCATCTATGAGCTCGTTGAGCTTCTGTCTGAGCTCAGCATTTTCTGCCCTGAGAGTCTGAATAGTTTGCCTTAGCTCATTTACTTCGTCATTCTGAGTGTTCGTGTTCTTTGGAGCAGTGGGAGAGGCTGAGAAAAGATGCGCTTTCCAGCTCACCTTACTGTCTTCTTCCTTCTTGTGTATGGTCTTCTTCTGCTGCTTCTTTTTCGTTTCCGGAGCCTGCCTGGTCTTGGACGCGGATCTCGACCTTGATCTAGACTTGGATGTCGAGCTGGAGTCCCTACTGAACCAGCGTTTCCTGGGCCGGCCACGTCCGCCGGCGTCCTTGGCTTCGGCGTCCGGTTCCTCTTTTTTTCTCCCCCGTGGGCTTCTCGGTTTCCAGAGGCGTTCTTTGCACTCCTTTGCCCGTGTCGGGTGCGCTTCCTTGCACAGCGCACACCTGGGCTGTCAGGTGTGTCCGTCTTCGATTACTGGCTCGGCGCAGTTCGAGCAGACAACGGCGTCAGGTGTCGGGCATACATCCGCCCTATGCCCAGGCTTGAAGCATATATAGCAAACTTGCCGCGATGACCGATAGAGGTAGCAACGCGTCTCGCCGCCGTATTAGTAAACGTAGCGGGGGACGATCTTGCCCTCGAAGGTAATTACCGCGGTTTGGGAGTTTCCAAGCATTCTTGCGTAAAGTATTTTGACTCCATGGGTACGTACCCGAAGGTGGGCCAGTAATTCGGTCGGCGTTGTACCGGCGTCCAGTCCGTGAATCACTCCTTTACACGAATTGTCCGGCGCTGCCACGTACGCCTTCACTGCATAGTCTTTCGCACCAAAACGTAGACTTGGAATGCTCTGCACTACATTGGCAGTCTCCATGCTTGGCGTGCTGATTATGGCGATGTTCGATCCGTTGCGCAACCGTATAAGCAAGTTGCCTTCGTTGCACATGTCTGGGTTTCCACATGCTTTGGTTACAGCCCGGGCCATCTGATGCGTGCTCAGTTGACTGATGTTGAGCCCATTCTTCGGTCTAATGATGACCTTGAAATCGGTCTTCGGCAGTGGAGGTAGCTTCTCTTGGCGAATGGGATTCTGCTTTAGTTTGGGCTGGCTCGGTGCTGATTTGTTGACCGCTTCGGTCCCGGTTTCCGGAACGGCGATGAGCCTTGAGTTGTGGTATCTTGCAGTAAACCATCCCCCGTTGTCAAGGGATTTCTTTTGCGATAGGTCGGTAGCGTTGTCGTCGCGTTGGGGGTTCTTTTCGATCGGCGTCGTGGCTCCGATCGTAGCAGACGCGTCGTCGTCAGCCATCCTGGCGCGTCCCGCACGAGCTGCAGGAGCAGCGTTCCGTCGGGCCGTCGGCCCGACGCCCCTTAGGCTTAGGGCAGCGTTCTTCTCCGCGAATCTTCGAGCAGGCAGAGAACGGGAAATATGGACTTACGGTTGAAAACCAGTTATCTACGGGTTTCGCTTGATTAGTAGAGGACGATGGAGCACTGCATTTTCGGCGGCGTCGAGGTCTTCCGGGTGAAATGAGGCGTCGAGGCAGGAGCTCATGCGAAGCGTGACCGCTCCGTTTGGCCCCCTAGCGTCGTCTCCGCTCCTTTGAAGTTGCTTTGAAGCTGCAGTTGTTTTTCTGAAAGTTTCGCCAGACAAACAATGCACTGACACGAATAGCAAAGTCTAGCGTTGTTCTAGAACTGCAATATCTTGAACGACGTACCACGTTTGGCAACTCGAGTTGCCAAACATGGTAAGTTGTTCCTCCTGTGCAGCAGGATCCTGCTGCACAGGAGGAACAGTGCCCTCGCAGCTACCAGCCATCTGAGTCTTGTCCGTCTTGTCCGTCAAGCGCCTGGTCCATCGTACATGTTCCTCTTTTAGTCTACGTCTCCGTAGCGCTCTTTTCTTCAACTATGCAAAACCAACTCGCCCACATTAAGCTTCGGCTGCTTCAGGCATCTGGGAACGCTAGCATCATGAGCGCCGACAGTGCTGTAGGAAGCGTCGCGCTAGAAACTGGGAAATTTACCAGCGAGTATGCGGCCAGTATAGTAAGCAACGTAGCAACAGAGAACGTTAAAATCAGAGACGCTGTGCGAGTCTCATGGGTGGAGGCAGAGAAAAAGGAAACAGGCTATGAGGTTTTCGCTAAGAGGTGAAAGTGAGACAGATTTGCTCTAGATATTGTTCAGGAGATGTAGGGTACGAGAACAAGCCTAAACGGCGGCCAGTAGCCAATGGTCTCTGGGGGCCAACCTCGGCCAGCTGGACGCCTGAGAGTGGGTCCTCCGGGACTTAGCTGACGAGCGTTACATACCGTACATTTGTGCCTACTATGGCATGGGTAGTAGCCGCTCTAAGTCACCGGTTTCAGACGCGTATTAGTTTGAAGGAGGCGCCAGGCCACCGCTTGTTGCTTAGGAAGTGTTTGGCGCTCTGGGCGATCCGGGACCTTTCGAAATCTGAAATGAGTCGTGGTCTCTGTGCCGTTATCCATGCGCTCCGCTCTCGACCCTAGTGGGGACTGCTGTGTAGCTCGGCTTGCAAGTCCACGAACCGTGGCGCGAGCCGTCTCGCTTCTGGGGAGAGAGGAATGCGCCAGGTGCTCCCTCGCTAACGGTGGCTTTCGTGTAGCTCATTACGTACTTGGCTTGTATGGAAGGTACTGCTAATGAAATATCCCATTCCTCTGGTATGCTACTTCGGCGTTGTCGGTGGCATTTGAGCCGCTTACATTTGCGTCAATAAAGAAGGGTACTACAGCTGTGGATATGTTGCGGTGGGCTATGTGCTCTGCTTCGTCGACGTAGGCCACGTTCTGAGTCTTGTAGCATCCTTCACATAGCTTTGGGAGGTTATTCCCGTCGTTACTTGTTATGGTCGGTATGCATGTTTCTAGGTACAGGGGACATACTTAGATGCGCCACTACGTCTTGGGAGAGGTTACATTTGTTCCATACTATGATGCGTAATTCACATGGAGTTTGTTCTCTAGGTTTCTGCACTTAGGGCTTTGTGTAAGTCTCGTATTGTGCTTTCTTTTGAGCTTCTAAGATTTCTTCGAGTGTGTTGTGCATATGTAGAGCTAGGAGTGTGCCGTGCCCCATGCGTATGGGAAGTAAGTCCCATCGCTTGCTGTGAGACCATTGATTGGTGCGTTCAAGACTTGGAGCTTTAAGTGGAGGTATACGTACACTGCCCGGCTAATAAGGAAGGCCTGTACGGTGCATTCCAAGTTGGCTTCTTCATACCGGAGTGAGATATGGCTATCCTCAAGGTGAGCCTCATTGTATGTTGGGAATGTTTTCTAGTATTTTGATGTTTTCACTTGTACGTCCGGTTTCCGGTGCGCGAATTTATAGGAGTCTGATACTCTCGAGAACGGGTATTCGGGTGCCATCTGTTGGCGTTAAGTGTAACGTTTGATTTGGCCTTGGAGATTTTGCGGACCCCACGCGTCAGATGGTAGAGCAGCAACTCTGATTTCTCCGGTTAACTTCGCAGCCCTCCACTTATCACTTACTTTCCAACCTTATGTATGGTTGCTTGTAGAGTTTCTAGCACAGAAAGAGAGAGATAAGCGGGAAGGTAGGGGAGGGAAATTAGCAAGAAGAGATTCTGGTTACTTGCTTGCTCTGGGGGAAGGGTAAGTGGAAGTGAAAGAGGGAAAGAACGACGGAGAGAAAAAGCAACATTTCTTGTAGAGTGTGATGTCATCAACCTGCGGGATATGGTGTTACCGTACAATCGCATTTCGTTCTGCCAGTAGGCCTAACATAGTTACATGGAACAAAAAGGAATACCAATATACTGCGGCGTGCCCCTGCTATCGAATTCCACATCTTCTAGTTTGATATCGCCTTTTGTGATTTGCACGATTCGGACCGAGGCGGAATACTTAACGCACACGTAGGCTCCTTAACCCATTCATAACCTTTATTTGTTCTCTGGAATAGCTTTCGTTTAATGTTGTAAAAATCCTTCACTACATTCCGCCCAAGGATAGTTTGGGTATCTGCTGTGTGAGATCCCACATCTGTTGTTTGGTGTTCAACTTGTCGCATAATCTCTTGTGTGGATTGTTTAGGCCATAAGAGTTGATATTTTTGTCTGTAGTGTAAGCATATATGCGAACTTCATCTTTATCTGTACAAAGTCATCATCAATCGACGGCTCGTGTTCGTTTTTGCATCGGCGCCATCCTTCCATCTTCGAATAAAGCGTCATCTCGACCGTGGTGTAATTCAAGTGGTGGAGGTGCTTGGCAAATGTTTTCAACCTAAAAAAAAGAGTAAGAACTAAAATTACTCCAAATAATCCCCCTGATTTATCAAAACGGCGTCAACAACAATTTTCTTACCGAAGGGATCTTGTCTGCAGCATTGAACACATCGACCAAGTCATAGATAAGCCATAAGTTAAACTGTTTTCCTTCGCATGGCACTGAAGCTAGCCGCTCCCACACTCCGTATTCTCGCGTATAAATCTGCTATTCTGCCTAGGTTCGATCACGCCGTTATTGTCCGCCATCTACTTAAAAGAACTAATATTGAAAAGATGAAAATGATTAAATAAGTAGCGGTTCGGATTATATACAATCGTTATGAATGCACATCGATAACAGACTTGTTAGCCGGAACTAAAGTGAAACCGCTATCTACAAGAAGACTTTAGTGAGTTATGATATTTTCATATCAAGTTACGTTATATCAAACGTGCCATGTTAAGGTCGATGCATCTTCAAGAATTTCATATTCCTCTGCTTATTATGCAAAACAACGCCATAATCCAACATTAACACTGTACCAAATACGAAATAATTGTTTAAATGTTCTTTGTTCTCATGAACGACGTGCGATTAGAATTTATTAACAAATAACCAGGTGTTGCAGCCCTTTGTGGGAAAGCATCTCTCAAGTTTTTGTATATATACATCGTTTTTCATATATAATGTGCTTGTGCTTTACCAACCCAGTCTTCAGGTACATTGTTCCTTTATAAACGAAAGGTATATATATATATATATATATATATATATATATATATATATATATATATATATATATGTGTGTGTGTGTGTGTGTGTGTGTGTGTGTGTGTGTGTGTGTGTGTGTGTGTGTGTGTGTGTGTGTGTGTGTGTGTGTGCCTTTATTAATGTCGCATGTGTGTGAGGTAATTGTATTGCACAGTGTACTTTTTTGTTATTTTTTGTTTTGTCCACAAATGATGTTCTAGCAAATCATCTATGAAACGTGTAGTTCGAGTCGCCTTAGCGGCTCATTGTCTTACAATGTTTCGGGATAGTTTCCATAAAGCTACAGTCACAGCAATTTTCTGTAACCGTACTCCCTCCGTTTGCGGCCATGCATTGACAGCAGACCGGAATTCTCAAACGTTTACAACTTCACTGTCGGCGAGTAAGTTTGCTTCTCAGTCAGTAACATAATTTATTACCAGATGTCTAACTATAACAGCGGTGACAGTTCAGCATTCTGTAAATATATAAAGGTCAGGGGCTCAGTAAGTCTTTTATACAGTCCTGAAAGTCTCCACAGAGGTTTACGAGATTTGCTACCACTGCCTAAGCTGTGCAAGCAGAGATATCTTCTTGATTTGTGTGTAAATTTTTCATTGGTCATTTCTGAAATACTTGAAAATACAAGACACTGCCATAAGCACTGTTACGGGGAATATAGGTAGAAACCGAAGCAAATTAGGCCTAAGTCAACACCGACATAACCAGTAGTGCGGGCGCCCTTTCGCGACCCGAAAATCCTTCTTAGTGCACATTTGGCGTTAGTTTTTAGTCGACTCAACTTTTTAGGGAACGAAGAAAAGTACCCATCCAGAAAATATAAGCCTGATGAACTAAAAGAGGAGCAAATTACACACCTTTCATCTCCAACACGTTTGATACTCGCTTAAAAGAAGATGAAGAGACTATGACCCTTACGCTTCCTTATGCGGCAAGCGCCTGCAGATGAATGGAGACTTAGAACCTGCAATACTTCCTATCTGCTTTAGATTTATTCAAGATGTATCTCCCCGTCACACCGCAGCTATCACAGAAATCTCTATTCAAGCGGGAAGATAGTTTTGCTACAATTTCAGTCTGCGTGCACCTTGGTCAACTGTTTTTTAATCCCGGCTTGGTATAAAAATATTCAAGAAAAGTGCAATGCGCTACCTCACTTTTGTTTCTTAAGTTCTCATTTGGGACACTCAATACGTCCTATAGGGGTTATTATGACTGCCTCCTTTGAAGAAGCAGGCAGTTATTAACATCTAATATTTGATGCGAAACCACAGCCCTCTTACGGAGCTCTGTGAGCTCACCAAATTTACCAGAAAACTTGCGAGTTCCCACGCTTGTTTTCAGCATTGCTACAAAACAACAACATTAAGAGTCAAGAAGCAAAGCAGAGGCAGAGCCCGTTTTTCGCATGCACATCAAGGGATTGATTTAGATTAGAGAGCAACGTGCCAGCTGTGTACGTGATAACCCAAATAGGAAGTTTTATCGCAAAAAAGAAAATTGTCAAGAACCGCTCCATAAATTGCTGGAAGGCGTTGTAAATTGTGCCTTCGCCAGTATGTCGTATATAAGCGATATTCGAATTAATTTTGCTTGGAATTGTCAGTGATTTCGAAAGTGTTTCTTCCGTTCATTTTGTTTTTATTATTTTTCAGCTTGCCCCACAACTTAAGGGCTCCATCATACTGTATAAATTTCAGCATAATTTGCAAACCAGCGCACGTGCTAGCTCTATGTGCGATACTTTAAAAGAGTGTTTATTCGTTTTTGCTTCTTCACCGTAGAAGAAATGATGACAACGGGGAGTATTATATCCAAAAGTTGTCAACGCTGCTGATATCGAGGTCGTGGGTTTGATCTCGTCAACCGCGGCCGAATTCCGCTCAGAGCAAAATCTGAGAACGCTCGTGAACTTAGACTTACATGTTGCATGCTAAAACACCCAGGTGATCAATAATAATCCCTAGACCTCGACTACGGCGTGGCTCGTGACGATACTATAGGTTCGGCATGGAAATTCTCAGAATTCCTTTTTTTAACCCAGGCAAGAATCAAGAAGGAAAAGAAGTGCGAGGACACTTGATAACTTCTAACGAGTTGTGAATGCTAAAGCATTGATCTCCTATTGAACTGCGCTGCGCAGTCCTTCGAGTTTTGCGCAGCCAGAAGGGTACCATAGCAGAACGTGGTGTCCGAGCCAGTAAGTACCAGCAGCCCGAAGTGCGAACGCCACATGACGCCGAGGCGGCGATGCATTCCTACGTAGCACAAGGGCTGTGCGCTTCGACTTAACACGTCATGCAACCTTGCCTGCCTGGCTGCCATAGAATCTAATGGGGATGCTCCGGAGTAAGCTGCGGTAATTCTTACGTCACCACTTTCGGCACGCCAGGCAAGCCAGTCGAAGTTTCGGTCCAAGTAGCACGCGTCATTAGGCAGAGTCTAGGAGGCGCTGGCTCCGCTTCGCCGAAAAGCGCTAGCGCCGAGAGCGAGAATGAGAGTGACGTGGCGTCGCGACGATGCCCTAGCTCTTCACCCACGCTACAACTCGCGCGTTATCGCGGCCGCGGGTGTTGCCTCTCGCCCGGTCTCCTACGTCGACGCGCAGTTCGCGACGCGGCGTCGCAGCCAACGGAAATGGTACTTTAGGAGCCGTTTCGCCACTGCAGACGAGAGTCAGCGGCTTTTTGGCTCGGTGGGCCATTTGGCGCTATCGTGTCATAATAACCAGTTTCGCCCCGAGGGTAAGCGCTGACAGCGACAGCAAGGGTTAGCGTTTAACTGCCCTTATGGCGTCCTCATATTACGACTATGCGACGTGGCACGACGCCGCACGCAAGGTGACTCCTGCCGCATAGAAGAGACAGCGCCCTGGAAGCCACTAGGCACCTCACAACGTTCACGTATAGGGTGCGTTGACGTCATTTACGTCACTTGGGTTACCGGCCGCTGTGTCAACCTCCGTCCCCCTTGCTCTCTTCTCTTTCTCTTACCATTGCCTCTTATTTCTTAACCCGTACTACGTATAGTGCTTGTCAAGTAATGTAAAAGGACAACGTCCCCATTATCGAGCGCAATTCTGCTCTTTCATCTGTGAAAGGGTTAAAATTAATAGAAAATGACAGAATGCTGGCAGTTTGACATGTCACATGTTATAAGCGTTCTAGAAATTGTGGACATAGACACTGCAACACTAAGCCCATTGTTAGCGGTTGAAGCATTATATGATAAATTGAAATTAAGTAAGTGACGTCACCCACTTTATGAACAATGCTTACAAGAAAATACAGTTACAATTCGTTATAGCCAGAGACATTTACTTTCCTCGCCTGATCTTCCAATAGAAAACAGTGGGCGAGCACTTTGAACGGAACTCAGTACAATTAGGGGGCATTTCCATTTATAAAATATTTTCTTTTATACATCAGCAAACATTATGTGGGCCGCCTTTCATGCCTTTCGGAATAGACTGGATATCTTCTGAGAGGTGTAGTAACAAACATAACCTTCAGACAGGCTCTATACACACGGAAGTACAACGTTGAGTAGAGGATGCAAATATTTAGTGACAGAGTGAGGGAATAGATATAGGCGATACATTTGGCGGTCAACGTCACGCCTCCATGAAAATGGGCGAGAAGCGAGTTTCTCACATGCAAACGTTCTACACTGCCCCCCTCCCCCACCCCCCCGCGTCTATGAGTGTGTTTATCAGAAGCAGTTCGGCGGAGTGTATTTTAGAACGCGCATATAAAGAACGGGAATCTCGATCCCACGAGACATCCATTTGCTGGTCATTAGGTCATTGGGCAGCTGTTCTAATAGCAACTGGAGAATAATAACGAGCTGCAAGAGTCGGCACATCTTCGTTTTCGAAAAGGCGCATATAAATGAAGAACAAATCTGCAGGATAGTGTAAGAGGTGCTGATATCGAAAAAAAAGAAAGACCATGGAAACACAGCATATAGAAACGTGGCTTCTTGTGCGCACACTTTGATATGCAATTATACTGATACGAAGTAGATTTTGTCAAATAATAAGTTTTTTGAGCTCCTCAGTGTTCCTAGAAAACTGTCAAAACCAGAGATATCATAAAGTTTTTTCGCAGTTGTATTCGTGTAAGCGGCTTTGCCGTAAAGCAAGGGGTCATAGAATAGTAACTGTCCATTATTCAATACGAAGCACATGGTCGCAGAAATGCTCGATTCCTCGTACTGTATCCCACGAACAGTAGCATAGAGAAAGAAATTCAACAAGAGGGGACACTCTTCAAAAACTGGCAACAGGAAACACGTCACGCCTAGTTTCAACAACATTCGATAGTTGACGCGAGCATCGGAAAAAAAAATGTGAAATAAACTTCTAGACAACGTCTTATTTTTTTTATTCCTTCCCACTAAAAGTGAAAAAGTTTTGCGTGTAAATGAACTTATACTTTGCAACTTTTTGTTGCGTTGCCTAGCAACAAGCTAGCGGCACGCCAGACGCGTGCATACCTCATGCGCCAGACAAGCCGCAGGAGTGAGCGAGGCCGGTCGTACGTGCGAAGCTCGCGTGCTCGGCGACCCGTCTGTTTTGGATATAGCCCATTTTTTTGGGGCTCCTGGCCTTTTCTATGCTTCTCTTGCGTATCGTCTGCATTTCAACACGGCACCACTGCACTACTGGACTACGGCAAGGTGAGAAATTGTGTTTGACAGTGTGCGGCGTATTTTAAGCACATTTAGGCTTAGTTCGAGTGGCGCAGTTAGCGAAAAACAGCTTCGCCGTCCTGATGCAGTTAATTTGAGTTAATGCCTCGTCCTGGGAGATGTTTGTGACGCTTTCTATGAGCCCCAACGTTACTGTAACTTATTTCGGTAGTTTTTGGGCACGCTTGCCGCGCCCGGCTTATTGACGCAGTAAGCGAAAACCGGCTCGGCCGTGTGACGCACTTGCGCGTGTACATGCGTGTACTACGTCGTAGCGCCTAAGACAGACAAGTTTTCGCGCATTCTGTGGTCCCCAACATTATTGTAACTAGCGTCGTTATATTTGGGGTAGTTTAGAAGCACGGTTGCCGCGCCCGGCTTATTGGCGCAGTTAGCGAAAAGCAGCTCGGCTGTGTGTCGCAATTGGTTTCGCGTGTACTGAATCTTAGTGGTAGAAGTTCGTGACGCATTCTCTGACCCGAAAAAGTATTGTAATTTATTTGGTAACTTTTTGGGATATCTTGAGGCTTTCCCGCCGCGCCTGGGGTTGTGAAGCTGTTAGCAAAAAAACAAGCCGGCCGTAGTGAGTTAGTTTTGCGTGAACTGAATTTTAGTGGGACAAGTTTGTGACGCATTTTATAGCCCTGCAACAACATATACCTTACTTCAGTACTAACGCTTCTCGAAAACGCGACGAGCGATTGCCGAGAGTGATAACACGGGAGTGTTGCATGCGCCGGCAGGACGCGTAAAAGATAACACGGAGGAGCTCAAGAACATGCCATTTATGTGTTCTGAGTGACTGAAAACAGGCTTTGCACCTACGAGTCTGACTTGCGTGCGATTAGAAGGCATTCTGCGAGCGTGTAACATGGTCTGGCTGAGCCTGTGTTGTAGCCACCTTTGTGTACTTGGCGTACCATCGTGTCGACTGAGGCCAAGTTGTTTTGAAAACGCTCAGTCACACGTGTATTTGTGCACATAAAGTGCAGGGAATAATGCCCGGGAAAGGAGGGGTGCTTGAAAATCGTATGTTCAGATTTTATGGCATTGTCATTGCTGCGAAATGTACGTAAAAGTGAATTTATCTATAATGCCGCTCATTCACCACTTACGCACGTTTCGCCTCTACACGCAATACTCCTGTTAGGTCAATATACCGAAATGATACATGCTTGTAATTTACTTTCTTTCAGCTGATGGCAACCGGTGGAGCATCGTACGGCAACGACTGCTGCTTACCTGGTGCCACAACTTTGGATGAGTGCAGAAGAAGCCCGGAACGAGCATTTATATAGAGCAAAATAAACATTTCATCATTTCTGAAGACATCTTTCGTTTTCTTTATGAAATTGCACCTGACAGATTCGGCGCAGTCTTGTAAAGGTCAATCGCAATCATTTCTACTTGTTAATGAAACGACTCAACGCCAAGGCCATGCGAGGTTCAGCAGAAGCGAAAAAAAAAAATGAATTCCGCGCTGAGCAGCGGAGCCAGCGCGGCGGGTACCAACTGGTGTTCAAAACGCGCGCGCCCGAAACCGAAACCGGAAGAAGTCAACAACATCCGCTTGGGGTGCTACAGTCAATTCGGCCGCTGGGCTCTATGGGAGTGTCCGCTCTTGTTGAAATTTCTTTCTCTATGACAGTAGCTTACGTACACTGCTTTGGAGCCAATTCTTCAATGACGTCCAGTGCAAGCTACCTCATTCACCCTTTGTTACGACTCCGGCCATTCCTGAGAAATTATGTCAAATGCTAAATCAGAAATTTCGGTGACTGGCTCAAGCAACGAAATTGACCAAATATTTCCTTCACGCCTTGTGTCTTTTAGTGTACGAACATGCTAGCTTAATCGATAGACATGTGATTAAGTTTTCGTTGGAAGTATATCAGCCTGTGCTTAGACGGTTCATATGTAGGAGTACCCAAACGGCAAGACAGCCAATGTGTCCATGAAGTTATGCTGCAACTCAGTTATTCAATGTTTCCACCGGCGGGTGGAGCATTGACAGCAATAGGAAGTCATCGCCTTGCGCCAGAACTCATTGGACGAAGTTTTAACTGTATGCGGGCGCGACTTGTTGGCACGAAGCAGCAGGCCTGACAACTTCTGCTGCACAGAAGGAACAGCGCCCTGTCAGCTAACGGCGTCGTGAGCGCCGTCAGTGGCGTTGTAGGCGTCGCACTAGGAACTGCAAAGCTTACCATATGGAATGCGGCTGGTGTATTAAACAGCATAGCACCAGAAAACGTTAAATTCAAAGTGAGGATGGCTGCAGAAAATTCTAGCTCGAGACACTGGTAAAGAAATAGGACATATATAGATAACTAAGAAACAAAGGTGAAATCAGGAGAGAAACATTTGAAGATAACAAAAGGAGAATCTCTTTATCGAAGCGAGCTCAGGATTTCTTATAACGTGCAGTTATAATGCGAGATACACTAAGAGTGAAAAAATGGGCGAAGAAGAAACATGTTATCTAAGAATGCGAAAATATCTACCGGGCTATTGGTTTAGGCAGTGCTGTCATTCTTGAAGGGCTGGGATTCGGGGACCACATGCGTTATGTAAACATGTCCGCCATAGAAATCACCAAAAGGAGTGTTGGCAAAAACGTCGGGAGAACACAAAAAACAGATGGGTGCAAAAACGAAGTTCCCTATACTTTCTGTTTTGGCAAATCAGTTCAACGCATGACCACAAGGTGGAGGACAGTACATGCAAAAACAAATCGGCAACGACAATTTTTCGTTAATTGAACTGTTTGTTTTGCTCTTCTTTCATTGCGTCTTACTGCGGAGGCATTCTGTAGAAAATACTGCAGAAACTCCACTTCTGTCCTGAAATAATATTAATAGAATTTACCTAATTGTGTGTGGTTGACTTTCCAATCGTGTTAGTACGTGAAGAAACCTTCACTATTGCTTAAGGACATTTGTGTAACCGCGTGAGCAGCAGTTCGATGATGCTTCAACGCACAGTCGTACCAGCCTTATCTTTTATATTTGTATGGTTAGTATTTACTATCACTAACTCTTGCACTTTCTTTTCCCCTCTCCACTCGACACCGTCGAAAGCCTCAAAACTTACAAGATTTGAGAGCTTACTTTAGCATAAGCTATGTACTAACACAAGGACAAACTTTCGTATTTACAGATTTTGAATCGGCAAAGAACTTGTAGATGTTCCCTTCCGTCCCTTCCTTGCTCTTCCTCCTCGCCAAAATTCGTCGCATTGCGCTAAGGTAGACAGCTTTCAGAATTTTCATTCGAGAGCTCAATCTTTCGCGAAAGCTCCAAGATTACAGCAAAAATTGGAGGACGCTTAAGCTTCGCCTTCAAGAGTGGAACGCGACAGCGTTCCCGTCGACCCGCCAAGGGGTGTAAGACAATGGGCTACGGCGCAGTGACTACGCGCCCCGCATCGGACGCGGTGAGCGTCGAGCAACGCAGCGTTCGGCGCGACAACGAAATGAGCGCCTGAGCAAGCGACGCACGCCTGAGCCTTAGAAACAGCTCGTTTCTAAGGCAACACCGCGTTCACTAGAGGGGCTTTTGCACCGCTTTGAAGCATCGAACTCGTGGCTCAGAGATGCTTGCTAGTGAATCCGCGGGGTTTATAGCAATGTGGGAAGAGTTTAAACAGGAATTTAAAATAACAGCCATTGAAAGAGCCTCTGTGTTACGCTACAATGAAAAAAGAAAAGAAAATGAATTGCAAAATAAGCTTAACGTATTGTCGTCGATAAAATGCCCACAGCCAGAAGAGTTGTCAACAGAGATAAGGAATATAAAAAATGAGCTTGAAATCATTGATGTCAAGAGATATAGGGGGTCAGTGATACGTGCGCGCTCAGAGCATTTGTGGCTCGGGGAAACGCCCACAAGGCGCGCTTTGGGCGAAGAGAAAAGATACGCATCGCAAAATGAAATAAAAGAAATTGAATGCGGCAACGTGCGTAGTAGCGATAGTAATACAATACAGCGTGCCTTCTTCGAACACTACAGAGAGTTGTTAAGCTGCCAAGGAGCGGTAGAGGCTGGCTTTGATAGCGAATACTTGCCTTTAATGCCTAGACATATATTCCTAGACTGTTTAGATTCAATTTTTCATTGGGACGTCCTCCAGAGAACGCTGAAAAAAGATTTGCCCCTCACACCATATGGAATTAACTTTCTTGCGGTTAACAATGACGGGGGTGTGCCCTATGACATGTTCATGGTATTAAGCATGCATAGCACGTGGAAAACAAGAATGGCTGTCAGACATGCAGATCCTATTGTAAGATCGGTAAGAGAAAACATCATTGAAAGCATTGCCTATATCCGAGATGTGTACCAGTCCCAGGACGAACAGCCAACATGGTATACTGTACTTAATGACCTAGTGTCATTAAAACGTTTTTAGTAATGTCGCGTCAACAAGCTACTGGTTGGCGCTTTTAACATTTTTGTGTTGGTTTCTCTGTTTTGTGTTGTCACATTGGAAATAAAGAAAAAAAAACTCGTGGCTCAGTGGTAACGTCTCCGTCTCACACTCCGGAAACCCTGGTTCGATTCCCACCCAGCCCATCTTGCAAGTTGTTTTTTATTCATGAAGTGCTTGCTGGGATTTATCGCTCACGGCCAACGCCGCCGACGCCGATGCCGACGACACCGGCTTTTCTGCGACACGAGCACCTTAACGCTGTCGCGTTAAAATAAAAGAAATTCGCCGATAACTCTGGAGCGAGAAGCTGTTCGACTGGAGGCGTTCTTGTACGCACCATGTAGTGCATCGTGCCACATGCCGAGAAATAATCTCTGTACGTCTTGTAGACTCACGTCGCACTATTTGAGATTGTGGAGGTTGATCGGTGCAAAAAGAATATGTTCAAGCTTCAGTTTGTGCTCTTGGTACGTGGCAGCTATATAAGCTAATAATCGTATGCAACCTTTAAATGAAATAGAGGCGAAGGATGGTGCTCGTTATTGTCCCTGTAGACTGAGCTGTGACGCTAGTTTTCTTTAAACTGAATATCCGGCAGTCTTTTTTTGTCGTTTTCATTTATGAACTTTGTGCAAGACTATGCCGGTACCCCGTTAGATGGTGCTGGCTACTCTCCTTAATTCATAGATGCTTCTGTAATTTCCCATCCTCTTGTTTTGCTGTTTCCGATATACATACATACATACATACATACATACATACATACATACATACATACATACATACATACATACATACATACATACATACATACATACATACATACATACATATTGTGACACACTGACGAAGAAGATGTTTTCATCTTCGTCGGAAGAAGGCTATGTACGCTCTGGACTTTGCGCGCTGTCTAGCATCTTCTCAGCTGCTACAATTGTTTTAACTATCCTGTAAATATTCGTGTGTCTGTTTTTGGCCCCGTAACATTTTTTATGGAGGTGCTGGGTACCAACGGGCCCGAAGCATCCTCGCCTTCAGCTGGCATTTTCCATGCAGCCCAGGAGCGCCCGCTGCGTGAATCCGCCTTGATAATGATCCCGCAACCTCCGGCCAAGACTGACCGGTTATATCACGATGCAGACTGCTTGCCGCGCCATCCTGTCGACCCTCTCGACGTTTCTGCGGCTAGCATACCTGTCACCGTTCTCGGTCTGGCTGCTTTTCGCGATATTGGAGCCGAACAACGTAGGGACGCCTTCTTGCAACACATTATTCAACGGCTCACTTCAACGACGCCCGATCCTTCCGTTGGCATGTTTGAACTTCAAGATGGTTTATTGTACCGCTCTAACATGCGCACGGACGACCCTGTCCGTCTCTTCGCTGTGCCTGAGCGTCTGCGTCAGACTGTTCTTGCCCAGATTCAGGATGATCGACTGCCGGTCACCTTGGCGTGTCACGGACATATTACCGCGTTCGTTGGCGCTTATTATGGCCGGGTCAATACCGTGACGTCTGCCCTTATGTCGCTGCATGTGAGCTTTGTCAACGATGCAAAAAGCTGACCAGACTCCCTGCTGGTCGCCTTCAACCACTTGACGTACCACCAGTACCATTCTTCCGTGTAGGTGTTGATATTTTAGGCCCTTTTCCTACGTCTGCATCGGGAAACAAGTGGCTTGCTGTAGCAACAGACTGTGCCACCCGATATGCAATCACACGGGCTCTTCCGACAAGCCGCGCAACCTACGTCACCGACTTTCTCCTAGAGAACGTCATCCTTCACCACGGCGCCCCTCGACAGCTCCTCACCGACCGTGGCCGCTACTTTCTTTCTAAAGTTGTCAATGACATTCTACAATCGTGCGCGACTAAACACAAACTTGATACTGCTTATACCATCCACAAACGAGCGGTCTAACCGAGCGCCTGAACCAATATTTTACTGACACGCTGTCCATGTATGTCTCCACTGACCATCGCAACTGAGACGTTGCCTGCCGTTCGTTACTTTCGCCTATAATTCCTATCGCCATGATAGGAGAAACGAAGGTGCACACGTACGAAACTTGCATCTACAATGTTTTTAACGTCTCGGCCGTGGCACGGCCTTCGTCAGAATATATGCTGACGATTTTATTCTGACGAAGGCCGTGCCACGGCCGAAATGTTAAAGGCAGTAAAGATGCGATTTTCGTAAGTGTGCACCTTCGTTTCTTCAGCTACCTATGCACCGGACCTACACAACTTTTCCTTGAATTATATATATATATATATATATATATATATATATATATATATATATATATATAGAGAGAGAGAGAGAGAGAGAGAGAGAGTTAAGCTTTAGATGCACGAATACAGTCCACACAGGAATTCCTGAAGAAATCTCTACGGAGAGACAATTCATATGTTGGCGGTGATATAAAAGGAAAAAAATTTATGTACCGCTACCTGCACTGTCCACAGTCACAGCACGCAATTCCAAGATACAACTATCATCTACGCCTCGAAGCCGAGGGACAAATATTTAGTAACATTGCAATTCCAAGCCCACAGGAGAATCACTCGAACAATGCAGAACGAAACGAATTAAACCTTCCGTAATTTACCCTGCAGTCGAAAATTGCTTGGTGGTTTCTTTTTGGCAAAGTCTGTTCGAACTACCAATATTCCATGCTTTCAATCTTATCATACTTTCCAGCCAATCAATAACACGTAACTAGTGAAGTAATTCGCCTGCAAGGATGATTTAAAGTCAGCGGAAAGCTATTCAGTTTGCACTCTAAGCCATCATGATCGTCAAGCGCAATTCATTGTGGACATTCATGAGCCAGGTTTGTAAAGAAGCTTGGAGCGTTCACCTACAGATCCGCATCAGATCCGGTTGAAGCCCCCTGAGCACATCCGCTGCTCAGGGGGCTTCAACCACGAACGGACCACCAATAGTCGTAACACTTGAAATCACTCTAATATGACATTTTATCACCACTTACGATGCCGAAGTGCCTAACGTGTATTTACTTGCATGCCTGTTAGTAAATCCACGCTAATAATTCTCATCTTCCCCGCATTCTAGCACAAAAGATTGCGCCGCGTATTTCTGCACTCCCTGAAGGAACACAGCGTTCATAAAGCATCTGTGTAAAAGTATATGTCAAAGTTTGAATGTCTGAGTCGTGCACTTATATGCAACGCTTCGAATTATGCTAGGAAATGACAGTTTTGTCACACTTTACGCTTTACAGTTCCCCCAGTTTCAAAGAATGGGGACTATGTGTTTTTTAGGAGTGCTTCATTGGACTCTCGGAAGCGTTACGAATAACGGATATACGTGACTCTGCAATGCATGAATGAGTAATTTTTTACAAAGACTGAAATAGATCTACGCGCAGGGAAGATTTATTGCTCGTCACTCACAATATGCTTCCTGCATAAACGAAATATGAGAAACGTTTCCTCGCACATTTCACGGAGGAGACCAATACAACGAACTATGCGTCTTGTATGACGCCAGAAAACTTGGAGAAGACGTGTATACGCTAAATGTATTTAAACCACATGATTACACAACCTGCTTCAAACTTTCCGAAAATGTCTCCCAAAACCGGCGCCTCTATTACCTAAAACTGAAACGTCCCCTGTTTTTCATTTTCCTAGGGAAGTTGGTAACCTTTCTAGGCGTTTCACCAAAAAGTCTCTAAAGGGGCAGAAACGGATGGTTTTGCAATATTCCTTCCTTCCTTCTGAACTTCCTTCTTTTCATACGTTTTGAACGTAACGCACCCCACGTTGCTTAAAAAAAAAGAAAATATCCGGTCAGCCCTTTTACTCTGGTCAAGATGGAAGACCATCGAAGCTGTGCGTTGTGAAAGTTGTGCACTCTGCGACGTAGACTCACGTTTTCTCTCTCTCTCTCTCTCTCTCTCTCTCTCTCTATCACTCCCACATCCACTGCGCCACGTGTAGGGTAGCAAGCTGGACTCAGTCTTCTTACCCTCCCTTCCTTTCCTTCCTCCCTTCTCTCTAGCCGTCGCACCCGGAAACTGTTCCAACGGCGTCGCCGACGGCCTGCCTTTGATGCGCCTCACGATGGCGCCTGGCTTCGGTGGCACGTTAGTCGGTCGTGGCGTTGACTCTCCCCCGCCATTGCCGCCGCTGTTCTCGTGCGCGCCGTATTTGGTCAAGGGCCTCGTTGTCGGCCACGGATTACGAAGCGCTGGACGTAACGCCGCTGGCTGCAACTTCGTTCTGGGGCGTAAGCAGCTTTCGGGACGTTTGAGCTTCTGTGCAAGTCGCCGCTCGTTGCGTTGCCGCTATTCTTCGTGAGAGTGAACTGCAAGCTGCCAAGTCACCGTGAGTCCATAGGGCAACTGATAAGAGATCTGGCGCGATCTTGACTTCCCGGAACGCACGACAGGCACGATTGGTTGTTGATGCAATGACGTTTTATTCCAGTACAGGGCCGCGTCAATCAGGGTGAGTACTCGTAGACACGAACCTAGGTGGCGTCTCACGCGGACGCCGGCAGCAGAAGGCTCGAGTTTTGCGTTGACACACGTACACAATCCTGGGGGAACTAGCCCGTTTCATCATCGCAGAAAAAGAGGGAAAAAATGAAATAAATAAATATCGCGATTGATGTAGTGTTTTTAGAAGCCCGTGACAAAAATGCATATCGCGCTCATTGTGCTTGTTGCATTAGCTGCTTCCCTGTAACAATGCATCGGAGATACAATAGCTACTGCGCACAGCTGCATGTACGGCACACGTCCGCGAAAATGCTTGATTTCTCGCTCTACATCGCAACGGTGGACCACCCGTGCACTGCTTCGGAGCCGATCTTTCAATAATGTTGTCTGCATGCTATCTTGGTCATTCGCCGTAGCGACTCGGGCAGTGTGCTATCGTTTTCATCGAATGCTGCATCAGCACTTTCATTAGAACTTGTTGCTGGGCGAGTTGGTTGGGATCTGAAGAATACATTGTTGCGCCAAAAAAGGAAAAAAAAGACTTGAGAAGGAAGAGTACGAAAAGACAGATTGAGCGCTACGAAAAGACGATTTCCTTTTTTGGCGCAACAATGTATTCTTCAGCACTTTCATTCACTGACTCAAGGAGCAAAACTATTACAGGATTTCTATCACACTGTGACTTTCAGTGTAAGAAAGTATTATATCGAGAGTTTCCCCTTAAAATATATCAGCCTTTGGTTAGACAGTTAACGAAAAAGTGCACACAAAAAGAAACCGACAATGTACCCTTGAAATTACCCTGCATTCGCAATACTGAAAGTTTCGCCCTGCGGACGATGCATTAACTCCAATAGCAAGGTTGAGAGTTGCGCTAAAACTCCTTGAACGATGTTGTAACTCTATGCGGGTGCGGCGATATGTGTGCACGACGCAGCATGGTTCGCAACTCTCGCTGCGCAAGAGGAACAGTGCCCTCGCAGCTACCAGGCATCTTAGAATGCCAGCATTATGAGCATCAATAGTGATGAAGGAGAGGTTGCTTTATTGAAACGATTAAGCTTACCAGCAAGTATGCGGCTGATGCATTAAGCAACATCGCAACAAAGAACTTTAAAGTCAGATTGCCTGAAACAAACTCTTGGATGGTAGTAGGGAAAAAGAAATAGTCTATGAGTTTGGGCCTCATTGAGTTCTTCGAGTGCGTTATTGATACATAAGGCTAGGAGTTTGTCGTTTCCCGAGCGCTCGGGAAGTCCTATAGCGCGTTGTGAGGCTGTTGATAGATGCTCTTTATTTTAGACGCACCAACTTGGCCTCGCTCATGCCGAAGTGACGAATGGCTATCGTCGAGATGAGCCTCATTGTTATTCGGACACTTTTTTCTAGCATTTGGATGGTTTTCTCGCTACACCCGGCATCCGGCACGCGAAGCCTCCTAGGATTCTGATTCTCTCGATCACGGATATTTGGATGGAATCTGCGTTAAGTAGAAGGATTGATTGTTCCGTGGACCTCTTGCAGCCTCTACGCGTCTGGTCGTAGTGGAGCTACTCTTGGTTTCTTCGGTGAACATCGCAGCCCTCTGCCACCACATACGTTTCAACTTTGTTTACGGCTGCTTGTAGGCTTTCTTCTATCTCACCATCGCTTGCAACTGTTGCCCAAAGGATGATGTCCTGTACGTACCCACTAAGCTGTGACTCTTCAATGGTATGTTTTTCTGCCGGTAGGCCTAACGCCGATGCGTTGAACACAAAGTGAGAGAGGACCGATCCCTGCGGCGGGCCCCTGATACCGAGTTGTACGTCTTCTGATCTAAGCTCGCCTATTGTGTTTTGCGCGATGCGGTCCGAGACGACGTCGCTAACGTGCGCGCAGGCTCGTTGACCCACTCCTAAACCTTGTAGGTTCTCCGAAATAGCTTTGTGTCGCGTTGTCAAAAGGTTTCGTGAGATCTAGTCCAAGGATAGTATTTGGTATCCGCTGTCTGAGATCCCACGTCTATTGCTTTCTTTTTGCGTTGTAGCATAATTTCAGTGGACATTTTTGTCCTGAGCTGAATCGGGGTGTGCGTGAAAGGGCCATGGTCGTCCATGTAGTTATTCAGTTGTGTGAGGGCAACGTGACCAAAAGTTTGCCCGCGCGCGATGGTGATGAAATTCGCCTGAGAGTTTCTAGTCGTAGCTTTTTGCCTTGCCTAGGGATCATTATCACCTGCGAGGTTTTGCACTGACGTCGGATGGTGTCCCGCACACAGCATTCGTTCAGATACCTGGTGAGAGAAGCGATAAGATGAAATCATCAGCGAGATTTCGCAGGATTTTGTTGTTGATTCCGTCCTGGCCTGGGGCGGATTTCGTGTGGCGCCTACTAAGCTCATCTCGGGCCTCCGCCACAATTATGGTGCTGTCAAGGTTGGGGGGTTTTCTTTGCCAGTATATGAGTGGTGGTGTTCCCCTTGGGGTAGTAGTTACGTATCACGTTTTCTTGTAACAGGTCTTTTTCCGTGCTTGGGTATGTCTGAACTATATTGTTCAGATTATGTGTCTGTGAGGTCTTGCTATTTTTCGCGCTTAGAACTTGACACAGGAGGTTTCACATTTCAGCTAGTCCCATTTTTCCCACCATGTTTTCGCACGTGGCCACTCTATTTTGCCGGGTTCGTCCACTCACATTCTCCTGCATCTCTTTATTGAGCAAGGCAATCTTACGCCGCAGGTGTTGGTTTAGCTTTTGCTGTCACCAGCGCTTCTGCATACATTTTGCTTCCCAAATAAGTATGAGTTTACAGACTAGCTCCTATGGTCCTGCTGCCTCTGCAATAGCTTTGGTGGCTCTTTTCACGCTGTGGTGAAGCTTCAGAGTCCAGGTCTCTACGACATGTATGACTTCGTTGGTTGTCGTTGTGGTTCGAAAACAATGGCACGAAAGGCGACATGAGCACTGACGTCGCTCCTAAGGCTACAACCCCGGGGTGGACCGCGAATAGTTAGTTGTAACTCCTGAAATTGCTATAAAATCTCCGGTTTTTCACGGCTTGCGATGGCGCCATGCGTACAGCGTATTTATTACGTGCCTGTTCGCAAAAGCACGATAATAATACTCACCATCTGCCTATTCTAGCTAAAAACGTTATGCCACCTATTTCTGCAATCCCTCTGAATGCTCACAGCCTTCACAAAGTATCTATATGGGTGTCTTTGTCGGGCAATTAAACGCCACGCTTCGCATTATCCTGCATGATGATAGTTTCGTCACGCATTACATTTAACATTTCCTGGCTTTTTGCCGAATAGCAGCTCTATGTTGTTTACAGTTGCTTTAGGGCTCTGAGAAACAGTGCGGAGAAGAGCATTGCGACACTCTGCAGCGGTTGCATAAGACTGTTGTAAACCTGCGAGGAATGAAGATTTATCGCTCGAACCTCACAATATGCTTAGTTGCGATGTGCGACTCCTCCCACGCAGAAGATACAGCGCCCTGGCATCCAACAGGCGTCTCACAATGCTCACGTATAGGCTGCGTTGACACAACGGTGACGTCACTTGGGTTACCGAGCGGTGCATGTGTCTGCCTCATCCTCTCTTCTCTTTCTCTTACCATTGCCTTCTATTTCTTAACGCCTATTATGTGTAGTGCTTACGATATAATTTAAAACGGCAATGCCCCTATTTTTTCCTGTAACTCTACACTTCTGTGAAAGATGAAAAATAAAAAGAAGCGTCAGTATGGCCTCCGTTTGAGATGATACATTCAGTAAGCGTCGTAGAAATTGAGGTGGAAGACACTGCTAAATCTGAGCCCACATTTCGCGGTTGAAATATTATACATTAAAGTGAAATTAAGGAAGCGATGTCCTGCACGATATAAACACTACTTACAACAAAATTTAATTACTGTTTGTTGTAGCCAGAAACATTTACTTTTCCTAAATGATCGTCGAATATTAAACAGTTAGTGAACACTCGAAACTGAACTTCGTGTAGTTAGAACGCATTTTCATTTATACAATATTGCCTTTTATACATTAGGAAACATTACATATTCCGCCATTTATGCCTTTGGGAATAGATTGGAAATTTTCTGAGGTTTAGTAACGAACAGAACCATCGAGCTTTATGACCTTCGCACCATCTGTAAACACACGCAAGTGCAATATTGAGCCAGTGCATTCAATCATCTAGCGACTGAATGAGCAGATAGCAAGAGAAGGTGCATTTGGCCCCCCATCAAAGTCACGACTTCACAAAAATGGGCTTCCCCCCCCCTCGATGATATTGTTTATTATAAGCAGGCCAGCGGAATGTATTTTAGAACGGGCAGATAAAGAACGGGAAGGTCGAGCGTACGAAACGTTCATTTGCTGTTTATTAGGCGATTCGGCAGCCAGTCGAATAGCACTTGGAGATTGTTCAGCTGCAAGAGTCGGTACATCTAAGTTTTTGAAAAGCGCATGTATAAAAAGAAAGAACAAGCCGGCAGGATGGTGTAAGAGGTGTTTATAGTGAAATTAAAAAGATAAAGACCACGGAAACGCAGCGTAGAAATACGTGACGTTTCACGCGCATACTTCTATATATGATTGTACTTGAACGAAACTGATTTTCTCAAAAAATAAGCTTCGTGAGTGACATAGTGCTTTTTAAGAACCGTGATAAGCAGACTGATGGTAAAGCTTTTTCTTTTTTTTGGATCTGCAGTCGTATAAGCGGCTTCGGTGTAAACCCAGGGACGAAAAAATACAGTAAACTCTCAGTTGTACGAACGTCAGTTTATCGAATATTTCAGAATAACGAACTTTTTTAAAAATCCCCGGCAGTTTTCTTATAGATTCTATGCAAAAATGTTTCACTTAAACGAATTTCGGAGCAGTCAACATTTCAGTTGAACGAACTTGCTCAGAGGACCAAGGCTTATTTTTGTCGTCAGCAGGAGGTCGATAGCAATACTTTGAAGACTATGCACAGTGTGACAGTGCACTGATTACCTGTGCTAGACAGAGGGATCTGGAGATTGTTTCCAGTGTTCGTCCTGAAGAAGAGTGCGACGAAGAAGAGGCAATTGCCGAGCCAGTTTCAAACCCTATAACTCTAGCTGAGGCTGTAGGGTACATTGGAAAGTTGAGAGACTTTGTGTCTCAACAGCAAGCTGTGCCAGAAGAAGTGTACAAAACATTGACTCTTTGGACAGTGTTTTTACTTCCTGTGCTTTAAAAGTACAAGTGCAGAAGAAGATTACAGATTTTTTTCTAAGTGAGAAAGGCAGCATTATAACTGTTATGAACCTTGTACTTGTTGATATGTACAAATTCCATTTCACACATTTCTAACACTATGGATGCCATGTCGTTTGCTCCATGAATTGTACTTCAAACTTTTGACTCTGTATGCCATGCCTTATGTTGGTCTAGTGAATATTCAGTTTAGTGAACTTACAGTTAAATGAACTATTTCCTTCGGTCCCTTGAAGTTCACTCAAGTGAGAGTTCACTGTACTAACAAAGAATTACTGGCGGAACACATGTTTGAGAATGTTCAGTTTCTCATGCCACATCGCGAATCCTCTATGCAAGTGTTGTGTGCTTTGGAGCCGATGATTCAAAGACGTTAGCTGCACCCTACCTCACTCATCCGCCGTAACGGCTCCGGCAACGCTTGAGCATTTTTTTTTCAAATGCTGATACAAGCGATTTCGGCGAGCTGAACAGTAAGGATAATTATTTAAGGATTTCCACCACACTTTGTGTCTTTTAATGCAAGAACTTATTATTTTAATGAATGGGCAAGTAATTGAGTTTCCGTTTGAAATATATCAGCCTTTGCCTAAACGGTTAATAAGAAGGAGCACACAAAAAATTGGAGGACGCTTAAGCTTCGCCTTCAAGAGTGGAACGCGACAGCGTTCCCGTCGACCCGCCAAGGGGTGTAAGACAATGGGCTACGGCGCAGCGACTACGCGCCCCGCATCGGACGCGGTGAGCGTCGAGCAACGCAGCGTTCGGCGCGACAACGAAATGTGCGCCTGAGCAAGCGACGCACGCCTGAGCCTTAGAAACAGCTCGCTTCTAAGGCAACACCGCGTTCACTAGAGGCGCTTTTGTACCGCTTCGAAGCATCGAACTCGTGGCTCAGTGTTAACGTCTCCGTCTCACACTCCGGAGACCCTGGTTCGATTCCCACCCAGCCCATCTTGGAAGTTGCTTTTTATTTATGAAGTAGATCAACTTCCGGTTCGGATGCGAGCGCACGTCTTTTCCTGGCGCTCCGTTTCTTTTCGACAGTTACGCGTGCTGTTCGCGTCTCACCATCTTCTGTCGCACATCCTCTTCATCGGTGTCGCTTCGGCCACACGTCGAGACAAGCCTCGGAAAGGTGCGTTGCTTTCTGGCCGTTTTATGGCCGCTTTTACGCGCCAGCGGGCGGCCTTGCTAAGCCTAATGCAATGCACGACTGCGTTGATGACCGAGCCCGGGTCATCGCAGCTACCTCCATCTGACGACCATGAACAACGCCAGGGACAATCAGCTTTGATGACGCCTGCCCAAGACTGGGGCCAGGAAGCGGCTACGCCACGTCCCGAAGGCGTTCCGGAAGCGTCTACCACAGAACGCTCTGCTGGGATGCATGAAGAACGCTGTGGGCATGCTACCGCTGACCAACAACATAGACGCGAACGCCAAAGACGAAAGAACAATAGGGAACCGAACGAACGCAGCCGCAGCCGCCACCGTCGTGATAGAGACCGCTCTGCAAGTCTGTCAACGACGGCCAGTGCGGTATCGAAACGAACGCGGCACGACTCTTTCACGTCATCGACCTACGAAGACGCGTCCGCCCCTTCCAGTGACGAAGACGACATGCAAACACAAGCACCACCGACATCCTCAAGCCTACAGTCTGATGTGACAACGCCACGTCAAGCAGAGACTGCATTGCACGCGTCTCAAGAACTGTTTTCTTACGCAAACTCAAAGAAGCTAGAGACAATTCGAGACGCCGGAGCCCTCTCCCAGGACGCGTTTGAATATTACGGTGCCGAAGGAGTGTGGAAAGTGCAACGCCGTAAGCACAACCAAACGCGGCCCGAGATGGAAACACCGCCAGAAACTTTTGTGCTAGTCGTGAAACCAAGGGTAAACGTGGCGCTCACGACTGTACCAGGCAAGGACCTCCACCGCAACTTCGTGATAGCCACACCCGCTGCCGTCAACACCAAGCCTTTGACGTACACGTTGCAACCAGCATCTAACACCATAAGATTGCTCGTTCACGACAAGAGGCAAGCAGACGGGCTTCTCAAACTTTCACACCTAGACGTAAACCACGGACAGATACCAGTACAAGTGTATCAGGCACCCGGACGAGACATGTGTCGAGGTGTTATATACAACGTTGACTGCAATGAAACAAAGGCTGAACTCCGGGCAGCCTTGACCTGTGAGCACCGACGTATCCTTGACGCGCGCCCAATGGGAAAGCGTGGGGCATGTCTGCTGACTTTTGAGGGACGCCACCCTCCTAACAGAGTCGTGTATTACGGCCGCATCACCCGAGTTTCAATTTACGAACCTAAAAGCATCGTGTGTAATCGTTGTCATCGCTTTGGTCACAAGAAGGATGTCTGCCCGCACGAAGCGGTATGTCCTACATGCGGCAAGACACACGAAGGTAGTACTACTGACAATGAATGCAAACAGACGACGCCCAGATGCCGCAACTGTGAAGAAGAAGGTCACACGGCGACTGACCCGAAGTGTCCAGCTAAACTGAAGTCCGACGCGAAAATTGCTAAGAAACTCCGCTCAAGGCCCCGCTCTCGTCGTAGAAGGCACGGCGCACACCGATCGAGAAGCCGCACTAGAACTGTCCCGTGCCATGACGTCAAATTGACGCAGCAGCTACGTGAAAGTGAAAACATCTCACCGCAGCCACGTACCATAAAGGAAGCAGTGAGCGAGATTGTTTCAAAGAACTGCGTACAACCAACAACGGGAGGAAACGGCTGCAACCTCAACTACGCAGCAGCGCTCAAGCGAACTCAACCAAGTCGAGACAAACCGGCGAACTCTTTACCTTATACCACACCTATGCTGCCTTCACCATCGCAGCTGGTTGATACATCGAAAGACAATGTAGAAGCTGAGATTGCGGAACTCGCACGACAGAACGTCGAACTGCGGCGGAAACTAGAAGAGAACGAAAAAAGGCATGCAGCACTGCTCGAAAGTGTTCGTGCCAAGCGACAGCAGCAGCCATGCAATCCGCAGGAGCTCACTAAAACGCAAGAAACAACCTCTACTACCACACCGCAGACAGACCTGGCTCTGCTGGTACAACAACTTTTGCACCCTCTCCTCCAAGCGCAGGAGAAGCACTTCCAACGACAATATGGCTTGCTCCAACAGCTCTTCGCCTCGCGTCAATAGCCACCCGGCTTCGCGTACAGCCCTCGGCAGTCCCACTCTACACGTTTTACAGTGGAACTGCCGAGGGCTCGGCACTTGTGCGACAGAACTGAACCTCTTGTTTGACTGTGTCGGACGCCCCCTTGCGCTTTTACTTCAAGAAACTAATGGCACAGATCGGACACTACGACAGTTCAATGGTTATTACCAACCGTCAATAGAGCATAGAAACAGGAAACGACACCGAAACCCGCAGCACAATGGTATCGCCAGTGCAGCCGAAGAATTTGTAATACGGGGACAAGCGGCTGTCTTTGTCCGCACAGACATTCCGCAAACGCAGATTGACACTTCTCAGTACTCGACTGCCGTGCAGGAGGTGGTGGCTGTCCGTTGCAAGATTGCAAAGCGAAATGCAGTGCTGGTATCGGTATACATGCGCCCTGAAGTTAGCTCCCGTACACGCGGTTCATTCACGTGGATTCACGCTTTGCGGAGACGTTACCCAAATGACGACTTCCTGATAGGCGGCGATTTCAACGCCAAGCATCCGCAGTGGGGCTATAACTATCACACGCCCCGCGGAATGGCGCTCGCAGATGCCATGGAGTCAGCTGACTTAGTGCTCGCAAATGACACCGACTACCCCACCCGCGCCGCCCTGCATAGTGGACAACGTAACACGACCCCAGACCTGACGTTATCCACAGCAGCCTACGTGAAAGACTGGCGATGCGATCCGGACGCCTGGGGTAGCGACCACTATCCACTGTGGATTACTTTGAACGTGGGACGACAACGTGCGGCCGGGCGCACTGTGCGCACGATCAGATGGGATGCCTACAGGAGAGCATTTGCGGAGCAACCCAAGACTTCATCCGTACGGGAGCGGGCGTCACGCGCCCTGCGCAAGGCCACTACTGAGACTGAGGTGAGAGCTGATGCTCCGGCGCCGGACATACACATGCTAAACCTTTGGGATGCGCGCAAGCGAGCACAGTTGACCTACGAAGCCAATGGCCGACGACATCGCGACCGCGTGCGACTTCGACGTCGCACTGCCATCGCTAGAAGATACGCCAAGCGCCTGTATCGGGAACGTTGGAGCCAGCACTGCTCCTCATTCAACGAAAGAACTGGCCTCCACAAGGTGTGGCACACGTTCAAGGCTATGACAGGTCAGCGTAAAACACGCAGCGCTATTTCAAACGTCTTGCTCAAAACTAGCCAGTCAGTGAGCCAACTCCAAGATGATGCCGCCAACACGTTTTTTCCCCAACCGGCGACGCCCCCGAACGTCGACATTTACCGGAAAACGCCGCCAGTGACCGATGAGGGCATCCAGGCTCCATTCTCACTCTTCGAGCTCGAACAGGCACTTTCTTCCATCAACGCGCGCAGCGCGCCAGGCTATGATGGCGTGACGTGGGCGGCTCTGAGAAATCTGGAAGAATACGCAAAAAAGCAACTTCTCGAGGAGATTAACGAAGTGTGGATCAACGGTGAAATCCCAGCAGGATGGAAGCATTCGATAGTCACACCCATACCGAAACCAAACAAACAGCCAGATGTACTGTCGAACATGCGCCCTGTATCTCTCACCCTTACTACGTGTAAGCTGGCGGAGCGAATGGCCTTGACACGCATATCTCACTTTCTAGAAACAGAGGATCGCTTTCATCCAGCCCAGACAGGGTTTAAACCAAACCTTGGCACTCATGACAGCCTCCTACTTGTGAGGGAAGGTGTACTGCGTCGAAAGACAGTCGGTCGCGCAAAGCGACACCCGAGCGTCCTGGTGGCGGTGGACCTCAGTAAAGCTTTTGACACTGTGACGCATGAGGCAATCATCGAGGCAGCTGAGAGGCACGGAATCACGGGCCGCCCCCTCAACTTTGTGCGTTCCTTCCTTCAAGATCGCACTTTTTCCATACGGGTCGACGGAGACGTCGGGAAGGTTTACCCAAACATAGTGGGAGTCCCACAAGGCTCCATACTATCACCCCTCCTCTTCAATTTGACTATGATAGGCCTGGCTGAGCGACTGGAGGCTATTTCCGAACTGGGCTTCACAATTTACGCAGATGACATCACGTTATGGACTGCATCACGACCAATTGATGAGCAGCAGGAGACCCTGCAGGCGGCACTTGACGTTATTGACGACTACCTGCCACAAACTGGCATGCGGCCATCTCCAGAGAAGACAACCTATGTGGTGATCCGAGGTTCAACGCAGGACGAAGCAGCCCTCACGCTCACTCTCGCAGGCAAAACGCTGCAGCGAGCAGAAAAATCAGTGCGCATTCTCGGGATACCTATTGACCGCACAGGCACAGTGGATGCGTGGCTCGCAGACCTTCGTCGGACATTTCACAACACTCTGCACCTCATAAAACGAATCTGTTTCCGCATGGGCGGTGCTGGTACCGACGTATGCCGAAAGCTTGTTAGTGCTTTGCTGACATCCCGAGCGATATACGGAGCGCGCTGTTATGACCTGCTTGCTCGGCACTGGACACAGCTAGAGGTACTCCACAGATCAGCTCTCCGTGTTATCACAGGGCTCCCAAAACACACACGTGTCGAGGAGCTACATCGCTATGCGAAGTTGCCTACCCTCCGTGCAACCATCGAAGCATCGAAGGCAGGACACGAGGAACGCCTGAAGCACACCAGACAAGGCAGGACTCTACTGGCCTACATGGGAAAGGATATATCAACTTTGCCACAACTGCCATCCGACATCTCACCGTGGGATGACATTGCTGTCGTCGACACTACACCAACGCCCCGAAACATGGGTGCCCAACATGCGCACCGCCGGGCAGCATTCGCTGCGCGTCATGTGCAGACATTGGCAGACGCACCGCCAAGCCATGAACAAGTGTACACTGACGCAGCTTTCGACCCACGCACCAACGAGGGAGCAGTCGCCTACCACGTAGTGGGTTCTTGTGAGACACATTCTACCTTTACAACTGCTGATGCTGACGACCCAACGGAACTTGAACTCCGCGCAATAGCCTGGGCATTAGATAGAGTTTCAAGCACCACGCAAGCAAAACACATCGATATATACACCGACTCTCAGTATGCGCTGCATGCCTGCAAGTCGCGCCACACATCATCATCGGAAGTACTCCTCGTCAAGCAGGCCTTCAGGCGCGCGGAAGCCCACGGGGTCACTGCAACACTTCATTGGATCCCTGGTCACCAGGGCATCGAGGGAAATGAGAGAGCCCACGAGGCGGCGCGCGCCCTTCTTTCCAACCGCGTCGTCTCCCGGGATCCTTCAGAAGCCCTTACAACCAGCACAGGCAACACGACAAATGGAGCCCCGTATGACCCCGACAGAGCTCTGAGAGCAGCAGCCAACCGTCGCAAGAGGGAACTCCGTGCGAGTGTGCCCTCAGACCCAGACCCACTTCCAGCGGGCCTTCCCAGGTCGGGACAGGTGCTGTTGCATAGGCTCCGTTCCGGCTTCGTCCTCACACCGGATGTGCTGGAACGGTGGCGACAGTACCGGCCACGCCGGGAAAGACGCCCTCCATCTCCGTCTCCCAACTCCCTTCCATCGCAGGAACCCGGCCATCCCACAGCCTCCGCGGACCAAGAAGCGCTCCATACGCCACACAGGTGCCCTGACTGCGACATGGCTACGCGGCCATCCGCAGCCCATCTGTTTTGGGAGTGCCAGCGACACGCTCAACAGCGGGACCACCACCTGAGGGCGGTGCGAGTGTCGTCCTACGAGGAGTGGATTAGACCGGCAACTGGATCGATGGATTCTGACAGGGCCATTCTGGACTCGCTCTTGGCTTTCGCCAAGGACGCGCAGCTCCTAGGACGGCTCTGAATACGCCTCCCCCATCCTCTTCCTATTCCCCATTATAGGCCTTCGCGCCATCCTTTAATAAATACATTTTGACATCATCATTTACGAAGTGCCTGCCGTGATTTATCGCTCACGGCCAACGCCGCGGACGCCGACACCGACACCGACTTTTCTGCGACACGAGCTCCTTAACGCTATCGCGTTAATAACAGGACGGACCATATGCCCTTGAAGTTATGCTGGAACTGATTTATTCAAAGTTTCTCCCGATGGGCGATGCATCGACAGGAATAGCGATGACTAACCTTGCGCCCCAACTCTTTGGAAGACGACGTTGTATATGTATGTTGGCACGAAGCAGCACGCGTGGGAACGGGTGCTGCGCAGAAGCAACAGTGCCCCGGCCGCTGCGAGCGTCATGATCGCAGTCAGCGGCGTTGTATGCGTCGCACTAGGAACTGGAAAGCTTACCGGCTGAAATGCGGCGGTATAGTAAGCAACATAGCAACAGGGAACGTTAGACGCAAAGAGAGAGTGGCTGAGGAAATCTCCCAGCTGGAGGCACTAGTTAAGGAACAGGCCACGAATAACAAACTAAGAAAGAAAAATGAAATCAGCAGAGAAACATTTCATGATAACTCGGAGGGCAGCTCTTTCCAAATCGAGCTCAGGATGCTTTAATAGACACGGTTGTAAAGCGAGATACCGAAAGAAGGAAAAAACGCGCGAAGAAGAAACGTGTTATATCAAAATGCGGAAATATCTACCCGGTTGTTGGGTTAGGCACCACTGTCATCCTTAATCGGCTGGGGTTCAGAGACCATAGTCGTAACGTAAACATGTCCGCCACAGAGATCAGCAAAATGCAGTTGGAGGTGTGTTGACAGAAACGTCGGGGGACCACAAACAAACGATACATACAGAAACGAAGTTCCCTATAATGGAGCACAATATTTGACGCTGCGCATAATTGTCGTGGTAAGATAACTAAGTCATTTGGCAAAATAAGAAATATAGAGCGTGGCAACCAGTATTCACGTGTACACTTTTTTATAATGTTGCATTTCCGACTGTCACAAACATTTTCTGCTTTGGCAAATCAGTTTAGCAGATAACCACTTGGTGGAAGACAGTAAATTCAAAAGAAAAGGGGGGATAACAATATTTATCTAGTTCAGTCGTTTGTTTTGCTGTTCTTTCATTATGTGTTGTTAAAAAGGAATTCAGAATCTCCTTTTCTGTCCCAAATTAATAACAATAGAAGTTGAATGATTTCGTGTGCTTAGACTTTCCATTCGTTTTAGTTCGTGTACAATCCTTCCCCGGTGCTTAGGGACATTTGTGTGACTGCGAAACAGCAGCTCGATGATGCTTCAACGCACCGTCGTAACAGCCTTATATTTTATATATGTATGTTTATTATTTAGTATTTCTAACTGTTTTTTTCCCTTTCTACTGGGCAACGCCAAACGCCTCATAACTTACAAGATTCGAGAGCTCACTCTAGCATGACGTATGTACCAACACAAGCACAAACTCGAAAAGATTTAGCTTTCCGGGCTTCTCAGAAAGAGATGTCGAAGCGGCAAATCACTCACAGATGTTCCCTTCCATATCTTCTATGTTCTTCCTTCTCGCCCAAGTCTGTCGCAGCGTCCAAAGGTGGACAGTTTTCTGACCTTTCATTCGAGATCTCAATCTATCGCAAAGTCGCCAAGATTGCAGAAGAATGCAAGAAATTCAAGGAAAACGCTGGAGCGACAATGTGTTTGAAAGGAGGGGTTCTTGTACGCACCAGGCACTGCTTGCTGCCACATGACGGCAAACAATCTCTCCAACATACTTGTTGTATCCTGACGTTCCGGAAGCTGACCTTGAAGTTGGGATTGTGACTAAATCGAAAATTTTCTGCCTTGAGTTTTGACTCTTGGTACGTGGCAGGTATATCAGCGAGTATGGGTATGGAATCTCTTACACGAAGTAAAGGTGTAGGATGCATACTTTATTATTCGTCTAGACTGAACTGTGGCGCTATGTATCTTTAAACTAATGCCTAGTAGCCTTTTTTCGCTCTCCTCTTTATGAAGTGCATGCAAGCTTATGCTGGTAACCCGTTAGATGTCGCCGACTAATCTCCTCCATTCATAGATACTTCTGTAATCTCCCCCTTCTGTATTTTGCTCTTTTCTAATACGTACGTATATAATATATATATATATATATATATATATATATATATATATATATATATATATATATATATATATATATATATATATATATATATATATATTGCTTTTATGTTTAGATTCACAGATATACCCCACAGGTGCTTCTGAAGAAACCGCTACACTGTGGCAATTGATATGTTGGCGGCTACATATCAAAAATAGATATATATCCTACCCCTGCATGCACTCTCCATAGTGACAGCACGCATTTCCAAGATGAACATATATCTGCGCCTCGAAGACAAGCACCATATATTTACCGGCTTTGCCATTGCAAGACCATTTGCAAAGTACTCTAACAATGCGTAACGAAACGAGTTAAGCTTCACATAATTTAACCATAAGTCGAAATCATGGTTGGTAGTTTGCTTTTGGCAAACTGTTTTCGCATAGACAAAATTCTATGCTTCAAATCTTATCACACTTTCCATCCAATCATCAACACCTAATTAGCGAAATGATTCGCATGCAAGGAAAATGTGAAGTCAGCCAAAAGCTATTTACTTTGAAATCTGAGCTATCATGATCGTCAAGCGTAATTTGTTACCGACATTCACCAGCTGAGTTTGCAAAGAAGTTTGGAGCGATCGCTTCCAGATTAGCTGACGGCTGCTTTAGCTTGGACAAATCGAAAGGTTTCAGTAAGACAAAGCTTGCATAATTCCATATCATAGTCACCGCCCGTGGCATTAAAAGCAGTACTAAAACAGTCTCGCGGTTCGTCTTTTCACGTTGGCACGAAGAAAAGAAGAAACTCTAGAAATTCCATATTAGAGCGGCGTTGCTTCTTAAGCCTAACACAGTATACAGTTCATTTAATGTCCCTAACAGAGGTGAAATTTTTTGAACTTCGTAGAAGCCACGCTAATTGATAAGTGTGCGCCAATGCTACTTCATTTCGAGTTGTAACTTTTTTATCCCATCGGCGTTCTCTCTGTGTTTGACACTGAAAGCGTGGTAAATGGCGCAAGAGCGCTGCAGGGTCAAGCTGGCAATGGTATGTCAGCCGTTCATAAACTATTTCACGTAATATATGTTTTCTTTCGCGTTTTATTTACCGATTTACGTTTTATTTCAGCCTTTATTTCCCGTAATACTTTTTCATTTGGCTGTCAAGCTCGCTTCACCACGAAAGTGAACGATGAACGAGCTTTGCATTTGTCATCTCTGTTCCCTCCAGGTGCTATTATTTGTGATAAGCAGCCCGGCCGACTGTTTATCTAGAATGATGAGGGAAATTACAGTAACGTCGAACACATGTGTGCGCTTACCTTCACATATGAAACTTGCTGGGCCCATTACGCAACACGTCACGTGTACAGCTAACACCACACATACTGTTACGTCACCACTTCTCTAGCTCCAGTCCATCCTTTTCATCAGCCCGTCCAGCTGCCCTGGGGGCACACGTTTACCGCATTCGGAAAAGAACTGCGAAGAAAGCACAGGTTCGATTGGTGAGCTCGGCACACCAGACGCTAAGCGAGCTGCAACCTCGGAGCGGAGCGCCAATAGTTGTAACACCTAAAATGACTATGACATGGCCTGTTATGACCACTTATAATGCCGAAATGCCTAACGCGTATTTACTTGCGTTCCAGCTGCTGAAACCACCTTAGTAATACTCGTCATCCACGAATCCTAGCACAATAGATTACGCCTCCAATATTTTGCACTTCCTGAATGCACGGAGAGTTCATAAAACATCTCCATGCAAATGTCTACTTCGAAATTTGAATCTCTGTGTGGTGCAATTATATGCAATGCTTCGGATTGTGCTAGGAAATTATAATTTCGTCACACTATAGACTTCACATTTCCCTCATTTTCGTCGAATACGAACTACGTGTTTTTTTGCAGTTGCTCTATAGGACTCTGTAAAACATTAGGGATAACAACACTACGGCACACTAGAACGCGGACTGTAATAGACCTACGCGAAGACAAGATTAGTCACTCTGCACTCAAATATCATCATAATCAGCAGCAGCAGCATCAGCATCATCCTGGTTACGCCCACTGCAGGAGAAAGGCCTCTCCCATACTTCTCCAACTACCCCGGTCATGTACTAATTGTGGCCATGTTGTCCCTGCAAACGTTCCTGCCCCGCTACCTATCGTAAAATGCTGTTCTCTTCCGAGACTGTTAAACATTACCTTAGTTTCCTGCTGATTAATTTTTAGACCCACCCTTCTGCTTTGCCTCTCCAGGACAGTGAGCATGAATTGCAGTTGGTCCCCTGAATTACTAAGCAAGGTAATATCATCAGCGAATCGCAAGTTACTAAGGTATTCTCCATTAACTCTTATCCCCAATTCTTCCCAATCCAGGTCTCTGAATACCTCCTGTAAACACTCTGTGAATAGCATCGGAGAGATCGTATCTCCCTACCTGACGCCTTTCTTTGTTGGGATTTTGTTGCTTTCTTTATGGAGGACTAGGGTGGCTGTGGAGCCGCTCCAACTATACCTCCTCCTATATGAACAGCCACAATATTCTTCCTACTTAAACGATGTATGAACAGCGTGCCTCGCACTATTCAAAGAGGAGACCGATAAAGCCGACTGTGCCTCTCGTATGACGCACGAAAACTTCGACAAGACGTGTTTTTGATAAGTGCCTTTAAAGCCCATAATCGCACAAGAGGCGTAAAACTTTCGGAAAATTATCCCAAAAGCGGCGCCTTTATCACCTAAATCTGTAATGTCAGCTGTTTTTCATTTTGCCAGGATAGGGGGTAAGCTTTGTAGGTGTTTGGCATAAAGCCTCTAAAGGGGCCAAAAACGATATTATCTTGCAATTTTAATTTGATCAATAATTCAAAGACACACACATCAATGTTTTTCGACGTATACAACCTAACGCACCCCACATAAGAGGAAATAACTTCGTGACTAACGTTACCCGTGAAAAAAATGGATATCACGCTTCTTGCGCTACTAGGCGCATTACCTGCTTTGATGTAATAATGTTGGGAGAAGTACAACCAGTGACGGCGCTTTGGAGCCAAATATTCAATAATGTTCACTGCATGCTATCTTACTCATTCCTCGTATTGACTCCGGCAATACTTGAGCATTTTCGTCAAATGCTGAATCAGCGATTTCACCAATTCAGTCAAGGAGCCAAACTAATACGGTATTTGTGTCATACTTTGTGACGTTTAGTGTAAGAAAGCATTGTTTTAATCGAGAGACATGTTATTGAGTTCCCGCTTATAATATATCAGCCTTTCGTTAGACGGTTAATGCGAGACACGGGGCTCTTCGACACTCGGTGACACACACAGTGGCCCTCATAGGAGGCTCAGGCGGAACAACTGCCGGCCATTTGTAATACCGCCTTCAACGAAGCAACCGTTGAATACCGCCTCCAGGCGGAGCAACCCCACCTTCTGCAATACCACCACCACTACCAGCATACACACAACGCAAACGGACAATGTTTGCTTGATGTTGTTTTGAAGCTGCACTTGCTTTACTGAAAGAGAGAGAGAGAGAGACAACTTCATGTAGTCGCCTGCAGAACGACACCATGACTAAATGGCGCCGTGACGCGGGCCCTGACGTCTTCTCAGCGGGTGGTCTCTACTCAACTCCAGCGCGTGTTACTCCCGCGGTTGGTGGCCCTGTGGGGCAACGTTCCGTCGGTTTCGCTCGGCCTTTGTCTTTCAAGAGCCGCCGAGACCTGCTGGACGGCCCAGGTTTGGCTTTCGTGGTCGTAGCATTCCGCCGCAGCCGCGAGTCGCGGAGGAATCGTTGTACTTGTCGAAGCCTCATTGGGGAACTTGGTGCAATCCCATAGGATGTGCGTCAAGGTGGCCCTCTCCCGCTGGCACACGCGGCACACATCACTCACATATAATTTAGGGTATAGATGAGTCATTAATACTGGGGTGGGTAAAGAACCAGTTTGCAATTGTCTGAACAGCACCGCCTCCGCTCGGCTCAGCCCCGGGTGCGGGGGTGGGAAAGTCCTTCGAGCCAGGCGGTGGAACTGGGTAAGTTCGTTGAACGTCGTAATGCGGTCCTTGGCACTACACCACGTTGGACGGTCGGTTGCAGCGGCGCGGTTGGTTAGCGCTCGCGCCACTGCGTGTGCCGTCTCGTTGTGGTTATCGTGCTTCTCGGACGCATCGTTGCCCGCGTGCGCCGGGAACCACTTGATTCTAACACACCGATTCTGGCGTTGCAGGTCAGCCGAGCACAGAACGCGCACAGCCTCACCGCACACTTTGCCCTTTGCATAATTCCGCACTGCACTTCGGGAATCGCACAACACCGTCTGGCACCCGGGGTCGGCAATGGCCAGGGCAATGGCCACCTCCTCCGCCTGGCACGCCTCGCGGGCCCGTAAGCTCGCCGCTGCCCTCGTCGCGCCGGACGACGCCTCGATGACGGTAGCTACGAACGCCGCGCAGTCTCCCTGGTATTCTGCCGCATCCACGAACCTTGCGTGCTCGTCCTTGGCGTGAAAGTCGATGAGGGCCTTGGCCCTCGCCGCTCTTCTCTCCTTGTTGTACTCCGGGTTCATGTTTCTCGGGATGAGGTCCACCCGAATCCGGCGCCGGGTTCCGTCCGGGACAGAAACGTCGCTACTCGCCGCTTTCGCTCCGGGCGTGAAGCCCAAGTATTGAAGTATGCGCCTGCCGGCTTCGGTCATAGAGAGCCGCTCCAGCTGGGCGGTCCGTTGCGCTTCCGCAATTTCGTCGAGGGTATTGTGTACCCCCAGGCTCAGGAGCTTGTTGGTGCTCGTACACTCGAGTAGTACGAGCGCCGCCTTGTAAGCTCGGCGTATCAGGGCGTCGATTTTATTCCTTTCACATTGCATCCAGTTGTGGAAGGCTGCAACGTAGGTGACGTGGCTGATTACGAAGGAGTGCACAAGCCGAATCAAGCTTTCCTCCTTCATCCCGGCCTTGCGGTTGGCGACCCGTCTGATGAGACGTATTGCGTTGGTAATCTTGGCTGTAAGGCGGGAAATAGTCTCGCCGTTGCCCCGTCGCTTGTCTATGATCATGCCGAGCACCCGGATCTTGTCGACCTCCGGGATCACGTGGCCGTTCCTCGTCACGATCTTGATGGCCTCGTAATCCCTCGCTTCGCTCTTCTTACGTCTGACGTATTTCGGTGGTAACACCAGCAGTTCTGACTTGCTCGGTGAGCAGATCAAACCAGAACCGTTCAGCTGGTCTTCAATCGCGTCGACGGCTTCTTGCAGCGTGCTCTCAATGTGACCATCGCTGCCTCCCGGAACCCACAGCGTGATGTCATCGGCGTAGATGGTGTGCCGGACGCCCTCGACGCGAGAGAGTCGCTTGGCCACCCCGATCATGACGAGGTTGAATAACAACGGCGAGATGACCGAGCCTTGGGGGGTCCCGACACTGCCGAGCCTCTTCTCTTGGAGCCGTAGATCGCCGGCGCAGAGCTCAGTAGTCCGTCCCGTCAGAAAGTCCTTGATATAATTGTATGTTCTTGCGCCCATGTTGAGTCTGGACACCTGGGCTAGGATTGCTGAGTGCTTCACCTTGTCGAAGGCGCTCTGCAGGTCCAGCCCCAGAATGGCCTTGTTGTCTTTCGTTAGGGTATCTTCGTCAATTATATCTTTCTTCAACAGGATCATCGCGTCTTGGGTGCCGAGGGAACGCCGAAACCCGATGATCGTGGTGGGGTATAGTCCCGACTCCTCCAGGTAATCCTGCCACCTACACATGAGGACGTGCTCCAACACCTTCCCCACGCAGGACGTGAGCGAGATGGGCCGGAGGTTGTCCGTGTTCGGCGGCTTGCCTGGTTTGGGGATGAGTATGGTCTTGGCAGTCTTCCACTGCTGGGGCAGTGACCCCGCACTCCAGCACTTGTTGTAGTAACCGGTGAGGTTTTCGATGGCCACATCGCTGAGGTTCTTGAGCGCTCTGTTCGAGATGTGATCCGGGCCGGCCGCCGACTTGCTGTTTAGTTCGTGCAGGGCCGCTCGCACCTCCTCGACGCTGATGTCGCGGTCAAGCTTCTCGTTGGCTTGACCGCCGTACTCAGGATGCCTTTCCGTGGGTGTAACCGGAAGATACTTGCTGTTTATGCGTCTGATTACTTCAGTTTCCCCGTTTTCCTTGACTGCTCTATGAATGATCTTTGCGAGGCGGTCGCGTTGGTGGGACTTTGTTTTAGTCTCGTCGAGCAGATGCCGCATCAAGTTCCAGGTTTTGCCGCTATGCATCTGCCCGTCCGCAGCATTACAGATTTCGTTCCATTGTTGCGTGCAGAGCAGCCGACAATGAACTTCGATGGCGCGATTCAGCTCCGCCACCTTCTTCCTTAGGCGCCGATTTAGTCGTTGCTTCTTCCACCTGTTAAGGATAGATTGCTTTGCTTCGAATAAGTGCGCGAGGCGGCTGTCAACCTTGTCGACCTGCTCATCCGTTTCTATGATTTTGGTCGCCTCCTTGACCTTCCCCGCGATGTGAGCTGACCATTCTTCTATGTTATTGATTTCCTCCATCTCCGTTGGTAACAGGCTACGGAAGGCATCCCAATCCGTAAAATAATGTTTTCTGGTGTCCTCCGAGGCCTTGACCTCTTCCGGTATGATGACCTCTACGATGTAGTGGTCGCTGCCGAGCTCTGACCCCGTGTTGCGCCAGGAGATATTCCCCTTCTCGTCGTTCTTCACGAACGTGAGGTCCGGCGTCGTATCCCTGGACACAGAGTTCCCAATCCTTGTAGGATCAGTCGGGTCTGTGATGAGGGTGAAGCCCAGGTCTAATGTGTCTTGGAACAGGTCTCGCCCCTTGGCTAATTGCTTGTTATATCCCCATGCCGGGTGTGCCGCGTTGAAGTCCCCGCAGGCGACGAGCCTGTGAGTCCCCGCCACGGTACTGGCTCTGTGAAGGAGCGTCTTGAATTTTTGCTTCCAGTGTGAAGGGCTACTGTAGACGTTAAGCAGAAAGGTGCTGTTCTTTTGTTTCTTGCCCGTAACGACCTCGATGAGAGTGTATTCAATTTTACTATTGTGCAACTCGTGCTCAATGAAGGTGAGTCCCTTGCGAACCAATGTGCATATCCCTCTGCCGCCGCTGACCTTTGGAGACTTGGCGTATACGCGATAACCGGGTAGCGACACTGTATCAGTGCGAGTCTCTTGTATCATGATTATATCAGGCTTGTTTGCTACTTGTGTTATGTGTTGCTGCAAGACTGCCTTCTTGCTAGCGAAACCGTTACAGTTCCAGTGCCAGGTCACGAGACCCTTCACTGCTGTAGTTGTTGTTGTTGGTGGAGCGGCCATGATTGTTGCTGATTGTACTGCCGCGTTATTTGCTGTATTGCGTTCGTTAACTGCTGACACGTCCGCTCGATGGCGGCGAACCTGTCGTTAATCATCGTGGTGAACGTTGTCTTAATATAATCTTCGAGCCCATCGAGGTGTTCCTCGATTTGGTCGACCTTGTCTTTCAGGTTGTCCACCCGGTCGTTGAGCTTGCGCTCCTTCAGGTTCTCGATCGCTCGTCTCTTGGGTGCCGGTTCCTTCTCAGCGGATGTTGATGATAAAGCGCTGCTGATGCTGGGTGTTGGTTCACATGATATCGCTTAGGGCGTTTCGTTATTGGTGGAACGGGTCGTGAGAAGCTTCTTGATTTCCATGATCTCGTTTGCCATCTTGCTAATAGTGGCCTCTTGCCTACTGACTTTCGTCTCGAGCTCGTTGTTTTTGCGCCTGAGTGCCTCGTTGTCTTCCTGCAACATCCTCATCGCCTCGTCTTCCCTCGTCTTGCTCTTGTTGTTGCCATCGACGGTCTTGCTGGTGCTAATGGTCGTTGCGGTCGTCGTTGCGGTATTGGAGGTGGTGGTGGTGGTGGTGGCACCCCCCTGTGCTTTCTTGGCACCGTGCCTTGCTGCATCGGCCCAGCTCACGCGGTCACGTGACTGCGATCGCTTGCGGCTAAGGCTACGCTGTCTACTCTCGCTGGCCCTGCGCTTCGAGACGGAACGTGACGCTCGGCGACCAGCTGGGCCGGCAGGTGTTGCAGTTGCTGACATCAGCGATGGAAATTCCTCAGCTCTGAGAGATGTTCGCTGTTGCTGCTGCGCTTGTTGTTCGGCCATCTTGCGCTCCCATTGTCTCCTTGTAACTACGTATGGGACCTTGAACCTATTCTTGCAAACCTTGTCACCGGTCAGATGTGGCCCTCCGCACAATCGGCAAGTGGGGGTACAACTATGGTCTTCCTTGGGGTCAACGGCCCCGCAAGCAAAGCAAGCCCTCACGTGAGGGTTTGGACAAACGTCGCGGCGGTGGCCCACCTTTCCGCACTGCTTACATACATCGAATTGTTTTCGATATAGGCTGCACTTGGTGAGAACGGGACCATAGCACACGTAATTCGGGACCTTCAGGCCCTTGAAAGCCACGATGACTGTGGTCGAGCTACCAATCCTCTTCGCGCCAACTGCCAAGGGATTTCTCGAGTTTACAATGTTCCGGTCGATTGCGGCCGGGGAGTCCTCTATTGGGATACCTCTAATAATGCCTTTAACGGTGCCATATGGCGCGGTGTGATATGCGCCAACCACGTGTTCCTTGCCACCAATGCAGATCGATTTTATTTCGGCGTAACGTGAAGCACGTATATCGTCGGGGGTACTCACCACCATGATGTTTTGTTGCAAGTTGGGGCAGAAGGTGTCCGCTGCTCCATCCTCCCTTGATACGTTCGCCGCCGTCATGATGGCTGATGCCACGGTGGCGGTCTGGGTCCTCGCGATGTTAAGGCCTCCCCGAGGCCGCACTATAACCTTGGTCTCCTCCCTCGGTAGAGCGTCCGGCATCCTTGCTGCCCTCGTCACCGAAGCTTTCACGTTCCTGGCAAAGTTCTTCGTCGTAGGTCTTGACTGGTGAGCGGCAGTCCCCTGGCTGGCCAAGGTCTTCATACGCCGGCCTACATGCGACCAGTCTGCATTGTCGTTGAATTCCTCGGAAGAAATTTCTTCCCCTTGAGTTTCAACACACATCTGGCTAACGCCGGAATTCGCCGGGTCCCGAACAATGGACGTCTCCATCTCGGTCGACATGTTTGTATAGCCGCCGCCCGAAGACGACGGCCTTTCCTCGCAGAGGATGGGCCTGGCTATGGGCAGATCCAAGGTGTTCGATTAGGCTTACTGGAACGGCGCCGGCCTCCACGGAAAGTCCCGGGAAATTGGCGAAAAATCGTACCTTTGGTAGCCACCGGTACCGGTTGATGACCCGCACTCTCACAGACACAGTGGTAATAGTTATACCGTGGTAAAAAATAATTAGCACTGCAAAATTGGTCATAAAATCCGGAGCCGATGTGAGCACGTCAGCTCAGACCATGGCTCATACCCGCATCCCTTTTACTGAAAGTTTCTCCCGACGGACGATGCACTTACACGAATAGCAAGGTCTACAGTCACTCTAGAAATCCTTGGGCCATGTTGTAACTGTATGCGGGTGCGACATGTTGCACGACGTCGCACGCTTGGAAACTCGAGCTCCACAGGAGGAACAGTGCCCTCGCAGCTACCAGGCATCTGAGAACGCTAGCATCTAGAGAACCGACAGTGGTGTAAAAGGGGCCCCGGTAGAAACGAGGAAGTTTACCAGCAAGTATGCAGCTGGTATAGTGAGCAACATAGCAACAAAGAACCTTAAAGTCAGAGAGGCTGTGCTACTCTCATCGGTGGGGCAGAGAAAAATGAAACAGGCTATGAGTACCTACATAAGAGATAAGAGTGAGAGAGAGAGATTAGCTCTAGACCAAGCCTACATGCCTGCTAGTAGCCCTTGGTCCCTGGCGGCGACCTTGGCCAGCTGGACGTCCTGGAGTTGGTCCTCTGGGGCGAGCTGACCAGTATTACATAATATACATTTGGGCGAATACTGGCCTGGGTAGTAGGGGCTATAAACCACCGGGTTCAGACACGTATTGTTTGGAAGGAGGCGGCAGGCCACCGGTTGTTGCTTAGTAAGTGTTTGGTGCGCTGTCCGATTGGGGACCTTTAGAAATCTGAAGTGAGTCGTGATCTCTGTGTAGTTAATTATGCGATCCCCTTTCGACCCTCGTTGGGACTGCTGTGTGACCGAGCGTGCCAGTTCACAAGCAGCGGCGTAAGCCGTCTCGCTTCCAGGAAGAGCGCAGTGCGCTGGGACGCTCCCTCGCGAACGGTGGCTTTGGTGCAGCTGATTACGTATCTGGCTTCTATGGAGGCTTTTGATAATGAAATAGCCGATTTCTCTGGTATGCTACTTCGACGTTGTTGGTGCGAGTCGAGCCGCTTACCTTGGGGTCACCATCAACCTATACTGCCACTGTGGATATGTTGCGGTGGGCGATGTGCTCGGCCGCGCCGACGTAGGTCACGTCCTGAGTCGTTTATTATTTCCTACATAGTTTTTGCAGGTTATTCTCGTATTTACTTGTGTTTGGGATGCACGTAAAGAAAATGAAAAGAAAAGCAACAACACAAGACCCTAAAATTCACAGCACCCAGTCCTATACGCGCAAGAACATATATAGGCACAAAAGGGAAAGACAAGTCGCACCAGAATGACACGTAACAGAGTCACAAATACACACAAGCGGCCGAAATACAATCTGCGATGAGCAGCTAGACAGCTGACTTATTCACACTTACGAAATAATACACGCATAGAAATATGACAGTCTTTATGTTCACATATGCGAGCTCGCCGGCCGCACGTTCATCGACTTGACGATGCATGCGGCCCTCCGTATTCGCGTTGCACGGGCGATGAACAGCATAGATGGACTGTTCAAGCCAAATGCGGGGCGTTCGGGTTGGTTCGCGCCATCACGTGCATGGAACCACGTCATTCAGTGAGACCAATCAGAGCACGCGATTGTGCGCGCGTGTCGACGGCAGCCCTCGGATGCCGCGACAGGCTGCGCACAAGACGCAGCTATACACGCCACAAGCGTTTGACATGTGCGTGGCGTGCACGCGGTCTCCCGTCTGTCCGCGTTACATGGTGCGAATGGGATTTGTCCTGCACGCACAGTGGCCAAGTTCAGATTGCACAGTTTGAAGCGCCATCGATAGCTCAACAGGAAGTGACGTCATCTGAGGCGTTTGACAAGGAGCGGCTGGTAATGAGTTCGCGTTGGCGCACGTCCCTTGTACGTGTTAATCACCAATCCTATAGCGAGGTGCGGCGAGCGTTACGCATCGTTTGATCTGGGGTTAAGTTTCGCGTGATTCGATGCTAGTTGAGTCTTCAAAGCTGATCCAAAGTAACAAGATCTGAAGGCTAGGATGCGAATAAGCACTGAGGCCACAGTTTCATTCCTACAAAGGGTGGGTGCAGCCGAGCGTGAGCCGACTGTAGTCGGCTTCTTGCGGTTAGCTTCTTCCGGAAGTGCCTAATGCTTATGGAAGAGTCAAACACGAGTTTTTGCATTCTAATTCAGCCTGGTTATTTAACTGCGTCGATTATCAGACCAAGTAGCAGTATAAGAAAAAAAGCTCACTGATCGAAGCATCCTGCTTGCTTGGTGCTAACTACCGGCCCACAATTGCGTTTCATGCGAATCTGCCCGAGGAAGTCAAGGAAAAGCCGCCACCAGCTCAGAAACGGGTGAGAAAGCCTCTGTTTCTGAAACAGTGTGTTTGCGAAACAAGGTAACCTGGCGCTTCGCTTGGGAACTTCACGCGTGGCGTACGACTACAAGATTTGGCCAGGATATTCGCAGAAGCGCGTGCGCATGCTAGCCTCTAAATGTGTTTTTTCAGGCATCCTGAGTGGTGGTTCACGGCCCCGCGAATACTATTTTACCTGTCTAACTATGCGACTGCCGTGACTGATGAAAATAAGATAATGTAAAGGCAAATTCAGTTGAGTTCATTCTGTTCACACTTTATTTCATTTTCAGGTAAGAAACGCAGTGTTAACCACCGCTTGACTAGCACCGTCACTTCGTACAGTCCGAAAGTGTCAGCGCGCGATATATCGACGGATGTATATCAGTCGGTACGCTTTGTGTAAGGCAAACTGCCAAACGAAATACTGTCCAAAAGCAAAGTGCGTTTTTTAAAGTGAAATACAATTCAACTAATCCCTGTAACTTATTACTAAAAATACTAAATACTGCATATATGGAAAGAGGACAAGCAAATTAAGTGAATGTATGCTAAATGAATCGCTACGGCAAGTGACCTCCGACTGAGTGCCGCAGAACAATATTCGATAAAGTATATCGTCATCGTTGTCGTCATTATCATTGCGTTTTTTTTTGGCAGTCAGATTATTTTGTCAACTCGTGGCCATCTTCGCCGAAGTGACGACAGCTGCGCTCTGTGCGTGTTTAGAAAAGTTTCTTTTAACAAGAGACGATACGAACACTGAGTCACAATCACGGGATCATTCCACCACGACAATAACACATACAAGAAACAAAGTATTGTATGCACGGCACCTCCTCATGACAGTGTCCGAGTCCTCACTAACACATAACACGTAGACCCACGGAAAAGCACAGTTACACAAACTAATTGTCACATGTATAAAATGGTGTTCCATTTATACAGTGTACACAATGGTTGCGTACAAGGATGACATGACAGCGATCTAACAGTGTACCCCATACTCTCCCCCTAAACGCAGCAGCTTGTATCTGAAGGCGCTAGCCCATTATTACATTCATGAAACCACCATCTGTCTCAAGCCTGATTATGGGTTTGTATAAGCTCTCCGCAATAAAGAAAGACCTCTCTACACAGTGGAAGCACGCGAAAAAAACTCCTCTTCCAAACATCGAAAAAACTATAGCGAGACCACGCTTGATTAATTTCGCTGCAGCGGAAAAATCTCGGTGCATCCTACATTGCACGCCGGCGCTGACTCTTACCACCACGTGGTTCATACACGACAAAAAGGAAAGCATTCCATCGCTCGCTTGGGTCGCTTTTCTCCTTTCTTTTTTTTTCTCGGCATCGATCGCCTACCCTCTCAGCATTATCAACTACGACGTGCTGGCAAAACTGCATGCTCAAGCCACGGCTTCGACCCACTCTATCGTAGGGAACTAGCCAATCCTCGCAAGCATCCGGCTCCAGCTGGCTCTCCTCCGGCACAGTGAATGTGTTGTCGGCGGCGTGTGGTCTTCGCACGCGATGAATCCGCGCTCCTCGCGTCCTTCCGAAAAACAATGCACGCAGGAAAAAAAAACATGGCGGCGTTGTTTGCGCCTGAACAGACGGCGTCAGCCTGGCCGCGTGAATTAATTCAACCACATAGATTGAGTTGATTGCACGGATTGATTACCTAGATTAGATACATAGGAACGTACAAACGATAAGCAACAAGCTTTTGGTTACGCAGATGACGCTGACCGTATGCGAGGTTAGTGTAATCGATCAATCAATCATTTTCTTTTATCGATAAATCGCAAGCAGTTGACGTATAGTTGTCCAGACCATTAGTCAACATTACCAAGGGGTCGGATCAGAGAAAAGTACTTGGAATGGGTCAGCAGTGCGGTAAAAATTAATGAGAATACGTTCATACGTACACAATCACTAAACGTGAGAAGACAAGTTTATAAATATTCATTTTCCAAATCAAATATTTTCGAACTATATTCAAACCTCTGGCTGCCTTAATTTTCAGAGCAAGCTTATTCCATATTTCTGTCTCTTGCAATTCGATTATTCCTTCTTCGTATACAATGTAATACGTTGGCAAATTAAAATTGCCGGATGAATTAAACACCTTGCTTGAGTTACTATTGGCGTTTGATGCGTGCCTTGTGTTACGAGGTGGTATGGTGAAAAGAGCAGCCAGGACAGCGAAGCTAGTGTCCTATTTGTTTGTTCACAAAGAAGGGCAATATTATGGTTACGAAGTGCTGAAATTGAGAGCATAAGCTCTTCTCTAAATATAGCATTAATATTATCATTCTCGTAATCTCCGTGCTGTGCGCTTAGTAGTCTTTGTTTGTAGTCGCAAAAGTGGTTTCAGAGATCTTGTATGTAATAAAACGGAAACAGCGTGACACAGGATGAGCGAGTAAAAAAGCACAGGACAGAGCGCTGTCCTGTGCTCTTTACTCGTTCGTCCTGTGTCGTGGTATTTGCGTTTTATTCCAATGATGAACGAACCAGCCCCTTTGAACACACTGTTAGTGTTATATGGTAAAAGCTGGAGCCAACGTTTCAACAAGTGGACTTGTCTTTTTCAAGGCCCGAAAAAAACAAGTGCACTTGTCGAAACGTTGGCTCCAGCTTTTATATTGTTCTAGTTTTGCTCATCGTCTTGGAATTTCCACCTCCCGCCTTCCCCGTGCTAATGTTGTAGGTATTTTACACTTCATGATTTTACAGAGTGACCTGTGTGAAAATGAAGAAAGGGGCACAGCAGCCGAACGAGAACAGAGAATGCAGATAGAGTTGGTGGGCTTTAATTAGCGTATAGGCTGTTATATATGGCATATAGGCGGCCTTTCTGTATGCGCTATGAATTTGTTCTTGCCAGTGCAGGTGCTTGTCAAGAGTGAAAAAAAAAGTGGAATACCACCTCGCAACGCGAGCCATCCTTGATTCTATTGTAACAACTGTTTACAAAGAGGCATGCGGACACTTAAGACAACCGATCATACGAGAACGACGCGAATGCTCGCCATGCCTGCATTCTTCGTTGGTGTGAAAACATGGCTCCCGCGTACACACTCGCCTAGTCGTAGAGCTTAGGGAAGTTACAGCTTCCAAAAGCAGTTAGTTGCTGCAACAATGCAGAGCACACAGAGCATGGCTTAACAGGACACACGAAACGAAACTGTAGTCTCGTGGCAGCAAACGCACGAGCATGCGACTCCTCCTCTCCCCCCCCCCCCCACCCGGTCTGCCTGCTTCGATTCGACTAAATCACGTTTGTGGCTTAGCGGGATTATTTCCATACATGAGTCCATAGAGTGGCTTAGTAAACCAAACACAACCCGATTCAGTGTCTGACAGCTTCCGGAGGATTTATTCCTGTACGAGGCTCAAGCCGCTGTCGAGTTTCATTAAATGCAGAGTATTTGTGAATGCGAAAGCTGTTTTTAATAGGAGTGAGGGATAGCCGTGCTCTCTTGAGCTTACAACTTCTAAGCGGCAAATACGTTGCTTAACTTGCTGCCTTTATACTGCAGGATGATATTTTCATGCGTTAGTTGATCTGGCCCCAAGTACGTGTTTGACGTTGTGAGAAGGCAACGCGGCGGGAAAAAACGTACCTAGACGCACGCTACAGGTGCTGTAGGTGCCTCTTGTTTTTTTTGTGATTGAACCATAGTTTTGCGTTAAGCATGTCCTCAAGCTACAGCCTATGTTCCTATAGACAGGTTGCAAGACGCTTGCCTTTTTGCCTTTCAGTTTTAGCTTTGTGTAGTTTATGGTCCTACTGGTGTTTGCGTGTTCACACTTCAGCGCCTTATATTAGAGTGTCCCGCTTTCAGGGCGCAGCGCATGTCGCTAGTGAGACGCTATCATCTCCTTGGCCTCAGTACGACACCGACGAATGTTTTCGCCTCGACACTCGACGAATGTTTGTACCCCAGTGGTTGCACGTCTAAACGTGACCAGCCTCACCGCGCACTACTTACTTCTCTAGAGCTAACTAACTTAGGTTCACGTTTGTATTGTCGAAACTATCCTATTCAACATTCTGTAGTAGCGTGACCTTCAGTGACCGGCCCTACTCTGTGTGACCTGCACTGTGTGTTCTACTTTATTCTTTTAGATTTGTCCGGTGGGCTCTTTCTTTATCTTTTCCTCCCCTCCTCTCTATCTTCCACTTTTGTGTTGCTGTCCCCTCCCTTCTCAAGAGTAAACAGGCATTGTGCCCCTTCCGGTGGCAGTTGCCAGCCTGCTCTTCGCTTTGCCTTTCCTGTTAATTGTATGCATGTGTTCAAAGCAAACAATAACAATGATAATACGTTTGAGTATGACTGTGCACGCATACACACGTGTCTGTTTATTTCGTATGTACATTAGTGTATGTCTGTGTTCCCATTTTGATCTGTAAAATAAATTGAAAGTGAACCACGCAAGGTTAAGTTTACGCAGACGACGAGTGTGAGGCCACGAGATAAAGTATCTACCTCTAGAATGACCGTGACTAACAAGCGTCGTCAGTTTCAGGAAGTGTTCCTGTCGGAACCCAAGAATATAAATACTGGCGCGAAAGAGAGCCGTTTCTGTGGGCTTTTTTAAATACCTGAGGCCGACCTCATGGCTTTCCTGTTGATCGTTTATTTTTTTTTTGCCTTTTCCTCGATCCATACTTTCAAAAGCAAAAGAGAACTGTTTATCCTCGACTGAACCTCCGAGTTCATGTAATTGTGGCTAACTTCATAATTATTGTTTCCCAAGTTTCCATTATTACAAGCTGTGTCAATGTAGTCAAACGGTGCTAAAACCATGTACGGCCTGACAGATGATGACTATTTTAGTGTTAAGCATCTGAAAGTGTTTACAAACTTTTTATGCATTGTATTGTAAACATGCGAGGCTTAAGTCCGATAATTGTTTCAGTGATGCCGAAAAATATTGCCGCAATTTAGCGTATGATAGTAAGAACTCATTGTAACCCGTCGTGGTTGCTCAGTGGCGATGGTGTTGGGCTGCTGAGTGCGAGGTCGCGGCATCGAATCCCGGCCACGGCGGTCACACTTCTATGAGGGCGAAATGCGAAAACACTTATGTACTTAGATTTCGGTGCACGTTAAACAACCCCAGGTTGTCCAAATTTCCGGCGTCCCCCCCTATGGCATGCCTCATAATCAGATCGCCGTTCTGGCGCGTAAAACCTCATAATTTAATTTTTTTACTCATTCGAAGCTAAATTATGAAAGGAACAAAGTATTACACTATATGTAGGCATAAGACACAAACAATTTCATCACACCAGATGTAAATGTTCATTATTTTTACGCCACTGGGAACACTTGTCGATGGCCACTGCGAGCCGATCAAGATAGTCAAGTTGGTTTCGTGGAAATAAATATAAGGCCCGATAATAAAATGTACAGCGCACTTATGGGTTCACGTGCCAATCTTCCAGTTTGCAGACACGAACGAGAATAATAACCCTTTGCGGAATGCTTATGGGTAGATGGTAGACATCTCTTACTGAGAAGAGATGCACGATACCTTTCTTCAACTTCTTCGTTTACTTCGTCGTTTAAGGCTTGAATTCCCTTTCATTGTTAGCGCAAGAAATAAGATCACTATGACGAGCTTCGTGCCATATGACATGCCCCTTGTAACAGTTGTGGACACATGAACAAGTTTTGACATCAAAGGCTCGTGAACGAGACTATATGACAGCTACCGGCCGCGGTTTTATATTTGTTGACTATTAAATGCGGAGGAAAAATGCAGCTGATTGACCTCGTAGGAATAAGGTGGGCGTCACAGACATCTTCCTAGTATCTTGAAGGTAACCGTCAGAGATCTTATATAGCTCAATAGGACAGAAACAATGAGCTTAAACACTGGCGCTGCTATGACGCCAGCCAGTGTTTCGGTAAGCTCTTCGTGTCAAGCACTCTATTTTCATCTTGCTTCGCTTGTGGTCAAATGTGCTTGACCTTCGTCACCATCGACCATCGTGCAAATGCTTGCAGCATTAGAAAAAAATCAATGACAAATAAATACATTCTCTTCTGTGTTGCCAGCGTTCTACAGCTGCCAGCGCATTGTTTTCATTCCTGGAGAAGCACTGGTAGGTTAGTATTACCAAACCTGCGCAGAAGTTCGACGGTTGACTCGCTCGATTGCTCATAATAAGCTCCCGAGTCCAGTCGCTGTGGCCGGACTTTCGCGATGACAGCATTTATAAGGATCTGACTGCTGATTCGTTTTTTTTGCTTACTTGTGTTTTTGAGTTCAGTTTGACACGCTCCGTCGTCGCTCGACGTTAATCCAACGTGCTCATCCTTAGCATTGCGAAAGGCTCTGGGAAACTTTTTTTTTAGAACGATTTCATTCGCAGCGTCTGCGCATTATCACTTAGAACAGCAGTTTGATGACTTTCGTCAAGTTTGAAGTATTGTCTTTCAATCATTTGCTGCTTCCTGGTTAAGACACCATCAGCAGTGCCTGCCCTTTGCCTAAAGACTATTTTTGCCACTTTCCTCGAAAGGCCAACATTTGCCGCTTTCTTGAGGCTGTTCTATCCATCACTTTTCATTGTGACCCAGCCAAGAACTGGTCGATTTGTTGGATGCGATGCCTGCAAAGTTTGGTGTGGTTCAGCCGCTGTATTTTCAACATAAATTTTTTCACCACTCTCACCTGAACTGCTTGGAAATTGGAATAAACAATATAGGCATGAAAAGCATTCGTGTTTATAAAGGTACCCAATAGACCTAGTGCATATGCTAATGATACCATCAATTAAGAATTCATGATAAAATAATAAAGACCACAGCTTATGAACAAACTTCAAAAAACATTTGGTGCCATTATTATACATATTACAAGGCACATTACAGTATTACAAGCCTGTGATGTACTGATATAAATAGACACCTCAATCAGATGAATCAATATACATTTGATGAGCCGGGGCATGTATAAAATATATGAATACGGCAACAACTTTTGCGGATAGACTCTCCTCAGACTATCTAAACCAACCCCAGATGACTACGAAAACATTCCTAGATGTCCTTCGCCATCGCCTAAGAGACGTGAAGGCGAAAGCCTTGTAAAGCCTTTTGTAATTTACCTTAATCCACTCTAATCCACCTTCATCCACATTAATCGACCGCAGTACACCGCAATACACCCTAATCCTTCCTAATGCACCTTTATCCATCTTAATCCATCCTAATCCACCTTATTGCTCCTTAACTCACATTAATCCGCCCTGATCCTCTTCATTCACCTTAATCCTCCTTAGTACACCTTAACCTACCTTAATCACCTTAATCTACCCTAATCCACCTTAATCCAATCATTAACCAATCATTAGTTTGCTAATCAATAGTAACCTCTTATACACGGCTGAACATGCTTTGGTTGGCTTCATGCCTTTCTTGCGTCACATGATAGTTTCTGTGCCTCACAACGCGACCTTGAAAGAAAGATATAAGGCTTTTGCCTTAAAAGGAACAGCAAAACTATCTTTGTGTGTGGACAGTTTAATCATTTAGAGGCAAGAAAACTAATGCGCAGAAAGGGAAAACTATTTAATAAATTCGATACACGGAAATCTATATTTATAGTGCATATAAAACCGATAGCCATATTACCATTTAATTGCACAGCCTCATGATATATATTTGTTTTGTTATGCTGCACTGCTAACTTAGTATTAATGAAATGAGTTCGAGGAGTTCCGCGGACGCGGTAGTGACACCTTGAGCAATTTGACGTATTAGTTCTGCGAAAGCCCTCAAGGTGGAGAGAAGTAATTAATAAAGGGAAAATTAGACATGCGAGCAAACGTAACGAATTGCTACAAAGGAAACCCATACGTGTTCCTCGAAAGAAAAGCGTCCCAACTGAAGAAAAATTCATCCTGGTCCGGGACTCGAACCCGGGACCACCACTTTTCCGGGGCAGCCACTCTACTATCACAGCTAACCAGGTGGCTAGCAGAGGGCAGGGCGAAGTCGAATTTGTCAACAACTCGAAGCAAAGGCAAGAGTTTGATGGAATAGTTCTGCGGAAGCCCGCAAGGTGGAGAGAAGTAATTAATAAAGGGAAAAATGAGACATCCACCCAAACGTAGAAAATTGCTACAAAGACTTTTCTTTCAAGGAACCTGCATGGGTTTCCTTTGTAGCAATTTGCTACGTTTCGGTGGATGTCTCATTTTTGCCTTCATTAATTATCTTAAACAGTTGCTGTGAAAAAAAACATGCGAATTTATTTCGCACTGTGTGATAGTAATACAAGGCCCGCACATTCTTATGTTCAGCATAAAATAAACATGAATGACTAACATACCACTTCTAGGCTACAAAGCAACAACGACCGAGAATTCCCTGTAATCTTCTGTATCAATTAGAGGACTCCGTACAATTTCCATCGATCGACTGCTGAACATGTTTTTTCCGAAGTATGCCTTACGCCTGAGCAATGGTAGGGCAGGGAGTTCTAGCGCGCACTAAAAGCATGTCGCTGTTCTTGTCTGGTTCTTAACCGAACCAACGTGAACTCAGCAATGCTGCTGTCTTATCTCTCGGATAAGCCGACAATGATCGCAACTTCTTACTAGTCGCTTGTGAACGATGTCTCTTCTGTAGCTTGGAACACGTATGCGTTTATAGAAAGGCGCTACTGAGTATACGTGCACCAACAGCAGTCTGTTTATGACGGGCAGAGAAAAAAAGCTGGTCTTAGTAAAACGACTTGACAACACGGAATGAGGAGTAGGAATCCCACAATATGGTACACATTATGGGGAGCGATCAGCTTGTAGCTATGATAAACAGACGAAAAGTGATTCCGGCATTCCCACTCAGTTTTAAATATCTAGTTTTGGTGCAACTTTGGTTCCAACTAATAGCCTGCTTTTTTTTCTCTATATTTCTCTCTATTTGCTTCACAGGACGTAATCCTGCGCCGACAATGCGCAAAAGGGGGACTCAAGATCCGGTTTCACATTTTGTGGCAGAAGTGAAAAGATCATATTTGTCGCTTTTAACACTACGTAAAAAGAACTTTTAGAAAACGAAGGCAAAAAATCTGCCTCCGTTCCACCCTGTCAGAGAGCATGAGCAGCGAAGCTGTTGCCGACGTTAGACAAGCACCACCAACAGAGGCGACAGACGTCACACGCGCAAGCACGTTGGACCGGTAATGCGGCATACATCCTAAATCTCCCAGGCCCTCCGTCAAGCGCAAGTTGCGTTACCGAAGGCATTGAATTTCTCAAAGTAGACTGCGCCAGAAAATTCGCGAAGTACGACTTACACACAAGCCGCGGGCGTCGTAGCTTCAGATGGGTATTTCCAACATACGATAATAACGGCACGGTCACGTTACGATATATCGCCTGACGACGTGATTTGAGGACGACATCACATCAAACGAAACGTCACGCGATGACGTCTTCCACAAGTGACGGTCTCACCCGACGACGTCGCGTGATGCCTCTTGGAGCAGGAGCGCACTGTACGCCTTCCGCTTCTTTGCGCTGCCTCCGAGATCGGCCCAGATTTTTGCGTGAGCGCCACGCGCGCGGGCACGGAAAGTCCGCCTTCAAAACACGCGACAGAAAACGCGTCTCTCAGACACGCGAAAGACCCATTTTCGACGCAGAAACGTAACGTTCTGTGTGCACTTGTAGAGCCTTTGAAGCGGAATCCTCTTGCCCGTACAACGCCGACAGCAATCGTCTTTGTGTCATCAATCGCGCAGACTCCGTTCCGCTCGGGAAAAGACGCAAGATAGGTAAAATGGGATGCTCACGCTTTCCGCTTGGAAAGGCATACACGCGAGCACGCGTAAGGTTTGAAGGAATGAGATCTAAGAACGGCTTCCAGGTGCAGCATACGCGCAAGCCGTGGCATCAGTAACAGCAGCAGCTGCAGCAGCAGCTGAAATAGGTCAAGCTGTTCACTGTGCGGAAGAAAACGATTTTGAAACGATTTCCGCGTCAGAAAAATGCTCCAAGCCGAATGGGGCCACAAGCCTCACTCGGTTTCTTAATAAATGCGCGCGAACTCGACGGATTTAGTGTTTGCAGCAGCCAATAGGGAATCGAATTGACGAAACTGCTATAACCTAATAACCTGTTGGTGAGTGGTTTCTGCCTGCCGCGCTCGTCAACCAGCACAGCCAAGAATGTGAGCTTGAAAAGCACATGCGAATCACAGTCCTTTGTCGGATTCACGACGCCTACTGGCTACATAATCCCGGCCTCGGCGGCCGCATTTCGATGGAGGCGAAATGCGAAAACACCCGTGTACTTAGATTTAGGTGCACGTTAAAGAACCCCAGGTGGTCGAAATTTCCGGAGTCCTCCACTACGGCGTGGCTCATAATCAGAACGTGGTTTTGGCACTTAAAACCCCATAATTTAATTTTAATTTTTACTCGCTACATTCCTGACCAACATTCGTACACTTGAGTGCATCCGAGATCAACCACTCTGGATCTGCCTATGACTCTCGATGCGTGCATCTACTGTGGCTACCGTAACGGCCCCTACCTGAGCACCCCATCACGACGCGCATTTCGATTTACGTCGTTGGTGCACGGGTCAAACACCTTACTCGCCTGCTATTACGCCATCTTGCTTGCCTGTATATGATGAGGTAATGTAGCAGGCATGCGAATGTCAGTGCACGGCACCCTACCTGCCTGCAATAAAGTTTAGACTTGCTACGAGACTGCCATCGCCTATGTCAAGCGTACACCGAAACAAAAGGTGCTCCTAAATATTCCTGGCTTCATCAGACAAGTTCGAGTGCCGCTAGCATTATTAAAACAAGCAAACTTACAATGTGTATACAAGGAGCAGAGCACCTGACCTCATTTCTACACTGACCATCCTGTTTAATCTATATACTAGGTTGGCCAGCGCCGTTGTCATTCAAGATACCTTGGTGGGCGACGCCCTTACAAAGCGAACACGCGTGTCTATAGTTGATGGGCTTGAGGTATGTTTAACAGAAAATTCCCTTATATTTTAGGGGTTTTTGGTCTTTTCTTCAAGCGAAGCTTGTATACGCTAGCCTGCGCCGCCGATGTAACGCTAAAGAAACCAGCTCCTCTCAGAGCTTTACAGGTGCAGGGATTGCTATATAAAAAAATACGCAATGGACCCGTTGAACGGAGAATTCTGCTGCGCCGCAGAGCTACTGATGTCATTCTCGCCGCAAATAGGAGCCGTGCGTCTAGGTAACGTGCGAGGAATGAGTGTATCTCGCGTCAGGACACTATCGTAACTGCGATGAGTCGGCGGCGTGTCGTGCGTTCGGCCGAAAAATAGGTGGCGTTTGATGAACGGCTCCGGGGAGTCGCTCGTGGAAGGGCTCATCGTCGACGTGCCGACCTCGCAGTGAGGGAGCGCGAAGACGAGGCGTTACGAAAACGAAGAGCCGCGGATGCCGAGCTTCACTTGCACCCGTCTTTACAGTAGCGAAAAGGCGGTCATTTTTTTCTCTAGTTAACATTGATTCTGGGGTTTCTAGTTAGATTTATCGAGTCGAGAATTAAATGGCTTGGTAGAGATTTGAAAACATTATGTTGATAAACTGATTCTCTCTACACTGATCACATGATTCAAAACTTGAGAAAGAAACTATAGTGAATATAGAAAACAAAAGCACGCCATCAAAACCGTCCTCCGAAATTTTCAAGGGGAAGAAAGCGGGCTAACAATTCAGCCAACGTCGTCAGTTCTAGATGTTTTTTTTTTCTCCGCAAAATTTATTCACCTGCGAAAGGCATGTGGAGTTGAAGACGAGGTCCAACTTTTCGAAGAGTAAATCGCTTTATTATACATCTCTTTTATGATCTCGTTCTTTTTTTCTTATTAAGAAACGAGAAAAGCAAGTAGGAGGTTTTCTCCTTCTCGACTATCTCGCTTCGGCACTGAGTCGACGGGAACTATAGTATATCTTTCTGAAGCCAAAAGCGACTAATGAAAACGCCGTGAGCTCTTTCCTCAGTCTTGTCTTCAACCCCATTGAAAGTGCGAGAAGCTGCAGCTCGAGTTGTTCACAACAAACTCATATTGAATTGAATTGTGTTCTGGAGTTTTACGCGCCAAAACAACGATTTTATTATGAGGGACGCTGTGTTGGGGGACTCTTAATTAATGTTGACCACCAAAAAACCTTTAACGTGCCCACCATTCCCGGGACACGGGCGTTTTTCATTTCGCCGCCATCGAAATGCGGCCACCGCGGTTGGGTTTTGATACAGCGACCTCGTGCTTAGCAGCGCAGCACCATAGCCGCTAAGCCACCGTGGCGTATCGGCAAGCTTATATACGCTTGAGTATTTCACGTAGAAAAGCCCGAGGCGTAATGATATAGACTTGAAACATTAAACTCAGGAACAGAAAGCGTTTGTTGCAATACTGAGTGGAAGACCACATCTGTCGCTGACGTGAGGATATTACGCTTTCGCGAGCAGCGAGCAACTCCTATTTCGTCGCCCCGGGCGCTTTTTTTTTTGTCCCTTCACACTCCTGCGAGACAGCGGAGTATCGTATAGTCGAAAACAACAGTAGCACTTTTTGCCGTATTGTCATCTATCAGTGGCGCTTTCCCTACAATTTCCTGGCGCTTTCGTTTTATGCGGAGCGCGCGTGTTCTTCTATTTTATCACACGCCAAACCTTCTTTCTCGGGTGAAATAGTTCATTACGCAAAGATGAATTCGTCCCGGACTAGGATAAATTTTTCTTCAACTGGGAGTGTTTTCTTTCGAGTAACCCGTATGGGTTTCCTTTGTAGCAATTGCTACGATTGTGTGTATGTATAATTTTTCCTTCATTAAAAATAAATCTAATAGCGCAAAAAGGTGACGCTATCTACAGCCCGAATAGTGTACAGTGTGGTACACATGTACACAGTAGTCCCGGATGTCCGTCCAGTGCTCGGAGCCGAGAAACAACGGGAAGTCCTATCGGCTACAGCAAACAGCGTCCAGTTACGAGTTGCGCCCTACGAGCATACAGAAGTCACGTGTTCAACGCGATCCTGAATTCCCGTCGTCTGCACAAAGACTGTCGCACATTATTTTAGCTGTTAGCAGTTTTCACATTAAAATTAAGCATGCACGGCGTCGAAGCCTATACGTAACTCGCCTCGCTTATACTGCACACAGCCTACGCAGACCGCGAAGCGTTGCTGCTGCGTTCGTTCAGAATAATTTCCAATCCCTGGTATCTGAACGTCTATACGGCGGAGGATGTGTAGACAGCTAGCTACGTCGTGTGCTTTTTGTGGTTCCTGCGAGACGCTTCGAGCACCTTATACTTGACTGTCCTGATTTCCTTGCGCAGCGCACGTTGCAGCTAAGGAACTAAATATAGTTTACTCGACCAGCAGTGTGCGACCCTTAAATATTGATTGTATCCGAGTGGTTGCGCTTCTCCACGCGGCCAGGTTCATCGCAGCCTGCTTACTTTTCTACAAGGAACTGCCTTGGGTTCCTTTTTGTGACATACTTCGCGAGGGATGACATTTTTGCCAAATTTTTTTTTTGTGCCGTTTTCATTCCTCTGTAACTAGTGCGAACTGCGTGTTCTTTTCTGTTCCCGTGTGTATGGTCTGATCCTATTTGCTCACTGTATGCCTCGCATTACTCTGGTAATTGTGACCTGTAACCTTGCTTTTCTTTCTTCTTTACTTGCCCTCTCCTTATCTCCAACTTCCTTTTCGATCCCCTCCTTCCTAAAAGGTAGGTAGATTCTGTGATACTCCTTGGTGCAGTGGCCAGCTTGCTACTTCGCTAATTTGCTCTATTTGTGGGCGTGTGCGTTTCCTTATGAAATAAAAATCAATCATTTATTTACCGCGCCCCGGAACAGCCATAAGGACTGAGCTCTGGCGTACACATACATAAAATAAAAGTGGCAGGGAATATAAGTGAAAAAAAGAAACAATGAATAGAAAGCAATCTTGAAAATGAGAGTGTACATAAAACAAGGCCTATGGTGAATACCAAAGAAAAAACAGAGCGAGGGCAGTTAAACAATATGTCAAACTATCACACAACAACGCAAAAGTTCGAAAAAGAGCATTGTGAACTGGTTATGAAAAATATCCAGATCATGAAAATAAGCTTTGTAAAGAGTCTGTGTGAAGAGTCTGCAGAGATATGGAAAGGGCTATATTCTCTGGTGATCTTGCGCGCAGTACGAAACATGATACAACAAAGGAGTTCGCGGCAGGTGAGGATAGCGTGAGGGAGTTTGAAGAGAAACAGAAAGTCAGCGGGATTTCTTCGGGAGTGAAGTGAAGGCAATGACAATAATCCAACTGCGCAAGAACAAGGTCCAGTGTGCGTTTTAGCAAAGCGATGATGATATATGCTTAGAAACATTTTGTGGACCCAATCTATCGTGTTACTTGTTTACATAATATATGTTTGTCAATGTTGACAGATTTCTGTGTTCAGCTGAGCGAACGGTCTAGGAGAATTGAACTATATCGATACTCTGCTAACAGAGCAAACAGCACGCAATCCCCGCATAGCAACGCGTCTTGTGTGATTAGAAAAGTGGAAGGTTGTATTAAAGCGTACACCGAGATCATGGGTCTCACAAATCGTACACAATGGTACAGAACCTACACAATAAGAAAAAGAAAAGCTGGCTTTTTTGCGTGGCAAGGTCGTGACTCGGGTCTTAGCAGCATTCAAGGTGAGCTTACTATCTTTGCACCATTTAGGAAAAGAAAGCAAGTCAGACTGCAGGATGCGAGAGTCATCAACAGTTTCAATTTCCTTAAATATTGTGATGTAAACGGCATGTGCAAGGTAGCAATAATTCTGAATAGCAGAAAGAATGTCACTAAGACAAAAAAAAATTTAAGAAAAGGAGTGGTCCTAATGCTGATGCTTTGGGGAAGCCGCTAGTTGCCATGTGAAAAGAAGGCAACTGGTCATTGACATTAACATAACATGATCTATCAAGATGATAACTGCGCAAGAGATTGACAATTGAAGAGTCAACCCCAAAGTGCGTAAGCTCGATCAGAAGCAGTGAGTGGCTGACCAGTACAAAAGCGTTGCTCAGACCACAGCAAATGCTCTCCACTCCCTTTCAAGTGCCGGCGCGGTGATCTGTGTGATGAAACTTGCGAGAGTTGCGGTAGCGGAGCAGCCCGTGAGAAATCCATGCTGTTTCGCAATGAGTGAGTTTTTCACAGTAAAATACAATATGCTGGGAAGAGCAAGCTCAAACACCTTGGCACAGAGAAGGGTAATTGGGTGGCAATTCGAGACATGGGCTTTACAGCCAGACCTAAATACAGGAAAAACACGAGCAGTTCTCCACATGCGAGGCAAAGTGGAAATATTGAAAGCACTAAATAAATATAGATGTCAATAATTGGGCAAATGTACTGCCGCAAGCTTTTAGAACTGTGGAGAGTAGCCATCAGGCCCGCAGGATAGGGAAGGCTTCATGCGCGTAAATTTTAATCAAACAGCACAGCACTTGATGTAAAAGCCGTCATGTGCTGCTGCCTGACAACAGCGTTGAAACCCGAAGCTTTATATAGGAATGAGAAATGGGCAGTAAAACATTCCGTGACTGCTTGCACTCCTATTCCGCTTGAGTCCAGCAGGCGAAAACACTCTCCACTTTTATTAGAACGCTTGTAGATACACTTCCAAAATTCCACCGGCCTGTTGGAGGCGCTCTTTGCCAACAGAAAATATGAGTAGTGATGCGGCTCATAGGAGACGTTTGCAGAGATTAAAAAAATAAAAAAGCGGAATTCTCCTCTTCCATGCATTAGACACGGGATTTCTGGATTTTAGGTGCGAGCGATCTATTTCAAGGTAGATATAAGTTCCGATGGTAACCGGTGGGGACATTTAGAGCATTTAAGTCTGTACTACGGAATGTATTTCAGCATACTGCTCAAAAGCAGCTCCGTAAACTGAACTTTTCGGTAATCCACATTGGTTTCTTTTTTCTTTTTTGTAACCAATGACCAATCAGTGGTGGACAAGAAATCATATACGCCAACATTATCACCTCGCTTGAAAGCAAAGCTCTCTCGAGAGGATACATTTAGGCCACCGGAGGAACTCTGCCTCAGGGCTGACACAGAGGCAGTTATAATAATAATAAGGAAGTTTGCTGCTGCTGCTGCTGCTGCTGCTGCTGCTGCTGCTGCTGCTGCTGCTGCTGCTGCTGCTGCTGCTGCTGCTGCTGCTGCTGCTGCTGCTGCTGCTGCTGCTGCTGCTGCTGCTGCTGCTGCTGCTGCTGCTGCTGCTGCTGCTGCTGCTGCTGCTGCTGCTGCTGCTGCTGCTGCTGCTGCTGCTGCTGCTGCTGCTGCTGCTGCTGCTGCTGCTGCTGCTGCTGCTGCTGCTGCTGCTGCTGCTGCTGCTGCTGCTGCTGCTGCTGCTGCTGCTGCTGCTGCTGCTGCTGCTGCTGCTGCTGCTGCTGCTGCTGCTGCTGCTGCTGCTGCTGCTGCTGCTGCTGCTGCTGCTGCTGCTGCTGCTGCTGCTGCTGCTGCTGCTGCTGCTGCTGCTGCTGCTGCTGCTGCTGCTGCTGCTGCTGCTGCTGCTGCTGCTGCTGCTGCTGCTGCTGCTGCTGCTGCTGCTGCTGCTGCTGCTGCTGCTGCTGCTGCTGCTGCTGCTGCTGCTGCTGCTGCTGCTGCTGCTGCTGCTGCTGCTGCTGCTGCTGCTGCTGCTGCTGCTGCTGCTGCTGCTGCTGCTGCTGCTGCTGCTGCTGCTGCTGCTGCTGCTGCTGCTGCTGCTGCTGCTGCTGCTGCTGCTGCTGCTGCTGCTGCTGCTGCTGCTGCTGCTGCTGCTGCTGCTGCTGCTGCTGCTGCTGCTGCTGCTGCTGCTGCTGCTGCTGCTGCTGCTGCTGCTGCTGCTGCTGCTGCTGCTGCTGCTGCTGCTGCTGCTGCTGCTGCTGCTGCTGCTGCTGCTGCTGCTGCTGCTGCTGCTGCTGCTGCTGCTGCTGCTGCTGCTGCTGCTGCTGCTGCTGCTGCTGCTGCTGCTGCTGCTGCTGCTGCTGCTGCTGCTGCTGCTGCTGCTGCTGCTGCTGCTGCTGCTGCTGCTGCTGCTGCTGCTGCTGCTGCTGCTGCTGCTGCTGCTGCTGCTGCTGCTGCTGCTGCTGCTGCTGCTGCTGCTGCTGCTGCTGCTGCTGCTGCTGCTGCTGCTGCTGCTGCTGCTGCTGCTGCTGCTGCTGCTGCTGCTGCTGCTGCTGCTGCTGCTGCTGCTGCTGCTGCTGCTGCTGCTGCTGCTGCTGCTGCTGCTGCTGCTGCTGCTGCTGCTGCTGCTGCTGCTGCTGCTGCTGCTGCTGCTGCTGCTGCTGCTGCTGCTGCTGCTGCTGCTGCTGCTGCTGCTGCTGCTGCTGCTGCTGCTGCTGCTGCTGCTGCTGCTGCTGCTGCTGCTGCTGCTGCTGCTGCTGCTGCTGCTGCTGCTGCTGCTGCTGCTGCTGCTGCTGCTGCTGCTGCTGCTGCTGCTGCTGCTGCTGCTGCTGCTGCTGCTGCTGCTGCTGCTGCTGCTGCTGCTGCTGCTGCTGCTGCTGCTGCTGCTGCTGCTGCTGCTGCTGCTGCTGCTGCTGCTGCTGCTGCTGCTGCTGCTGCTGCTGCTGCTGCTGCTGCTGCTGCTGCTGCTGCTGCTGCTGCTGCTGCTGCTGCTGCTGCTGCTGCTGCTGCTGCTGCTGCTGCTGCTGCTGCTGCTGCTGCTGCTGCTGCTGCTGCTGCTGCTGCTGCTGCTGCTGCTGCTGCTGCTGCTGCTGCTGCTGCTGCTGCTGCTGCTGCTGCTGCTGCTGCTGCTGCTGCTGCTGCTGCTGCTGCTGCTGCTGCTGCTGCTGCTGCTGCTGCTGCTGCTGCTGCTGCTGCTGCTGCTGCTGCTGCTGCTGCTGCTGCTGCTGCTGCTGCTGCTGCTGCTGCTGCTGCTGCTGCTGCTGCTGCTGCTGCTGCTGCTGCTGCTGCTGCTGCTGCTGCTGCTGCTGCTGCTGCTGCTGCTGCTGCTGCTGCTGCTGCTGCTGCTGCTGCTGCTGCTGCTGCTGCTGCTGCTGCTGCTGCTGCTGCTGCTGCTGCTGCTGCTGCTGCTGCTGCTGCTGCTGCTGCTGCTGCTGCTGCTGCTGCTGCTGCTGCTGCTGCTGCTGCTGCTGCTGCTGCTGCTGCTGCTGCTGCTGCTGCTGCTGCTGCTGCTGCTGCTGCTGCTGCTGCTGCTGCTGCTGCTGCTGCTGCTGCTGCTGCTGCTGCTGCTGCTGCTGCTGCTGCTGCTGCTGCTGCTGCTGCTGCTGCTGCTGCTGCTGCTGCTGCTGCTGCTGCTGCTGCTGCTGCTGCTGCTGCTGCTGCTGCTGCTGCTGCTGCTGCTGCTGCTGCTGCTGCTGCTGCTGCTGCTGCTGCTGCTGCTGCTGCTGCTGCTGCTGCTGCTGCTGCTGCTGCTGCTGCTGCTGCTGCTGCTGCTGCTGCTGCTGCTGCTGCTGCTGCTGCTGCTGCTGCTGCTGCTGCTGCTGCTGCTGCTGCTGCTGCTGCTGCTGCTGCTGCTGCTGCTGCTGCTGCTGCTGCTGCTGCTGCTGCTGCTGCTGCTGCTGCTGCTGCTGCTGCTGCTGCTGCTGCTGCTGCTGCTGCTGCTGCTGCTGCTGCTGCTGCTGCTGCTGCTGCTGCTGCTGCTGCTGCTGCTGCTGCTGCTGCTGCTGCTGCTGCTGCTGCTGCTGCTGCTGCTGCTGCTGCTGCTGCTGCTGCTGCTGCTGCTGCTGCTGCTGCTGCTGCTGCTGCTGCTGCTGCTGCTGCTGCTGCTGCTGCTGCTGCTGCTGCTGCTGCTGCTGCTGCTGCTGCTGCTGCTGCTGCTGCTGCTGCTGCTGCTGCTGCTGCTGCTGCTGCTGCTGCTGCTGCTGCTGCTGCTGCTGCTGCTGCTGCTGCTGCTGCTGCTGCTGCTGCTGCTGCTGCTGCTGCTGCTGCTGCTGCTGCTGCTGCTGCTGCTGCTGCTGCTGCTGCTGCTGCTGCTGCTGCTGCTGCTGCTGCTGCTGCTGCTGCTGCTGCTGCTGCTGCTGCTGCTGCTGCTGCTGCTGCTGCTGCTGCTGCTGCTGCTGCTGCTGCTGCTGCTGCTGCTGCTGCTGCTGCTGCTGCTGCTGCTGCTGCTGCTGCTGCTGCTGCTGCTGCTGCTGCTGCTGCTGCTGCTGCTGCTGCTGCTGCTGCTGCTGCTGCTGCTGCTGCTGCTGCTGCTGCTGCTGCTGCTGCTGCTGCTGCTGCTGCTGCTGCTGCTGCTGCTGCTGCTGCTGCTGCTGCTGCTGCTGCTGCTGCTGCTGCTGCTGCTGCTGCTGCTGCTGCTGCTGCTGCTGCTGCTGCTGCTGCTGCTGCTGCTGCTGCTGCTGCTGCTGCTGCTGCTGCTGCTGCTGCTGCTGCTGCTGCTGCTGCTGCTGCTGCTGCTGCTGCTGCTGCTGCTGCTGCTGCTGCTGCTGCTGCTGCTGCTGCTGCTGCTGCTGCTGCTGCTGCTGCTGCTGCTGCTGCTGCTGCTGCTGCTGCTGCTGCTGCTGCTGCTGCTGCTGCTGCTGCTGCTGCTGCTGCTGCTGCTGCTGCTGCTGCTGCTGCTGCTGCTGCTGCTGCTGCTGCTGCTGCTGCTGCTGCTGCTGCTGCTGCTGCTGCTGCTGCTGCTGCTGCTGCTGCTGCTGCTGCTGCTGCTGCTGCTGCTGCTGCTGCTGCTGCTGCTGCTGCTGCTGCTGCTGCTGCTGCTGCTGCTGCTGCTGCTGCTGCTGCTGCTGCTGCTGCTGCTGCTGCTGCTGCTGCTGCTGCTGCTGCTGCTGCTGCTGCTGCTGCTGCTGCTGCTGCTGCTGCTGCTGCTGCTGCTGCTGCTGCTGCTGCTGCTGCTGCTGCTGCTGCTGCTGCTGCTGCTGCTGCTGCTGCTGCTGCTGCTGCTGCTGCTGCTGCTGCTGCTGCTGCTGCTGCTGCTGCTGCTGCTGCTGCTGCTGCTGCTGCTGCTGCTGCTGCTGCTGCTGCTGCTGCTGCTGCTGCTGCTGCTGCTGCTGCTGCTGCTGCTGCTGCTGCTGCTGCTGCTGCTGCTGCTGCTGCTGCTGCTGCTGCTGCTGCTGCTGCTGCTGCTGCTGCTGCTGCTGCTGCTGCTGCTGCTGCTGCTGCTGCTGCTGCTGCTGCTGCTGCTGCTGCTGCTGCTGCTGCTGCTGCTGCTGCTGCTGCTGCTGCTGCTGCTGCTGCTGCTGCTGCTGCTGCTGCTGCTGCTGCTGCTGCTGCTGCTGCTGCTGCTGCTGCTGCTGCTGCTGCTGCTGCTGCTGCTGCTGCTGCTGCTGCTGCTGCTGCTGCTGCTGCTGCTGCTGCTGCTGCTGCTGCTGCTGCTGCTGCTGCTGCTGCTGCTGCTGCTGCTGCTGCTGCTGCTGCTGCTGCTGCTGCTGCTGCTGCTGCTGCTGCTGCTGCTGCTGCTGCTGCTGCTGCTGCTGCTGCTGCTGCTGCTGCTGCTGCTGCTGCTGCTGCTGCTGCTGCTGCTGCTGCTGCTGCTGCTGCTGCTGCTGCTGCTGCTGCTGCTGCTGCTGCTGCTGCTGCTGCTGCTGCTGCTGCTGCTGCTGCTGCTGCTGCTGCTGCTGCTGCTGCTGCTGCTGCTGCTGCTGCTGCTGCTGCTGCTGCTGCTGCTGCTGCTGCTGCTGCTGCTGCTGCTGCTGCTGCTGCTGCTGCATTTCCAACACTTTCACTTCACTTATCACGTTGCAGGTAGGGTGCTGCAAAAGCGCAGATATTCATTTTTTTATTTTTGGCAACTGCTGGAGCTTTTGCATCTCGATTCCCAAACATGTATTTCTCATTTACAAGGAAGCCCGACTACAGACCCTCTTACTATCTGTAATCTTTGCTCTTGAGTTATGTATTTCGCCGACCAATTGGGGCCGCCAATAGTCAGTTTCGCAATCAGCGCGTGCGAACACAGTCTGTTAGTCTTATAAGATGCAATATATACACCTTGTTGTCGTGACGAAAACCCGTTGAACAGTAAGCCACAATACAAACAATTTTGCTCTTCTTCTTTGCTACAGCAGTGACTGGCGCCGTCATTAATAGGAGAAATGGGCCGTGCACGAAACAAAGTGCAAAGGCCTCCGGGTACGCGCAACTCCCGACCACGCCTACTGCAGATCTCGAAGGCCCTGATCAAACTGTGGCCGGATTTATAGCGTTTAACGTCCCTTAGCAGTGAACAGACGCCGTCGTATGATCGGGCTCCAAACGAACTCACTGAAGTTGTCTAGAACGGAACCGATGATCGATACTCCAACCTTTCTCGCATACCACCGCTATCAGAATGCGGCTGTCGCGGAGGGAGATTCGAAGAGGCGATCCGGTACTCAAGCGGTAGGCGTTGTCGAAACTGAGCCAACACGGTGGGCCCCCAACACGAAGTGCGAAATCTTACTAAAATAAACAGGGCTGTTCGAGATTTCCCGGTGCTCGACATCACATCAAACCTTGCCGCTATAGAGCCGGTCGTTACTGGGAAGAGGGAAGGGTCTCGCCTCTTGAAATTTTTTTGTACCAAGGGCTGCGCCTTTGAATGACATCCCGGAAATGACACCGACGCCATGCCTGCTTACTTCCGGCTTTTCGTCAACGGACGCCTTCAACGCCAGGTGTTCTCCAGGGGGGCATTTTGCGCCAACGTTGAAAAAGGGTTTGCGTGTAAACGCGAATATATTGCGACCTAGAAATGGGTGAGCCTCTGTGGTATTGCTTTCTTTTCACGTGGTATGGGTGCAAGTGTTTAAATGAGGCAAGTAGAGCGGAAGCAGGTAAGTAGAGCGGGGGGGGGGAGTTGTTTTCTAAACAGGCCCGCTTTTCCTATACTTAGGCTAAACTTCTGATACCTTACTTAGTCACTAAAGAAGCCGTTATTGAGGTCAGGCAGCTTTGCGTCACTTGCGAAGGCTTCCTTGGTGAGGTGCCCGTAGTGAAGTGTTCGTAGATGCATGCTGCTTGGCCGCAAGGCGGCCCCGACGCAATCTTGATCCTTCAGCCACCCCTGGTCCTGCAAGAGCACTGCACCTGACAGCATGTAGTATCGATAAAATGAATTCACTGCTTTCCTGGGTCAAATCCTTTGTCATTTGTTCATTCCTGCATCGAGCTTCCCACGACAAGCGAACAGTCACAGAACGGTCTTCGGCGCCAGCCGACTTCACTTCAACGTATTATCCTCGCTTTCTATCGCGTCTGATTAAAGCTTGGCACTTCCTAAAACGTTCGCTGTCCTCGCCTCCACGGCAGCGCCCGTTTTATTATGATCAGAAACATTATGCGCCTTCAAGCCGATTACACCATCACTGGCGTCAAACCATGGCACGAAATTTTTCCATAAGATATTCCACAAGCGCGGTGCTGCGTGTCGCAATGCTGTAAGTGGGTGCTTCGTTAATTCTCAGCTTCGCCGGAAAAATCGAAGAACGCCTCCCGCTGGCTTCATTTCGGCCGCTCATCTCTAACGATTATTTTTCTGCCATTTGTCGCCGTCAGGCCCCGCTTCAATGCCTGCATGCGAAGAAGACATTTGTCAAACCAGTCAAAGCTCACGGTTCACTTTTCGCTCACTTTCCCTCAAAAGTATATGATCACTCTATCAAAGGCAGGTACGCTAGCACGGTGTCCGCCTCTTCATTAGCTTCGCGCTGTTATTGGGCACTGAAGGTGACATACAGCACGCTCTACACCGTCTGCGAAATTCAGTGCAGCATTGTGGACGCTATCTAGCTGCTCTATATTCCGGTTGTTCAATTAGCGTAGCTCTCTGTGCATATAGTTAAGCTCGTCTCTCATGCAAGAAAATAAGAAGCGCAGAACCATCGATATTATTGTGAATTCTCCATTCATACTTTTTCTGCAGCCGCAACAAGACATTATTGCAGGGGGAACAGCGCAACAATTTGGATTTGACAACAAAAGAAAACAAGCATATGCAAAGCAAAGCAAGAAAACGAAATGTGAACATCAAAGTAGGATTCGAATAGTCACGCAGGCAACATGTTCATGAAACAGCATTCAGCAACCGTTTTACGCTCATTGTGCTTTGGTTGTCAATATAATCATATTGCGGAATCCTTCTAGAAATCTATTCGCTTTACGAAAGGAATGATGCGCATGAAAGTGTTTATTTGTTGCAGTGAGGATATTGAGGTGCGTTTTTTTTTTGTGTTATCGCGTAGTTCCCTCGAGAACAGGGCTATCAAGATGCGCAGCTGTAGCGACGGTATATGTGGCTACACATATTTATTCCTCATCCGCCGTATGTCTGTTGTTTTCACCGCCCTAGGGTGACGAATCGGCGAGAGAAGAGGGGTGGGGGGGGGGCTCTCCTTCGCGACCCTTCCACTACAGAAAGAAAGGGAGAGGGATTCTAGAGAGAAAGAGGTTACATCTTCTTCATCCCCTTAGGGAGCACGGCTGAGCACCACCACAGAAATTTTCTGGGGCTTTGCGCGCCATAACCACGATCTAGTTATGACGCACGCCATAGTGGAGAACTCCGGATTAATTTTGGCCACCTAGGGTTCTATCACGTGCACCTAAAGTCTAAGTGCATGGGTGCTTCTGTATTTCGCTCCCATCGAAATGCAACCGCCGCGGCCTGGATTTGATCCCGCGACCTCGTGCTTAACAGAGCAATACCAAAGCCAATAAGCAACCACGAGCCACACCACAGCATGCAAACCTTTAGCCGCCCCAAAAGCTTCAGCGTGGCAGCGCGCTCATCTCAAGAGAATCATAATATAGACTTCGCAACGTAAGCCAAGTGGCGCTGCGGACGTTGCTCAGCAGCGCCGCTCGCTGGAGCGAATGAAAAAAAAAATTGCAGTTCCGCCGGAAAGGCGAAGCACCTATTGCGATAGCAAATTAGTAGATAGCTGTTCGAAGTAAGGATAGTAGTTTTATTGGCCGTATAAACTTCTCAACATTCGCTTACAAACTGCATAAAAATGACAGAATGTATAAGCGGCACTCAACGACGACGTAGAAAGGTACAGATACACAGAGACAGCGCTGTCTTTTTGTGTCTGCTTCTTTCTACATCATTGTTCAGTCGCGCTAACAAATTCTATCATTGATTCAAATAAACTAGCCCATCAACGCGTTTCAACTCAGCACGGTGTCACGCGCGCAAAGCTTAACATGAACACGCATTGCTCGATGACATTGGAAAGTGTCTGTGGAAACGCTGCAGTTAGGAATCGCGGCAGCCACGGCGAGCCAGTTTACTCGCATCTGTCGCTTCAACGCGTACGAAACGTCGAAAGCACAGCGCATACGAAGCTATCGGCACTACTCGCACTCTTCAAACGTCATTGACCGCTTTGAATATGACGTCCGCGCGGGTGCGCACTTTGGCGGTGTCGCAGATTTCTTTCAGGACACACGAGCGCCGTCAAAGCGTCCCTACCGCACCCGCCAAAGGCGTCGACTGCGGCGTCCGCGATTGGCATGGCGAACGCCGTAGTAGACGCCGTAGGAGACGCCGCGGTTGTCTCCCCTCTGTAGGCAGCGGCGGGTGAGGAGGGCGTCGAGGCACCCACCGTAGCATTCGCTGTATAAACCGACTTCGTCCGGACAGCAGCTTCTCGGCGGTCAGCGCCAGAAATCTAGCACGCACACTTCCCGCTGAGCTGGCGGCCAGATATTTTTCACCTGCCGATTATCACCACAGGAAGCTGCCAACGTGTAAACGATGGCTCAAACTGGGGTACCAAGGTTGGCTGAGTTGATTTTTCTTGTTTTCAGATTCACAACTGCTTGGTTGCTTGTGTTGTCACTGATTGGTTCATGGGGTTTAATGTCCCAAAGCGGCATCAGGTTTGTGAGATACGACGTAATGGGGTGCTCCTAAGACAATTTCGATCACGTGGGGCTCTCTATAACGTGCGTGTAAATTTGGTTGGGCGAGCGGTTTTTGCATTCAGCCCCACTCAAAATGTGGCCGCCATGAACTAAAATTGAACCCTCGACCTGGCTATCGGCACTGGATTGCCACAACCATTGAGCATCACCGGTGGGTTATTATAATAAGGTGTTATTATTCTCGTTCTTTTCGTTTTTAATTTAATCACTCAAAACCTGCCTCACTCTAAGGCATTGCTTTGTCGTCATAGGCAACTCATATGCTCTGTAATTATGCAATTTTGTGCTACGTTAAATCGACAATTTTTTGGGGTTATGGCTGGGTTATGGGTTATGGGCTGGGTTATTTGTTTGGGTTATGGCTGGGTTTTGGGTTATGGCCTACTGTTTGTAATCATCATGCGGATATACAGCAATAAAACACTTCAGGTCAAAGATTCCTGCCATACTGGCGCCACAGTCTGCAGTTATTGACTTTCACGCTCGAACTATTCAAACTCATCGGATACCTAGAGAAGCTGCCGTTTGCAGCGTTCGCCCCAAACAGATCTCATTACATCCAGATGTCACGTTGCCGACTAGCAGCCGCAAAACATATTGCAACACGTGCATCAGATGACGTGCACGTCGTTTGCAGCATCGTTAGACGCGAACACGCCTTGCTGGGAAGTAACATGCAACGGCACCATCTCCGACGGGAGGTTCACCACCGGCCAGCCAATATTGGCATCATACATCTACAAATCTCTGCTCAACCAAGCGAGAAATCCGAGCTGGTGGAGAAGTGCCACCGAGATTCGTCGCTGCTATATCTGAACTGGATCACTGTCAGCGTGAAGGCCACATAATAAACAGCCAAGAAAAACTGCTTGATGCTGCAAAGACAAGGCTAGTTCCCACCACTGATAAGACTCGCCGACTATTTATTCGGGAGACGTATGGTCGTAGCAACACTCTCGTCGCTCACACAACCCTGTCCTCCCAAGAAAACTAGAGAGCGCTGATGAAAGTACAGCTAGAGTTCTCGAGTCAGCGACCAACATCGCAGAAATGCTCCCTGGAAAGAATATTTAGGTATCAATGTAATGCTGAGAGCTTGCGTGAGCAGGATACACCTTATTATGAAATAACTGTTCATCCCATATGTCACTTCGATGATTTAGCGCCCTCTTTTGCCATTATCATGCTTTTCTAAGAGTATGATCCCTTTCAGGGGTTCAGAGTAGTATTCCTGTAACGAACAACAAAAAATAAGGAAGAAAGTAACTCTCAGAATAGACTAAAATGTGGAACAAGGACTCACTGCACAAAAAGGGAGTTGTCACTATTGCTCTTTTTCTAGGAATGTACCGCCGGCGCTCCTAGCCATCATTTGAGTTTCTATGACTACTAGATAATCCCGAACCGCACTTCTGTGATGAGAGCTTTGCGGACACTGAATTTAAGCAGACACTGCAAGGTTATACCCCGTGAATCCAAAGCAGATCCTACGTACATCTTTGCGCATAAGCGCCTTCGAAAGCTTATACCTGAATAGTCGTGGATACAGACTTTAAATAGCTGTTATCGGACTGGCTACCATAAAATGAGGACTACCCTCACTCGGGAGACAAGCTTGCGTTACGGTGTTTCAACGGCCAACAACCAATTAGGTCCCTGTCCATCCAGAACTAGTGTTACGTAGAGAGAGCTTTTAGGCTGCGGACCGTCAGTATCTGCTATTGAATCGGTTCCCAACCAGTAGAGAGCAATGACCTGCTTTATTTAGTGCGAGCTTTGTAAGCACGACCCTTCAGTGACAGATACGCTCGATGTAAGCCTATGACTGCGCTGCGTCATTCTAATGAGCAAGACGTCTGTCATAATGAGGGAGGCAACGGGAAATGAGACACTGGTGTGTAATATGAAAGGACCCAGTGCATTCGCCACGTGTCTTCTTCGTCCTTCGGGGGAAAAGAAAACAGCGTGGACCGGAGCTCTTCTTCCTCTAATTAGAGCACTGCGACGCAGTGCTGTGTAGCCAAGCAGTGCGCGCACGAGCGAGAAGACGCGTTCGTAATAATTACGCCGCCATCCCGACGACTTCTCGTTTGCAGTACGCATGCCAGCGGAGAAACGCGCGGCGTTCTCTCTTTTTGTAGTTATTTTTTTTTCGCGTCACTTTTTCGCTTGCAGTCAACGTACAGAGCCAAGATGGTGCAGAAGTTAGCTTCGGTGAAAGTTTAAGCCCCTCTATATGCAAGCACGAGAACTTACTCTTCGCCCAAGGGCCGCTAATATCCGGTACCTACACCCGCGCCTCCCGGCACCCTTATTTCGAGATGAATATATCCATCTATTTTGGAGAATGAACTCTATCTCACTAGGGCAGTTTTGACACGAATGCGTATACGTACGGGACTGACTCAATGAGAAGTCTGGACATGGAGTGTGTGTAGCAAAAAAAAAAAAAAGGAAGCTCTTCAGCGACACAAAGACCAAAAGCTGTCGCAAAGAGAGCGGCTTAAAGGACTTCAAGTACTTGAAGGTATGTACTAAAGTACTGAAAAACGGTGAAGTTTACATGTGTGCTCCTCCTTATCAATCTTTCCTTAAGGAATGCGTTCAAGAAGTTGCGCTAGCGAGGCACAGGTGCGCGCAACCTGGCGCAGTCTCTGTGTTTGCTGCGATGCTCTGTAGTGGTGCGATCTTGGATGTATTCAGCGAATGACGGCTTTCGCTTGCTAGATGTAAGTGTTCTCTTTTTCGTTTTTGTTTGTCGCTTTCCTTGTTTTTTGTCCCTCGGTAAGACATATGACATCTATGAGGGTTCAGACAAGATGACAGGAACCTGAGCATGAGTTTGTATCCCTACTAAAGTTTTGTCATAACTGTCAACTAAAGCATTGTCATAAAATTGTGAAGGTGGTTACGTTTTCGTTAGGGTTCTAGTCCTTCTGGAGGCAGTAAGCATTCACACTACCTCTATCCATATTGATAGCCCTGTTAGTCAGGCAAACTAAGCTGCAGATTTCGCGCTGTAAATTGCCACACATCAGAACTAAAAAAAGTTGTTCAACTTGGTTGCACCTACAGACTGGTGGCTCCTGGCATTGACATAGTTGGCGCCAGCAGGCGCGAACACATGCACACGCACAAAAAAGAAAAGAACATCACTCTACAACGTACTTATACCAATATTGAAGAGAAGCCGCTAAGTCCCCAAGTCTACAGGATCATATATATGGCTCTTCTTGTTTTGCTCTGGAGCTGCTTTTGCTGGGAATAGAGGCTTAATGAAACCTCGCGAATAACTTTATCGTCTATGTGCGGTTCTTGGGGTTTTTGTGGAGTTTGCCTGTATGGCCACGGTGTATACCAGAGTTATCACATTGCACAGAGTGTAGCATATCAGGCAGTCGTCCATGATAAGATTGCCGACTTATTGGTAAGATCAGCATGTATTCTATGAAAAATAAATGTCGAATGTTTCCGAGAAGTTTCAAGACGTTGTGGACTACATAAAGAGGCAGCTTTTTTAATTTCGTCTTACTTATAAACCTCCGAAAAAGTCAGTAGGCCTTCGCCTTCCCATATTTGCGGAATCTCATTTCCTTGCCGAACCACAACATTTTCCACCTCCATTATCGTGCCAAACTTCTCGTGCTTCTCTTTTGCGGTTTGTTTCGTCACACAAATATGTGCTCACCACGCATAGACGTTCAACGCTTGCGTGCACTGGCTTGACGCAATCAATTTGGACGTTGCTGGCGCCACAAAAGTTGGCCTTTAAGAAAACACCAATGTAGACGCGGCGCGATGCAGTTGAGTGGCTTCAAAGACCCGCTCTTCCCAATTTGGGAGGATTCCACTTTCTTGCTCGTTTGCCAAAGTGGCCTCTTCACTTGCCCCAGCGAAACAAGAAAATCAAAGGGATAGGGCAGTAAACAAGCGGGTTACTTTGCCAATCGATTCGACTGCAATTACCCGAAATACAACGGCAGTAAACAAACGCCAGCTTCTGCAGCAATCAAGACGCTTAGAAAAGTCGACAGGCCGCACTAAAGTATCAACATGGAAGGTAGCCTCAGACTGAGGCGACCCTTGCGAGCCACTGCAAAGTTTCAAAACTCTTCAGGAATTCTCTAAGTATGGGGTGACCTCAAGGAAATTCATAGCCACTGCGTCTGCATTGCATTGCCCATGGAAGGCTGATAACGCAGTGTGTTGGGCGTGTTGGTTCTTGGTTTTGCGATACAAGAAGAAGGTCGTCTTGTGTCGCGTTTGTATCGCATCCTGTTGCCCAAGTTGGTAGCACAGTACCTATATTAGGTATTTGACATCGATTGCACTGGTGTCCGCTGGCGTAGTGGGAGGGTCACGACAAGGAGACGAAGAGGAAAACAAGAAGAAAGAGAAAGACGAAGAAAGAGAGAGAAAGCACGAGTAGGAAAGGCGGGGAGATAAACCGGACGAATGTCAGGTTTGCTACCCTACACTGCGCCGTAAAAGAAGAGGGGGAATGGAGAGAGCGAGAGAGACAGTGAGTAGTGAGTTGCACGTGGTAGGATGCACAGGAGGATAACCAGGCTAAAGACTGGCTGCTTCTTCTCTTCGCTTACAAGCAGCGCGCCATGACAAGGTGATGAGGCACATGTGTTCAGTTCGTCACATATTTTCAGGACATCGAATATGGCAAAAAAATATTGCCTGTAAAACCAACCTTCGTTTCATACTTTTCTAAGCGATCGCTTCCTTTGCAACAATCCCTGGTATACAGAAACGAAAAGATATACATACATATTTATGCATTACATATATATATATATGTACATGTTAATTGATATTTACATTAATTCTCAATAAATCTTCGTACATCTTTCTTCTTTTCTTTCTTCTGTTTGATTTTTTCTGTTACCTTTTCAATCTGACCCTGTGAAAATTGCCGTTATTCTTCGCTACTACTTTCACACTCAGTCTTTCACATTAAGGACTGAGAGAAAATCGCCACAGAGCGTGATCTATGCTCCCGTGTTCTCACTAACGGTAGGCTGGACTGTAAATACTGCACGCTTCGTGCCAGCTATGTGAACTGTTTTACAATTTATCAAAAGTATTGGCGATTCAACTTAACGACCAAAACAAAGAACACGGTCACAGAAGGTTAGGAGGTGAAAGTATTCCCTTGTACACAAGCCAGACTTTTCACAAGAATCCCCTATTTCTTAGTCATTGTTACAGAGAATGATGTCAAAGTACTTTTTAATGTTCTCTCCAGACGTAGAAATATCCGTAGGTGTGACGCAAATATTCTTCGTTAGATAAATGAAAAAACTGACCATGAGAGCCATGTGAGAAACGATGCGAAGTTCTCGTTGTTGTAACACGTACGTTTTTTCTATTTTTTTCGAGACTTGTTTTCCTTCAGCAATTTGTTCACTTTATTCCCGAATATTTTTTTTGCCTTCCTATAATGCCGTTGTTTATGCATGCATGGAAAACAAATGTGCGCTTTCCAAATAGAGAACATGTTCTGTAAGTTATATTATTGGAACTTACTCGGGAAGTGTTAAGTAATTACCCGCCTAATCACTTATTATAATAGCACTTGTTTTGATATCCACCAGTCGCAATATTGGGTCACCCAAGGCGTAAGGTGCATATCTGTGTACCATGTGATATCAGTACGCCATGCCATAGCGTACCCAAATATACCCAGATACACCCTAGTATATGTGTACACCATAGCAAACAGCATAGTAACTAAATGGATCCACGTCGTCACACATCAATATTGATTCATACGTCAGTTTCATGTTGTTTACAAGTCACGACATATTTGTTACCAACATTTTCAATATCATATATAAGGAGTGGGTTAATAAACTTTTGCTCAAGCGCATCGAAATAGGCGATCCTAATAACATCAACGAACGCTCTAGCTCTGTTATTCCCGTCATATCAGCACTGCATAGCGTTTCAGCGCAGACACCAGCTGTTTGTTAAGACAGACCATAATGTTCGATCCGAAGTAAGCCCAGGACATTTCTATCGGTGTCTGTACTGCACGCCATATCTCTACAAAGCAGTAAAGCACAGTACAGGAGTACAGTACAGGAGTACAGTACAGGAACACAATACAGGAGCACAGTACATGAGCACAGTGCTTCAGCGAAGACTTCATTTTTTTTCTTTCGCTGAGACATACTAGAATATTTCATCATAAGTTCATGCCGGTATTGGCGATCTCAATTTTTCGTGCCTCAATATCTACTGCACAGTATTACACAGTAACTGTGCACAGTAGCACAGCAAAAACGTAACGTCACCGGTAAAACACACTGCAATTTCTCCCGAGTTTTCGCGAGTTGCAGCTCTTTACATCTCACACGTTGTTATCTTAAGTGCCCAGTACTAAACTGTAGGTGAGCATGGTACTTTAGAAAAAATTTACCGCCTTATCTTAAACGCACATGAATATCAGATCATGTGAGAATAGTGGCACTGCATAAGGGGGGTGCGTTCGATAACCTCAATAATTTCAGACCCATTTCAGTTCTTCCTATCTTTTCTAAAATCCCTGAACGCATTTTAAATAAAAGAATAGTTGGGCACTTGACAAAAAACAAAGCAATAGTAGCAGCACAATTCGGGTTTCAGAAACAAAAGTCTACTGAGCACGCGCTTTTGCATGCGAAAAACCACTTAATTAAGAACTTTGAAAAACAGACTTACACTATTGGAGTGTTTTTGGATTTCCGAAAGGCTTTTGACTCTATTAATCACGATATTTTGCTCCGAAAGTTACTTTGGTAAGGCATAAGAGGTGTAGCATATACTTTAATTAAGAACTATCTCAGCTCCCGTAAGCAGTTTGTTTGCCTAAATGATTCTAAGTCCCAACTTCTTGATTTAAACTGCGGTGTTCCGCAGGGCTCAATCCTAGACCCAACTTTGTTTCTTCTCTACATCAATGATATTGTTCACATCCCAAACACACAGTGCATAACTTTGTATGCAGATGACACCAGCGTTTTCTTCTCTGATCATAACATTCAAGAAGCATTTAACGCAGCCAATAGATGGATGGGGGACCTCAACTGTTGGCTAAATTCAAATAAAATACAACTGAACTACGAAAAAACAAAGTACGTCATATTTAGACCTAAAGGAAAGCAGCTGATGGGTCACTACGAGTTAAATTTTGGGGGGCGCATTATAGAAAATACGAAGTGCGTAAAATTTTTATGCGTATGGTCTAACGAAAACCTGTATTGGTCCATTCATGTGGAGACCCTCAGAGCCGACATTCGTAGAGCGACGGGAATGATTAACATGTTAAAGCATCTTATTCCAATGAATTTAAAGAAACAGCTATATTACACACTAATACACTCTCGTCTACACTATTCACTTCTGGTCTGGGGAACTACTACCAAAACTAACCTTATGTCACTATATAGGCTGCAAAAAAGAGCCGTAAGGGCAGTTTGTAACCTACCTGTTCTTGCACACACTAAACCGTTTTTTGATAAGCTTGGCATACTCCATATAGACCACCTATTTTTGCATAAACTATCGCTCGAGGCGTTCCGTCTCCGTTAAGCTGATCACATACAGTTTAATCAGACCTTCGCCACCAAAGAAACTCCGTATAATCTCAGACATGACTCAATCTCTATACCGCTTACTCGCACGAACTACGGGAAACAGGCATTAGACTTTCAAATATCAACCTCACTAAACATAATCCCACAATCCTGGAACAATTACAAACCTCGAAATCAAGCTCGAGGTTCAAGAAATCTGTTAAAACGTATTTTCTTCGCTGCTTTATTGTATAACTTCCTTATGTACCACAATGTCATTGTTTTGTTTTCCTTTTTAACATGTTCTGATTGAGATTCGCACTGTTAATCGCTTTTGATATGTTATCATATTTCGAAAATTGTAACACGTGTTGTGCTGTTGTTTGCTTCAGAGTGTCAACATGCTTTGGCTGCTGCAGCCTTTGCCAGGCAAGAATACTGCCTTTTGCTGCAGCACCTGAGACAGCTGTATGTCTCAAACAACAAATAAATGAAATGAAATGAAAAATGTATCTCCGCGCCGGATCTAGCACTCACAACAGTGCACACTTATGCAGATGTTCTTTCCATAGGCTCGTGTTGAGAACGCCCATTACAGCTTTCGGGTGTGTTTCCTTGCGAAAGTAAGTCGCACCCTTCCCCTCCCAAACGAAGCTTCGCGTTTTACGCAGGCTTTCTTTTTTCTTCTTCCGAGGCCGTGCCTCTTGCGCGACGGGCATATTATGACCCCGTACTGAGAGTGTCTACTGCTGTGGTCTTTCTTTCCAGACGCGCGCCATGCGGCAGAGTAATCGAAGTTGTCAAAGGAGAATTTATCGCTTTGGCTTCGGCCAGGGTTCCGATGAACAGCGCAAACGACAGTATGGTTGTGTGCCATCAATGAACACGTACAAAAGCAGGCAGGCAGGCAGGCAGGCATCGAAAGAGAGCCAGTCTGTAATATTGAGACAAAAGGGGAGTCGGTGATGTGCGGTGAAAGCACTTTGCGGAAGACATGATCATTTCCGTATTTCCGTTTTGTGCAGAAAGTTTTTTGCGTATCGGTTGCCTCTTTCTTTCTTTCTTTTGCAGTTTATTCGCATCGAGCAACATAACACTGCCGGAAAGTTCATATTATATCTTCATGTGCAAGTAAAAACAAGCACAATATACACAGTTGACGAAAACACTCAATAGAACAAACAAGGGAACCCAGAGGTTGGATCTGTTTCTTTATTTTTTTAACCGTCAATGAAAACTAACAATCAGTAAAGCTAAAGCGGGTATAGAGAAAATTTACGATTGGTATTCATACAAATTTGAGAAAAAATTTGTGAATTAAGTATATTTTTGGGCGATTGGCTTCGTAATCTATGCAAAATTATTCAATTAAAGTTACAAAATTATAGGATAAAGGTTATAAAGTTGTGGGGTCCTCTACTGCGGCGTCGCTCGTGACCGACTGAGCAGTTTCGAAACACGGATCCTGAATTTCGCGTCTCACCTTCTGATGAGAACAGATCACCGCCAGACACATTTAAAATGTCCAAATACTTCACGTTTTGAGAAAACACGAAGGCCAACATGGAGGTAAGTGTTCGGCTTTGGCGTGGGTCTCAGTTGTAGCCACATTGATGAAGGTGCGTACGTGTACAAGAGGTGCTCGGTGCCATCAAAATCGTCTACGTCATCTGGTTTCATAATGGAAATGAAATCGGGGGCATCGTGGGCGGAGATAGCTCGTGGAACGCTCTGGCCACCATTTCGCTACTTGGTCATCCGAGGGGTGACCGTCGACCAGTGCTGCCGATGGGGAGAAAAGCGCTGGAGTTCAGTCTCAGAAGTGAGTACGCTGATGTTAGAAGTTATAGGGCGAGGGTAGGTAACTTTCAGAAGCCGTGGCACTTCACCCCGTCTCTGGGATCAACTTAGTTTCTCCAAGAGTCAACATCGAGCACATTCTCGTGGCCTCAAAACATACCTCTTAGCTGTTGGTCGGTTGGTTGCACTCTTAGCCCTAGAGTATTTATTAGTGGCCTCAACTCATTGCAGGGGTAGAAATAAAAAAAACTAAACATAAGGAGACAATAAAGTGCTAATAGTCGTGTAAATTAATATGTTGGGTCCGTTTGGTGGGCAGGCTTTTCTCTAAATATGCCCGACACCCAATACGACAGATTGTCCAAGTATCGTATGGGATTTAAAAACATAGCCAGGTCTATGAAGAGGCATCTACAGAAAACATTCTGAGAAAATCAAATGAAAATTGAGCCATTGATTGCTTTGCGGATTTAGCAAAAATTTTTCGAGAATAAAACCGGCATTTCTCCTTTTCAGATGTTTGTTAAGTGTGCCAGCATTCCTTGTTTTTTTCTCGCTGCTGTATGCTGCTTTGTACTCAATGTGGCGCTAAACATTCACCCAGTCGCAGCCTCCGTGTCGCAGCCGCAAATTCGGCAGCCCAAACACCGCACCTGTTGCCGAATCTGGCCTATACAGACGTCTCCAGATGCGAGTTGGATCTGGTGGGCCACTTCGGTTGCACAACTTACATTTTGATGACTACGCCCTGTCCCAGCAGAAAAGAGAAGAAAAGAAACTCTTATTAAATGTAAGCCGCCATGAAAGAGTTTCTGGAGCAAAGTTGCGCATCTGAGTACACGAGCTTCGTTTGCGGAAACTCAGTCGACTGTCTTGAGCTCTTTAACAGCTTGAGTAACAGCTTGAGTATCTTTAAATACCTGTGCTGGAGGCTCGCGCTGAAGATGTTATTTTGCGTAGGCTTATATCACCTTAGCTTTCACCCGTTGCTCTTTCCTGGCTAAGGTGAATTCCATCTTACCTGCTGCAAGGCTCAGATTAGTGAAGGCTCCAGAGCTAACGAAGGCAAAGGCCTGTTTCTCTTTCCAAATATCTTCTCTCCTCATGGTCTCATTTCATATTTTCGTTCTTGCTCCTCATCAAAGTGTTCATGAGCAGCTTGTGAGGCAAGCGAGAGAGACAAACATTCATTTAGGAAACGCAGAGAGGTCGGCCAGGTCATTAGCTTGCTCTGGCCTGCTACTCTACACTGAAAGGGACGGGGAGGGAAAGGACTGATGAATAATTATGATTATGATAAATTATTATTGTGTTACATACGTTTATCGGCCTTTTGCTTGCTTGTGTCTTATGCGAAACGGAATTTGCAAGCATGATCATCCAACTACTGTTTAACAACTGTATAATTCACCCTATGCACACACACACGCACACGCACACACACACGCACACAATATATATATATATATATATATATATATATATATATATATATATATATATATATATATATATATATATATATATATATATATATATATATATTGTGTGCGTGTGTGTGTGTGTGTGTGTGCATAGGGTGAATTATACAGTTGTTAAACAGTAGTTGGATGATCATGCTTGCATATATATATATATATATATATATATATATATATATATATATATATATATTATGCCAACCAAGACACAGAGAGAACGTATGAAGAATTCGCAGCGAAATTTCGACGGAGGCTGGTGCGCATTTTGAAGATTACCGTGCCCAACTCAATATATTTGTAGGTTACGACATTTCCATACTTGCACTTCTGTTTTGTGCTGTATTCTGCCAGATTTAGAAACCCTGTCCCAGTGCATATATATATATATATATATATATATATATATATATATATATATATATATATATATATATATATATATATATATATACATGCGTGTGTGTGTGTGTGTGTTTTAGAGTGTTCTAACTTTTGCAGACTAACACGTATGCATGCTAATATCAGGATCTGCTCTTGCATTTCCAGGCCTTATTTGATTATTTTAATTTCTTCTGCCTCTGGAATAGCTCTGCACTCTGCAATATTATCAGCGGTAGCACGTCCTGTCTTTGAAAGGACCGGATTATCGTGCGTAGTGGGCCGTAGCCAAGCTTCAATTCACAGTCATAAAGAACCAATCCTTAGTTCCAAAAATGTTAGCTTGGTCATGTCGGCATTCCATTTCTGCAAAGTAGCTCACAACAATACCGCGAAAATCAAAACATCGACATGGACAAAGCGATGATTCTATGAGCGCTGTGGCCGTGCTAACCCGTTGATTCTCCTTGTATTGCGCGCATTCTCTGTGGGTACTGTCCACTGGGATGTTGGCTTCTCCTCTTCGAGACTCTTTAGGCGGGAGTGCACGCTTGCGAGGAGAAAGTTGAAAGTGAGGATGGGGATGAAAAAGCCTGACGGCTGCCGATTTCTGGAGAACAAAAGTGGTCCATATAAACTCAGTGCAATACACTACCCCAGTGCAGATTAGGGCGCCCATCAAAAAAGAAAAAAGCACAGGAAGCCCCTGCAAAGCACCCTATGATGAGTGTTGCGTACTGCATAAGGAACTAATCTGACAGATCAAGTAGGGTGGCGTCTGCAGCTCGTCACATTAGATCTGGCAACACTAGGGCACCTGTTAACACAAGAGCGCAGTTATGCCGAAGGCTGCGTTGCAAATTTTCACTGTGTAAAATGAATGAATGAATGAATGAATGAATGAATGAATGAATGAATGAATGTGTGCGGTACTGGAAGTCAGATAAATATACTTAAAGAATAACAGTAAATGGCGAGGGACCTCTTTACTAAATCCTGAAGAGCTTGGCATGAAACTGCTAGCATGGTACTACAGGTGGGAAAGATGGGGAATGTAATGATACGCAAAGTGCACATCACAGACAAGCAGCATACACAGAACAACCGTACGAGCAGGCTAGGTAAAGACTATTTTAAAACATCTCGATAAGGCAAGTGCCATTGGGAAAAGCTAAAAGCGCCTTAGGTTCAAGGGACGCGTAGAAGCTGAAAGTCCTCTGGCTGGCTAAGCACGAATTACCTAACGTAACCAGGCACCTGGTGTTATAACTGGGAACTTTCGCTCACGCTTAGTGCATTACAGAAGCAAAGGAACAAACAAAAAACCCGCTCAGAAAAAGGAAGGAAAAAGAAAGAAAGACCGCCATACGGAGCTCAAATCCTCCTAAGGACATCGCTTACGTCTAAGCTGCATACCTTGCTCGAAAACGCGAAAGTTGCGAGACTTCCCATTATCATATTCTTTCTGTATACTAAAAGCGTGCGCATTGTTTTCTCTTTCATCAAGCTGTATCTACAGAATCTTATAGCAGCACTCCGCGATAAGGCATTGACGAAATCATTTGGACGTACGCCTCGAGCTCTCGCGAAAGAAAAAAAGAAAAGACTGGGCTCATTTAAAGTCTGCCGTACCGCCTCAGTAACAAGGACGAAGCTGTGGAAGAGAAGTGATTTCCAAGTGTATCAGAAGTGGAATGACATCAGAAGGATTCGTGGAATGGTAAATTACACTTTTAGGAACAAGCATCTGAGCCTGCTACCTTTGTTTTTATTTCCGATCCCGCAAAGCTCAAGAATGATAGCACCGATATATCAGATATAAAAAAACGAGAAAGAGGAAAGAAAGACAGGAAAAATCTAAAAAAAGCGAGGGCTGTGCCTCTCAGCGACAGCTACAAGTAACGTTTCCCTTTTTCTCTTTCATAAGTCTAAATAGAGCACAAAATCATTGCCCCTCAAGGAATAGAACACTGTCAGCACTTTTACTCTTTAAGAATAAACGCGCGCATTTATTAGCGAGCTCACTCTAATGATCCACGCATAGAATACACAAGTCAAATTATCGATCTATCTGATGTGCAGCGCATGGTTGTGTGGTGGCCTTGTATATGTTCCTTAGGGTGGGCAGCGCAACCCGGACGAAGGACGAGAGGAAGTTGTGTACTTCCTCTCGTCCTTCGTGCGGGTTGCCCGGCCCACCCATAGGAACATGTTCAATCACCAACTCGCCCAGCTTGCCGTCTTAATACAGGCTTTGTATATGCCAGGAGTTTCAATTAACTTGACACAAACGTTAAATATACATTGGTGCAGCTTATTCATTGGAGACGAGCGGTATATTGATCGCAGCCATCTTGGATTAGAATAAATTTCCATGAACAGTCGGTTGGTGGGCCTATGAATTATATTTTATTACGTAAAATCCTAAATATACGTATAAGGCGTAAATGAGAAGTGGTAGAGTGTGTAGAAAGCGGCAGTCAAGTTTTTTTCAAGCCGCTATCTATGACGTGATCCTTCTTTTCGGCCATTGAAGTCCACAAATCTGTGAAAAGGAATAATGACGTCACTGGGGGCTTGTGCGTGTAGACAGTAGTGCCATCAATTGTGTTTCCATATAAGAAAACCTTGATGCATGTCATAAAAAACAACTAGAAAGAAAATTAGGTGAAAGTGCTAGTAAACGTGTTCAGCGCCGTCCTTTCCCTTAAGAATATGGGGCATGGCGGATTGTGATGTTCATAACGAAGGTGCTTACGCACGCTGGAGGCCATGGTCGATCGGTTTCTTTTCATTAGCGATGGACAAGTGACTTTTCTGCGTTGCGTTATGACTGCTTGGTTAGCGTGAAACCTTATATCGCGCCGCGAACACAAATAATTTTTTTATTACTCATCGTCTCCTCGTTACAGTGACAACAAGTGTTTCATTACGACAAGATACATATGTGATATCTCGAAGATAATATCGGTAAAGTGCAGTGTATACCATCCACTTAAGGCTTCTTTATAAAGAAAAAAAATGTCAGCAGGTTTGAAAATCGCTTACAGATAACAAGGTGGGGCTTTCCTGAGCCGTCAAGAAGTTGTGCCATCGTCATCATCAGCAGCAGCAGCAGTAGCAACAGTAACCTATTTTTATGTTCCCTGCAAGAGGAAGGGCGCTCCCAGCGACCTCCAACTACCGCTGTCTTCAGCCAGCTGATTCCAACTTGCACCTGGATATTTAATTTCGTCGCCCAACCGAATTTTTCGCCGTCCTCGACTGGGTTTTCATTCCCTTGGTACCCATTCTGTAGCTCATCCATCTAAGTGCTACCAAATCAATTTTTTACCAAGTTTCTCTCAGCTTTGAAGAATTTTATCCCGCATTCCGATGACACACACATAAAAAAAAGGGTCGAACATGTTCAAAAAAGCTAGCCGGTCTCCGTGATGCAACTGCTCATACACCATACGAATGTATAAGAGATGCATTGCACCCTGGGTGTAATAGCACGAAAATCACCTTGGAGGATCAGACACGAAATCGTATATGCTCAAGTTACAAACACGGCAGCCAAACGTAGTGCCTGTAGTGTCGTACTTATTTTCCGCTGTGTGTCGTTTCTTTTTTTTTTTTTGTACACTTCATACGCCTGCCTCCTTCTGAAAATGTATGTTTGCTCTTCTCCGCCTCACGTCACGCGCTGATACCTGGCAGGTTTTTGCACCAGTGAAGACTTCTGAAATTGGATTCTCGTTCAGGATTCCAAGATGCCTATGGTGCTGTTGTCGTGTTTGGCGCTGTGAAAGAGACCCTCCACCTCAAAACAATTTGTTCGGCGGAAAAAATTTTTTTCACGTTTTTATGTGGGCACCTGAGTCCTTTGATCTATTCTACCGACCGCTACGGGGGTTCTTAGCGAGGATTTACTTGCAATATCGGCATGTAGGCCGACGAAGAGATGTTCGCTCAACAACGTTAAAAACTAGATTCTGCAGAAGGAAAGGTTCACCTTTTCGTAGGGATAAAAATGATCCTTGGACACCTTTTTATCCTGGGGCAGCGTTCAAGTGGACGTAGCAGAAGACGAAGACATCCCTGTAATATAATTCATTCTCTGCGTCGACGAAAAAACAACAAAAGCCCCATGGTTTTCTCATTTCTTCGCCGGTGCCTGAGCTTTCAAGTGTTCCCACATGTTTGAATCATTAAAGAGCACGGCGTAATAGACCAGGATTGAAGAAGAATACAAACGACAGGACCAGTGCCTTCTTGTCTTTGTGTTCTTCTTCTGCCCTGGTCTATTGCGCCTTGCTCTTTACTCATTCAAACACGAACCAACTAGCCCAAGCAAGAGTTTTACTTGTTCCTACATGTATTGGTCTCCATGTGGGAGTGGTCGGTGCGTTTTAAAGGGGGTTTAAATGCCTACTAATATTTCATGATATGGTCCGGTACGCATTTCCAGGCTTCTCCGACCAGTTCTTCACACGTCGTGGCTCAAATAGGGTCATGCTTCAGATGAAACCGGGGTAAAAAAAAAAAAAACGTTGTCGATTGGTCCATACACGAACGACGTCAGTTCCGATCCGTCATCTATCACGTTTTGGCGATGAAGTCGCACGGCCGCCCCTCCTCGTCTTTTGCCTGGCCGGTTGCGTGTAATTAACCGATTTCACCTCGTGCAGACTGTTTCTCAATGCGTCTGCCACGGCAACAGCTGGGCAGCCGGAAAGCATGGAATAACAGCACTTTCAAGTAAGACAAGACCGGACAGAGTTTCTTTTGTTTATGACGTAGTGGCCACGAGTGTGCGAGAAAAAGTCCCGGTTTCTCCTGAACGGCGGAGCATTGATGCGATTGCGAAGTATCGGACAACTCCACGAAGTAAAGTTCGTAGATGTAGATCTCAGACTGCGCCTTGCTAACAAACACGTGCGCTGGTGCTTCGAACCGAGTAGGAAGCCACTCTTGCCCTTTAACTAGGCACACTCGAAGCTCGTTAAACGAAGTATTTTAATGCTGTGCCTCGTTAACAGCCTCAATAAATCATACTCAACATAGCTTTGCCGCTATGGTTGATCGCCTTTCTTGGGCTGGTTACCCTCTGGCCTTGATTTCTGCCACAGTGGAACAGCTTCTGAGGCGCACCAAGCGAGATAAGCCCGCTCAGCCAAGGAGCCAGGCGGTTCAAAGGCGCCGGTTTGCAGTGCTAGCTTACGTGCGCGATCTCTGCCATAGGTTAAAAAAGACTGGGCAAGCGTGCAGGAATGACAGTGGTTTTCTCAGCCCCAGAAAAGCTGGCAAGGCACTGTAAACATGTAAATGCGCCTAAATCATATCAGAATTGTTGCCCAGTAGGGCACAGAAAACGTTTTCTGCGCCCTAGTAAACCGCTAATGTGGGTTACCAGATTCCCCTGTTTTGAGGTAGCAAATATGTCGGACAGACAGGCAGGTGATTGAATGATCGCTCAAGAGAGCACTACAACAGCTTTCGTAACACGGTTCAAGGCCACTTAATTGGACATCTAATTGGTGGGACTAAAGCTGCGTCGCTTGCGTGACGCTTTTTGAACATATGGAAGTCTTAGCGAGACACAGCTCACAGCTCACGCGGGAAATTGTAGAAGCATATTCCATCAGAAAACTGGGTAGTTTGTGCGTTAGTGCCCCCTCTATCTCGCTGATACCTAGTGAAGTCATGTATCTGAACAGATAGTAGCAGTAATGAGAGTTTTTTTTTTTTCACTTGACCATGTACTTCGTACAATGACTTGCTGTTTGTTAAGACACCATTTGCGACCGCCTTTCATTTTCAGCGCATGCCCCCTCTTGTATATATATACACACCGTGTGGCAACGCAATAAAATATTGTTGGAAGTCAGCGCAGTGTTTGTCATCTCTCGCAGTCCTTGTCCTCGGCGCTGGACGTCGTTTTTTTTACCGTGAATTGCCAACTGGCCCAAGCAACCACCCTTGTTGAAAACATACCAGGCGTTGGACCAGCGTGACTGTTTTCAGGCTGTGCATTCTCGCGGGGCCGCAACATGCGATTAGTTGAAAAGTGTCAGCACCTCTACGCTTTCTTAAAATTGCTTACGCTTCCTTTCGAGCTGTCAACATTTTTTACCGAGTGAACAAGTTTACCAATCTATGTAATATCTTGCGGAAGTGAATATTACTAGCGCTTAGATTGATTTTCATATGCGAGATTCTAATAAAGCTTTCTTATTTTCGTGGCTACGCTCCGCTGGCGCATTTGCCAATTACTAAACATACACAAATCGTAGTAGCTCGACAATCACGTTTTTTTATTGCAGTGTGTACACATTCAGCGGGAAAACAAACAGTCGTCTGAAAGAAATACCAGTCATGCCACCGATCGACATCTTGGTAAACGAAAAGGCGGCCTTACAACTGCATTTCCAAACTGGCCAGCCTAGTTTTTGCGTCGTCTATAGGTGGAGCCCGCTGCCCGCAGAGTGGGCAGAGCAATCCTGTAGCACCTTCGAAGAACCTCCTCCTTGGGCAGGCTCTCCAAATCTAGTCGGTTTGTGTACAGAAGCCATGCATGAAATCTACAGCACATGTAAAATGAAAAAAAATATATGTTTCATCTGCAAACGCTAGAGAATTCTTCAACCAATCAATTGAGGTAGTGATAAAGTACGTTTCTCTTTTGTGTGTCTCGTTATATTATGTGGTTTACCGAACTGCGTCAAATAAACGGTCACGAGGTCCTTTCTTCCCGCAAACTGAAACAATGAACGCGCCAGCTGCGCAGCAGATATTGTGTTAATATGCAAATAGCACATCTTCTTTTTTAATCTGGCACCAAAGTTGCCGAGATGTATGGAGTTTACAACGGCACAGCGAAGATGACGCCAGCACAGAGAAATTGAAGTAGACCTGGCAAGCGCTTGCCTTCGGTGATTATTTTTCTCCGTCTCGTCGTCCTTGTTTGTACAGCCATCCCCACGAACACAAACAAGTTCGCCAAGTTAATGTTGAGCGGCACCGGTATAAAGCCAGCGGGAATCAAGCAAGCAGGAAGTTTAATAGCAGCCTGGCTGGATGTCTGTCTCAAGCACTGTTAAAAAAAAGTAGGCGTTCTTTCATTCGTAAGCACACCTTTTCACGTTTTAGCTCAACTATATCACCATGTTTCAGAGAAAGAAACAACAATGGCTCAGCTTCCTTCTGTCGAAAAGTGAAGAACTTTGCTTCACAATTTCTGCTGCAGTTCTTGCAAGCTAGACCGAAGCACACAGAATTGTTCTGGAAGCTTGTACGCTAGTTGGCTGCCATCGAGCCTGACAAGGGACAGAGGAAAATTGCGTGTTCGCTGCAACCCCCGGAACCAAAACAAAATTGACAGTCACTTAAGCATCCTCACGTGATTTGAAGGCGGAAGCATTGTGACTGCTCTAATTAATTGGTTACGTCCACGATGTTTGACGTCATACATTGGCACCTGTCCTTCACAACTTGGCATTAATCCACTTTAATCTACCTTAATGCACCATTATCCACCTTGCTCTAAATTGTACCAACCTTAAACTATCTTTCTCTAACTTGTACACATTATAATTCACTTTATTCCACCTTAATTCACCTTTATTCATTTCACCTTAATTCGCGTAAATTCACTTTAGGGTACATTAAGTCCTCATAATTAGTAATAACTAACGTTGTTGAACCATTGATTATATTTTGTATTAGTACTGACGTCATGCAAGACCCTGATGACGTCACATTTATTTTTGGTACAACTCGTTGCAGACAACGCCAGCTTTTCTTCCTCACGGGGACATTGAATGTTTCCGCAGTAGAAAATCAAGCTCTGAAATTGCCCCTCTAGAAAGTACCATGCTGTGCAGGCGTCCAGAAGTGAAAATCGGCAGCTCATAAACCAAGCTGAGCTGAGCGCGAAGCCAGCAAGAACGATAAATCCAGCGCCACAAAAGAAAAAAATATAATTGAGATAAGGCTGCGACGCGCCGCCAGTCCACACGCGAATGCGAAGGAAAGATCACATTGTATTTACGCGGCTGTTAAGGGCGAGAAGGCGAGTGAAAGGAACAAATGAATACAGTTTCTTCATTTCGCGCCTTTCTCAGTTGAAAAAAAAGAAGGGGCAGTACGAATATACCTGAAGTACCTTCGGAAAATGCTTTTTTTTTATTTCTGCTATACGACAGGTGGCATAGCGATCGCAAACAAATCTTACGAAGGGATTCTGCCCTGCGGTGTGGCTTTTCGCTTCAACGCATCTCCGGAACTCGAGATTACTTCCCGCACCAGGCGCGCGGGAATACAGCACACAGGAAGCACCGGCCACCTCGGCTTTCACAGTATTTACGTGTATTTACGCCCGCCACAGATTAACTATAAGAAAACGCGGGGGCCGCGTACAGACTGGGTAGAGGAAACGCGTGCTCACCAGACCATGCCTGTCGTCTTGCCTTGGACCGCTTTTAAGCCACGGTTTGTGGCTTTTAGTTTCGGTCTGTTTCCACGTATTGATGCGAGAATATATAAGTAAAATTCATTCATTCATTCATTCATTCATTCATTCATTCATTCATTCATTCATCGTGCCTGAATGCCTACCGCGCCGCAATGACTAGATGCCGGCCATTTCGTTCTTCGTGGCGTCCGAAAGGTGGGGCCCCAAGCCAATGCGAAATAGGCTCCCTAATGGAAAAGGCGAATTTCGTGCCGTCCAGCGGCATATCTTTTGTCGTATCCGTGGCGTGACCGGTTGCCTCCGATCAGCGTCGTCTCACAGTATGTGGTGCGCCTGCGCAGTGAACCTATCGCGACGACGAATTATACCTACCTACATTGGTGGAATTCTCGACGTGCCCCGACAACGTTGTTTCGCTTCATCTCGCGACACCTGATGCAAACACGTAGCCTATTCGTCGTGCCACCTAGGCCTATACAGCCGTGCACTAGGATACCCGAAGTGCCCCGCCGACGCTTTGCAGCAGCAGCTGTGGCAGCTGATCGACCCGATGCCGAATTCCACGCATTCTTTGTGCAAGTGCGAATTTTCGTCGCAGCTTAGACTTGGTCTATTGCCTCCGATGAGCGTTGGCATCTGGCGTGGCCACGGCGTTCACTCATTGTTACAGTGTTTATCTGCGTACTTTGGTGGAATTCTCGACGTGGCCTGTCGCCATTGATTGGCGTGTTCTTACGGGACTTGGCGTGGCAGTGTAAACGCGTAATCTGCTCATCGTGGTGCCAATTCAACTATATGCGAGGACGCCACAAGTGTCTCGTCGACGCATGGAAGCTGCAGCTGTGGCTTGTCGACACCTGCTCCCGAATTCCACGCATCTTTTTAGCACAGGTTCGTGCTGTTTTCTTTTTTTTTCATCTTTCCTTAAAGTCGTAGCCGCCACTGCTGTCCTACGCGACGTTATTGTCTGCAGCCCTATTCCTTCCAATGCAGAACTTCCTAAACGAATGGTTCTAGAAAGCCTGTTTTATAATAATTTTGGCACTGTGGTCACTGACCCTGTGTTTAAGTGCAGTGGCCGGCTAGACAAGCTCGGCTTTGAATAGCGCACGAATTTGTCTCGACGTTTTCGATACCCGGACAATGTTTTTTGAAGACATGAAAGAAAAACGGAACGGAAGAAAAAAGGCGTTTTAAAAGAACCTTGCTTCACTGCGGGATTATTCTCGCCTGATCGATGTCGAGATTAAGGTGCTCCCGTTATTCAAGGTGGACATAGTACGTCAACGATGGGAGCCATTGTTGAGGCTCTTGACTGTCCTGATTCTCTCTCTGATATAGACGCCGTTCATTGTGTGGCAACGAAGCCCAAACAAACGAGACATCTTCGCTCGCGTTTGTCGCCGCGAAAGCACGAGTGATTTTGTTCGGAAGGCCTAACAAAAAAAAAAAAAGCTCGCCTATGTGCACTGGTCGGACTGTTCTTTTCGGAAAACGTCGGGTCTGCTCGGTTTGTTCCTAGCCATCCAACTCATCAGGAGGAACGTTGGTTTTGACGCGTCGGCTATTGACCCCAGAAAGCGGGACCACCATTGCAGATCATCGAGAGCAATCTGATCACTCTTTTTTCCGGGCATAGATAGTACATTCGCGCCAAAACCTAATCTAATGGTATTTTGGGCTATATGCCAATTAGGATAGATGAGTAATTCGTTAACTGAGCTATTGATTGCAGAAACATCGCTCCAGCGTTTCGAAAACAATACTGCGGTCTCGCGCTTCAAGGGCTTCCTGAGACACTTTTTATCGATGTCGCGAAACGCTTTCGAAGCTGAAATAGAGTATTTCAGAAATACCTTGAAACAAGAATTACTACAATGCGCTCACTTATATCGAGCACAGTTATTGGCAATCAAATATCGCTTTTCATTCTATGGTGCCTTGCACTGCGAAGGCTACGGCGGAGCGTGGCGTGCCCACTAAACTCCGCCTACGGAAAGTCACTGTGACGTGAAGTTCACGTTTCATTTTCGATGTTCACGTAGACGACACTACTTTCGTTAGCTATCCCTCAGCTTTAGTCGCGCAATTGATTTTTCACGGTGTCTTATCGCTCTGCTGTGCTACAGTGTTCTAGATAGCTATGCGCGGCTGTCTTTTCTCGCATCGAATGGCAAGTCTCAGAATTCCTTTCGCGCCCGTCTTTACGGCAATCGCACGATTTCCGCGGCTCGAATTAAACGTCTTCTGCATGTTCACTCATGCGAGTGCTCCGGCATCGCACGCACGTCGGGTGACCGATTGACGTCACACAGCGTTCTCGCATTGAAAAGTTTCCTAACGTAACGAGCTCCGACCATAGCGTGACGACACACCTCAAAGGTGCGCAACTCGAGAAGCAGACGACCGTTTCTAGCCGTGTGTTGGCGCTCGGACCGGCTCACCGCGCGTCTGGAGTCACGTCACTCATAGAGACCAATCAGAGCGCGCGGTTGTCGTCATCGGGCAGCAACGAGCTCAATGAGCGGGTTCCCGATGCCTTATCGCCGTAGCCGCGGTATCCACGCTACGTCGCAGACGCGGCTGCATGCAACTGTAGGACGTTTGCTATGTATATAACAGGGATAGAGTGCGCGTTCGCGCCCATGTACTGCAGCAGTCTGGCCGTTCTACGTGGAGCGGACCGGCTTGGTCCTTTACCAGCTTGACAGACGGATAGTAGCCACATGCAACTTCGGTATTTCTGAAGCGCTGTCGATAGCTCAGTGGCAAGCGATGTGTGCCAAGGTGTCAAGGTGTCTACGAGGAGCGCCCAGGAAGGAGCGGACGCTGGCAAGCGCATGTGTGGTCTTACCTTAGGTTTCGCGTGGTTCAAGTCTAGTTTGAGTATTCAAAGGTCATCGAAGTTAGTCTGACCAAATGGCTTCCGATAGGGACAAGCCGTGTTGCCAAAGAGTCGCTCCTACGTGAGCGGCCGTGATCGAGTGCGAGCAGTTTGCAGTCGGCTTCATCCGGAAGTACGTTATCCTCACCGAAATTCGGAAGCAGATTTCCACTAACTTCAGCTCGTTCAATACACAGCACACAGTAAGCATACACAGTATCAGTAGGAAGAAGCGCTCTTATGGAAACAGGCTGCTTGTTCGATGCGAGCTATCGGCAAATAGCAGCCGTCTGTGGGAATCTGCTAAGTGACAAAATATGGTAGCATCGAAAAATTAAGAGTCGGCTTCTGTTGAAAAGAGAGAGAGAAAAATATGACTTCGCGCTCCGCTTGTGAGCTTATTAAGCGCATCTTATCAAATATGGTACTTTGGACTTTCTATCGTAATAAAGACCAGATCTGGCATTTTCCATAGTCGGACGGCTGCCAGATTAAGGGACGTCGTGCTGGCAGCAGCGATGTGTATCTTTTAAGTCAAAGATTTACGTCCGAGCGTTCTCCTATAACTGATCAAACAGCTTTCTTGGGTTGCTGCATATCTGTTACCCCATGTCTCCGTTCTTCTGTCGATTGCAGCTCCTCGCTTTTTGAGGAACAACGTTGTCTAGTTCACTGCAACGTGCATAGCTGTCTCCTCAACCCGATAAGGATTGTCCACATTTGTTTAAGCATATTATGCATTTGGTTTCTTATTCTTTGTGTGATATAGTCAACGTCACTTTTGCCGGGCGCTCTCCTGATGATTTATTAACGTGAGCTGGGATTATACCAATGTATAAGAGTGATAAGTTAAGCTATCAAGAATTATGAGTGTATATTTATTATTCGTTCAAGTAAAATACTTCAATATTCCTTTGTTAGGTGTATCAGTTCTTATCTAAACAACTTTAATATAATATCATGCCGACTTGCGTTTCGCCGAGAAAGCTCCAGTGATCATGGCTTAATTTTATTTGGCAAACTTAATTGAAATTTCTATTAACAGCGTCAATTTTGCTAGTCAACATTTTTTGATCTAACAAAGGACGCGCTTAGCCACTCCCTTCTCTTTAGAACCTTCACTTCTCTCCGTAACCTGAGAGTTGGATTTTGCGCTAATTGAAGTTGTTAACTGGTGCGGCATAATGATCACGCTATAAAGCCTACCAAAACGACATTTCTAATTAATTTTAAGTTCCAGTCAAAGGTGCATATTCATTGGAGCATATAGTTGAGGCGGTCACTGCTAATCTTAATATTGTCCGTAACTCTGTATCCTTTCTTCGGGTACACCATGATGTAAACATTAATTTAGGATTGCACGTATTGTACACGAGGATTGCACTGGGAATTCGTGCACCGATTATTGCTCGGTAACGTTTCTAACTAATCTCTCTCTCTCTCTCTCTATATATATATATATATATATATATAATTAGCCATAGCCACTCGCAAATTCTCGTTCGTATCGTTTCTACGCTTTGATGCACGGAACAAGGCCAAAACCAGGCCATCCGCATCATTACGGGCGATCCTTGCCTTTGGTTCTGTTTTATTTCTTAGGGGACACGATATTTTATTATTGAATGACGTACTTGAATATCATTTCACCTGTTTATTTTGTTCTTTAACATCATAATTAGCTCCTTTTAGAATTTATTAACGACTTGTATAAAGAAAAAACAGCAAAAGTACTCTATTATGTAATTTATTACTGCCCATTCCCACTCATTAGCGAAGAAAAAACTACATTTTTCGGCCATCTCATTTCGACTGCCAGACACGTTTTTTTAACAACAATGTGGTTATTCACAAGGCCGCGACGCTCTGTGTTCATATCACTACTGGAGAGGAAAGGCATTCGTATTGCGTTGGTCAGTATAGGCTATCCCAATGTAACGCAAAGATCGCACGGTTAACACGACAAACGCGAGAAAAAATGAGAGCGTTGGTTTCTTGCGTCCGGGTCCATCGCGGTTGCTTAATGGCTGTGGCGTTCCGAGGCTGTCGTCGAAGTCACTGGTTCGAACCCCACTGCAGCGGCTGCATTTAGACGGGGGAGGGGAGATTCCAAATACAAAAAAAATCGTTTGCATATATTTTGGTGTATCGGTATATAACTCCTGGTGGTCAAAATTAATCGTGAATTCCCCCCCCCCCCCTACAGTGTGCGTCACAAATATATCGTGGTTTTGGCACGTAAGACCTCGCAAATTAATTTTATTTTCATGCGACCTTCGTCCCAATGCCAGTGTTGTTGCTGTTTTAGTATGAGTCGAATCAACTCCAAGAACAAGATCTGAAATGTCCCTAGAAAGCTGCGATTGTTGTGCGTAGCGACGCCCTCCCTTGCAGTTTATCATTCATTCGAGGGAACGAGACACGCCTTGAGCAAACTTCAGTTTTGACGGTTACGAAATCTTCGAAGAATTTGAGATGATACAAATGAATCCGGAGTCCACCCCCGTGCGGCGTGCGTTATAATGATATCGCGGTTTTGGCACGCGAAACCACAGAATTCGATTTTTTGGTTCATTTAACGGTTCCGAAATGATCACTATAATTTGCCTGCAAAAGCCCTGTGTTTACTCGGCCTGGAGGACATTGGGCCTCCTCGTGGCGTTTAGTGCTGTAGGCAGGCGTTGGTCACAAAACTTCCTTTCACTTCAGTTTTTATTCTCGTAAGAACTACGGTACATTGCAAAACGTACATATATATAAACGAAGATTTCTACACATTCTTTCGTCATTAATAAAGGTCTCACTCTCTCTCTCTCTCTCTCTGTCCCTCTCTCTCTCTCGTAGTCAAGACCACTGAGTCAAAGACTCGGAGCATGAGAGCTCCCGTTAGTACATCACTCATAAGTAGGCTGCTGTCTATCCACACGACATCGTGCGGTTCTGCGGGAAATTGTTATCCGTAGGAGACAAAGGCTGCGCCGAGAGCGGCTAGCGTAAACGGTGCGCGAACATGTTCGGTTCAGTTAGTTCATCCCGTCCCCGCGGTGTGACAGTCTACCGACGCATGGGCTTCAATGACCCTAGCCGCGCCTGAAACGACTATGCCCCCTTGCCAGTACACGCTTCGGTCACGTCTGAGTGTTCGTCGTTGCGGTCGGTAACTGTTCTCGCCACTTCATGACTGAGTTCGGCATGGTATACAAACGCGGCTGTTCACATCTGCGCTAAAAAATGGCGTGGCTATCGCATTTTACATATAGCCACTTCCGATTGACCCGCTCGACGTCGTAAAAATTGGCAGTCTAGAAAAATTCTACGTGGTGAGAGAAGTCATTTTATTCAGAAACATATACATACAACGTGCATTAACCACAATGACTAGGATAAATATAGCCTTAAAGTATACAGCCAGGAGCTATGTATAGACTCAATGACAGAAAATTTAATTAGGCATTCGAAAAGTAGGATAACGAATTCTTTTGCAATCGATTATTGCAATAATTGGTCTGACCCGAAGGAAATGAATGTTTGTACAGATAAAAAGAAATGTGCGGTTAACTTGGTGCTATTGGTTGAGAATTGGCAATGAGATGCGATCTAACGTAGCAGAGCTAGTCGATGAAACGTGATAATCTTGGGATGCGGAAATGAAATGGCAGATTTACAATTACAAATTTAGATAATAAAATAGTGACATAGTATTCGCAAATCTCTTGCACAAATAAAGTTCTGGGGGTAAGACGATGAGCTTGACTCTTCGTGTGAATGCAAAAAGAGGTGTGTTTTTCTTTTCTTTTCTCCTGCATTATCTTTATATATCGTCGTTACCTTATCACCATGCTTAACAACTCTGCTAGAACAAACTTTACGTCAGGCAAAACTATTTCTGTATTAAAATATTTGTAAAATGCAGAAATTTTTTCCTAGACAACCATATAATTGATTCGAAAGAAATTTGTTGAAATCAAGTAGAGATTGGAAATTATACTGACCGTTTGCATAATAACATTGATGCGAGGTCTGAACATTTTTAATAAAAAATGCCGAAGAATTGTAGGAAAGAAAACCCAAGGAGACATTTTTACAAATCCATAACTGTGCACCAAATACACATATAGCACTTCTCCACACTTCATTTGAGGGAACATCAAAAGCGGACAGATCTTTAATATAGGTTTGCAGTTTACGTGAAGCTGTTGCCATGCTTACGACGGTTTTGAAAAATCTCTACAAGCAAATTAGTGGCATATACGACAGAGTGTTGCACAATACAGTGGTTTTGTTCATATTAGGTGTCTGAATGGGTTCAGTTCTCAGAACACTTTTTTGTTGATGATTTAGAGTGCTAAATCTACTAGTGCAGATCTTTGATTTTTTTATTCACTTTGTAGTATTCAAGGTTTTTTGTACAAACAATGATAACCTAAATAACAGTTTCACTCCAAACAGTCAATATGCATGGCTCTTACATATAAATGCAACGAACATCATCCAAATATACGTAGCGTTTGCCGAGAAAAACAATTCCTCCGTCCCCATGTACAGTGAAGCCTCGTTGTAACGAAACCTGATATAACGAAATAATGTACCTGACAATCGAAGCACGTGAAATTATTGTTAAAGTCATTATATAGATTCCTAGCACAGTACGTGCAATAATGGATATAACGAAGTAACTCTGGCTCTCCCGTCAACTTCGTTATAGCGAGGTTTTACTGTATTTAGATTGAGGCGTCTGTGGTAACGTTTCCCTTTAGCGCATCTAACGACGTACAGTCTCGAGGAGGGTGATAAAGCACACATTTGAAAGTGAAGGCACGTATCGTTCTTGCGATGTTTCATCCTGAGCGACACTGTTGGTAAGGACATGAAGGTGCGAACAGAGTGAATGTGAGGAAACTATGAGAGTGCTCGTGGCAAACGCGTTCCGCTTATGTCCGCAGTATCAGCTGCACGAAGCGTCTGCGGCCAGGTGCGCCTTGTGTTCGGCGTGCTTTTGAGCCGCGGCGGCTCTCAGCAGTCGCGATCGTCTCCTGTGGTGCTTGAACCACAGCGCCGTGCAGGTGGCTGCTAGGCCTAACGTGGCGGTCGCAACGATGCAAACGATGACGGCGATCGTAGTCATCATGGGAGGCACCCAGGTTGTGCTTTCCGCCGTCGAGGCGCGCTCTGCACGGAATGTACAGTGAAGAACAGTGAATTGGCGCAGCCGGTTATGATTTCCGACCACTATATCAAGAAAAAGAGGCAATATGAACAGTAGTTGGCACTAGCCAAAATCACTTGCTTGTTTTGTTTCACATTACTAACGTCATATCGAGCAATACAGGTTGTCAGGATTCTCACATGACCTTCACGACCGATCTCGACGGTATCACTCCTCAAAGATGTTTAACAGGGAATCGACAAATGGACAATTAGAACTGGCGCCTCCACTAGAACGTATCGTTCTTTTTGTAATGTTTGTCGCAGACCCAAGGAATCACTGCAAGAAAGTTTAGGCTTTTACGATTATCTGTTAAACTTCTCGAGCGAATTCAACGGCCAGACGTCTTAGAGATTATGTTCTATCTACAACTTGTACTGCAATGCTACGTCGAGTATTGCCTTTTATTACCGTAACACATTATCCCTCTCCCAGCGCAAGATAAATAACCGGGTGCCTTTATTAAAGTCGACCACTTGCAGCTCTTTTAATTTTATCTACTTTCTGTTTTTATTTCCGCCTGCACGCCCAAATCTACAATTACACAGCATTACTTAGATGCCACATTTCGAGTCAGAGTTCATTCAAAGCTGTAGTTATAAAGATTCGAACACACGCAGGAACTTCCTAACACGCGCGCTGCCCATTAGTGAATGCTATCACTATAGAGGGTGCTAAGTTTATCAAACGTTGCCCTACAACTTCCCGAGGTAACTAAATGTGTGCATATATAATATGTGTGGTATAATGGTTGAGGACATTTCTTCGTTTTAGCTATCGTTGACTGTCCTATGAACTGTGTTTTTGTGCAGCAAATGTTCTACTGCGCATTTAATAACTTACTAAGTGCTGCTTAAACTGTTATTATTGCCCTTAGTGATTTGTATTCTTCGCTATGCGCTAAAATTCCCCACTGTGGCATTACCACCATCCCCACAGGCGATGACGGGCGCTGTGATCACCGTACCCGAATCTAGGGTAGCAAAATTGATTTCATTTTTACATCGAATCTGTCTATGGCTAAAATCTGGCCAACATTTTTTCTTACGTGGCCCGATCTCGAAGATAGTGCAATGCCGGGCCAACCCTCAGTGGAGGTAAAGCAGATTTTAAGCACTCCCCATACGTGGGCCGATCCCAGAGATAGTACAATGTCGGGTCGACCCGCCGCGGAGGTGTAGTTCACCATTAAGGGGCCCACATACACAGCTTCCGTGGTCGTCCTCGTTCATAGAGTGGAAGGGCACGTAGTTTTTTTTTTTTGTTGTTGTTGTTGAAGATCAACTCGCTGCCATTATCCGTTCGTCTATCTACGCCAGTACGCCAGTACTCCGTAATTGAATTTTTATCTGTTCCCACAAAATATTTTTGTTTGGTAAATGATTAATTGTGCTCGCGTACCTTCCCGTTCTCTGACAGTCTGGGCAGGCGCCAGGGTCCTGACGTAAGTGGCGAACACATTCGCTTCCGGTTCTAGCCGCGCCACCACCAGGTAGTCCGTGGCCGGTTTGAGACCCGTCAGGAACTGCGGCTCACCGCCGGCGCCGGTTGCGCTGCCAGACGGGGTCGCGACCCAGAAGCCCCGCACCGACCGGTTACCCGTCGTCGCATCGAACAGCTCGATGCGCAACCGGGCCTTCGCTGCTCCGTGGTCGTCGCTGCCGCTCCTGGCACGGCCGCGTCGACGCGACGCGCACGTGACTGAGAACGACGTATCCGTGTAGTTACCCACCACGCATTCAAGACTGGACGCTCGTTCGCCTGCGACATAGGTAGATGCAACGGTAGATTACTTATCAGAGCGGCACGCAAAAATATTTATCACTGTGGGATGCTTTTTTTTTTGTACCAGAAATGGGGCTGAGCTTAACTCGTGACACCTCACTCGACACTATAATCCCCAACAAGAAAGTATGAAGCTAGATATTACGTAAGTACTAAGCGGCTGTATAGTATTCCTTTTTCTCAATATTCTGTTTCCGTTTCTCTGCAAATACAGTCGCAGGCATGAAAGCCGCCAGAAAAGTAGAAAAGTAGTACTGTGGTCGTAGGAATGCTATCTCGAACTTTCCTGCACAAAGAGTGTGGAGTCAAAAGCGCAAGTGACATATGACGACTTTCGCGACATTTTTGCGTATTTCCACAAGTGAAACAGCTCCTAGAACCTACTGCGTGCTTGTTCGTCCCCAAGGATTGCAGTGCCATTGTTCGTCATTGCTAAGGAATCACCCAGTGTTGAGGTGAAGTTTTCAAATGCTATTACATTGTGTGAGGTAATGGTGTGCCAGGCCTGTCCTTATTCGGCACGCTCACTGCGTTATCAAGCCATCACCCATAGCCAGAATGTTGTCACTTCAACTGAGGCATCTACAGATCTAGCTTGATGTTTGTCGAAACAAACATTGGCAAATTGTTTGGGGAGTGCTACGCATACTGCTGTGGACTAGGACAGGATGATGCTGATGAAGACATCTTCCATGTTGTACCAAGAAGGACACTTTTAGTCTCTATTTTGCCACAACATGGAGGATGCCGTCACCATGTCATCATGAAGTCGTCATCATTGGCACCATGCTATCCTATGTCCACAGCAGTACGCGTGGCACTCACCAAACCGTGTTCTTGCATACACTTGTTTCCTTTTGCCCACTCCTATATATATAATCCCTGCTGATATTCTGTTTTGATATCGCCTCTTAATAACCTGCCGTTTTCGCCTGCACTGGCCATTTGCTTGGCGTTCATTCTGTCACGCTGTTAGACCACAGGCTAGCTCTTCTGTGCATTAAGTGCCTTTCCGAACTTGACTTCTGTAAATTTAATATCAACTACTCCAGTTTGCTTTCCAACCCACACCAATCATTGCGCTACACTTATTCATGTGTCGCAGCGTGAGCTTTAGCTGCCGAAGCTTTCTTTTTCTGTCCGCCATGTTACAGCTCCGTAGGCTGGCGCTGGTTGTATGCACCTAATGATCTTTTTTTCTTTAAGTATAACGGTAAGCTGCAGGCCATGGCTAGGTTGTCCCTGACCTATGCTCTTCACTTCATTATTTCGAAAATTTGCATTTGATGAAGATGCTTCTCAGTACTTCGTCTATATCTGTACGGGGTGTTCTGCTCTTTCGGTAACAGAAATTGGTAAAGGTGTTCCATGACATGCAGCATATTTCTATTTCTTCAGGTACATTAATCTCAGCTGTAGACCTTGTCCTAAAAATAAAAAAAATGAAAGCGAATATTTGACTAATTAACTAATTTAAGCAAATTAACATTTAAGCTTATTATATTACGCCACGTATTGCAATTTAGAAGTTGCATCTGGTGACTTTTAAAGACATATCCACTTCGAACTAATCCTGACGATGACACTAGTTACGACATGTGCAGGTTTGGAACGAAATGCATTGGGGGTGTTCCAGTAACTTTCGAGCTTTAACGCATGAAAAGGCGTTTGGGCAAAAAAGTAAACCGAACAATAGTGCATTTTTAAGGTACATTTGAGTGCGCTTATCTCGAAACTGGTGCTAATTTCGAAATCCGTTGAAAGGGATGTGCCTCGCGAAATCACCGGCTTCGATTCGTGTATTGCAATCTGTGCGTTAAAGCAGTTAGTTCAAGATTTATTTAGTGAAACTTTGTTATTTAACCAATTATGAGTATTTATTTTCAGTGTAAATAATCCATACCTCTTCCAGTATTCCAGCTCAATAAGTAGATTTGCGCTAAGTGCAACGGGTGATTTCTTAAAAATTCTGTGAACTTGAAATTAAACATATGGTATATTGTTCCACAGCTTCTTGGGATCCACGCAATGACTGTCAATTTCAAATTCTCATTCTCCTACTAGCCCATTTACATTACCTTAGCAGTTTAGATGTTTTCTTTTTTTTTGTGCCTGCTATAGACTTGTCGGTTAACGTCCTCATTCATTTGTTGCAATGCATTTAGAGTGTTGCTGAACAGGACGATGTCATCTTCCCCTCGCAGGTAGCTGAGTTGTTGCCCTTGAGCATCGCACCCAATCCTTCCGAGTCTATCAGGTTAAATACTTATCTTTAGGCATGCAGTGACTAGTAGCTGAGAGACTGTGCTTCCTTGCCCGACACATGATGCCTTGGCAACATCGAAGATGTTGAGTACGTGCTGATTCGATTCGATCGAATAAATTCTTACGCCTCAACTGGAACCGATGTCTGCAAGGCTCCCGCTGCGTTCCCACGCTATTTCTCGCCCAGCAGAGGAGCGTCGCGTGAAACAGGTGCGCGTCGACCAGCACTTCCAGTCGGTTCGAGTCCTGCACTTCCGGTGGCCGGTCTTCGAAGTCCGCACCCTCGGCTCCGGTGGCTCCCTCCCACCGCATCACGTGACGCCTCTTCCCTGTGTCGTCCTCGGCGATCCAGAAGAAGCGCAGTCCTTCGCTGGGATCCGCGCTCACGTCGCAGGTCACGTTCAGTGGTTCGTTGGGCCGCGCAGCTAGGAGCGTTTCGCGCCGTACGCCGCACCGCGGCGCGTCTGCAGCGAGACACAGCCAGTGAAGGATGTTAGGCTTAGAAATGCGTTGAACTTGGCTGGTTGATACACATTCGCTTTTCATGTCGCGGCGCCAACTAAACTACAAGGACACAAAAACGACAAACAAGCAAGCATTCGCTGACTACCGCTCGTTTTCTTTGTTTTTTTTTTCGAGGCAACAACCTTTATGCAAGCACAGGCATTTGCTTTAGACGCGCTCCGCGCCCCTTTACACCTGCACATCACGAACAATGACCACCCGCGTTCGAAATGCATTATTTCGATATCTAGTAGTGTCGTGGACATTTGGTTACGCATTTATCATCATGTTTATTTACAACATAAGCTTCCGTAGTATCTCTGGACTTGACATCTCTGTCCCGAAGCAAAGCTGTGGAATCGCTTGTAGCAAAGCTTCGAACGCAAAGTTCCCGCAACGTGCTTTGGCCTTGAGGAACCGCAAGTGTGCAAATTTGGTAAGGGCACCCCCTTGACCCGAAGCGCTTGTACGGATGTAGCACTCCATTTTTCTAGATCGCTTCAGCGCACTACACGCATGTAGGTTGAGCAGTGAGGCCACTATGAGCCAGGTATTCTTTTGTGAAAATTGACCTGGACACCCATTATCACAGTACTTGTCTTAGGTCGCCGCCTTTTCCCATTGGCCAGTGATGGGGTGCCTGCCACACGTGAGGAAGTGTTTTTATTTGTCATTCAAAAAATACAGGGCCCGAAACAAAAGCGCAATACTTCCCTTGAAGAAGTTAGAGTTCCTCCTACAAGGCAATTCGGCGCGTAACTAGTTTTTAAGCCGTAAATTCTGGCGAGCAAGATCTGAGTGGACGAAAACTAAATTCCTAAGACGAGAGAGTGAAAAAAAAAAGAAATCTAACACTCGCACAAGCAAATTACGCCTTTAATATACTTCTTCGGGCCAACTAAGTGAAATGGTCAAATTGTTCATTATGCAAATAAAAGTGAGGCGTGCAGACAGGACACAAGAGCAGAAAAGTGGACAACACGTGTCCTGTCTGCACGCCTCACTTTTATTTGCATAATGAATCCTTACCAACTAGCTCAGCTTTCTGTCGTTCTAAGCTTCAAATTGTTCATATACATGATACAGCAGACACAGCAAGATCGCATCATGAACAAGGCATAACAAAAATGTTTTTTTTTTCGTTTTGTGTTGCTTTCGTTGTCAGTTTCTACGTTGGCCGCGTGAAGCGTGCTTAGCAATGTCATCAAACATTATTTGATACAACGGGCGCGATGAATGAGGCAGAGCCTTGGCAATGGCCTGGCAATAATGCCTTGGCAATGGCCCACAGGGAACCTTACTTAACGCGAGAGTGAATACCAGCCGTGAGGTTTTGGGCCTGCGGCTCAAACGACTGCGCACTTACGTCTCACGCGGACCTCCAGCGCGGCGCTCTCCACGCTCTCTCCGTCAGCAGTGTTGGCCGTGCAGGTGTACCGTCCGGTCTGGTCGACGGTCACCCCTCGGATGACCAGGTAGCGCGAGGTGACCAGAGCGTCCGACGACCCTTCGCCGCTGGCGAACCCCTTGATTTCGGTACCGTCGCGACGCCAGGCGACCTCTGTGACCTTGGAGGCAGCAAGCACCGCGCACTCCATGTACACGTCCGCACCTTCGACGATGCGGCTGGCGTTGAGGCCCGCACCAAGCCTAATGCTCACCTCCGTCTTGTCTGCATTAGATTTTGTTTGGTCAGTCGAAGTACGTTGATTGATGCAATCTCGTTGGGTGATTGAGGTATATAGCATTGAATTTCGAAGCGATAACAGCCAGCTGGTAACGTACCACTTATTCAGGAGAATCGCAGGTGCGGCAAAAAAGAAACGCGAGGAAGTGTAAACGTAAAGGAGGGCGATGTACGGTTTTCTCAATGTCCCATGGAAGTCGGAAATAAGTATGGAATTATATAAGTTCGAAATTATGGCTCGCCCTCGTAGCTCAGCGAATCTGGTGATGCGCTGATGAGCGTGAACTCGCAGATTCGATCCCGCTCACGCCGGTCGCATTTCGATGGGAGCGGGATGAGAAAACGCTCGCGTGCCGAACTTTCGGTGCATGTCAAAGAACCCCACATGATCAAAATTAATCTGGTTTTCCTCAGTGCGGTCTCAATTTCGTAGTCTTGCTCTCTTTCCTCCTAAGGTTCCCCAGTGTAAAGTAGGAAAGCGAGTTCTCCCTTGAACTTCCCGACTTTCCCCATTCTTCTCTCTCTCTCTCTACACGTGATACCCCAGTCCAGAATTTATAGAATATAAAATAATATGGGGGGGGGGGGGTTATTGTCCCAGACGTGGCAGACGGGAATTAGAAACTTTCGCCTACCTAGGACCTTTTGAACGGAAGTCTCAATCTAAGTGCCCCAGACACCGTTCCTGCCCGTCAATCGTGGTGATGGCGTAGACTGTTGCCTATGGTATCTCTGACGAGGCCCAAGAGAGAATATCAGTGTAATAGAATCTCTATCTTGTACCGGTAAAGTTTCTTTCCTTTCTGTGAGAGCAAATATGCAAAAGAAGCAAGAAAGAAGAGAGCAGTTTCTCGTGTGTTGAGGTTGAAGAAAGTGGCACAAGGTGGTGCCTTCAGTGTTGCTACTTCTAGTCCCAAAACGACTCAGCACATCGTAGTGGAATGTTAAGGTATTCTTCAAACAAGACCCGTAGGGGACGTCCACCTTCACGAAGAGATGTGGTGCAAAGTTGATTAACTGTTCATCAGTCGAGATAAGCAAAAGACGTTTAGAGTATTGGCACAAAAAAAATGAGGAACGAGACTGATAAAATTGGAATCATTACAAGCATAGAGAACCTTGCAATGTATAGATGGGAAGTTTTAAAGAAGCAAGGATGATGGAGAGATAGACAAAGTGATATGCTTCTATGCGTGGATGCATAAAACATCTTAGCTTTAGCACTATTTCGCAGGGGATGCCAATATATATAATAATTTTCATCACCACAATACTGCGGCCGCCTACGTCTCGGACATTTCGAGGCTCGGTAAACCGCCATACACGCGTTCACGGAAGTGCTCCTTCTCTCTGATAACGCGTTGATTTGAGCACCTTGTCTCGTATATTCAGGACACTACTGTGTTCCAAGACACCTTTACCATTGGCCTTTCACTTACGCGACGTGTCCACTTTGAGGAAGCGGCTGAGCACACCTCGGCTCTCGGGCAGGTTGCCGTTGATGGCCCGGCACTCCAGCAGTCTGCCGGACTGGGCCGACGCCGGCAGTAGAAGCATGCTCGTGGTCACGTTGCCCTCGGACACGCTCTGGCTGAAAGCCGGGTCCACTGCCGTGCCGTCCATAAACCACGTGACGTTGGCCGCCGGTCGGCTACCAGTGGCTTCGCACTCGAAGCTCCTGGGCTTCGCGGAGAAGCGTTCGGAAGGCGAACCAAACGATGCAGGCGCACCAGCGTCACTTTTTGCCACCTTGGCGTCCGCGGACAACGGAATGCTGGAGCCGATGGCCGTATCCGCTGCGGCGGTCTTATTTGGCGGCTCGCGCTGTGTAGCTGTGCCGGGCAGGCCGGTCCACCCTGAAGGGGCGTCAGTCTGCTGCGCGGGCCAACTCCAGATGGTAACTGCCGTTGGTGCCACTGCAGAGGAGACAAAAACGGATTACAATTGGTGTTATTGCCACCCGGCTGCCCACCCCGTCAGCGTCATTGGTTGTACTACGAAGTGCAGCGTGATTCACTGTCAAAGAGAACACCCATTAAATATTTGACTGCAAGTTACAGCGGGATTATAACAAGAAGGTATGTTGCCTATGTTTATTTCATAGATATAGCAGCCTAACAAGTTTTAAATATTTTTTTCTCTCGACAAAGTAGTTTAGTGTCATTGCGTTTATTTCCAGCTATTTGTACTAAGAATCTATCTATCTATCTATCTATCTATCTATCTATCTATCTATCTATCTATCTATCTATCTATCTATCTATCTATCTATCTATCTATCTATCTATCTATCTATCTATCTATCTATCTATCTATCTATCTATCTATCTATCTATCTATCTATCTATCTATCTATTAATCTATCTATCTATCTATCTATTAATCTAATCTAATCTAATCTAATCTATTCACTCACTCACTCACTCACTCACTCACTCACTCACTCACTCAACTTTATTTCCTTTGGATAGAAGGAATACGGGACTAAAAGTTTAAGCAGCTTGACGAGGTCCCGACCCCGTTACAGTTGGCAATACACTAATAGTTAGAGTTGACACTAATATAGCATACTGTACATGAAAGCTTCCTCAAATTGAAATGCTTACCCTCAAGGTGAAATGCTTACCGCTGCATCTGTCGCCTGCTACTGCTTGTAGGTAAATTCACTTAGTGAAGAGAAGGGACTAGGAAACAGTGCGAGCGAGAGGGAGTACAGATAACGACGGAGTATATATTGGAAGTAATGCACACGCGATAAGCGTATGCATGTCCCGAGCACTAACACTACATGTTGCACCTTGCGCTTCGGTAGCAGTGCTAAAATTAGAAGTTGATGTCATTTTCGGTAACCAACTTAAAGGCGATTTTTTTTATTTGCTGTGCAGTACATCAGAAAGGCGCTTCTCCATCTCGCAGCCGATACCGCAGCGCTCACCAAGTAGTGCCGCCATTGCGTTAAAATGGCTCATTCACCCATGCGCCCTCAGTGCAATTGTGAAGAGGCTCTGCCACTGTTCTCGCTTCGACGAACCACGCCAGACAATCCAGTGTTCTTTAAGCAAACTGGAAGACTGGCCTTTTAACGAAGCAGAGTTTTCACCAGCCTGCGCTCACACCACATCAACCATGAAAGCCACGCGAGCTGTTGTACAATACTTGAAGGCGACAGACTTGAGTGCCGAGCACGCGCATAATTACAGTGCACACGCATAATTAGGGCACTTGCACTTTTATGAAGGTGCAAAGATGTGAGTTGTGGAAAGTGAAGCATCCTGAGGTGTGCAAATCGGTTTACAGTGTAGGGCAAGACAGGTCAAAGTAGTTGTAATCTGCTTTTCCTTTTCCCTCTCTCCCTACATCAAATAGTCATGATCAGCCTACATAAGTCTTCTGCAGGACGAAGGCAGCTCCCAGCATTATACAATTAACCCTGCCTTATACAATAGGAGCGTTGAGGTAATGGAATGTAAATATTACAAAAACGCAGGTTTACTTCTTTTGCACCCTCAGACAGTTCAGGCAATGCGCATCTCGAAAAAATAATAACGCGTGTAAAAGTTGGGCGACCACGTTCGGCTCGGGGGGGAAGTGAGGGGGAGGACTGCATTACCGAGAATAGTGAAATTTCTTCTGGCGCTGGTGTGCAGGCTTGGTAATTGGAGGGGCACTGCATCTTGTCCCTGCATTGTGAACCTGGATCTTGACGCTGCCGAATATTATCTTTCTTTTTACCGAAGTTATCTTTCCCGAAGTCCCCCGTAGACCTCCGTTTCACGAAAACTGCGTCAAAGCTCGACATGATTCAATGCTGGAACGCATACAACTGTCCAGTCGGCCTATGGGCGTTAAGCCATCTATGCTGTACCGCTACACATATGCAGGTTAGCGGCGGTGTTCCGTATGGAACCGCCCAATGGAGCAACAAATGCTGCCTAAATAGCCTCAGTGGAACCAGTACACGCGTTGAATCGCATCATTACTTTAATAGATCGACCTTAGTTGGCTCGTTTACGTACTTGGATGGGTTGTATCAGCGCCTGACGCCAACAAGCGCCTTGAGAAGGACGTGGTCTCGCACGTGGTCTCGTGCGAGAGGTCTACAGGCGCGTGAATGTTTACGGGCTATGGTGGGTGGCGGGGCTGCGTGGCGTCTGTCCTCTGCCAAATATTTTCTCTCTTCCTAAGGCATCCCCTGAAAACCTACTCTTCTTTCACGGGTATGCTATGGTAAAACCTTGTTCTGCTCCTTCGGAACGCGCGTCAGCATGCAGCGGGCCGCTCCCACGTCGGTATCCTTTTTTTTCCTTCAATTTGACATACATTCGAACGCCTTTATAACGAAGTGCTTGGGGGATCTCCGAAATCATTCGTTATAAAGGACACTTCGTTGTAAAGGTAGCACACCGCAGCGCTTACAATAGAACCGGGACATAACTATACCTTCATTGTGCAAGTCATTTCGTCGCGGAGGCTATTGGCTGTACTCGAAAATGTATTTGTGACTACCTTCAGTGTTCCCATGACAGTCAGAGGAATAGTGTAATTCAGAAGCCAAGTAGTCTTAATCTCTTTGTTCAGTCCAATAGCGGTTTCCAAGCTCTTGTATATATAACCTTCTCATAATTGTATTTATTTATTTATTTATTTACTTATTTATTTATTTATTTATTTATTTATTTATTTATTTATTCATTTATTCGGCGTTTCCACCGGAGCACCAGTATTTATTGAGACGCACTCTTGATAAAAGCTGGTTCTCCGGCTCAAACGTGAATGTAAAATGCGCCTCCAAGACCATGCTCTCCTGGTTTAAACAGGGTGCGCAGCAAACAAAGACCCATGACTACATGTATGCACAAACGAAGACACTGAGTATCTGTATGGGGTGCAAAACTTCGTATTAGGTTCGGATCTACTAGTTGGTATCACGGACGTCAACAGCTGCTCGCCTAAGCAAATGCTCGGACGAGAACTGAGCATTACCGTTCCTCGGATCACTCGGGAATCGCTTATGGCCACACGTATGCAACGTCCGGCGCTTCCGACGCGAACAACAATTATTAATGTTCTCGGGAAGTCTGTGCCGCTCTTTTCCTAACAGCCCCACCGGTGCCGGAACAGCTCCCTCGCGTACGCTTAGTACTCTCGTCAAATATTTACCCCTCCTGACGCGATCAGCCACGCCGTATCTGATGATGTGTGGTGTTTTATGGCGCAAGGGGCAGGTTTGGCCAAAGCGCGCCCGCCGTATCTCCGCGGATGGCCGTTCTCGACGTTTCACACATCGCGCACGAAGAAACCACGAAGAATAAGCTTTACGGAGCTGGACACTCCTGTGAATATCCAAGTACGGGTGCCGGACGTGTAATGTGGCAGCTAAACCACTCCCACGTGCGGGTTCGAATGTCTTTTCCTGTTATATATATATATTCCCGTTTCGTTGATAGATAGATGCGTAAGGTAATGGGCGCGTTTCCCTGCGTCGAGGCCGTAGTGTGAATTGTGGTCCTCGACGCCAAATCACAAAAAAAAGGCGAATCTGTTCTTCAGAAAGCGACTCACGCTCTGAGGTAGGGTGGCGAACGCTAGAAAATTTGGCAACCGCAGCAGCACGGGCGCACTTTTGTGGTTGTCGTTGCCGGTAGACCGGGACACAAGTGGTGAACCGGGGACGCGACTGGAACAAGCGATGTTCTGAGGAAACTGTGACGTTACGAGGACGCGATCTGCGAGGTGGCTCGACGGGTCGAAGTGCGTAATCCGCGGAGACTTATGGGACGGGGACTTTCGGCACGGACCCTTTACGACAGCCTTTAACGCCTTTTCTTTCGGACAATTGCCAAAGTCCCGGGACAGTATAGCAGGTATCTGGCCCTCTCGCGACTGTCCGTGAGAAGGAAAAACTAGTCGTTCTACGCTCAGCATGGCAGTTTTTAAAAATATATATATGACAGCAGGTCCTTTAGAGCCATGAGAAGGTAGAGGCAAAGTCGCGTGAACGGGCACTTTTCTTGTTTGATGATTTCATTAGTATAATCTCGGAAATAAACATTTCTGGACGCTGGCGCATAGACGGAATTCCACGTGATTGGTTTAGTGACGTTGCTTCTTACGTAAAAAGAGGTTAGATTGTGTGACTGTGGCTCTATGACTGTGTGACTGGGGCTCTGTGGCAGTAAGCACTGTGTGGAGTTGTAGATCTCATTGTGACATTGTAGGTGACCATGTGGCGCTTTGTGTTGCAGAATTTGGCAGAGTTTTTCTCAAATTGTTCCTTCTCCCTTCTTTTTCTTTCTTTTGTCATCCCGTTTCCTTGCCTCCAATTATAGGGTATAGCCAGCAGTAGATGTTCTCCTGGTAAAACTACTTGTAATTTATTTTTATCTCTCTTTCTCTCTCCCCGGTGGTCTTCCCATTTCAAAATATAAAAGCTAAAGCTGTTTCTCATGCAGCGCTATTGGTGGCGAGGAGTTACGGAGTCGCCATCTGTCGGAAGCGCCTCCCTTACGTAGTATGAGGAATCACGCGGCGCGCCCCTCATAGGTTTCGCTTACGGCGCTCAATAAGAACACCACGCGGCAGCCCTCCTGGACAATTATGTAGGTACTCTCAAAACGAGGAAAGTTTTTCACTGTCGATATAATAATCTTGGGCCAACTGAAAGCACAGAATCGTTTACAGACGCTTTTTACCGAATGCGTACAGCGAACGCCACTGCGCGCGGTCGCCGCGATGGTGTCTCCCGAACCGGCTTCTTGCGTGAAAGGTAGGCAAACGCTGAGAGGAAACTATGTGAAATATGTTGTTATAGTGGGCTGTCTGTATAACCAAATGGAGCATAACAGAATGAAGCCGCAATGCAGTGATCGCACGGGTTCGCAGCAACCGACTGCGCGTCTGCATGCATGTCCGCGCACACTGTTTTGCTTTCGCTGTGAGCGCGTTTTCGCACTGTACCGTGAGGTTCAGGCCGCAGCATATGAGCATTTGACAGCACACTAGCAAACATTGTTGCGTGGACGCTATCAGAACTACTCAAAAATAATTTCGTCGTAGAGACTTCGACGCCTACGGCGACCGTGATGTGCCGTCGTGACGATTCAATCTTTTCTTCTCTTCTACATTCTTGGACATTTCAATATTATTTCTCAAGCTGCGTCGCATTGTATGTTTGTCGGTCTTCTAAGCGTGCGATTTCCCTCTGCTTCTTTTTCGTAATCCAGTGCATTTATTCATAACACAAACATGACCATATGCCGTGCCTTTCTTTAATGCGCTTCTTACCGCTCCCATTCCATTCTAGTGAACTTGCCAGAATCTAGTATCAACAAGTTCATAGACCTAATAAAGCGCCATGACATTAGCGGGGCAGCGGGCGTGGGCGAGCGTCTGAGTGTGCGTTTTCTGCTACTCACCGAACATCGCGCTGTGCCGGCGCTGTAGCTGAAATATTCCTCGCGTCTGTGCTTGCTGCATACCCGAGTTGTAGCCGATGGCTATCTGGCGGTTCTTAGTTTCGCCAGCCAAGCTTCACGCAGCTCCTTGCCCTGCGGCTACGTGTAGATGAGGCTGACACCTGGCTCCGTTGCGTACGTCCGGCACTGCGGCACCGAGCAGTAGCCTACCATGCTGCACGCCTCCAAAGGCAGCCAATACCTATTATAGTACCTTCAAATGTTGTCAAGCAGACACCCAAGGCGGTAAAGCCTTACCACTCAATCAGAACCGCGGCGCAGGTGGGACTCTAAACTTTCGTTTTCTGCTCGCTTCGGCGCTTCCGAAGCAGCCGACGCGGCCGCTGTGTCCACGTGATCCCTCATGGCACATTACGCCGACGGTGGCGCCAGCTTTTCCAGTGGTGGAGCTCGCCTCCAATAGAGAGGGCTGGCTGACACATCTCCACATTTACGTCTTGTTTATATGTCATTTTGTATAATATATCACACCACACGTTTATGTACCGTTGAAATGTGTGATCGAGTCCTGTTGGAAGGACATGCCTTTTCTTCGTGTTCATGTTGTCTAATTTTATGCTCCATTATCTTTTCTGCGCATGTAGAAGCATGCGCACTTTTTTCACTATGTACCCATCTTTCCGAAATAGGCGTTCAGTGATAGTAAGCGCTCGTGGTGCGTTCTCTCCCTTTGCTCTTTGTCGGGTTTTAGAGCTAAATGTTCAACGTGAACCAACAGCAACTTCCCCAATCCATCCTCCTTGCTAAGAAATAGGTTGGTGTGTTCGCCAAACATAGTGACAGGTGTGAAGCGCCTGACAAACGGGGACAGAAGAATAGAACACAGTGACACACACAACGCTCAGGAGTCAGGCTGACTGATGAGATTGCATCGTTTCGCGTTACTCACTGTATAGATCGAGAAGCACCGTGGCCGATCCGGGTAGCGAGACGTTGCTGGCAGCGAGGCAGGTGATGTTCGAGTGCAGATCGCGGCGACTCAGTGGACCCACGGTGACTAGGTTCTTCCAGCCACCGTCGGATGTCGCCACTGTTCCGCGGGCCGTCCTCAGCTGCGTGCCGTTCTGGTACCACGTGAGCGTCACGTCGTGGTCGCCTGAAAAAAAAAATCACATGACGTCGTCATCGGGCTCCGCTGTGTACGTTGGACGAAAGCAACCCTCATAATTTGAAGACGGGAAGAAAACGGCCTTGTGAAGGTCGAGACTGTGTAAAGGAAATACAGCCTCCACTGACCTCTCTGTAGCTAAGGCGATGTCAGCACAAAGTCGTGGCTTCGATACTCGGCCACGGCAGGCGCGTTTAGATGGCGGCGAAATGCCAGGAGATACGTGTGCTTAAATTTATGTGCACGTTGCCAAAGCCCAGGCGGTCAAAACTACTGTGCAGCACCTCAACTACGCCATCTCTCGCAGAGCGTTGCGTCAACTTGGGATGTTAAGCCCCGGATTTGGGTCAGGCAGTTAACCCTATAGGGAACAGGATAGCGCGAGGCAAGATCATGCGTCGGTTGCCCAGTGCAAGATTGAAGCTTGCCCTACTCGTGTTGTCCTCGTTTGCGTGCACACAGTACTGCGATTCCAAAACCTTCTTGACTGCTTTCAAGGATTCCAGCACTTGTTTTCAAGGTTGCAGATCAGCGAGCTACTGCATGCTTACCGAGATTTGTAGTTTGTCCCAAGAGTGTATGTCCTCTTAATGTGCTACTTATTTTCAGACTGGAGGCCACCCGCTAGTCTCTCGGCTGTATAAGACTGCTGGGGACATCGTTGCTTTAGTTTTCCCAGTAATTATTACTATAGCTCACCCATTATTGTATGTTAAGGTACAAACAAGCGCGGGCCTGCCAAATTCACAACAGTAGTGAGGGGAAGGGAGCCTCAGTGCACAGGAAATTCATGAGAGCACAGCTTACAAATAAAACATTCCAAGTTGAGTATGTGGGCGTGGACATGTTTAATAAAACTCTTAATTATTAGTGGGGTTGTGTAAGAATGTTTACTCGTGGGCAGTTTATTTTCGGCACTGTAAAGAGCGTTCAATAACAGATAACCTTCGTTCTTTAATCTGCACTTGGCGATATAGTACGTGCAGGTTTCGTTCACAATAAGCTTAGAACTATAAAGCACATCCAGTATGTGTGAAACGGCCAGGGTAGCTATCCAATATTATGCCACTTCTGTCATTTTTTAGAATTTTGTATTCCTATATTTCCTCTCTCTCTCTCTCACTCTCTCTTTATTTTTTGTGGGGCTGAGACAAATCGAGTTAAAATTTAATTTCTAGCTCATTCTCTCTGCACAAACCCACTAATAACGCTGCAGAAAAGAAAAACTGGTAGGGGTAATCAATACACGTGGAATTGCAGCACGGAGGAGTAAGATAACAACGAAGCTGCTCGCTGTCTTAATGCCTTCATGGGAATTGTGTCGGGTCTCTATTGGCTTTTTGGTTTGCTCAGTAGGCTTTCCGTTGAACTACAACCGAATGTAACTCATGTTTTCTTTTTTTTTTTGCGAGGTTCTAGGCAACCAAACCCTTACTTCACCATTCCATCAGCGAATAATTCGAACATGGGTGGTTTCATGCTAAGGAAGCGTGCACATTTGCAGGTTGTACATACACGTTTCTATTTCGCAAGTCAGTCGCACAGCCTCTCCCTCGGCGTACGGTCCAGCGATGTCTTTGATCGTCGCGCCATTGGCGTCTTTGATGAGCGGTGGGCATGCCTGTGCTGTTGAAAGTGACAAGCCATACAAATTTGAGTAAGGCAGTGAGCTTCAAATATATATATATATATATATATATATATATATATATATATATATATATATATATATATATATATATATATATATATATATATATATGAAGATTGGCCGGCTGTGATTTCAACCGTCCGTGAACGTGCGAAATATTTGTCGCGTCATGGCTATGGCTCAGCCAATGGACTATTTATGTTGGTCACTTGACGAGGACAAAAAGCACCTGTGATAACAATGACGAGGATGGCTACAACAGCAAAACACGTTCTAAATACACTTTCTTCACTGACTGAGACGACTGCAGTTTTATTTTTTCTCAACGGTAAAAAAAAAAGAGAGTTAGGCTATTGAATACCTGTCGACTGTTTCTAAACCATATTTTACGTTGCGAGCACGGTTGCCTTGTTTCATCGGCTCAAGTTTCGTCGTGTAACTTAGCTGGAGAACAGTATAAGAGATCACAACTATAGGCGGAAAATGGGTTAATACGTGGAATAACGGAAACCGAAGCGAAACGCCTGTAGCAAGCAAGTTCCATATATAGCAAGCCACATTTTTGTACCACCGCGCAAAGTTCTAATGACATAAAACAGACGAACTCAAGTGACGGAGCTCCTCAATGCATGCCGCGTGAATGGCGCGAAGCTTCATTTTTTTTTTTTTTTCTGAACATAGCACGCACTGCCTTGCCATAATTCGTGGCGATCAGGATCGGCATATCCCTCGAGTGTCCCGTACGGCATAATTACCCGGAAGACATATCTGTATAAAATGAGTTTCTGATTGGTCTCTGGTAGAATGCCTCCTTTGACGTGTACGAAAGTATTGTTAAAACTTTCTTGCTTTTTTTTCTGTTTCAGTTCTCGCTCAATGACGGGAAGTTTCGTATAACCTCTCGTCATATATTTTTTACATACTTTAGACTCTGACTACTACATACAGCGGCCAGAAAGCACCGAGGCCGAGCACGCTGTAAATGATGGAACGCATTACATCCGGGTCATTAGCAGTCCTTCATACGCGGGGGTTTTCCGTTACCCGTGGAGTAGCAGCAGTATTGCTGCGTTAAGTATCTCACTGCGTTTTCATCTATCCGTTCAGCATTTTTCGTATTGGTAAAGTACGTTTTAATTTTCCAGGTTCGGTGATTGCTTCCGCTTGAGCGCAGTGTGATCAGTATTTTCTGATGAAGAATGCAACAGCATCGAGCAGCCGCTGTAAAATTCTGCGACATCACGATTATGGGAATATTTTTCAACATGGCGTCAGCACCCGCCTTCAGCTTGCACGCCAAAAATTCAATGGTGTAGCTAAAAAAGCTGATGAATGAATGAATGAATGAATGAATGAATGAATGAATGAATGAATGAATGAATGAATGAATGAATGAATGAATGAATTGAGTTATTCACTAATTAGTTAATACCAACCTGTTTCGTTCTGTTGAGGAATTGCTTAAAATGTTCGCGGATGCACCCAGATAATTTTCAATTAAAAGTAGCTATCTATAGCTTTTATGGCATTCTATTGACAGGTACATTATGGCACAACAGTGAACGGAACGCAGGATTTGCAGGAGAAAAAATGAATGTTTGCGAAGCAAGGGCGTATATCCGCGTATTCAAAGTGTGAAGCCCTAGCAATTACTGCGACATCCACAGTGATTCAATAAATCAGGTTTGTCACTTTTTGACACCGCAAAATTTTGTATTTGCATTAGAGCCTGTGTCCCGGACGCTTTTGTGGCCGACTGCACGCGTCTCATATGTTGCGTTCGCCTGTTTGTAGACACCTGTTACCATAGCGACACCGGACTACATTTAAGTTCAGCTCATGACACGGGAATCATATTACGTGGAGACAAGCGCAGCTCAATAACAGCGAGAAGTGACAAATGATCACACTGAAACAAATTAATTTACTTCCACATGAAAGCACAGTTAATTATCGGTTATTTGCTTACCCGTGATGACAAAACAGCCAACTCGTAAGGAAAGACGCCGCAAGACAAATACGATAAACGCGGGTGCCAGTAAACAAATGAACCGACGAAGATGATAATGTGTTTTCCGCGTGGTATAATCATGGTAATCTTTCAATTAATTTACCAGGACAATTAGCGCGCACTGAAGGGTCCGATATTCCCATTATTATAAGCGCGCTGTCGCAGCAGATTGAACGAAGATGTGTTGTAAAAACAGGTTTAAAGCAGTAACAGGCCTTGTCGCTCAACTCTGCGCATATTAATTATTTTATCAGTGCGTTTAATTAGCGTGCGCTTTCGAGGCTCAATCAAACACGAAAGGGAACCTGGAATAAAATTGTTCTCGTATAGCAAAATCTAATTTGCAATGTGTGGCAAATTTTTGTTCCCGTTTTCCGTATAGACAAATTTGCCTTTCGTGTAACGTTTGGGTACATCGTCACATTGTACGGTTTTATGCACTTTCTTTAGAGTTATTAAAGGAAGAAAATGTATGTGGTTGTTTTTATGAGATAATCCATGGATCAAGTACTTATTTGTTTTTATTAAGGGGATGAAACCTGTCGCCTAAGATTTTTTATATAGTGAGGTTCGTATTGTATGTGCTGTTTTACGGAAGGCTCGTATGCATAAATGCATTTTGGCATGCCGTGTAATGCAATAAGCAGTCTAGTTTATTGACGTAATAGCAGTACGTCAAGTGGAAAAGGTGCACAATCGAGCGTGGCAGATAATGGTTTAAATCGATTAGGTTTGGACTTATTTTGTTATAGCGCAAGCTTGACAAGGACAACAGAAGGCACATCTGACACACACAGCGCTGTGTGTGTCAGATGTGCCTTCTGTTGTCCTTGTCAAGCTTGCGCTATAACAAAATAAGATATGCCGTACCAACAAGCCCCTATTGCTATCCTCATAGGTTTGGACGTCTGCGTCTGTAGGGTGGATTGGATAGCTTCTGTGCTGGGGCAATTGGTAATCATTATACGGAAGGTAAAAAGCCTCTCAACAACTCTCAGCAATTTCTCGTTGAGAGAAGTAAAGGTTGCGGGTGAGGAACACAAGTCACTCTACGTGAACTGAAAAATAATAACAATAATGGAGTTAAAAAGAACGTGATTCCCTATCCCAAGCTCGGTTTACAACTGCAGTTTATATGATTTAATTACTCGTGTGAATAATTCCTGCTTAACTGGCGTACGGCAACAACGACGCTTCATTTATGTTTCCTATGTACTTACCATATCTGTTCGCCAAGCAAGCAGTATGAGCGGGAGGAAATAAAATACTCTTCCTCTTTCAGAGGAGAAGGAAAGCCGTCGTATCGACAGATTTTTGCAATGCAATCTTGGGCTCTCCGAATCGTTCCGAGTTTAACATTTGTACTTTAGAAATGCAATGTTATGCGCCGTCGTCATTAATGTGACACAACTTCGCGGTGAATGCAATGGTGTAGCCGTAACCGATCGATTAGTCAAGTCATAAGTCCCACGGCTCTACCAAAGCTATGATAGAGGTCGTTGTTCCATTACTGCGGTTATGTTCCTCCACTGATTGCCGTTTATCGTACACGGAAGCCATTATTGTTATTGGAATACGGCCCTCTCGGAAAACAACCGCATGCTCGCCGCAGTCGCTCCATCGCGACACCTCGTGTTCCACGCGTCAACGTCAAATCCACGCATTTACAACCACGCACTCGGATCCGCAAATTCACAGCCGCGTGTTCGCGATTGCAGATTCACGGTGGTGAATTCGAAGTGGCTGCCGAAGTAGTAAAGCCGGATTCCGACCACGTCGGCCCGTGCCAACAACAGCGGCTGGTTTCTTAGCAAAGAATCCTCGAACGCTACCGGAAATTCAACTATTTCCTACCGGGAATGGTTGAAGGGGCTATTGAACTTTCTACGCTGGATGGGTCTGTTAGATAGACTTGGGTACTTATTTACAAGTCTTTCTCACCCCCTATTTCTCTTCTCGAACGTTTGCTTTCTTTCTAGACTATTATTTCCCTCTTTTATTTTCTCCTTACCATTTCCCCAGTTTAGGTTAGCAAACCGGAAGCTTCTCTTTCTGTTGACCTCCCGGCCTTTCTCGTTGCATTTCTGTCTCCCACAACCCGCAAAAACTGGTTCTTTAGTACGCACGTGTAAAACAACCTGACAAAATGGATGTTTTAAAGAAACGGAGGCATCCAAGTGATGGGACTTGTTATAGTCGACACAGGAAGAACTCCCTGCACAGAACGAGACGACGACGTCTCCTGTAAAATTGCTTTCACCACACGTCCCCGACTGCGCTTCTGCCTCGCGATATAAATCTGTTCGCTTTCTATGCCTGCCTAGTTGCCTTTATACGTGTCTTTCGACGGCGAATAGCCCTACCACCGTTTCCACCTTTCACGGGAGCGCGACTGAAGCCACCGCGATAAATTCCGCCTTGACAGCATCGATTATTCTGCCAGATGGCGGACGTGTAAAAAATAACAGCCGCAGCAGTGGATACTCTCGATGCGGGTTATAATGTATCTTCGCCTTTCGAAGCCCCATTTTTCACCGCGCGATTTTCGCTTGCGTGTGTGCACGGTTTCAAGGCGCGGCGCCGAAAAAAAATAAGGAAGTCACTGTATAACCCACGGCTTCGTTGGTCAGAGAAACGGTGCGATTTTCTTCCGTGAAGAAACACCGCCGAAGGTTGCGCAGTTTGTTCCCAACGCGAGGTTGTGGGCTTAGAGGAACACTTCAATAAGCGTGCAGTGTTTGAGAGAGAGCTGGAGCTGAAGCGAATATTAGAGTGGCGTTAGTGCGAATCAGACTGTTTGCCTTCGCTGAAATACAGCGCTGGGTTGTTTAGCTGTACTACGTTGTAGATATGTGTGGTGCAAAATGGCGAGGCAGAGAACTTGCGTAGATTCACTTTGCGTCAAATGTGCCTGTATGTTTTAGTGAACAGGCTGTACTTTCGTCAATAATTTCGTTGTCGTAGCTTTTCTGATAGCGGCCTAGCGGCTGCGTGGACTTTCCTACAGAACTTATTATTCCGTTGCCTTTCGGTGAAGACGTGCAGCAGTCGCTTAAAAATCTGTGCTAATTAACTCTGCAGTGCACTGGGCTGTATGTTCATAGACCTTGCGCGTACTGCGAAAGCTAGAACTAGTGTTGCCTTAGGAAAAAATATCTAGGTGTACTTATGACGGGGTCAGTCTACATATGTATTGATCGACTAACTGACTGGCTGACTCATTCATTCCATTTACTCGCTCGCTCGCTCGCTCGCTGTTCGTTTGTCCGTTCGTTCGTTCGTCCGTTCGTGCGTGCGTGCGTGCGTGCGTTCATTTGTGCGTTCGTTTGTGCGTTCGTTTGTGCGTTCGTTCGTTCGTTGTTGCATCGGAAATGTTGGTAACAAATAAGTATGTGGCTACTCCACAATGACAAGTTTTGTATGAATGAAAGGGCGAGGAAAGAAGGAATGAATTCTTACATTTGTTGAGCTATTCGCTACAGCTCGTCGAGTAGTCAGCGAAGACTTCCCTCACTGAAATGTTACCTAAAAATACCGTGCAAAGTATAGATACGGAGGCCATGTCTTCGGCACCCTATTATTGCGGCCGGTTGACATTATGACGCGTGCCATAACTACAAAATATTCATTTGATTATTTGTTCAGAATATGAATAATTATTACTGTAGAAAACACGCTTTGTTTTCACGTGCATTTGTTCTCTGTAGGCGCATGCACAATATAAGATGTGACAAAATATGCAAAGAAGAAAAACTGAGGAGCGAGCTTAGAGAAAAGTGTGTGACACGTTATTATTCAGGAAATTAAACGACTGAAACGAAATATGCATGTACTTTGTGCTGTTGGTGCAAGATCTTTGCGCTATTCTTAGCATTTGCGGCTTTCGTTACCCAGTATTTTGTGTACTTAAATAGGATTGCTCGCTTTACACGTACAAATGTTTTCATGTGGGGAGAAAGGATAATAAAAACACTCTCAGACTATTTGCTGCCAGATTTGTGGCTTTTCATGAAGATAAAAAGAAAAGCTAAGCCGAAGTACAAAAAATCTTTTATAGCCTAACCTTGTGACCCTGTAAGTGTTTCGGCATTTCTTTTGTTTTGACCGGAAAGTTAATGTGCGCAAACTTATGGTAAATGTTAGACCGGCTGATGTGGATGGCACGAAGCTCCGACTTTGTCCAGAGCGGCCCCTTGTTACACCTGTGTTCCACTCAAGTGTGGAGCACGGCCATAGTTTTCGCGAAATGTTCAATGGTCAGGCTTTGCCGCTGATTGGTTGTGGTTGGCACCACATGCCATCACATTAGACATCTGTGAAGTAGCAAATCAACATAGCTGGAGCCGGCAGTTGCAGTTAGTGTCGGTCAAGTGGGAGCCGCACAAGAGTGTTATCGTTAAAAGTATAGACCACACAGTATACATTCGAATGAATGACTCAGCGTGTGTTTGTGTCTGAGTGCGCAGGCTCGAATGAATGACTCAGCGTTTATTTCTGTCTGGTTGCTCTGACTCGGCACACGCACACGTACACACACACAAAACACGTGCTGAGCTTTGTTTCCCAAATAAGAGATAACAAGACGCAGCTGATATGCTCTCATCAGAAAAATAAACACGGTGCTCTAACCTATAACCTGATTCTCGCGTTTAAATCTTCGTTCGAGTTAGCGAAACAAGGCAGATAATTACACAAAGATGGAGATGAATGAATTGACAGTTGCCGAATGAGCGATGCCGCTGGGCGTTCCTCACAAGGCGACGTTCGACAAAGACAAGTACTCTTTGTCGGTACGTTGGTGCCAGCGGCATTCCTTGTTCGATCTCTGTTGATTGTTTCATTCTAATAACTAGAAGCCAGTGCGTCGCTAAACTGCGACAAATGGCTCCTTACGAAAAGTGTACTCTACCGCATTTCTGACGAAAGCCTAACTGAAAGTTATAGAAACTAGGTTACAAGCAAAACTTTAAAGGCGTCCTGAGCCACCCTTTTATCGAACTCTAAAAACTGCACTTGACGTTAAAACAGACTATTTCAGATATGCCTTGCCGCCAAGAGTACTTCAGTGCGTCCAGCAGAAGCGGAGTTATTGGCAATCAAAATCGCCTGTGATGCCTTTCGCGGTGCCCCCGATCGTTCTTCGATGCCTTGCACTGCGAAGGCTACGGCAGAGTGAGATGGCGCCCACAACGCTCCACTTACTGAACGTCACTGTAGCACGCTGTTCAAATTAATTTTTGATCTTAACTGTCGGGCGAAGCGCAAGTCGCCTAAAGGGTGAATGCCGCACTCCGAAGTGCCGTCGAAAGTATACCTAACGTAACGAGCTTTTACCGCGGGGGTGACACATCTCGAGGGGGTACAACTCGGGAAGCAGACGACCTGTTCGGGAAGCAGACGGCCTTGAGTCAAGTCACCCACAGATGCCAATCGGAATGCGTTGTTGTTTCCAGCGAGCCGCATCGAGTTCAGTGAGCAGGCTCCTAGCTGGTGCCCGTGACTGCCGTGTTATCTGCGCTACGCTGCAGACTCAGCTACATGCAACTGTAGTAGCTAACTATGTGCGCGGCAGCACAATCGCGCTCAAGAGCTCCAGTCTGGCAGTGCTTACTTGGTGAGGACCGGCATTGTCCTGCACCTGCTTGACCGACGAGTAGTAGCCACATCCAAATTGCGCATTTTCGTGCAACAGCTTAATACGAAGCAACGTCTGTCCGGGCGTAAAGCCAAGAGCGCCCGTCTGGTCTGGAACTTAGTTTCGCACGGTTCAAGCATAGAGGAGTGCTCAAAACTAATAGAAATTAGCGAGGCCTGACGGCTACGACATAGAAACAGTGTGGCCAAAGTTTCAATCATACGCGGGCGGGCGGCACCGAACTTGGCAGACGATAGTCGGCGATAGTACGATAGTCGTACTTCCGGAAGTACGAATTCCAATCGAAATTCAAAACGCAGATTTTCGCTCACTTCAGCCTGTTTATTAAACTGTGTGAATGCATAAATGCTTAGTAACAGTAGGGAGAAAAAGCGCACTGGTCCGAATACCCTTCTTGATTGACGTGAGCTACTGGCTAATACCAGCCGCGTTTCGAAAGCTGATATATGACGAAATATAGCAGCCCAAAAAGAGTGAGGAGCAGGCTTTTGTAGAAAGGAGGGCGTTTGAGAAGGCGATTCAGCGCTTCGCTTGCAAACTCAGTGCATCGATCTCGAGTGCACAATTTGTCTGAGATGTTCACAGCAGCGTATGCTATCCGCGAACCATGTTTTTTTTTTTTTTTTACTAAGCCCAAAGGGGGTCTACAGTGTCCTTGTAAGACGTTATCCAATATCTTTAAAGGCCTAGAGGGAGATGTAATCATATATTCCGTTCCACGAGCATTCTAGTCTCAAATGTCCTAACTTCTTAACGGTCAGCACTGTCTGCAATGGTTTATATAAATCGCTGGAAATGTTTAGTCATTTGCATCCACAGTCCACAGCGCAATCGATGAGAGAGAAGCTTCAAGTATTGAGCGATTTCGTATCGATTGGCAAAGAGTGGCGCTGTATATTTACGAGTGAAATTTGTATCTGCATGTCAATACGCACAGCTTGTTCGATGTAGCTTCGAGTGCGCGATTGCGCGATCTGAAATTTTTACAGCCTACGAAGTCTGGCTAACTGGATTTTCCCACTAGTACTCCAGTAAGGCAATACTAAACGAATTAAGTGACACATGCCTCGGGTATGCGTACCTCTTACGTGCCTTGAACGTCTAGTTATATCCTCGAAGAAACAGTGGAGACACTCAAGGCACTTAGGCGCTGATATGAATTTTCTGCATTATATTATGCACTTTTCTTCACGCTGTGCCAGGGGTGTACTTGTGACTCCAGAAATATTCCCGTGAAAAGTGTTTGGCGTTACAGTTTTCAAAGAAAAAAAAAGAAATTACGATTTGTCGCGTATTCTTCAACTGATACATATTCTTGAAGTGTTCATATATAAGAAACACGCCTCTTTCCTTGTGCTCGAATTGATGTGGCTTTTTTACGAGGTTCGCAGTAAAATGTTTTCAGAGGATTAGATTTACCTACAGAGTGAAACTGGTGCGAACTAGATGGTCTCGCATATGGACAAGTTATTGAAACACCTTATCCCGTTCGTGCTCTAACTAAGCATGGGCTTTTCAAACGCGGGACGAACGTGTCCATACGGTCCAGAGCAAAGAGGAGGAAAAAAAAGAGACGGTTTCTGCTGACATCCCTTCGTGTTTCACGTGAGGGCACGTAAAAACCTGGAATTTCATTTCATATCACGTATCATCAAGGTGCGACGCCTCCGACGCTACTGGCAGTGTTCATCATTACTCCAGCGTTGTCAGATACCTGGCAGTTGCCAGGGCGTTGTTCCTGCTAGAAAACCGCAGAAGCCTTGCGCGCTGCATCGCGCCAACTTGTTGACATCGCGCTCGAATTCCCCGGACGGTTTCTAAAGAAACCGCTGCACTTTTAGGCTGAAACAGGTACGTTTATACTGTTGCTTTCTTTCCCTCAGCACCAAACATCCTCCTCGCTCTCATCGCCAACTCCTAAAATTTACCCTTTCCTCACTCTCCCTCACATTCAATGCATAATTTTTCTCCCGGCATGAATGTGTCGTCCTCTCTCACGGTAAGTTTCAGGATTTTAAATGATCACTTAAGTTGTCCCGCCTTCCAATAGAGCTGCCAGTTTCCAATCAGCATAGGGTCGGCCAGAAAAAGAAAAATTACGAGATGTGAGATTTGCCAAAACGCTGAATTTCCACGAAGACTTGGAAACATAGCCGCGAACTCAAAAGTTTCGCTTTGCAATAGTTCTTGCACATACACAGTGATCCAGTACATTAGAATTGCCACGCCTTGAAAACAGCAGAACTTTTCACTTGTCGTAGAACGTGTGTTCCATGAAACGTGCGTGCGTGCGTGCGTACGTGTGTGTGTGTGTGTGTGTGTGTGTGTGTGTGTGTGTGTGTGTGTGTGTGTGTGTGTGTGTGTGTGTGTGTGTGTGTGTGTGTGTGTGTGTGTGTGTGTGTGTGTGTGTGTGTGTGTGTGTGTGTGTGTGTGTGTGTGTGTGTGTGTGTGTGTGTGTGTGTGTGTGTGTGTGTGTGTGTGTGTGTGGACGAGAGAGAGAACTCTGTTGACAACCAATCAATACGCTGGGTAACTACCCTGTCTCTCTCTCCTCTTCTGCTCAGCGTTATGACCCTCCGGTTGCACCAGCTGACCAGTGCAACCGATATTGAATAGGTAGCTACATCGGCTTGTTGGTATGGCATTTCTTGCTTTCTTGTAGCGCAGGCAGAACGAAAGGGACAGAAAAATGCGCACTAGACTAATCGTCTAATGTGAATTTCGGTGCCCCTGTCGTTCTGCCTGCAGTACAACAAAGTAGACGTTATTGAATATCTTCTATGGGTACTGCAACGTTCGTGCAACCATTTTGAATTCGACTAAAATTAATTATGGCGTTTAACGTTCTAAAACTTCAAGGCGGCAGCCAGGTTAGGAATCGAACCCGCGACCTCGTCCTCAGCAGCGAAATGCCGTAGCCCCTGAACCACCAAGTAAGGCGTCCCGCATTTCCTCGAAGACAGCCTAGACGTTAGGCCTTGTAAAAATGTGCCTTTTAAGTGTACAGCCGCTGGAAACGAGTGTGTTGGTTCCAGGTGATGATTGATTTATGTGTGTTTTACGTACCATCGACCTTTACAAGCGTCGTCATTACTGCAAAGGCGACTTCTTGTTTACTGCCAGGTCTTTCCGGATGATTGCAGTTCAATCGACCGGCAAGATATCCAGCCTCTCCACTGTAGAGTTTTTTTTCTTATTTATCTGCCTCGCATGTTCAGTAAAGGAACCGCTTTGGCAAATGAAAAGTGGAAGCTTATTCCCGTTAAATTGGGAGGCCTGGCTCTTTGAAGTGAGTCACTTGCATCTTGCGCGTCTAGTGTTGCTTTCCTGAAGGCTTGTTTTTGCTGTTTGAAACAGTCAGCGAAATAGATTGCCTCAACTGAAGTTCATACAAAAGTTTAGCGTTGAGCGTTCGCATTTCTGTGGTTAGGCCTGGGCAGGGTGTAAAAAACAATACAGTACGCGATGCGTAGCAAGAAAATAGAGTTGGAAAAAGTAGGCTGTTATAGCACGAGAAGTTTTCCAGAGAAATGGCATTGGGAAAAGAAGGCTATCGCTCGGCAACGGGGCTGTATTGAGATCCCGGTGACGAAATAAAAGGTACCGACTTCTTCGAAACTGAAAGAAGAAAAGCTATTTCGTTTGATCTGCAGATTATGAAAGGGTTTTCTCAAATTATTTAGTATACCTAGCAAGCCTAATAGGCTACCGTAGCTGTGAGACATTGCGGGTTCTCTTCAATTGGAAAATGGAAGATGTGTCAATCACCTAGTATGTGTGGATCGTGGAGTGCTGTTTTTTCTTTCTTTTTCTTCTTCGGGCGGTGGGATGGGAGGGGGAGAGGGTTGAGTAAGGAAGGTAGGAAAAAGTGGAGAAGGAAGGCAGGGAGGTTAACCAGTTCAGCTTAACCGGTTTGCTACCCTACACATGGGAGCGGGATGGGGGGGATGGAAGATGGGAAGAAGAGATAGAGAGCACATAACAAGGCACACACGTCGTTGGTTAGTCTGTCACTCTTGCGCGGTGCGTGACATCACTGTCACAGCCGCTTGTCCAAGCCCGTCTCCTTCATAAACCGAAGTAGTCCCTTCGTCGCCTTCAGCTGCGATGTCTTCTGTCGACGATATGTGAAAATGGTTGCAACTGACAATGGTCTACTGTCAAGGCGCGCTAGAACGGATGGCATGGACTATCTCTGAACATTATATTCAGGGCAGTCGCACAGAATGTGTTCCAGCGTCTCCTCGCAAAGACAGGCATTGCAGAGAGCGTTGTCGGCCATTCCAATGCGGAACGAGTAAGATTTCGTGAAGGCCACCCCTAGCCATAAGGGATAAAGTAGGGTGGTCTCACTTCGACGGAGTCCAGTTGGCATACAGAGATGCATCAAGGAGGGCTGGTCGTGTTGACGATTGCTCCGGTTGGTCTGGCTGCTTGGCGGGCACCATGGAGAGAGCGTGATATTCCCACTTGTAACCGGCGCAGCCAGCTTCTCTTTCCTGACGTGGTAAATGTGCACCAACGAGGGGACTCTTGTAGAGTCTCGTGTTGGCAAAACACACACACACGCGCACACACGCACACATGCACACAGGCACATCATAGACAAATTTCTCTTGAACTCTCAAGTGACTTACATATTGTTTTTGCGCACGCACTACTATGAGCAATACAATGTCGTTCCTCATAACAGAAGCATCTGAAGTTATGCCACTGTATAGAGACGCAAGTAGGTAAATTTTAAATATGGAAAGTTGGAGGCTTCCAGAAAGCGGCACAACGCTGCAAAAGGGATTCACCAACATTTCTCGAAAGAAACAGTTCATCATCAAAAAATTTTTTGCTACAGTCAGGTGTTCGCCTTTTAAAGCGAAGCCTTGTTTGCATAAAAACCTCGAGCTTGGCTTCACTTTCCTAATCGCCGAGTGGGAAGATGAAGTGGTTGCGAAAATGTGGCTTTGCTTTTCGTGCACTTGCTCATGTGTTAAGCCGTTTGCCATTTTCTTATCCCATCCATATACGTTGCCTTGAATAAAACTTCGACGGCCATTTGATGCAACTGGGAAACGCTCGAATGCAGAACGTGAATTCCACACAGCAGTACCCAAATGTTTCCGTCCATATAAAATCGTGGTACGTCGAGCTGCGCAAGGCTGTTATAGCCGTCACGATACATCTATACCTCACTGGGCTCATCGCATACCGCCGCTTATTTCTCTGTGCACGACGCCCAGGCACCTACGGTTCGGGTCTGATAATCGCTCCACTCGGCTCACACGGCGTGCCAACGTGCTGTTGCGTTTCGCCTGCGACACGTGGTTTTGCCGGCGCGACTGCGGCGGGGCGGCAGACATTTTGGCCCGATCGTCGTCGCCGCAACACTCATCGGCAGGTGTTTCCAGGCGCGACTGCGGCGATGCGACCGCAAAGGATCACCCTCTCATTCCAGTCATTGTGCCCGAAACAGGCGATGCCAAAGCAGGGATCATCCTCTCATTCCAGTCATTGTGCCCGAAACAGGCGATGCCAAAGCAGGGATCATCCTCTCATTACAGTCATTGTGCCCGACCGGCAGCGCTACAACAGGGTGCTACGAGATCGTGCTCGACAGGGTGCTACGAGATCGTGCTCGACATGGTGCTACGGCAGCGCTACGACAGTGTGCGTCACCATTAGCCCATTGTACATTCACGTGCTCGTCTTTTGAGGGGTTCCTTCTTGCCCTCAACTGCGAGAGTATAAAAACAGCTGCCCCCGGACGCCAAGGAGGAGGGCTCCGATTTCTTCTGCTGAGTAAAGTGCTCTCCCGTCTCTCTACTTCGGTCAAACCTGACCGCCAACTCTTTGCGATGTTAAAATAAACAAGTTGTTTCGTTGTTACCAGTCGACTCTTGCTTTGCCGGGACCTTCGGATGCTTCCAGTTGTACCCCAGGCCGCCAGGCCAACGCTACCCTTGGGGCTTGCGACCCAGGTACAACCACGGGCGTCAGCGCCGAGTTCCCAACAGATCGTACCAGCGGTGCGATCCCAAACATCTGGTTGGCAGCGGTGAGATCGCCTCCGACTTCAAACAACTGTCTGCCAGCGGTGAGATCGCGACAACGGAGGCCAGCAGCAAAGAGATGCAGTTGACGATATGCTGAGCAGCTCAACGACGATCCGGGAGCAGTGCAACGAGCCCTGTGTGACGACTGGTTGCCTGCAGCGGAACGACTGCGCTGGACTCTTGGCTGCGAGGTTTGGTGAGTGCGGGACTTTCTTCTTCTGAGCTTTGCCAGGCTTTTTGTTAGTGTCAGAAACAGAGCTGGTAATTGTGGTTGTCGTTGCTGCCGGGTTAGTTTGCGGCAAGACAATAGTAAGCAGTAGAGAAAGCAGCATTCAGAACAGCCATGGATTTGAAGTCGTTGCGCAAACCGAAATTGTTGGAGCTTGCAAGAGAGTTGGGTCTGGATGTCTCAGACAAACTAAGAAAACCTGAACTGCTAAAGGCTATTCTTGAGTTAGAGGCTGAGGATGACGAGCTGTCGGAATGCCTTGAGACTATTGAGGAGAGGTCAAAAAGACAGGAGCGCGAACTTAAAGAGCAAAAAGAGAAACAGGAGCGCGAACTTAAAGAGCAAAAAGAGAGACAGGAGCGCGAACTTAAAGAACAGAAAGAGCGTGAGCAACAAGAGCGTGACCGTCAACACGCTTTGGAAATGAAGCGTCTTGAGGTAGAGATGGAACGCGCTCGTAATGGAAGTCAGGCACACGGTGCAGAAGAACGCGTATTGTTCAAAATGACTGACCTGATGCGGCCGTTTAAGCTTGGAGAGGACATTGGTTTGTTCCTGGTTAACTTTGAGCGAACGTGCGAGAAGCAGGGGTTCTCTCGGGAAACGTGGCCACAGCGCTTGCTCACTTTGTTACCCGGCGAGGCGGCCGACGTAGTCGCTCGCTTGGATAGAGAGGAAGCAGAGGATTTCGACAAAGTAAAATCGAGTCTGCTAAAAAAGTACCGGCTGTCTGCGGAGGCGTTCCGTCGGAAGTTTCGGGAAAATGAGAAAGACAGAAGTGAGTCATATACAGAGTTTGCGTATAGGCTTATGTCGAACATGCAGGAGTGGCTCAAAGAAGAGAAAGCGTTTGGTGACCACGATAAAGTTCTGCAGTGTTTCGGGCTAGAACAGTTTTATAGTCGGTTACCGGAGAACGTGCGATACTGGGTCTTGGATAGGCCAGACGTTTGTACGGTGGCTAAAGCCGCTGAGCTAGCCGAGGAGTTTGTGACGCGTCGAGCTCGCGGAGCTAAGGACGGTCAAAAGGGGGAATTTGGCTCGAAGTTTGAGAGGCCGAAGTTCACACCCATGAGAGCAAAGGGGAACACGCGTAGTGCGGATGCGAGTGGAAGCAGTGCGACCGAACCTAAGGAGACGGCGGCAGCCGAAGCCGAACGCAGAAAGCGGTTCGAGATGAGGCAAGCGCGCGTTTGTTATACGTGCCAGAAGCCGGGTCACTTTTCGGCGCAGTGTCCGGAAACAACACCAAAAGTTGTGTTTTTTTCAATAGGCAGCACTGACGAGAACATGAAGCTTCTCGAGCCTTACATGCGAGACCTCCTCGTGAACGGGAAAGAGTGCCGAGTGCTTCGCGATTCCGCAGCTACGATGGATGTAGTTCACCCGTCTTACGTAGAACCCCATATGTTCACGGGCGAGTGCGCGTGGATCAAGCAAGCCGTGGAAGCTCATAGCGTGTGTCTGCCAGTAGCAAAGGTGCTTATTGAAGGACCTTTCGGAGCGCTTGAGACGGAGGCGGCAGTGTCATCTATGCTGCCACCCCAGTACCCGTACCTATTTTCAAACAGGTCCGATCACCTCCTGCGCGAGAAGGGGCTTTTGTTTGGTGAAGCTAGTGTTCAGGCCTTAACCAGGTCGAAGGTTCGGGAGCTCGCTGCAAAGGCGGTAGTTGCGGGGCCGACGTTATCAAACAACGAAAAAGGGTCAGAGGTGCAGCAAGCTGATATTCAGAGCACGCCCGAACTGAATAAACTTGAGTCCGTAACGTTAAAGGCACCAGATACCGGAGAGGAAAATCCCGATGCGGGAAAGTTAGAAGAGCTATCTACTGATTTGCTCATCGCGCCTACGTCAGACGGACTTGATAGGTTGCTAAAAGTCAGCCGGTCGGCTTTGATAAACGAGCAAAAAAAGGATGGCAGCCTGGAAAACGTGCGCTGCAATGTCAAAGAAGGTATCGCCAGGAAAACGGCGCGTTTTGTGGAAAGGGGTGGAGTCCTGTACCGGAAGTATCTAGACCGCAGAGGAGTGGAGTTCGATCAGCTGGTCGTGCCTCAATGCTATCGTCAGGATCTGTTGCGCTTGTCACACGGGGGTTCGTGGTCCGGACACCTAGGAGTTAAGAAAACTAAGGACCGTCTCTTGCAAGAGTACTATTGGCCAGGGTGTTTTCGGGACGCAGACCATTTCGTGAGGACATGTGACACTTGTCAGCGGGTGGGCAAACCAGGGGACAAATCGAGGGCGCCGTTGAAATTGGTACCTATCATTACGGAGCCTTTTAGACGGCTCGTTATTGATACTGTGGGACCTCTGCCGGTAACAGCCACGGGGTACAGACACATTTTGACTGTGATCTGCCCAGCGACAAAGTTCCCTGAAGCAGTGCCGCTTAAAGAACTCAGCTCAGTTGAGATAGTTAATGCACTACTGTCCATATTTGCGCGAGTTGGTTTCCCTGCGGAAATCCAATCAGATCAGGGCACAGTGTTTACTAGCGCTTTGACGACAACTTTTCTCGAAAGGTGTGGGGTAAAGCTGTTACACAGCTCAGTGTACCACCCACAGTCGAATTCCGTTGAGAAGCTCCACTCCGTCATGAAGCGCGTGTTGAGAGCCTTGTGTTTTGAACATCAAACTGACTGGGAGCTGTGTCTGCCTGGGGTGATGTTTGCTTTAAGGACCGCGCCGCATGCGGCTACGGGGTTTTCGCCAGCTGAACTGGTGTACGGTCGCTCGCTTCGATCTCCGCTTCGCATGCTTCGAGAATCGTGGGAAGGTAGGGGCGACGACCCAGTCGTGGTGGAGTACGTGCTTAAGCTCCTCGAACGCTTAAGAAGGGCACAGGAGTTGTCAGGTGAAGCAATGACAAAGGCCCAGCAGAGGGCCAAGGTTTATTATGATCGGACAGCCAGGGCCCGTCGTTTTGAGGTTGGCGATGAGGTCATGATATTGCGCACATCGCTAAACAACAAACTAGACGTGCAGTGGGAGGGCCCAGCACGAATTGTTCAGAAACTGTCGGACGTTAACTACGTGGTAAGTCTGCCAGGAAAGCGGAAAGCACAGCAAGTTTACCACTGTAATCTGCTCAAACCTTATAGACAAAGGGAAGCAGTGGTGTGCATGATGGTAAACGTTCCTGAAGAGCTTCCGGTCGAGCTTCCAGGACTAGGCTCAGTGACGAACAGGGAAGACACCGGTCAAGTCATTAGTGACCTTATCAGTAAAGCACCGCTGTCGCCCGAGCAGAAAACCGAACTACACCAGCTATTACAAGAGTTTCAAGGTCTGTTCTCTGAGAGGCCTGGTAGGACTTCTGTACTTACTCATGATATAGAACTTACCTCCACAGAGCCAGTACGATCCAAGGCGTATCGGGTGTCACCCCGCCAGAGCGATATTATGGAGGCTGAGGTAAAGAAAATGCTACAGCTCGGTGTTATTGAGGCAGGTGAGAGTGATTATACCTCCCCTTTGATTTTAGTTGAGGTACCGGGCAAGGAACCTCGTCCTTGCGTCGACTACCGCAGGCTTAATTCCATCACTAAGGATCAAATTTATCCGATCCCTAACATCGAGGAGCGCCTTGAGAAAGTTAGTAGCGCTCAGTTTATTTCCACCCTAGATCTTGTCAGGGGTTATTGGCAGGTTCCACTTACAGAAGAGGCTAGTAGGTATGCGGCGTTCATTTCACCAATGGGAACATTCCGTCCTAAAGTGTTGAGTTTTGGTTTGAAGAACGCGCCATACTGTTTTTCAAGCCTCATGGATAAAGTGTTGCGGGGACAGCAAGAATTCGCTTTACCGTATCTAGACGACGTAGCGATATTCTCCGCATCCTGGTCTGAGCATATGACACACTTGCGGGCAGTGCTAACCCGCCTGCGCGAAGCGGGCTTGACAGTCAAGGCTCCTAAGTGCCAGTTAGCACAGGCCGAGGTTGTCTACCTCGGTCACGTGATTGGTCAGGGTCGTCGCCGCCCCTCTGAAATAAAAGTGGCCGCTGTGCGAGACTTTCCGCAACCGCGCACCAAGACCGATATTCGGTCGTTCTTGGGTGTCGCCGGCTACTATCAGAGGTACATCCCTAGGTACTCTGATATCGCGGCTCCCCTGACGGATGCTCTAAGAAAAACAGAGCCTCAAACAGTCGTCTGGGACGAGACAAAGGAAAGAGCTTTTAGCGCCCTAAAGAGTGCCCTAACAAGCCAGCCTGTGCTACGATCGCCAGACTATACAAAAGGGTTCATTGTTCAGTGCGATGCTAGTGAGCGAGGCATGGGCGTTGTACTGTGCCAACGGGAAAATGGAGAAGTAGAACACCCCGTCCTGTATGCTAGTCGTAAGCTGACCAGTCGTGAGCAGGCGTATAGCGCCACCGAGAAAGAGTGTGCGTGTCTCGTGTGGGCCGTTCAGAAATTGTCATGCTATCTAGCCGGCTCGAGGTTTATCATTGAGACGGATCACTGCCCTCTCCAATGGCTGCAGACCATCTCTCCCAAAAATGGCCGCCTCCTGCGCTGGAGCCTCGCTTTACAACAATATTCCTTTGAGGTGCGTTACAAAAAGGGGAGTCTCAACGGTAACGCCGATGGCTTAAGTCGAAGCCCCTAACGTAGGAATCAGCCTCAAAATTGTTTGTTACTGATGTTTTTCTTCCTGAGGCAGGATTTTTTTTTAACATATTGCTTTTGTTTAGTGTTTCAAAGTGATGATATGCTTTCTAGTGCAATTTTTCAATTTGTGGACGCGTTCTGAGTGATGCTAGACTACTGTAAGGAACTAGGCAGTGGTATAAAAAGGGGAAAGAGCCTGGCAGGGCTTAGTGAGGGTTGTGCCGTGCTTGCTGACTGAGCGGTTGAGTTTCAGCGTAGTTCTAACGCTTGCCGGGAACGAGAACAAAAATGTGAACTCTCCCGAAGTCACTTTGCAGTGTCCCGTGCGAACCTGAACGAGAGAACGAGGCCTTCTCTGTGCGCTGCGCTCAAGAAACGTCGAGGGACGCCCGACTTCGGTTATGAGCATCATCGAGCGACATCCCTCCGGCCAGCGGATGCAGTCCCCTGTCCATCGGGATCTCCTTCCCCCGGCGGGGCGGTCTGTTGCGTTTCGCCTGCGACACGTGGTTTTGCCGGCGCGACTGCGGCGGGGCGGCAGACATTTTGGCCCGATCGTCGTCGCCGCAACACTCATCGGCAGGTGTTTCCAGGCGCGACTGCGGCGATGCGACCGCAAAGGATCACCCTCTCATTCCAGTCATTGTGCCCGAAACAGGCGATGCCAAAGCAGGGATCATCCTCTCATTCCAGTCATTGTGCCCGAAACAGGCGATGCCAAAGCAGGGATCATCCTCTCATTCCAGTCATTGTGCCCGAAACAGGCGATGCCAAAGCAGGGATCATCCTCTCATTACAGTCATTGTGCCCGACCGGCAGCGCTACAACAGGGTGCTACGAGATCGTGCTCGACAGGGTGCTACGAGATCGTGCTCGACATGGTGCTACGGCAGCGCTACGACAGTGTGCGTCACCATTAGCCCATTGTACATTCACGTGCTCGTCTTTTGAGGGGTTCCTTCTTGCCCTCAACTGCGAGAGTATAAAAACAGCTGCCCCCGGACGCCAAGGAGGAGGGCTCCGATTTCTTCTGCTGAGTAAAGTGCTCTCCCGTCTCTCTACTTCGGTCAAACCTGACCGCCAACTCTTTGCGATGTTAAAATAAACAAGTTGTTTCGTTGTTACCAGTCGACTCTTGCTTTGCCGGGACCTTCGGATGCTTCCAGTTGTACCCCAGGCCGCCAGGCCAACGCTACCCTTGGGGCTTGCGACCCAGGTACAACCACGGGCGTCAGCGCCGAGTTCCCAACAGATCGTACCAGCGGTGCGATCCCAAACAGTGCACTTGCTGCTCATAAGCATAACGGTATCCGCACTATATGCTGAGTATTCATGCTCTGTCGTTTATCACCGTGCCTCGTAAGCGCCATTCACATTTTTTTATTTACTTACGATGGCAGGTTACACTCACTTTTTGCACTGGTTTGTAAGGCATGTTTTTTCAAGCCTTGTGCGTGTGTGCGCGTGCGTGCGTGTGTGTGTGCGTGTGTGCGTGTGTGTGTGTGTGTGTGTGTGTGTGTGTGTGTGTGTGTGTGTGTGTGTGTGTGTGTGTGTGCGTGTGTGTGTGTGTGTGTGTGTGTGTGTGTGTGTGTGTGTGTGTGTGTGTGTGTGTGTTTGTGTGTGTCCGTCCGTCCGTCCGTCCGTCCGAGGTATTTAATAAGTCGAGAACTTTTCCCGCGATAGCAAGTTAGGCAGAGTGCCAGCGTCGGCCTGCGCCGTATAGTTTTAAGCCTTGTCCATGCCGCACGGCTAATCACGAAAAAGAAAGAAACAACAGAGAATGTGCAGCAGATCCAACGAGTTGGATTCTATATGTAGCGAATCTTTGTGTCAGTGAATTAAGAGTCGAAACGCGAGTTTGTGTTTATCGAGTGTCCGCACAATGCGACAGGGAAGCCTTTATTCGGGCATTGTAGGGAGGCTAATGAAATTGTGCCGCCGCTGCCGTGAATGGTTGGATGGATGTTACGAGCGTCCGCTTTGGAACGGGGCGGTGGGTGGCGCCACTAAGATATTCTTATTTTATTGCCTAATGACCTGCCTATCTTCAAAAAGGAAAAAGGAAAAAAAAATACCACACTGAATTCGCGAGTGCCATATCCTCTTCAGTCACGAATTACGGTCAGCCATTGATAAAATGTTCGAACTTTACATAATTTTATCCCAATGTGGCTGGGGACTGCATAGAAAGCAAGTCAAGTTGGGATGAGAATGACTGCGCATTTTACAGTGGTCCATCATAACTACTTAGTAATTCAATATTCACATATAGTGAAGTCAGTGATACTACGTTTCTTCATTAAAGCATTGAATAAAGGGCTCGAATCACATGCACAAGTTTATTATTGGGTGAAAGTATCACAACAAGAAAAACAAGATAACTCGCAATTATTACCAAGACGCCCAACGTGCCGTCAAACACGGTAGCGTCTTTACCAAAGTGGTTGTCTGAACTAATACATTTCACTCAGAAGTGAAACGGGTGTACTTTAGGAAAGCAGGATCTTCAATTTACTCAATGCTTAATGTTCGATGTGTATTCCTTGCAACCTCTGAGACAGTGATGGCAAAAATAAGTAGCGTCCACAAGCGTGCATGCCTTGACTGAAAGGGATAGGGTGGTGGTGCAAGGAGCCCAATGGTAGTGATGTAATGCGTGTCCTCCTCTGTGATTGGTTGGTCTCTTCGGCTAGAGAACGCACGCGCAGCACCCACGGTCACGAGAACCCGGGGAGGTTGGCGGAGAAAAGCTTCCCTTTTGAAAGGTGCGGAAGATGGCGCCACAATAGCACATTTGTAACAAGCAGAGGCCTCACCCAGGTTCGCAATATATCTGCGTCTTCTTACCGCCGATTCGTCAGCGCGTAACCGGAACGGCGATTTACGAGCAAGAGTGCGTACTCAAGGCAGGAAGTTTGGCTAACTAGTTTGAGTAGCATATTCACAGCGGAGAAGAACGGAAGCATAAAACGAAAAGAGCCCCAGGACGGGAGCAGAAATAAAGTTCTCGAGGGTTGCAATGTGGGCTTGTTGGTAATGCGTCTTCAAGGGGAGTACGGTAGCGCGATTAAAAGAAGGGACAAAACAAGACACATGGGGAACACACACAGCGCTTCGTACTCCGCTTGAAGGGAGCAGAAAATCAATAGATTTTGCTAACACGCAGGCTGTACATGACAACATGAACTTGGTATGGGAAGCCTTTTATGCCGTTGATTTGCGTGAAGAGCGTTGGGTTGTGTGTTTTACCGAGTAAATTTTGCGACATGTGTGTGATGCCAGATCCCCTCCCCCACTTTGAGCCAGTCGCACACATTCGCGCATTCGTGTCAAAACTTTGAGCCTTCAGCGTCACTTACGAACAGGGAACGAGTCTTCGCCGAAAGGCACTTCGTTCTCAAAAGACCAGCGTATATTAATATCGAGAGAATGTTGTCGCAACTCTGTGCACGGAGCAGATGCCAGGTATTGACGTTGCTGGGGCTGATAGTTCGTGTCTCTGCTTGGGCGCAGGGCTGAAGGCTGGGAACGAGGCGAACTCCTTCAGGCTCTGGCTCCGTATGCTTAGCGCGAGCGAGAAAGTGACGCGAGATCAGAAGAAACACTACGAAAGAGACATCGCGTCAAGCTGCACCACTCGCGTGCGTACTACCGCAAACAAGAAGGCGCCGAGATGTCGGCGTAATTAATACGAGCGGTCTCACTGGGGCGCACATCTTTTTCCTACACCAATCTGCGTCGCCGCGCTCTAATTAGAGTACGAAGTGCTCCATAACGCGTTCCCTTTTTCCCTGAAGGACGACGGAGACACTTGATGAAGACGTCGGGTGCTTCTCTCATTGCGAGAGCACTCGTACTGAGAACGGTACAGCAAAGTGGGAGGTATAACTGGTACGGCAGCCATCGAGCGTCGGCATTCACAAAGCTCTCTGATACGTAAGGCGAGTTCTGCTTCTGGAATGACGGGTAGTCAATCTTATTCCAGCTATTCAACGTCCGCGTTCACCAAGATGTCTACATAAGGCACGTCGTGGAATGGGAGCACAGCTGGCAGCGGCCATTGAAGGTCCGTAACAAAAAGCTCTCTCTAGGTAAGGCAAATTCTTGATCCACTGGGAGCCAGTTTGGCAGCGGCTATTTAAACTCTGTATACATGATCATTATGACAGAACTTATTGAGGATCCATTAACACAAGCCTCTATTTAGCTACAGAGCCAACCTGCAGCAACTTCCCAAAATCTGATTTCACAAAGATCTTATGCAACGTTGGTTCAGGGTTGGCTGGTGGACATTGGTGACGCCGTAACGGTTACACTGATATTTTTTTTGGCGCGCGGAATAATACAAGAGCAGGCCGCTCTTTACGCCAGACAAAGTGCATGTCAAGGTCTGACTTCATTTCGAGGGCCATTTCAGTCCCTGCAGAGTAGGCTCACTCTTTGTGATCCCTGTGAAAAATGAATATACTCAATTGAACGCACGAGAACTCCAAAAAAGCAGTTCGTCCCTCCAAATGGGGTAACTGCACGCCATTTCTCTCCAGTCTTCGGGCGATTCCTGTAACCGTTTCATCGAAGAAATAGCGCTGCGATGTGGGTTGCGGTCTGGTGGACCTGGCTGTCCCTTCGACGGCACTGTCTAGATTTCGTAGAAGGACCGCAATATTGTAAGCGGGAAAGTTGTTGATACGAACGAACGAATTACGAAGGAATTGATGGCGAGTCTTCACCGGAACCGAAGCTGGCACGGCATCCTTGAAGTCGGGCGCAGTTCTGTCTTTCTTTCATTTTTTTTCTTTTGCCCTTCAACTCTCGCAGCGACGCCGTCCAGATTTTGGAGCGACGAATCTTGATAGCGCAACTTTTCCACTTGGTCAGCTTTCACGCTTGAACAGGCAGAGATGTTCGGACATAGAACGCAGATATTGGTTGGCCAGTGGTGAACTTGGCGTTGGAAGTGGTGCCGTTGTATATGTGTGTTTAGGCATGATGCTGCAGGAAGTGCATGTAACTTGCTCTCCGTGTTAGGGATATGCTTTGCAACTGCTAGTCAGGAACGTGATATCGCTACATCATGAGATGTTGAGGGATGATGATGATGATGATGATGATCTTTATGATTTTATTGGAAACAGGGCGCCGACAAATACTCACCTAGTCTGCTTGATTTAATCACGTTTTACTCCATCTATCGCCATCCAGTGTTTTGGCTATCTGTAGTGAAGAACGCTACATGCAATGCTACCCTTCAGGGCACTAGATAAGTCTGTGATTCGTGCTGAAAGTCAATATAGGCGTGGCCTCTGTGAGAAACTTAGGTAGGCCTCTCTGTATTCGTCATTTGTGGGGAGATTGCCAAACTGGTCTAATCTCTTTCGAGCGATGGGACGTCGTCAACGAATATATAAAAACTGCAAAAACCTTTCGTATTTACCGCAAACAGAAACTTCTCACTCTGTGGTTTTAAAAGTGCTTCACGATCAGAACTTCACAAGGAGGCAGGTTTCGCGTGTACAATTTGTGCAAGATGGAAGATAACATATAATGGGGCCTAATAACGCTCCCCGCTGTTGTTTAGCACTAAGCGCCTGTGTACAAGGTCGTGGGTTCGATACCCAGCCGCATTTCGATAGGGGCCAAATGCGAAAGTGCCGTGTGCGCTGATATCGGTGGCCGTTAAGGAACCAGAATTTGTCGAATTTATCCCCTCGCCCTTCTGTTTTGCATGTCTCGTAGGGCCAGCTAAGTTTTAAGCGCTAGACGGTATGAATTAGTCAGTCAACAAAAATCACACAAGCAACTAGGCAGCTTCGAATCTAATCAGTGAAAATCGGCCGTCATTGGCAACTTTCAATTACCAAGTCGCGTCCGCCATCCACTGTAAAATAATTCACGCCCTTAAGCGTGCCGAAGGGTGCAAAATTGTTTTAAAATTCGCTATCTTAGGCCTTTGTTCTTATCTTTTTAGGGGGAGGGGTTGTTGGTAAGGGTGTGAGTTATAAACGAATTTACACGGTTATTTAATTTTAATGTTGAAAATGATCTTACAGTGTTGATTGTTCTAAATGCTGCCATCAGTACTCTTTAAACGCGCGAGATTGATTAATCGGAGGTGTGCACTGTGCCAGCGCATCTGCTTCGCGAAAGGGCAAGAGGCGGTTTTGGACGAGAAAAGTGCGCGGACAACTTTCGGCGGCGTGTCATATTGTTTGCTCGCAGTGCGAGCAGCGGAGCGGAGGGGGGTGTGACGGTGAAAAATGACAGCGAAAGAAATTGATTGTTCAAGACGAGCGTGGCAAAAGAAAGCAGGTGACTCGGGAGGCGTTGTTTGGAGGCTCCGACGACGCTTTAATTAACGGGGGCGAGCACTAGCCCTAAAAACTGTGGGGCATGCCGCAGCACGCTCGTCGAATGTTCGAAGGGGAAAAAAAGATGTTTCTGCGTCGAGGGTTGGCTGCTATATAGTGGCAACGAGGTAAGCCACGCGCAAAGTGGTATCGATGGGGCTGAAGAAATATTGAGGGTGAGTTCGGGGAATTCAGGGAACGCAGGGAACGAGCTCATACTCGCCGCGAGTTACCGGTTATATTAAGTTTGGCACCGTCAAACTAGGCAGGAGGATCGCGGAAGTTTTCAGAAGTGTTAACCGTTGCCGAGGTGTGATAGGAAGAGGTGCCGCGTTTCAGTAAAGTTGACCGAGAAGTAAGTTTTGCCCGTGTTCACATGTAGTGGAAAGCTGGATAACGGAATAAACAAAGGAAAGAAAGCGGATGACAGGACAAAGCAGCGTTCGTTGTAGAAGGGTTTCTTATAATCGGGTTCCAAAGACTGACAGATAGACAGCTCCTTCTGGATTCGGTGGATGGTGGTCGTTCATAAGTGGCGGAGCGATATGTCGATGTAGTTCTGCTAACGAACGAGACTATAGCGTACTAGAAATGATGCGAGGTGCTCAGGAACTTACAACCTTCTTAGAAGGACAGATGACGCATAGCCATAAGTTAACAAAACTGTCATGGAACCGCGACGCCCTTCGCTGTCCTGGGTCGCACGTTCGTGGCACAGAAGGAAGTACCGTGTCTTGAACCTCGTCTTAGAAGGCTGGGTAACCCGTGGAACTTCTTTCGCGACTGGGATAAGGGCTTGAAAATGTTTTCTGGGACCGAGAATTTCCCAGTAATGGGGATGCGCAAGCTGACGTTGAATACGTCACTGCCCTTTGCGCACACCGCCCGTCGCCACCATCGATCGAATGGTTTAGTGAGGCCTTCAGACTGATGTGATGTGGGGCAAGGCCTTTCAGCGTCGAATGTTTATTTGAAAGACACGCGAGGTTTGAGGAAAGTAGCAATCGTATCAGGCATCAATTATCCTGAGTATAGGGGCAGTGCATATGTTCACGATACAATACAGTCACAGAATCTGGGCCCAACAGTAGGAAAAGCAGTTATATTTACAATGCAAAACAATTCCAGAATTTGAGCCTAAGTATAAGGACGGCGTACACGTTTACAAAACAACACGCCTGCCTTCTCCTCTCACTCCTTCGGACACTCCATCATGCCTGCGCTTGTGCTGAACTTTCGACACTAAATGCGTTGTCACGTCAAAAGAAAGCGATAGTGTCCGCACGCGTCAATTTCTAAATTACAATATTCGCGTTCAGGCATCGGACGAGCTGCCACGTGACCTGCTGCAACCTTCCGCGAACGCCGGCGCAAGGCGCCCTCTCGAAAAACACGTTGCGTCGAAGGCGCTTGTGGATCGACCAAGAGTTGGAAGTAAGCAGATATGACGTCACTTCCGGGACGCCATTCAGAAGCGCCCTCGCTGCAGGAAACACATTTAGAGATGCGAAGGGCCTTCCAGCAGCGATTGGCCGTATAGTGGCATGCTCTCTTGCTGTTTCGAGAGCGTCAAAAAATACTCTAGCAGCGTTCTATACTTTAGCAAGTTTTTCCAACCTTGTCTGTGGCTCAATTTCTATAGTGTTCGGCTACTGAGTGCGAGGTTGCTCGTTCGAATCCCGCACGCCGAAGCCGCAAGCTGCTGGTGGGCAGAAACGTTCGCGAACCCATGAGTAGGTACACGTTTACAAAAACCTAGGGAGTCGAATATCACTCGAAGTCCTCCAATATGCTGTGAAAGCAAATGTAGAGTGCATCGGGTTGTTAAACCCCGCCAAACCATCTGCACATCAGTCAAAGGCTCAGAGATCTGTAGCCAACATGTTGCGGACTGTTCGCCCTCTCTGAGGTCACTCGGTACGTTTTGGGCACAACGCATTCGCACATCTGATGGCGGAGCCCGTTGTCATGGCTCAAACAAAGGCGTAGTTCACAGTGGCGTAAGCGCAGGCTTGCATGTTCCACGCGGTTTGATCATACCCACTTGATAAGACGCACAGGCTGAGCGCACAAGCGCTGATTGCCAGAATTGACTAAGCCGCGCCATTAGTGGAGCGAACTCGCCTGCACAAGGAAGCACACTTTACAGTTAATTAAAAGGTCGCAATTTGCGAACAGCTGGACGGATGAGATATGTGTAGGAACAGCGCTGTTGGTAGATTTACCCATTGCCGAAGTTCAGATAAACAGCGACGCTTTTCCAGCAAACCAGCCGCATACAACGAAAGAAGTGCAGTTGCAAACGCGATGGAAATACCAAGCCACGTGCCCACAGTGCGCTATGCTGTCGTTGTGCACAGCGTGCAGGACGAGCAAAACGAGCTCTGTATACGCTTTTACATGGTGCGCGGATAATCCTGAATGCGCATACAGAACATGCTAAGAGCATGAATATTGTGCGGCGTCCACATATGACGAGGAGCGCATTGCTCATATGACTATAGTGCCCTTTGAGTACTACTCGCGGTGAACGCTGATTGGCTACTGAGAATTTGTGTACTTTTTGTGTCAATACTTCTGAATTGCAAAACTCCTGTGAGCAGGTGTACACCCTTGAAATTTTTTTAACAATATCGCGGGAGCGTCGACTGACTGTCGTGTCAGCGGCCTCGTAGCGGCGGGATAGGCGGCATTAGAGAGTTTTAGTGCGTCCCGTATACCGGCATGCGCAGGCTCATGCGGCGGTTAGCTGGGTGAGCAGGGGAAGCATAAACGGAAGTGGCCGCGGAGTGGTGGCCTTCTGGTGGCGCGCAGCTGAACCAGCCAAATGCGTAACTAATAGGGCAGTAATCACGTGCATTCTGTCTCGCTGCTGGCGTTAATTTTCCGGCAGTGGCACAATTGTGAACACATTGTTTGTTTTCAATATCTTTCTTTCTACTAATTCGTTTACTCTATTATTAGTTGTGCGTTTTGTTGGCTGAGCTCGGCGCCACCAGGTGAATAATAATCGTAATTATGATGATGATGATGTTATTTATACTAATAATTGTAACAATAACGCTGAGTAAATGCTGAATACTAATAATCAGGTACGAATCGCTGACAACCAAAAACTACGATTCAGTTTAGCGTCGAAATAATTGCAATAATTCATATGTAAAGTGCCTTGTTAAAAAAAAAAAAAGCCTAAACCATATTCCACAAGCACTGACGTACGTATGCCCTTTTCGGCAGCTTCGTAGGTATAAGCGCCAGAAAGGCGGGGAAGTCATGAATGGAAAATATTCCATCTATATAGTAATCTATCTAGTATGATATCTAGTAATCAATTCATCTAGTAATATATAAGCATTCGAAATTTCGGTCAATGTTTGACGAGCTATCCCTGCGATCGGTCGAGAACGGCTGAGAATTGGAAGATGTAAAAAAAAGAAAGTTCTCAGTTTGTGTACGTAGAATAAGTCCGTTGGCTCAAGACAGGACTCGTCGTCCTGCATTTCAACCTGAGTCAGGGCACTGATGATGGTTATCTACGCAGTTATCACGTCGTGTGACGGTATAGACGTACATAGGGAGACCCGCACACCTGCACTGCACCTGCGAAAGGGCAGAAAAGGTTGTCGTGGAAAGTGCAACTTGATAATAACATGATGTGCAGAAACTCTACGGTTCTTCTCATACCACGATACTGCGGCTGTCTCGAAGTACTGACAAGGGACTTTAGGAATGCTTTAAAGCGAACGCTATGAATTTTTCATCGCTCAGGAAAGTATAAGCGTCTCGCCTCGGCGACAAATGTAGTCCTCCTTTCTGTATTGCGGCAGATCTTTTTCGGTTGCTTACGTTAACTTTTTCTCCCCCAGACAACATCATCTCGCCTCGGGGTTGTTAAATACTGGCCGAGAGTTCATAAGTTTTTCGTGAAGGTCTCAAGCTGCAGCTTCTCAAACTTTCATTGTGTAAGAAGAGAACTGAGTAACAAAAACGTTGCCGCACCGTCTTTATTAGTTTGTCGAAAGAGAAGGATATAGTGTCGTTGTCGTTCACTCACAGTGCACAGCTTGTTCAGCCTGTAATAACGAGGAATGCTATTGGCTCTCCTCCCTTTCAAAACATAAATAGAGAAATCAGAGCGCGATTTGAAGTTCGGAAAGTTTGGCTTTTTTCCGGACTCTAAGTACGTTCAACAAGGGAACAAATCTTCGTGCAAAAAAAAAAAAAAGAACGCAGGGCGCACACAAGCTTACTGACGTGTCGGGTCCTTTCGTGTCCCTTGTCGGGCTCTCTCGGCAACTCAAGTTTTAGTTTTCGTTAGTACATATCAATACTTCCGGAAACCGTGTAAGTGGCGTGTTTCTACTTTCTACATTTACTAAAGCTTGTTCATAAGGCGATAGTATATCAGTACGAAGAACGTCAGTGGATCAACGTGAGATGGTGAGATTTCCGCGAAGCTGTTTTTCTCGGCTCTAGTAAAGCCTTTCGTTAAGGGTGGACCCACCGTAGTTGCTCCGTGGCTATGGTGTTGGGCTGCTGAGCACGAGGTGGCAGGATCGAATCCCGGTCACGGCGGCCGCACTTCGATGGGGACGAAATGCTAAAGCACCCGTGCACTTAGATTTAGGTGCACGTTAAAGAACCCCAAGTGGTCGAAATTTCCGGAGTCCTCCACTACGGCGTGCCTCAAAATGAGAGAGTGGTTTTGGCACGTAAAACTCCATAATTATTATTATTATTATTATTATTATTATTATTATTATTATTATTATTATTATTATTATTATTATTATTATTATTATTATTATTATTATTATTATTATTATTATTATTATTATTATTATTATTATTTATTATTATTATTATTATTATTTAGGCTGCCTTGGCATTCGGTCACTTGTCAAAGTCGGTGGGAAAGGATATCTTTGCAAGTCAAGAGCGCCGGTAAATAAGAAGCGAATTTGTCTATTTTTGCAGTCTGGGGCCCTCAGAGAAGAGAAATCGCATGGTCTACGAAAAAAGCGTATATCGTGTTGTACGCGACGAAGCTGCAAATTTCTTTTTCTGCAATCTGAATGACGCTTTTCAATTCAATTCATTTTACATTGCATTTTATTTACTGGAACAAATTTAGCTGGAAGGACACCTGGGCAAGAAGCTGTGGCAGTAGCCTGACGAAGCAGAATTGTTCTGTGTTTGCTTTCCTATCTCTTCTGGGCATGAAAGCCTTCAGCTTTGTGAAGCTGTAGCTTTTTACTGCTCTTACTGCTAGCCTCAGTATTGTTTACTGAGTAGTTCTCTACATGCAGTATTGGACAAAGCCGTAAAATAAAGCAGGGAAAAGATAGCGAGGAAAAGCACCAACACAAACTTTGACTCACGACGAAATTGTTCTGTCGCGGTAGATAAAGGCCGGAAAATATAAGTGCAAGCTTTGTTAATGTTAGCTTCAATACGTCAACTCTGCACACACGTTTTCGCTCTGCAAAAATATAAGCTGAGGCGCTACAATTTTTTCTGTAGTATTATCATAATTGGCTTACGGACGTGCTATATATTCACATTCATTACACTCGTCAGTAATTAGTAAAGCAAAGCTCTTTCCATATTTACAATTTCTTTGAAAAAGATTGTTTTTTGGAAGGTATGACTACGAGGAAGGTGTTAAAAGAAGGCTGAAATTGGAATACGTCTGAATTCTCCTGTTGAAAAGTTCACAAACGCATAATAGCGGACATTTGAAACGCGATCATTCACTGCGCTACATTCAGCACTACCTTTTGATGTGTGAAATGTAATCTCTATCTTTTTTTGCTTTATGTGATTACAGGTAAACTGCACTCCATCTTGCAAGAAACGCAAATCTTAGTGTAAATAACATTGGGTTCCAATTGTTGCCCGCGCCTCGAGTATATGCCCCGCAAGCATCAGTTGTTTCAAAGAGCTACTTCGTGTTGGCACGGGAGAAGTATGCGTGTCAGTTATGCGAGCGATAACGGCGTAATGGTAACGAAGAAAAAAAATTGTGGGTTCCAGGCACTGTAAGAATTTATGTAAGCGAAACTTCGTATGCTGTTTCCTTGGGTTGATCATAATTAGCGGTGATGTTGGTGGTGGATGTGCAATTTCCTCAGCGTTTAGTAAAATACGACAGTGATATGAGCTGATGTTAAAACCTTACCTTGCGTGGACCAGTGCTGTCTGTCTGCGTAGTCCACAGAACACACAGAGAGGCGTGTTTGCCTGAGGTGCTGTTGTGTGTCGTTGTTGATATTCTCTGAGAGGGTTGAGCGTTATCACTGGCTCACGTGGCACATCGAATCGAGGCGGAAATCTTAAAATCTAATTTAATTATGGCGCTGTACGTAATTCAACTAATTCTAAAATTGTATGCGTACATTTTACGCATACGTTCGCTGCTTGGACCACGTTTCGATGCGCAGCGAATACGTTCCTGTACCGCGCGACGCTTCTTTCGGGCCTCTGTGTCCTCGACGCCGAACGCACATTTTGGAGCCATTTTGCTGGCGCGTGTTTACGTGTTCCTCCGGCATACGTGGCCAGCACGCTGTTGAAACACCGGCTCCAAGCGCTCCCTCAGGCTAAGACGATTGTAATGTTTACGCTACCACAGCCCAGCACGGGACGTCCACAGCCCAGCACGTGCATTTTTGTCACAAAGGAAAGCGAGGACAGCACGTGCCATGCGCACATACTACGCATCCAGGCCCGTGGCGGCGCCCGCCGGAATGCGCGGAGGTGAGCGCCATCTGGTGGTGTTGCAAGAAACCCAGTGGCACGCAGGTCAAGACCGTCACAGCGCTGGGAAAGTCGGGGGAAGAGGCAAAGAAAGCTTCGCTTTAAAGACAAGCAACTGTTGGCCCAATGGTTTGACCATCGGGGCGCTGGGCTGCAAAGCCATGGTTCAATACCACCGTCCTGCACGTAGTTCTCACCCCACAGCTTACAGGGACGAATGGCCGTGGTGTAGGGCTACACAAACCCTATACCACATTACGTGGGAGTGCACACTACACAATATAGAACACCCCGACACGAACACCACGAGGGGGCAATGGGAGGCACTGCTCTCCAGCTCGGCCCTCGACGACTAGCTCAAGCTGGTACAGATAGCTGAGAAGATGGCAAGAGCCAGCCGATCCCTGGACTAGGGGCCCCGAGCATTAGCGATTTTTCTGATTATTCTTTTGATAAAGTTTATAAATCTATTTCTGTTTGCGTGCTCGTTGACAAGACATCAGCAGCACTAACAACCTGTAGCAGCAGCCAAGGTCAGATAACGTCCTTGGTGGTCCCTTAACAAAGATTCGCCTAAAAGAAAGAGAAATGTATCAGGAATGTTGCAAGTGTGTACGATGAAGCTGACACCATCTGCGATTGGCCGGTTCATTTGACATCATATCTTTCGCTGGCCTGCATGCATATATTTCTTCTTGCATGTTAAGAGCATTATGAATGCCATTCCCTACAGGGGTCTGCGCAGTTATATCTGCCCAAAGGGAATCCCGTACGTGCATCCGGCTTGGAATATTTTCAAGAAGTTGCAATCATTTCGAAATCTTTTCCTTCAGCATATTGAATGGTTGCTACTGCTGCCGCAGGCGCCGCACGTGGAAGCCGATCTGGAATTTGATCCCTTCAAACGCTCCGGAGACTTTGCGAGCAGCATGCCTTTCCATACGGAAAGTCTTGAGCATCACATTTTGCCTCTCTTGCATCTCTGCAAAAGTGGGGCGCAATTTCTCCTACTCCACGCGTGACGCCACAAATAGGAACCCTCGAGGCGGTGTATCTCGCATTGGTTTCCGGTTCAAAGACCCAGCAAGTTGAAAAAAAAATCCAAACATATGTAATCCCGCTTTAAAAGTGGAGTTTTCACGTCTTCCAAAAATTTTTTTTCTTGGGCTGCTGTTTTTGCTTTGTTTTACAAAAGCGCTCTTCAGGTATGTTGCTAAGCGGCAAGAACTGTCTATGTTATTGCCGGAAATTGCGATGCCGGAGGTTTAGCCTCCGTTTGGTGCTGCGTTTGTCTATGGTTAGGGCCTGTAAATCAACTAGAGTGAAAAAGCTAAGAAGCTAAAAGAACTAAAGAGACACGAGAAACAGGCATTTGAAAGTGTATGAACAGGGGGCGTTGTATTGATTTCTTATCAGACCATCAGGGTGGTCCATCTGTCATAAAACAGAAATATCTTGGGATTCCTGTGAACTGCATGTGTTGCGAGGTGCATTATTTGTGTCGCTGTGCCTTTTTCTCGGTTTGAAGATTGAGGCCTATCTACGTATAAGCGTCTTTCGATAAATACAGGCAAGCTCCACGCTACAGATATCTACAGACATGTGACAGGTGAAAAATAAACATGCAGATCTGACGCATATTTTGGAATCCATGTTAATCGAAGCTTTCGTAAAGCGGGTAATGAAGCTATTACAATTTGATCATTTTATTCCAGCGTCTTTGGCGTAAAGGAAACTAATGTGCTCGGGTGCGCTCTCGTGAACCCGTGCTACGCATTGTGCCTTTGCATTTCTTTATTCCTTCTTTAGTATTTGAACGTATACCGCCTGCTTCTTCGCCAATAGGCCGTTGCGGGCATGTGTCATAGTATGGAAATCATCATTATCATCAACACGGGGCGATCACATCAAAGCAGTAGTTAGCGTTGGTGCGAGAGCAGTATGCGTGCAATTCTGGCCTCATGGTTAGGAAAGTAGGCAGAGAAAGGTTAAAATAGTTTACTTTATTAAGGCATTTTTATTCATTACGACGTATAATGGTGACAGTGGCACTATACTTATGTATCATTTGTTTTGTAGCTGAGTAATTCTGTAGAAAACAAGGCCAGCAGCCAGGACACCTATGACGGCACTAAAGGTGGTAATGCTGCTCTGCTTGCGCGTCCCTGACAAAACAGCAGTGGCAGCTCCCAGCAAGCATCCTCAAATAGGCTGTCGTCTTGGTGGAATTGTGCCGTGATTGTGACTCAGTGTTCGTATCGTCTCTTGTCGAAATACACTTTTTCTAAACGCGCACACATCAGGAAAAACTGGGAGGGTTCGCCAAAGAAAGCTGGGCTTTAAAAAGCAAGTTGGGCTTATCTGCTCACCCTGATCATAGGAAAGAGTATTGATGAGTGAAAAGTTTTTTTCTAAAGCAGAGACCAATCAAGAACGGTGGCTCCATTGAATTTCACGCTTGAATTCACCACCATTACATTTCTCAGGTGTCATCGGACACATATGTAAACTGGATTAGACTTTTAGCAGTTATTACTGGACGTTTAGAAAATGGGCAGGACCATGTCCCCGAGGAAAAAAAAAATGTGCGATACAGGCATTTTCCGGTCGGTGTTGCCGTTTCATATTTAATAAAACTGGTTAATTGTTGTTTGACGGTAATATTATGCCTCGCATTATAAAGTTCCGGCATTTTATTACTAGTGCGTTACAGTTAGCGAAATGTCTTTTTTTTTTCATTCTAACTCCTGTAAAACGTCATTACTGGCACCACAGAAGCGTTCAAAGCTGTTTTATTAGTTGTTCGGCATGAGGATGTATACACAGTGAAGATGTGAGGTCACACCGCTGCATGACAAGTGGTTTTACATGCCCTACAAAAATTTATTTACACACTCCATACACTTTCCTAGAATCCTATGCCTTTTTGTATATTTCTTCGGTTGTCCGTAAGAATCCGAACTGCCGGCAGACAAAAGTTATTTAAGTGGCTATTTTCCGTATATTCTTGGTCTATCGACAAAAGCTCTGAAGAAATATATTCAGTTCCGATTTTTTTTTTGTTAAATCCATTGTCAGCCGAGAAAACTCTTTGAGATGCAATTTATATTACGGTATACCAAGTAATGAAACACTCCTTAAACAGTCTTGAATGTGTCTCGTAGTTTTGAAAATATCTAGCAAAAGTTAGTTGTATTTTTGTGAAACAGTTATGTCTTTTTTATTCATTTTTTTCAAAGAGTCACTAGTTTGTACGCTAGATCTGGCCATCACCATTAAAAGGAAACGCTTTTTATGAAGTGCTGGATTCAAATTCCTGGTCCTAAGTTAAACTGAAGACGAGAAAGTTACTGCGGCTGAGACGCACCAGGCATCACGAACATCGTAGCCCCGAGATTTCTTTGTGCTTAGCGGTGTCATAACCTGAAGAGTCCAAAACAACGTCAAATAGACGGCGAAGATCCTTGCTTCGAGGAAAGTGGAATGGGTAGTATTTAGCCGTAAGTAAAACTCATAGACGATAATGTACTGTCAGAAACGCGGTGCAAACTTCGAAAATCAAAGTGGGCGAAAATTATAAAACTGCAGCCCTAGATGACAACACACAGACGCTGGAAATAAAACATCCAGAGAGAGATGTGCCACCGCACGTTTTCGCAATACTGGCAACCAGGGAATTCGATTAACGTCAAAGAAAGACGGGGCATCTCAACGTAAGTAAACACACCATATAAACCGAAATGAAGGAAAGAGAGCCAGATACTAAACCAGTGGCCAGTAACATCAGAATGGTTCTGTCGCGAAGATCCCGCAACGGCCACTGGAACTGGAACTCATGACCTCGCTGTCAGAGGCGAATCGGATTAGTCGCTAAACTTATGGGCAGCTTTTGGCATCACTAATCAGCCAGTGCTGTTTAGAGGTCAGAAAAAAGAAATATATTAGAAAGAATAAGACAACGACGACGAAAAGTAGCATATATTATTTTGCATTGCGTTCTTGTAATGCAAGTACTCGTGCGATGGGGGAGGGGCGGGGTCGTTGGTGATGCAAGTGAAACCTGATCAAGCACAAGAACAAGGGAGGCAAGATGAAAGATGGCGTGCGTGACAAGGACAGCTTAACGCCACAGTGGCGGGTTCGTCAGCGATGTCAGTATTTAGCGCATTGTCTCGGTCTTTGCGTTTCGTTATTCCATTAACATCGGCCTTCAAGATGCAGCGGAAATGCTTGTAGCACGTAATTTATTCATGAGAGGTCAGATCATTGTTTTCTCTTCTGTATTGAATGTTCAATGTTTAGAGCCATTAACACAACTGGCAACGATACCTGCAAAATAGTCACCGTGACTAAGTCTTTCTTGTAACAACTCAATATATTACCACTTATGCAACAAAGGTCGTATCATGCATTCACTTCGTCGGCGCTTCCTGGTGTCATTCGGTTGTGGAACGCTCTTCCCGATATCATCGTCCCCGGAACAAAGCCCGATAAATTCCGCCAGCTCATAAGGTCATATTGCACGGCCTAACTCCAATAAAATGTATGATGCACTTTCTTTTGTTTTCTAGTTATGTGCTCTCTTTGTTCGAGTTCATTATTTTCCTCATTATTCTTGTACTTCTATCCTAGGACATTAGAGTGGCTATATTTCTTACATTGTTTATCGAAAGAACTGTATCTTTTCCCTTTTCTCTAATATGTACACTACCGGTACTATTGTTGTTGTGCAGTGCTTTAACGTTTGTATAGGATGTTGTGTACATATTTTTATAATGTCTTTTAATAATGTATGTATATTATGCTTTGTTATATGTGCACTATATATGCTGTATTAGTCCTGTGACGCCCCCGTTACATAACGCCTCATGCGAGGCATGTAAGGACATTTTCAATGAATAAATAAATAAATAAATAAATAAATAAATAAATAAATAAATAAATAGGGGTATGAAGCCGGTCATAAAAATCATGATTCGTTCCCAAACAATCAACGGAAACACGCACTATAAACTAAGCGAATGTTAGTATATTTTGGAAGACTTCACATTTTAGGCACATGTCATCAGCCCTCATGCCTTCTCCAATGGCTTACACGTTTATCATTGTATGTCCCGGTTACTGGTATCTATTTGCACAAATCTGGATGAGAGGTGGTGTACATGAACCAAGATGCGGGATGCATCACGAGACATCAGTGCGTTTACCGTTGGGTTTGTGGACAGTGATGATCATGATGAATATGGTGATTCCATTCTTGCCACACTATCATTTCTTGTAATAATCTAGATGAGCAATCTTCAACTTTCACACCAACCTTCGCTAACTATCCCGGGTAGCGTGAGGCACTGAATGCTTACTGCTCAATTGCTCAGTTTGACGCATCCTAAGACTTATACGCTCCGATCTCTTTTGATCGCTTTCTAATTTATTTTAACATATACTAGCCATTAGGCGCTATAGTTCTATGTATGTATATGAAATCTCTAAACCATATTTAGATTATGCCGGGAAGGAGGCCTGCACAGCACATACAATAAAACAAAAATACATTCTCCTTACGGGTAGTACACATGGCATTGTTAGCGAGTCTGACATGATGTATATGCAGCACTGCGAGTGCGTGAGGACGTCGACGATTCCTGCACCTTCTGGCACTTTGTAAAGCGCTATTTATGCCGCCGACCATTCTCCACGAGTTTTGTTCGGCAAAAAACAAACTTGTATCTTGTTTCGAAAATGCGGATTAAGGGAGATAATCTGATTAAACGGATTACATTGTGGATGCGTAGTGGGTCTTGAAGGATCATGCTCACCTTCACCCCAGAGGCCGGCTTCACATATTTTTATAAGCACACAGAACTTGCCATCCCTCTTGATCCATTAAACTAATCTGAGAAGAAACTCCTTTTCAGAACGACAACCTAGATCTCTTGCTGTCATAACGGTTCCTTGGGTAAACGGTGCGTTGCACGGTCCATTTTTCAATGTTTTTCTGACATGCCAAAGTACGAATAAAACGGGCGCACTCTAGCGCGCATGCGTAGAAAAATGCACTATGTATGCGGATACGCTAAAGCACACGCAAAGCGCAAATCCACTCGGAATCTACTCATTGTTTGAGCAAAGAAGTGCGCCAGCTGTATGCTCAAAAACTAAAGTAAAGCCCGGGCTCCTGTGCAATGCTTATAAAGAAACTGGCATGAACTTTAAATATTGATTGCAAAGCTATAATAATAATAATATTTGGGGTTTTACGTGCCAAAACCACTTTCTGATTATGAGGCACGCCGTAGTGGAGGACTCCGGAAATTTTGACCACCTGGGGTTCTTTAACGTGCACCTAAATCTAAGCACACGGGTGTTTTCGCATTTCGCCCCCATCGAAATGCGGCCGCCGTGGCCGGGATTCGATCCCGCGACCTCGTGCTCAGCAGCCCAACACCATAGCCACTGAGCAACCACGGCGGGTGATTGCAAAGCTAAAACACTATCACGAGGAAAAACGCACTTAGGCGTACTTCGAGCACCTATAAAATGCGTCGCTAGTTTGCTTTCTGTGCGTGCTTGTGCCTTCGCACAGCATAAATTATGCACATAAGAAAGCACAAACTAGGTTAGCAACTTGTTGCCCTACAGTTAAAAGACTGCAACTAGACAACGTACAAAACAGGCGCCGACTGTAATTATTTTATGCCGTTTTGTTGCTGCAAGTCTAATCGAGAAAGTTCTCTAAGAAGTGCTTGCAAGTGGGAGGTTCGTCGTGGTACGGAGCCCTCTGCTGCGCGCACAACCCACCTTGTTCTGCTACAAGCGCGTGTAATCGAATCCGGGCAGTCATGCCAGGGATCGTGGTGCCCTATGGCTGCTCTCTCTCTCTCTCTCTCTCTCTCTCTCTCTCTCTCTCTCTCTCTCGATTGCTGTTTCGCGTTGCGCTAAGCCTTTCTCTGTGTGGTTCTTTCGGTATAGCAATTCCACGCCTACGATACCACAGGCTATCTAAGCTGACGAGTGGGTGAATGTACGGGCGAGTACATTCTAGAATCCAGCATAACGATGCGGGAATCAGCAACACACCGGTTGTGGCGTAATTGGTTTGCCTAATTGGCAATATATAATCAATTAGCGGCTGCCACTTGCAGGCTGTTTACAGAGAAGAATAGTCGTTTGCTGGGGCAGTTCGCACTCGATGCTTGAGAAGAGCTGTGTAAAAAACTTAATAACAGTACAGAAAGCGAAACCGATTCGGCAGCACAAATTTCACGACGGTCGTCGACAGTAAGTGAGTTGGCATTGAATAAATATAATAACGCATCATATTGCCACCGCCGAAAGGATTTATGCGTTAGGCGTGTGCTGCAGCCAGACTCCTCTTTCGCGCTTCCCTGCGAACACACGGCGCCATCTTGAGTCACCACCGCGACGCTACTGTGACGCCTGTGCGTGGCCTCCGAAATGCATGGCGTGCCAAGGCGTGTAAACGCTGAGAAGCGCGTCATGCGGCAACCGGGCTCCCCATCTCGAGCTTCTAGTGGTGCTACCGAGACGTTCGTGTGTGGCTTCCGAGACCAGAGGTGTGACGCACTGGTGCTTGCGAACGTTGAGCATTCTTGCCTCGCTTGCCGCACACTCAGTGGCCCATTATAAGTCACCCAAATTGACGACATGTTCATTGAAGAGTGGCACACATACCTAGGGCATTCGTGGCGCAGCTCTCGAAAGAGTTGGCATGGAAGGCGGTCAGTAAAAAGCGGCCCATACCCCCTGCATTTGTGGTGACGCCTGCCAATGCGTCGGGGTGCTGTCCTTGAGAAACCCTTTTTGAGGTTGGTTCTATTCCGCCCGGCATTGTAGTAATTTGAGAGATACTTTTGCCATTGTCAAGCGGCCTGTTCCTAGTGGCGCATACCATGGGACGCAAGTTGGCGTCACGTTCATTTAAGAGCGGCACACGCCTACTGGTCATGTACCTTGTAACTCAAGTACTCAAGTACTTGAGTACTCAAGTACTCAAGTACTTTTCCAAGTTTTTATTGTTTATGTGACGAAGTGTCTGCATTATATAATTTCATTTCTTGGACCCATAACTAGCCTACGGCTACGGGTCCAAACAGTACTCGACACACTTTTATTGTATTTTCATGGAAAAAATAAAGAATTTGAATTTGTAAAAATAATCGAAGAGGTTCTTTGAAGACCAGCGGAGACTTAGTGGCACATACACAGTGCTACAAGTCGGTGTCAAAAAAGCTCATAGAACAGAGTTACCTTTGCAGTCTCCCATCTACAAGGACCCATGTCGGCATGAAAGAGGTTAGGTGAAGAGAGGTGCGTATCTACACATTGCCACATACTCGGTGATCGAAGTTGGTCACGCAAAGTAAGTGACAGCAGATATGTGCCGCTCTTTAATGAACTTTTTTATGCTAACTCGGCTTCCTGGGCATGTGTCACCGGGCATGGGTCGGTCTTCAACATACCACATTGACATCAACCCAGGTCTCCTGGTTTTTTTGTCGCAAGGCATGTCCTTCTCTTAATAATAATCATCATAAAGATAAAACATATCATCAGCAATTACGCGCCGATCGTAAGATGCATTGCTTGTTGCATTAACGTCGCCAATCGTATCGAAAGGATGGATGCGCCGCGAATTTCTTGCTTTAGCTTTTTTTCTCCACGCTCTATAGAATTTTTTTATATGTTTTGGTATTGTATTCCTATGCGTACTTAATTGGACAGTGTTGTGCACTTTTGTTACCTTTTAATATTGCTTTCTTCTTTTGTGGCTTCTGGGATAGCCGGCTGAGTGACCATACTTGACAGCTTCACACACACTTCACACTTCACACCTGACCACACTTCATAGCTGAGTGACACTTCACACTTTCCCACACGGAGAAGCCCATAGCGGCAAAATTTACGCGTCCTGAGTAACATGCAGCCACAACAACAATGACAGCAACCTGTGTATACCCAATCACGCGTTCTCAATCTCAGTCACCACCTTGTCTTTATATTTAGAAAGATGTAGAGTAGTTGAAAACGTCAAAACGCAAGCGACATTATTGATAATGGAGATATAAGTCAGAAGGTGGCTGGACCCTTCAGAGAACATTTTTAATTGATTAGGGAGTTATTCAGACAACATTCGCAATGGCCATTGTAATAATTGCCGCATGAGTCTTGAGCCTTGTGTAAAATGAGAGTTCAGACTCTGTTTCATCGGTCCAATACTCTTAGCATCTTCGGCTCGTTTGGGTCCAGTTAGCTGATATTCATTGCACTACTAGTCTCAAGCTCGTCCATTTAGATTTATGCGGACGTTGTTTTAAGATCCACAGGTGGTCGAAATTAAACTGGAATGCCCAACTACAGCGCGCCGCGCAATTGCATCGTAATTTTGGCACGTTACACTCCAATGCTTCATTTAAATTTAGCTCATATGTAGTGCTATGTTCACTCCCACAAGTACGCTCCTGGGCGTACTACGCATTATTTTCCGCCAGCTATAGCGCTCCTCATCGCATTAAGAGCGAAACTAATTCTTCACGTAACATCAAGTAACACAAAGACCGCTGTTTCTTCGATCTTAAAACTATAGCGCTCTTTCTTAAGACATATGAATTATAGATGATACAGGTGATACAAATGTTAACTTTAGCCTATCAACAAATTGTAGGATGGTAGGGCTCTACACGGTCCAGTGCTTTTAAACAAAATGTCGAAGACGTGCTGTGATCCACGAGCGAAGTATAATCAGACATAATTTTTTTTCCTTACTACACTGAAGGTAGTTCATATAGTACAAGCTGTGTTCCTGTTGTCGAAGCCATCAATATTTTATCTCCAGGCAGCCTCCCCTAAACATGCAACGCCGTTGCTGTGAACGTATTGCCAAGAGTCTGTCATTATGTCTTGAAGAGGCTGTGCTGGGCACTCTATGCAATCTGCGTAACGAAGTATGCGTAATGTATGCAATATTGTAATGCAAGTACGCACTGTATATAACCAACGTAATCAACCGTTCAATCAACCCAATCTAAGTAATCGAATCTCTGCAGACGTCCTGAAGTTGCCACGTCTGTTCACGCTCGATAGATGCCTCCCTTTCCTTCTCCGAGTGCTGTGTTCCGTCGCGAGGATCGCGGAGTCGTCGCGTGCGAAGGCCACATGCAGTGGGCGTCACAGTCCAGCGTCTCGGAGGACAGCCAGCTTGATTGGATACTTGCGAGGCCAGGGGAGTGCCAATCGAGCGACCTGCGTTGACACTGGGGCTTGAACGCTGTTGTAGTGTGCCAGCACTACGTCAGGCAGTGATGTGAGGCTGTATAAGTGATTGATGCCGAGAAATAGAGCTCGAAGCGAGCAACCGAGTCGTTTTTCTTTCGTCGCCGATCGATGGTGGTTATTCGGCGTCTGCATACGGCTGGCCATGCTTAGCTTTCCTGCTTCGTCGAAACTTGGACGACGGGGTCTCGCTACGAGCCTTTGCTGTGTTTGCCAGCGAAGTCCTTCTCGGGGTGCTTCCGCTATGCAGAAAGGAGCTTTATTTTTTTTTCATTGCGAACAAATGAAGACAAACGCGTACGCGAATTTGACTCTGATGACGGTTTGCTGTTTGAACAAAGGGATAGGCGCCCTAAGGTATAATTTGGCTATGTTCAGAGGACGGAAAATGCCCTATAGGGATAGGGTGCAGTTGTCACCACTTCAGCTGTGCACTTAGTGAGAAAGAAATACTCTGTGAGAAATATTTTTTATTAAATATAGTGACAAATATTCCCTCTAGCACATGGACTCACCGAGGAGTTCGCGTAGCTGAAATTGGAAGAACAGCGTGATGGCCTACGACTAATTCCTCCAACTACCTTCGGTCGCCGAAGGTAGAATTGCCTCACTCAACCACTGTGCAGTCACTGTGCTTTCTGTGTCCGTGGGAATGAATAACATTTCTGTCGGCAATTTGGCGACGTACAATATTTTTTTTAAATGCTGAATGTTGTCACCAATTTCATAACTGGGTGTGTCAAGAGCACGAGCTTTTAACTGAATACAGGAGCGTAAGATCGAATGCAGTCATCACGAGTTGCAATAATTCAGCTCGCTCCACAAATAAATTTTTTTTATTCGCCACGCCGATGGGCTCATCAGACGGCAAAATAGCTATAAGTAAACGGTGTTCTGCACGTCACAAGACCGTTATCTTTGTGACCGTAACAGTTGCAGAGAACACCTCAGCGCGTGATGAAGCTGATTTGGACGACTACGGTATTTGCTTTTTTAGTGACGCAGTCACGTATTTAACCTCTTGCCACTTGCACTGCTAAGAATTATTTACATTTGCATCACAGCTGAGTATACAAACCTACGCCACATCTTTTTTATTTTTTCGTTTCCACAAAGACCACGGTACAGGAGTTACTCTATACTTTTACGTTTGCCAGAAACGTTCCACTGTAGTCAATTACTTTGGCTCAGCCCTACGGAAATACTTTCTAAATAGTGAAGCTGCACGTAAACCAATTGATTCGCGAAGTAAGGCTGTCATGGGCTGGGGTTGAATGTTGCATGTTCCCACGGCGAAACGTAATCTCTGCTGCGTCTATCCTGTGGCCCCCCTCCCCCAAAAATGCATATCGAAAGGCGCTAGAATTGTTTTAAGGTTTAATAAGTAGCATTCAACGTAGAAGAACTCAAGGCCGCTCAGTTCGAAGCTACCGTGAAACGAGTCCGCCCGCGACGTTTCGGTATTTCAGAATGCATCGTCGCTTTCGGTGTGTCATAAGTTATTTATTTCGCTTTTGTCATCACGTGGTACATTAGAGGGGGGTGCCACTGCACCACTGCAGTCAAATTGTAGCATTTGTTTAGCTCAGAGAAATAGGAGACGTTTAGAATGTTTCGATACCACGGCACTGTTCAGAAGCGCGTCAATAGAAAAGGACGTGCAGGAAAGAAGAATTTGGACGCGCTTACCAATCACCTCTGTTTGGTGCTCCCACGCTCTTGGGCCATTCATTGAGCTTCACCGTCGAGTATACCAGGAAAGCCGGCGGGATTAAGTATCGCTTCATTTAAAGTCGTTACTGTGCACCTTCGTTCATAGTGTCCTGCTGATAACTTGTATTTCGGTAACTGTGATCTAATGTTGATCGACAAAGCATGCCTACGTGGTTAGGCATTCATCAGCTGCGGCGTTTTTTTCTTTTTTTTGTTATTTGCATATTCATGTTTTACAGTGACCAACGGGTTGTATTTATCGATTTGCTGTTATGCAGCATGCCCCCCTTATTTTAATTTCGAATAGTACGGGCGAAAATCGCCTTTGTCAATTATCGCACTTTGGTCATCTTCAGGAGGATTACTTGTAGTGCCGAAAATAATTTCCGCCACAAACGTTATTGCTTACATGGCTAATTAATAAGCTTTTATATTAATTACATATGTAAGTATACACTTTCTTACGCATGACGCTATTGTCGAGCTGAAGCAACAAAATGGTGAAGTCACATCCTTCCAGCAGACAGTCTCGAAATAGCTACAGCTACGAGTTTATCCAACCGCAAGATTATCTGCGAAATAAATTTGCTTTCGAGATGGCAGTTATTAAAGAGCCACCTTTGCGCAGTGGTCGCAAAGCGAACTGGAAAGGCATTGCGTGTTATAGCACATTTCTCGGGCATACTTTCTTCATACTTTCAGCTGGTGTCAGAATGTCGCTTGAGTGAATATGACTTCGCGATTACCGGGATTTATTTCTACAACTTCAGTATATGGAGCCACAGTTAAAAAGAAAAACGAAACTATGTGCGAAACTTTGTTACTTCATTTATATGAACGTGAGGACTCGTGCAAGGTTGTTAAGGTTATGCGCATATTTCAGTAATAGCCCCTGAAGACACGGAGACTGTTGTACCAGCCACGACACGTATGTTAAAAAGATCCCTCCTTTAACACGAAAAAAAAAAAACGACGAGAAAACCGAAAGTATAAAAAAATTGCGAAATACTGTAGTCTGCACAACCATGCCACAAACATTTATTCGTCCCACTGTGAAAGCATTTCTGGATAAATATTGATGGTTTGAGGGACTTAAGCGGTTGAGATATTTAATGGGCCTCAGTAGCCTTACTAAATGGTAATTGGACAATTGCGTTCGGTTAGAAATCATAGTATCGTTAGCGACTAAGAAATAACTTATTAAGCCCTTTCCACCGCTATCCTGATTTCCTTTTGTTTGGTGTTAGGCGTGGACGTGTTCGTGCTCGCTTACTGTGCTTTATAGTAATTCATAGGGCTTTTCTTTAAAATTAATTATGGACTATGGTTAGCGCCTGCCGAATATTTTCAAAAATGGAATTGCAGTGTCTAGAAAGAAGAGCAAAAACAAAACGTCAACTTCAGTCTTGTGACAAGATGTTCCTAACTGAGAGCCGAAGCAACTTTTATTTAGTTTGGCTCAAGATTTCTTAAACTCGCGTTCAAGAAAAAAAAGAAAAGACTGCCGCGTTACCGTTGATGTTGTCTTCATCTCAGCGTGAGTTATGCGCGTAATTTCACGTGATCTATAATTAAAACTTTTTCTGCCGGTTTTTGTTGGCTCTGATGTACACACACACACACACAAAAAAAAAAGATATTGCTCCAAAAAGACCTACTCACGATGATAGTGTACGTTTTGCGAAGGCGTTCGTTACAGCACGCATACTTCAGTTGCAGCCGAGTGATACGTGCGTGACGATGCGTTTGTTTAGCTACAAAGTTTTTTTTTTCAGCCAATACGCACTTTGGTGCAATGCTGGGTACCTTTTAAACCACTACGACGCTCGATCAGCGCATGCGCGTCGACGTCGTGATAGCACGACGACGTTGGCGCGTTTTCCCACAAATTCCGCGGGCATTGCGCGCCCTTTCTTAAATCTTGGCGCGGCGCCGAAAATATATAGACTCGCTCACCATGATGGGGGCCCGGGTACGGGTCCTCGAAGCGGCTGAATATTTAAAATTCCGTTTACGCGGTCATCGAGTCCAGAGCACGTAGGGTAGGCGAACAAATCCTCTCACATTCAAAAATAATCGGGCACTCCCACAATTTTTGTCCCCGATGTTTATAGAAAACGATCACGGTGTTTTCTTGATGCCTTCTTTCGGCTACTGATACGCGCTATCTACCTCGAGGCTATATTTCAGTCGATCGGTGTTATTCTTTAATTAGCGTTACTTGAGAGTGCTGTCTCTTTCCCTTAAACAAACTTTTCTACACATACAAGTCTACATATGTATTTGTTTCGGGACTGCTCTTTTTCTTTCTCACAAGAAAGTTCTAGCTTGTATCAATTTCATGTGCGTTTTCTTGACAAGTCAATCTATTATGTATGTGCGGCCACTTCGTGGATATAAAGCCTAGCGCTTTTCGTGGACCACTATTCATACGTTTTCTGATGACAAACGGTTGGCAGCTTACGCATCACAAGCTTATAAGTAAGATAATTTTCTTTTACTTTCCACTTGACGCTTAGGCTTTGTCTTAGGCATAAAGGAAAAGTAGAGCACAGCATACGTTCCGATTCGATTCGCTAGTTGGGACAACCCAAAGACATATATTTTTTTCAGGAACCCCCTCCTGATGAAGGGCACACTGCTTAAGCTAAATACAAATGAGAAAGCACAACGAAAAGCATCTGCTTGTGATTATTATCAAATTGAATGACATGCTCGTTCATCCATACAAACTTCAACTGCAAAATATATACTTTTGCGTTGTTTAGATCGGTAATATTCATGTGATACCAATTTTCTTATGCTTCGCCTGAAACATATATTTGCTAACGCAGCCTGGGGCCTGTGCTAAATATTTAGAAGCATATATAGGTATGGGGGGCGAGCGCCCAAAAGAGGCCACGCGTTCACCTGTAGAACATTTTGAACAGCCACCCATGAATCAACTGGAACGGAGGTCACCCTCTATGCAAAGTTCAGTAAATCAATCAGGCTGACAATATTTTTCTTAAGTGAGAAAACAGTGAATATGAAATGCATTGTGATAACTGACGTCTAGAGAAGGGCAGGAGCTTGAAAATACAATATGCCAGATGCAGGAATGCTGCTATAAACAGTAGGGCAGCGTTATTGCGTCGGGTCCAGCAAGTAATTATCTCGTACAGGTACATCTTTATTGTTTTTGTTTCCTTTTCCTGCCCAGTCAAAAATCGCAATGCTTCGGAGCAGAGGCAGACTACCTGTTCTCACCCTCCGGGCACGGGAAGTTTTTGCATTTCTCTGGACGTATATACCTGCCGATGCCAGAACGTCGCACGCGTTTCCCCGTCCCCATTTTCTCTCACTACCGTCCACGTGTCCTTGAGGACATATAGGCCCTCCAACCTTTGGCTGCTTTTGTGGTTCTTGAGTTCTTCTTCAAACAAGCCGTGACACGTGGTTTCCTTCCGGGACATCGCCGATTTTATCGATCGACGTGCAGCAATCTCTTCCGCCTTTTCTATACCGACGCATCCTCCACTCTCTGGCTATTCCCGCCAGCAGGCCTCCTAAACTGCTCGCGCTCTCTGCGTTGGAAGCAAGCGCCCAATTCAGCCTGCCAATGAACGTGCTTTTCTACGGTCACGGGAATTGCATTAACTTATTTTGGAGAGCAATGGCTACGAGTTTTGTTCCCGATTTGTTGTAAAAACCACCTGTAAATATTTCCAAATGCTCTAAAGGCAGTAATTTTTTTACAAACAGTGCGCATTTTCAACTTTTTTCGGTTTAGAGGCTTTCCGATGATCATGAGTATTGCAATACTCTGCTGGAGAGCACAATTATACGCTGATGGCTCCCTAGTTGCAACAGTCACCTTGAAATACTTCCAGATACTCTCAAGGCCGCAATTTTTTATAAACGACGCGCATTTTCACCTTTTCTGGATTAGTAGTGCGCTTAGCCGTGAACGGTCACAAGTGAAGCGCCGCCTTAAACATGTTGGTCACCTTTCGTCATTGCTTAGATTGGCGACGTTGTTTCAATTCGCAAATCATTTAGGTCGCTTAGCGAGATACCGAAAAGAGGGCGTGGGGACCTTATTCGAAGGACTCTGGGACAGTTGCGACACTTAGTGGAGGAGCTTCCCCATCTGCGAAACTGTTCGACCTTTGACATATCAAACACATCACAGCGAGCACATTCTACGCACTCGAGGGTTACTTTGAAGGCGCATGCGTACTGAACGCTTTCTACGTGCCGCAGTGAAGAACGTTATCCAAGCCGAACGTGCTTCTATACCATTTGTTATCCGACTGCGCTTGTTGTCTCATGTGCGTGCCGTACTCGTTTTCGTGCGTCCGGTGAGACGAACCCGGCTTTTTTTGGATGCCGTGTCTCTGCGCGCGTGCGGTGTGCTCTGTGTATTTTCCTCGTTGATGTGTCTGTTCACCGCAGACCACGTCGCTGCCTGTTCGGAAACTCACGTATACTCGTTTTATACGCTCTGCGGTGTCGGTGCATTCAGGACCCCATAAAATATCCGGTCATGCATTCTTGGCAGTCAAGTTAGTCAAGACAAAAAAATAAGTATTTTATGCCGTAGTTTATCATCGGTACACATTCTTGATGTGTTCGGAAGTAAATAACGTGCGCGATGCGTTGAGCTCACGTGTGAGCTATCTTGTTGTACTTGGCATCCAAAAATTCACTTGTCGAACGCTCCTCTTCTGCAGCGATACTGGTGCCAGCGGGAAAGTTCTACGAATTTATAAACTATTAGTAACTCTTATAGTGTGATAGCAGTTACTTATAGTAGTAAATTATAGTATTATTAACTCGTGTGGCAGGGACGGGAAAGGTGTGCCAGTCAGTTTCACCGGACGTTACGGTGGAAGAGGAGCGAGTGCTGGTTAAACTGTTCGTCGACGAATGTCGGCGATATTGTCAGTGATCGGTTTGGAGCGGACTTAGTTACTGTCGGCGAGTGTCGCCCGACGACGTGAGCACGAACTCGAGACGAGTGCTGACGAGTGTGAGCTGAGGCGAGTGTTAGCATTCCTGGATGCCGGTTTAGTGTATATGAAATTGGGTAATGAACGCGAATGAGTGGTCGGCGAGTGCGTGCGCGCGAGAGGGAGCGTGTGAGCGTGACTGAGTGCCGATCAGTGTGAGCATATGTCAGTGCTAGACATGGATTCAGGGCTCTGGACTGGACGCGCGGAAGGAAAGACATACAGACACACAGAAGACGCCAACGTTTCCGTTGCTGCAAGAAACAGAGCAGAGCACAGTTTTTGCCCCTCGTTACACCAAACTGATGACGTGACAGCGGCGGCTACCTGCACAGTTTCTTGTAGCAACAAATTGGTTGGTACTCCTTGCCCAAGAAGTTCTGTTAACACACGAGTGCGAATGAACACGTTGTCCGAAATAATATCGGTCAGGGAGTATGAGCCACTGTTCACTTATTCTGCCAACCTATGCGCCTAAGATTTGGGCCTGTGCACAGCGTGTGGTACACCCTGCCCTCGTTTTGTGTGTCTGCAGGTTTCTGTGCGTCGAGAATTGAATTCGGATCTGCTTTGCTCATTTTAGCTAACTCCGGTCTGGATTTTCCGAACCAGGGACGTTCAATGTTTGCTTACACAATTTCCTTAATATTTCAAATACGCGGAAAATTAAGTGACTACATCTTTGCTTACTTTCACTAAACAATAAAACTTTAAAGCCTTTAAGGAAATATTGAAACGTCGCTACTTTCATCACGCCATAGATGTCTTTTTGCATGGTCGGGCATGTGCTAACGTCGACTCCCTCAGTTACTGTTCAGAAAATCCAAGAAACTTCCTGCGTGCCCAGAGTCGTACTGAAGAACGGAGGTCACTGCACTGATTCCTGCTTAACGAGACTCATACACTCCCCATTCCATTATTTTTTCTTTTAGTCTCCCTCTCCTTCTACGTGTTTGCATTTTTCTTTATCTTTCTGTCTCCGATACCCTTTCGCCAGCGCAGGGTAGCCAACTAGATACCTATTTCTTAATTAACCTCCATGCCTTTCGCCTCTCATTTATCTCTCTCTCTTTCTATGCTTAATGATCAGAGAATTTTCTATGGCAACATACTTGTTATTATACAGAATGCTATATGTGATATGTAACTACATATAAGGGCACGTGTGCTGAAAGGGTTCGTTTAGCACGGTCTGAAGGGCACGGTACTTGTGATCACGTGCGCACTACTGAATCACCACGGTATGGGTGCAGACGTATTCTAGTGTTAAAGACAATGATGCTGCGGTAATGACATCAACTACGACGACGGGTGACCACGGCAACAACAATGTAGAAAACTCTTCTGCATGATCGGGTTCGTGCACCTGAGTACCAGTTCGATAAGTCAAGGGCAATGTATTGGAGGGTGTGCCACTACGCAGTGATGAGTTGTAAGGAACGACGTGACGGTAGCCGACGCGGTTGGGCCCTTGCCCTTACATTTATTACGGAACGCGAAGGCGAAGCGAAGCGCTGGCTTCTTCAAGGGCTAACCCTTGAGCCCACTTTCAGGGTCGGTTCAAGCCTTCGGACCGACCGAAACTGTCGGGCAGATAAACCCAAGGTAACCGCGTATTTGTGCTTCTCAACCTCCTAAATATGTTTGACTAAATATGTTTGAAATATGTGAAAACCCCATCATCATATATATACACCACGTGCACATACGCGCACTGTCCCGACCACCTGCATCTCATTTCGGGCAGTTGAAAAGTACGCATAAATGGCATAATGCATAACGCTGAACACGTGCACCGGAAATAGCGTTCTTATGTATTTCAAAGTACCTTACAGGCCCCAAGGGGAGTAACGGGGAGGGGGGGGGGACATCGTTGAACAAATGGCAACAGGAAACCGGTACATGTTAACTAATAATGCGAGAGCTAAGAATGTTTACAGTGATAATGCGCTTGCAAAACAGTTTCACAAATGAAAACGCCAAAGCAATACAGAGTTGTCAGGAAAAGAAAATGAAAAGTACAGTTCACGGTAAACAGAAAAAGCGGCGCATTACTGGCGCACAAATAACGCACTTAGCGAGAGCACATAAAACAGACAAAATGAAAACAACTTAAAAAAAAAGAAGCGTAGCAAGAAGAAAAATGAACGATCTGGACCGCGACCCGGTATGCAGGATTTGCCGAAGCAGCGACAATACGAAGCAAATGTCACTGGAACGTCACTTATTTGCAGCACACAAGGCAGGGGCACTCCGCACAACGGCCTCCGGTAATTTATGCAGCGGTTCTTCCGTCTGCGTGCGCGGCAGGCTCTTTACCTTCGCTGGAGCACCGGGGCTTCACGTGGCTCCCTAATCCGAGTAAATCCCTCGTTGTTCATCGGCAGAACGCATTCGCTTTTTCGCTTTTCTTTCTTCCTTTTTTCTTGTTTCTTTTGCATGAATGTTGAGCAAAGAACGCTTTACCGCGAGCACTGCAACAAGCATAGAGAGAGCGCAGCAAAACTCACCTGCGGTGACTCTTCTCGTCTTAAATAGTCGTGAATGCGTGCTTCTGCAAACGAGGCCCAGGTAAATTAAGAGGTTAACTTTGACACTACAAAGGACGCTGACGCGTTGTTGAGCTCCTTGAGAACGAGCGAATTGAATGAGAGACTTCGAGGGGTTGTTGTTGTTGTTGTTGTTGTTGTCTCTAAACATGGCTCAGTGCCGTGCATGTACCGTTCTTTTTTTCTATTTGTGTACAAGACCTGCGTTGCTGCTTGTATTGCGTGTGGCAGCTAACGTTAGCCAAGGGTTTTAAATAAAATAAAAAGATAAAAAATAACACTGTATAATATACGATTACCAAACATACTATGCACCGTTGGCAAAGGTTTGACGACCATGCACCCTAGATATTATGATCGTACCTGGAATTTATTTCAACGCTTCTTTTTGTATTATTTAAGCAGCTTTGGCAACGCCCTACATTTGGAACATTGCCAACAACAATTAAGTATTTCGAACAGCTTGTTGGTGGAAATAAGATAAATGCTGGGGGGGGGAGGGAATTTCTCACAGGTATATATTATGTGCATTACTTAACGTAACCTTCCGTGATCGCCGTCTTCTCTTCGGCTTTAATGTGTTTATCTCAATATACATTGCCTGTTAGCCTGCTTTACGTGACAGTTTTTGTCAGCTTTGTTCAGCACATTCATATGAATTGGAGGAGGGAAAGGAGGAGGGGGAAGATTTGGTTGTTTGTAGGATAGAGTCTTGCAAGACATGGTGGAAGTTGTTTCACAGATCCTCCTACCAGAAAATTTCGTCGCCGTTCAAAACCGCCGCACGAGACGGGTGAACAAACCGACACGTACGGAGAGCTGGAACGGGAAGGACACAAGCCCACCCTGCGATCGCCGCCTTCACACGGCACCAAGTCTGGCCGCCAATTCCCCAACACAACGCCCTGAAATGAATATGTCATTCCTTACCAATAATTGGCTAAACAGCCCTCCCCGTTCCCCATGTTCATGAATGCGCCTTCACTTGAAGCACAAGCTTGACTGGATTTTAATGACGCCAGGCATGAAGGCGCCAAAAACATCCCTTGCCTTTCATTCGGCTTGTACACGTTAGGCGTCGCCTAGATTAACTGAAGCATGGGCTTTAAGTTAAGGCACATTTTTCTGTCTGCGGTGGTACGTTTACGTCACTTGGAAACGTCAACACTAGCCGGAGACACTTTCGTCTTGAATGTCTTATAACGGCGGAACATGATGTCATTCACACTACTGTGTTGAGGGCCTAGAGGCTGGAGTGCTCGAAACGACATTTCGACGTTGAACAGCATTTATTGGATCGAGTTTCCCAGAGCTGCTGCGGAGCGTGTGAATTGGCTTTGAGATTGGTTGACGTATTTGTGAAAGTTGACTCTAAGTTTGCTTTACGTGAACCTTTTGTGAGCTGCCTCTATATTGCGTTTACGTGACTTCGAGTCTGAGTGTACTTCTGAAAAGTACAAAATTTTTCACGAATGCGTTTGCTGCACCTTTGAAACTAGATTTCAACGCGACAGGAAGGTTACAGACGGTATTATGTTAGACCTAAAAACAGTGTAGGGACAATTTCCGGATCTTCTATGGAATGCTTCGAGGGTCTTTTCAGCTGCAAACCCCCCCATAAATAATAATATTTGGGGTTTTACGTGCCAAAACCACTTCCTGATTATGAGGCACGCCGTAGTGGAGGACTCCGGAAATTTTGACCACCTGGGGTTCTTTAACGTGCACCTAAATCTAAGCACACGGGTGTTTTCGCATTTCGCCCCCATCGAAATGCGGCCGCCATGGCCGGGATTCGATCCCGCGACCTCGTGCTCAGCAGCCCAACACCATAGCCACTGAGCAACCACGGCGGGTCCCCCATAAAACACGTAAATTTTCTAAAATAATTTTTTGCGGTACCTAGGGGTGCCGCCTAGAGATAGAAACAAGGAATGTTTTTGGCACAAAGGCTACAGGCCGGTGGGATACAAAAAAAAAAAACGAGCTACAAGGGCTTAACCAATACCCGACTTCCAATTTTGTGATCTTCCACTTCAACTTTCATTCCACGCGGCATTGGCCACGTCCCACCTGCTTCGTCCCACTGGCGTGCATTGTCTCGAGTGTTGCCTTCTTATCGTTTATTTGAACCCGGGCGAGTTGCCGTCTCTCTTTCTGATGCAGATTTCTTTTTTTAGCGGTAAAATGAAGATCACGTGCGGCACTCGCGTTTTCTATCAGCGCGCTGCCCCTGTAGTTCAGTGCGTGCACGTACAATTGGCAGCGCATAAAATGAGAAACCGAGCACTGGTTCCATTCAAGTCGTTTCCCAGCAGACGCTGTCGTCACTGCAATGTTACACAGTTACGTTGCATTTACGTCGCAGAATATCCGGGGCGGCGGCGTAGTTGTCCGTGAGCGAAAATTTCTGTATTTATATTTGGGTAAATGCATCTGCCACGCCTTGCTATATGACACTCGGTATAAGCGGGTTATATTGCCACATCATTCTATCACTAAAGTCGCTCATACCTTGTCTTACATTCTTGACAAAGTTTCACGGAATTTTGAGGATGACGGCCCACAAACAAATGTCATGAAAGGAAAAACCAAGTGCGCATGCCTTTTAATTTAAATGTTCTCGGACTAAAATAATGATAGTTCGAAAAAAATAACAGAAATCCGAAACTGAGGTAATTATTTTTGGCGTGGCCGTGCATTACCGCCGGATTCGGCGCACGCAAGAGGCGGCGTTTCTACCGGAAAGCTCGCCTTTGTGCACAGCCTTCGCCTCCAGCACTTCCCGGTAAACATTACGGTTGCACAAGTGGCAGTTGCCGGGAAGTGTGAGAAGCAGCCAGTAATGTTTGAACGCTATCGCGTTACACTCTTAAAGGCGAAGCTTCAGCGTCTTCTAAATTTACCCTCTAGCCCTTCCCAGTATTACGCGCAGCCTCGAAAAAGTTTCCACCAGAGCTCAAGCTTTGAAAAGAAGCTATTTACGCCACTGCTTGCTTTTTTTTTACGCACGCGTCCACAACTGAACGTGTGCAGACATCTGCAGTAGACGCTCTGCGTTCTCAGGCGTAAGTATGCCATAGATTTGAAGAAACGCGAAGAGTTCTCGCGCATGGGTTTTTATATATGTAGGTACACTATTTAGTATGTATGTATACTTATGACATTAAAAACAAAAATCACTGGACGGGCATACCTCGAAGTATTCTCTGTGACGTCCCGTCGGAAGCCAATTAGATCACTCCACCCAGTCACATCCCTCACCCGTTCTCAGTAGACTTTGCAGATGCGGGGAAAACATAAGAAGCAGAACCATGGTGATATGTAGCGATGCGAATGTTTCAAAAATAACAAATAATAAATTACACGCTTTGTGCAGTGTGTCAAAATTCGGCCTTTGATCCGAACAACCTTTTCTATCGACTCAGTTCCTTTCTTCGAATCCATCAGAATTGTTTCAGGGTCGTTTTAAGCCAATGGAGGGCTTAGAAACAGCCTCTTGACGGGCGACCTTAAGCGTTTATTCAAGTAATATCTACATGGTGTCTGTACGTAAAGAATAACAAAGTTAAAGATATATAATCTATTAAATGTACCCGGAAAAGTTGAAATTACTAAGGTTACCACTGACTTCATTTCATGTAGCTCACGCCCAACGCAAGTTCATTTCAGTTTCTCTGATTCCACAAAGGCTGCGCACAGGAATACTCTCAGACATTACTTCAGGATCATTTTTTGAGCCATCATCATCATACACGTCCTCGAGCGCATGCGCACGAGCAGAAGTCACGAAAGGCTTTAGCGCGTACACACGCTAAAGTCAGGTCACGGAACCTTTGATCATGGTCCTAGTGAAAATGCAGCTTTGTCAAGGAAATTCAGGCGGTGCCTATTTGAGCTGAGCCACCGAATACTATTCAAATTACAATGTTGCTACTTGGCAGTGGAGCTGCTAGCTGTTCGAGTTAGCTCAGCTTCTTCGAACCGGTAGGCGTATGGTTGGTATTTCGTTTAGTTTGTCGAAAAGGAAACGATAAAGAAGGCTTTGGATGTAGCCGTGCTGCGCGCAATACGGCACCATGGCCAGGATAATTAACCTTGTTAGTTCACGCCAGTAGTTGGGTAAAAAAAATGTGCTCAGTCAATGAGAGCCAGTTAAAATTGCCTCATATACATTTCCACACCCCACAATGATCTGGCCATAGTTTATCAACAAGTGCTGAGTTAGCACTGTAAAATGTAACGTGTAATAAGAAGTGTCAGTGAAATAGGACATACTTATGGCAGGAGATGATGTTCCGGCAAACCCGGCGCAATCACACAAATCTACCGTTATCGGTTGCTACAATGGAATGCTTATTGCAGAAAAATACAGAAGCGCTTTGTCAGCAGTCTCTTAAAGGCAGAGGGGAGTTTCTTCCTTTAGGATAAAACTATGTTTTTTATATATCCGACCTTTCTCTGAAGCTCGACTTACGTTGCTGAGTTATGCCGTGCTGATTCGTCAATCACGAAGTACTCATTGAAAGGTTCGGCCAATTTAAACCTTGCTCCCCGAGGACGTACAAAAAAAGTGAAGAATGAAAAGTATGCTTTTTAAGCATTAAATGCATTTAGCTCCCGTTGTCGGCGACCTTCAACTGACTTTGAGCCAAAAGCGAGAGCCATTATCCGGGCACTCATACGGGAACATCCGGGCAAATTGCGAAAACAAATCGAGATCATCTGGGAAACCAGTCAAAACATAAGGAAATGCTGTCTCTGACCGGCAACCATTTGTACAGGGCCTCATTACATACCCTAGTTCCTGCCCAAACAAGTTACAAAAAGTATTGCTTCCAAGTTGTTTCTAATGTTTGTTCACAATATCCCTCAAGCAGTAACTTCTAGTATACTAATGTGTTTATCATTTCCAACAGCGAGTTGAAAAGGCAGGTACAGGCAACCATACACATAACAGTAATCTTTTGGCGCTGAGACAGGGTTTCCTGTGCTCTTTTAAACGACAGCGGTCCGTGAATTCCGCGGCGAGGGTTTTGCGTCACCTCAAGAGATGGCGCCACTCTGCGTGGCGCCTCCTTTAGATGCCTTTCTTCTTCTAGCTGGCCAGCTGTCTCCCTAGCGTCTTTCGCTGCCCGCCATACTGCCTTCAGCCGGTTTTCTTCTAGCTGGGCAGCGTCCATATGGGCCAGTGCACAGTATGACGTGGTGCGGTGTTGTGCACTGCACTGCACCCATTTTAAGGTTATGGCTAGTATCATTTCCAACCAATCTGCTTTGCCGGTTGGAATTGCATGCTTATATCTACTCTCGATCACGGTAGCGACAGCAATTTTTGTACTAGCAATTTCCGCCATCGACGAACTTATATGGAATAAAGCTTGACACATATACCTTTACACCCTGCCTGAATATTGGGCGATGACCCACTAGTGCCATTCACTAACTTGTTCGAGTTTTTTAGATGAAACCGGTCACATCGACTTTAAGGGAAACGCAGCTATTGCTGCCTTAACATTGGATCTTATACTGTCCTGTGACTGGCGCAGCATGGTCTTAGTCGCTTTTGCGCCATTAAACTCGAATTAACAAACTAAAGCTTGACGTGCCATGCTCGAAGGATGCACGTGAGTACTTCAAGTCATGAGGGCGCTCTGGTGTAAAGAACTACTGCCCTGCGCTTCGTTCATTTGCATGTTATTTACACTCGGAATCGCTGTTCTTGACGAGCTTCCCTAGCTTTGATGCATCAGTCAGCCTGCCTACGACATTTAGATATTTCTAATTACTGTGCCACATATTCTCAGCCCCATACCGTTGTTTCATTTAAATTTAGTTTGTGATCTCCTTTAGAGAAGTAAAAGTAGTGTGTCTTATGCGTTTAAGTTGTGCCTCCGGTGGGGCAGTGTAAATACCTTTTTTTCACCTTTAACCTATCGTGACTTAACCATTGCCTTTACTAAAACAACAGTTTAGCTTGTTGCTGATGGATCACTCAATATACTCAAGTTTAAACCCTTATTAATAAACAATATTACTCCATTAATAAGTTTCACCCTGCTATCAGTGTAAACAAGATAACGTTGCCGCCTTCCAGTAAACAACAGATGCTGAGCTGCCTTAGAAGCGTCGCTTAATAAAATAAAATAAAAAATGGCATTACAGGCATGGAATAAAGAGTACTCACCGGCCACGAAAAGCTCCACGCGGGACTCCGTCACCACTACAGCGGCGGAAGTGACGTTGTCGCGGTAGGTGACGTTGCAATCGTAGTTTCCGCTGTCGGAGCGCTCCAAGCGGTTCAGCCGCAAAGCGGGCGGGTCGCTGAGAAGCGAGAAGAACGCCCTGCCCGACCAAGATGGCCGCTTCCAGTGAGTTCCGTCCACCAGGCCGCCAGTTCCTCCCAACGCCGTGGCCGACGGTTCTGGCGCTTCGATCGCGTAAACCCTCTTCGCCTGTAGGTGGCCATTGGTGTAGTAGGGTGAGCTGCCGTATTCTTTGTAGGCGTGGGTTGAGACGTGGAACCAGACGGCTGAGATTGGCTCACGGGTTGCCGTGTTGATGGGGCACGGAAGTGACGTCGGCTCGCCTTCCAAGACGTTCAGGCGTAGTGGCGTATTTGGGCCCCTTCTGTCGTCTGCAAAATGAAAGAAACAAAAATACATTGTGTACAGCAGGAGTTGTCAACACTTATACCCAAGCATAGTTCCACATCCAGAAAAATTAGAGCTTGTTCATATTTGTTTCTAGCCATGTAGAGTATCCTTTTATAGAGGAATAATTAAATGGTGTTTGGGCAGAGAAATTATTAGTGTAGTTATTATTCATTAACAAATAAGTTTGTTTGCTATTCACCACATAAAGCTTGATTGGGAGTATCATGAACATTGCTATAACTGCCCCGCGCTTGAATCAGCATTTCGAAGCATCAAATTCAGCGTAGAATAAATGATATGTCGGGCTTCACAGCGTTAATTAGACGGAGTTTTGGCATATATTTGCTGTGCCCAAATTTGAGTGTCCGTGTGCACACGTGTGCGTATTCGTGTGTGTATGTCGTGTGTGTATGTGTGTGCGTGTGACTGATCTTCTTGCGCTTCCTGCAAGGCAACCGGATATTGTATCAGCCAGAAACTTCGTGGTCGAACATGATATTCTCTACCATACAACTCACTCCGTTTTATCGACAAAACGGGCTCTTTTCTCTCAAGATATTGTTATGGTTAAACTGCGAATGGCGCTATAGTAAAGAGAATATTAGTGTTGAGATCAAGCATAGTACAAAAAAATGAGGAGTCACATTGACAAGCTGGAACTGCGGCTTCGCCTAATGAACCAGAGCAGAAGGCAACTTAACGTCGAAACCTTGCCGGCAGTCTAAGTTCTTAATTGAGATTCAAAAATAACTTGTAAACTAAAGCCCCGTTAGGACTTCTCGCGTGCGTTTTTGCGAAAGGCTGAAAGTGCCGGGCTGAAGAACCGCAATGACATAAAGACAAGAGACGCTTCGCTTTAAGATGCGGTATGCATAAATTGGGGCGCGAGGCGTCGAGCGCCGTTTCAGAAACCATCAATTTCGGACCTCGCGCGGGTGTCCGGCGCTGCACTCGCGCGAAATTCACTGAGCAAGAATGCAGCATCACGGTAAGCTCTCCTTTGCTCGTAACGCATGCCCGCTTAAGCATTCCGTGCGCCCATGAAGTCGACAATGCGGACAAAAGTGTAAGGGAAACGGGAAAGGGCTGACCTAACCGCGCGAGCCCGCTGAAACGGAACCTCGCCTCTGCGGCACACAAATTACTTCTTACGCTACCTTCGCCGCTGGCGTCTGTATTATTTTCGAGGATGCCATCGCGAGAACTCGTATTACATCATCAAGGCACGTAACGACTCCCCCGATGTTCTGCTATTTCGGGCCCTTGGTCTTGCGTGTTCGTGTTGTTTTGCTTTTCCTCGCCCACTAGATTTACCGTGGTAGCGTTATCTTCTGCTCCTTTGTTCTTTCCTTCTAGCCGTGCAGCTATAGGCTGGCTTATATCATCCGGCAGCGACAGTGATCGTGGTCAGCATAATGACGAGAACTGGACGTGATCTTCGTCTTTCACTATTTACCCCACGGCGTTCCTGACCATTTCGTTCATTACGTGGGCTTAACCCGACAGAAGTGATGGCAGCGTACAAAGGACACTAGGCCTGCCGCAGTTATTGGTCTCTTTCTGAGTCGAACGTACAGTTGGTGCATGAAGCCGATATTCGCCGACAAAAGGTAGCGGCCGTTGCAATCGTCGCTGTTTTTTTATTATTGATTTATGAACACCGCAAACGGGCCCTTTGTGTGCACGGCTTGTTACATTAGGGGCGGGCTGCTGTGTTTGTCTGAGGTCTTCGATGAGTGGTTTGTAGTGGCTAGGATAGGAATGGGGGGGGGGGGGTGCGCAGCATTGGTAGGCAGGTTATTCCAATTGCTCTCTGTCTCAATGATGAAAGAGCTGAGGTGCCCACCTCTAAGATTGCTGTTGCTGAGCGAAAGGCGATGAGCAGGTATGATAACCGAGCTAGCTGGAGACGAGTCGTACAACTAGAGGTAGAAGCACAGGCGTTCTGCGTTTTCTGAATGACTCAAGACTGGGGTGATTTTTTCTGTGTTTTCTAGTTCGGAGGTGGCAGCATAGTAAGAATATTGCGCGAAAACGAAACTGATAGTGCGGTTGTGGATGGATTCAAGAATCTTTTGATAGGTTAGTCTTGTGCGGGTGTTGGTGTTGCCATGTTGTGTGGTTGAGGTGTACGTCTTTGGAAGGCCTGTTCCTGGCTCGTGCAGCTAACGAGCCCCAGAAATTCAAATTTTAAGTTTTCGGTTGTTACCTGAACCACCGCTTACTGCATAAATGTTCCAGCGTCGTAGAAGGACCTCATGGCAATGGTCAGCAATGCATATAACAACATTCAACAGCAGACCAATCTTGCACACTGATTCTGTAAATACTCAGTTGGTCATAATCACTGGGACTTGTATAGTCCATGCAGAGTTGTGCATGACGTGGAAGCTGGTTGTTGCAGTCATAAATGAAGGGCTGAGCAGATGCGTGGTTATTTATTTTTACGTTTAATAGGCTTTTGTTCAACATCTACCTTTAACGTTGAACATTTAACTCCGAATTCCTATGCATGGAGTAGGTATTCATAGGGTATGGCCTTTTGATAGAATTGTTGGATGCTCTCCTATATGTCGCCGACGCTTTTAACTCTGCATTCCTAAACGCCACCGGTACAGTTGACACTTTGCAGTACCAGCACATTTCTTTAGAGGGGTAATCATTTCTGTGCTTACGTTCCGTCACCCTTCGTCAGGTAAGACAAAAATTTTGGCCTGTCCCGGAGATAGTGCAATACGGGGCCGACCCACGGCGGAGGCGAAGCAGGCTTCAAGCAATCAGCGAAGTGAAGTGAAAAGTGCATACGTTCTTTCGAATCACTCATCCAATATAGATGGAGCCCGCAGAAGCGAGCGGCTTTATCTTCGTGCTGCCTGTGGCTTACACGCTAACGAAGCGGCGAGAACACAGCGCTCACAAATCTCGTCACACGCCGCACTGCGCCCCTTTCGCTGATCGATTTCGGGATATGCTTCCGCGCCTCTTTCTTCGACGCAAACAGGTGGTGAGAACACAGCGCGCGAAGCTATCAGCAGTCGGCACTATCTGTCTGCATCGTTGATCGCGTTCGAGATACGGTCCGCATGGCGCATAATGGTTCGACCCGTAGATGGATATGGCGCTGAAGAGCGATATCAGGTTATAATAATCGGAACGTCATCAGCGCACGTAGCACCGCCACCTGCAGCTAGCCGTTTGCTTCCGTCATCAATTCCCCTTGCGCCGCCGTCCGCAGCAGTTCGTGTTGCCGCGGCGGTGTCGTTTATACCGGTTTATACCGCCATCAAGTTTCATAACATTGACGAAGACAGCGGGTTGCTGTGGTGATGAGCAAGTGGTACAATGCTTACGCATACTTAGACTGCTCCAAGACGAATTTGTCCGTGCATGTTTCTTTGTTGCGTTTAGAAAATATAAATTAGGCAATTTGTTAAACCTGTTGTTTGACGCAACTATCCGTACACAACACTTGCGCCTCTACGGCCCTGCCGAGTCTCCTGATGTCAGAGGCACGTCGCTCGACTGCGCACAACTATATACAGTAGCCAAATGTAAGAAAGTGTGAGCCGCAGGTCCCATTATTCCGTTATAAAAAGCAAACAGTTATCGGAATCTCTACTTGCTTTTGCTAAGTAGAAATCGTTTCTGCGTACGATGCAGGCATAGGGGAGGATATTACTTCAGAGGCCCTCTTAAAAAAGTACCGATTTCTGCAATATTAATCTTGTCGCCTGCTAAGGTCGAAAACTGAATTACGAATATGAAACTGGATACCTGGTACCATATCTTAGGTAATTTTAAGCGCAATTTCAGTCGCAGCTAATTGATTAGCAGAAAGCTTCAGTTAATAAGCGACAGCTATACCAACCTACACCAATTTGCGCGCTTATGGATGCTTTCGGTGCATAACTCAGGCTCTTACACCCTTTATGGATGTAAGGGTGTGAGTTACAGACCAACTCGCGTCCTTAAACACCCTTAGAGGTGTAAAGCGGTTTACAGTGAAGGAAAAATAACACAGCTAGCCATTAACTTCTATGAGCAACGACTGCCATATCTATGTTATTTTTCTTTGATCATTGAACGTATGTTATCTTCTTGGCACTATTGACCAGTAACTTCAGCAGCTGGTCACAAGTTTTACTCCCGCTGTGACGCATGTGCGATTTAGGTGAGCATTAGCGCTATTGTGTAACTAGCGATGCAGCTAAATAGGTGCATCCGATATGATCAGCCGGCGTCCACGCCTCCAGCTCCGCGGTGCCATCTGGGGTCGACGCTAGCGTCATCGGCGACTGCGTAACTTACGATGCGAGACTGCTGCAGAACCACTAAATACGTTTTGTACCTATGTTGATACAGTACCACCTTCGTCGCTAATCTGTCCTCACGGCAGTGAGCCAACTGTAACAAGAACTTTTTGGCGGCGAAGATTCTTGGACAGTGGTCATACGGATCGTCGTTCAGCGTAGAAAACGATGGCGATTGCTACTACGGCTTGCGAAGTCGACGGGTCTCTTTAATAGTTTAACGACTTTGTTGCACACCTTAACCTCTGTGCGCGGCTAGGGCTATATTATTTATCCCGCAACAGTACGACGGGCAGCACAAAGTTAACCTAGGCTGCACGCTTGCTTCTCAGTGAAAAAGCACAAACGAAAACTTTATAATGTCACACAACGATTTATTGTTACAGCTACAATTTTAGGTGTTGTTCTCAACCAGGCAAAAGTTTCCGTGGTGTCAACGGACATTCTTGGAGCGCTAACTGACGCACAGTGATCAAGGGAAAGCGTCGTTTTCATAGAGAAAACTACTTGTGCCGTAAGCCTGTTCTGAAATAATCATGAGCTGTCACGTAAGTGAATTTAGGACACCCCTACTAATTTCTGCCTTAATTATATGTAGGTGTATCATCTGCCCTCACCAAACTTTATTTAGTGCCCCGTATACAGAATCTATACAGGTGTTTTACTACAAAGTGTACAAATTGCGCGTCGTCGTGGCGAAGACTTACAGCATTACGGGGTTTGTCGTCCGATGAGAACTGACGTGAAGGGGCGTTGGCAGTGACAGACAAAAGAAATGCACTAAACAGCACTTGTACTCCGAGAGACAGTGCAAACTACCACATATCAAATGCCAAGTCGAAGGCGAGGTTACAATTCAAAGGCTTCACTGAAAGACTGGCGCACGAAAAAAACGGCAAGAAAGAAGTTCTGGAACTTATTTTCCAGAACCTCTAATGTGGATTGTGACAGGCGCTATTGTTGAGAGCTTCGGAGTGCTTTCGATGATCTGGGTACAGGTAACGTGCGCCTGAAGCAAGGTGCACAATCGCTGTTCATTCAGTATTCGGCCGAACCCACGACCTCGTCCTCAACAGTACAACGCCACAGCCACTGAGCCGCGGCTACAGAGGGACAGGAATGGTGTTTACTCTCTATCAAACAATCCCTTGATCCCTCCCTGTTTCCCAAGAATAGGTCATAAAACAAAAGTTCTAAGAAGCAGAGTGGAGGCTTTGTTGAACATTCGCAAATTTCAATTTCATAAATGTGTGCAGTCTTCTACTAATTACGCTCTCTCTCGAACGACAAAGCAATGACAGCAATAGCGAGTACGGGAGGCCTGTGCTGCTGCGCAGCTTAAACAACACCCCGGAGGCTACCAGGCGTCTTAGGTTTATCCGACGTAACGGCGAGTGCGTATGTGTGCGAAACTGCGTGGTTAGAGCTCCGGCGGTGAGGCTCGCGTGCTCCCATACATGCGTTCAAAGGTGAGCAGAAGAGCGTATGGCGAACGCGCTTATGGAGTTTCTGGGCTGAAGGCGAGCATGCGGTGAAAAGCGAGCGACGTTGGCGGGTTTGGGCCCACCGTTTCTCTCGGCCCTCCCCTTTCCATCCGATGGTCCCACCCCTTCCGTGGGAGACCCCTCTCTGTCTCATCGGCGTCGTCCTAGCCTCCTCCTTCCTCCTACCTTCCTTCTTTCAGCTCTCATCGCTTCGCACAACGGCAATGAAGCGCCACCTCGCGGGTAATGCCCGAAAATTTGCGTGATGCTTTCGTGACTTACGTACGTGGGAAACATTGTCGATTGAGATCGACAGAGAGCTCTTTCGTCGTAACTACTTATCGTATATATTGTTGTAAGGGCCGCAACCGTGTAAGGGCCGCACCCCCAGCTTCTACAACTCGACATTTCTAAAACAAAAAAAAAAACAAAAAAAAATTCAACGGAGAAGCAATCGTGTTCGGTGCCCCTATGCCACTTTCATCTGTGTCTCATAACTTTTCTTCGTTATCACAACTTTCATAGTCACATTTCCACATCGTAACTTTTATTAGCGGGCCATTCAGGTAAGTGAAAACAATGCATTAGAAGAAAATATAAAAGAGCTAACAACTTGTGTAAGTTCGGCGCTTAGTAACAAAAGGTGAGCTGCAACAAAAAGCGAGCTGCAAAGGCAAGCTGCAATCACAACATACTGTGATTCCAGAAAAAAAAAACGAATCCAAATAAAGGCAGCGCGTATGCAGGGAGAAAAGATACGTGACACCAATGCCACACATAAAACGAAAGCTTGGTTTCGAGGTGAGAACAAAGGACTGTCACTAGTTGCATGATGTCGTTATTTGTTACTGTTCTTGCCTGTTCAAAGCTGGCACGTGTTCCCGCTTAGCACTGCACACAATCCCATGAGGAATAACTAAAACATCCAAATTTACGACATTGCCTCTAGCATTTTTCTTTTTAGACCTTTCTGGCACCCTAACGGACCGGAGGTTTTCAGCTCGAGTTCATTTGAAAGCGTCCCGAGCGACACGCTATTTGGTGCCATCACCATGCATTCTACCGTAAATTAAAATATGTTAGGTAACAAGCAGAAGTTCTAAAAAGCGACAAAACAACACCAACACGTAGGCACGCGAGTTCCGTACTACCTGAGAAACCACACCACGTGGTTCTTGCGAAACAAAATGTATGCGTACTTCTAATGGTGATCAGTGCACGCCTGTTTTTATTTTGTTTTTTGGCGCTCCAGAGGAATTCGAGCCAGGTGTTGCCACTCATTATATTCGCAGCGTGATTGCGCAAAATTTTGCTCCCTGTACAACCAAAATTTTCCCCCGAAAGGAATGAGATGTTTGTTTTTAACTATTTTTTACACTTCAGTGTTGCCCAACGTCGTCGGCTTCCGCTGCTTCTCTCTTTTTTTTTTTCGTTTTCGCGCCTGACCTAGTTTCATCGAGAGCAGCCGAAATGTACTACGTGATTTCCTGAAGCGCGGTAATGAAGTCATACATAACTCGTTGCATATTGAGAGATCCGGTTACTCTCTGGTCATTTCGCGAGCGCATTTCCTTTGGCGAAAATTTGTTGCTTTTGGGTGTTTCCTTAGTAGCCTCTCTGTTGTTTTTATTCGCGCCTTCTTTTTGTTGCGACAGCAATTATATGAACACTCCAAGCAAATTTTTATTATTTTTACCACCCCAAGCAAATTTCTACCGGCGCCGGCGTCGCCGTGAGGTTTCCCTATATATTTTGGAATATGTATGCTATGTTGATGCCATGTTATATGACTCGCGGTATATGCGGGTTATATTGCCACACCATGCTATGAATACAGTTGCTCTAGCGGGTCTTACTCTCCTTAAAAAAAGTAGTCTGCAAAATTTAGAAAATGGCAGCAAAAAAAAAAAGATGTCATGAAACAAACCCCCACAGCGCATGCCTTTTACTTTGTCTGAAAAGACTCAAATAATAGAAGTGAAAAACAATACCAGAGCTCGAGCCTCAAACTGATGTAATTTTATTGGTGAGTCTTTGGATCGACCCCAGACAGAGGTTTGGAACATGCCCGATACGCAAAAGGGCCGGTAAAGTCGCTAAGAAAGACGTTGGCTTTTATTAATAAGCACAAATGAAATTGTCCGATTGGCAGGACATAAACAGATGACCCCCTAACACAACAATTCGTTTTTACTTCGGCAGATTACTTTTGCTTCACTTCATGCTGCCATTACATCTACGAGTCTTACGCTTCGTGTAATATTCTAACATGTCGCTATCGCATTCTCGCCCTGAAGAAGAAACTGTGATTTTTTTTTTTGCTCCCTCTATAAGCATTTCCTACGAGCGCCTTGAGGCCATGGAATAAAAAAGACACGGTCCCTGAGTTTCATTTATCAACAATTTCTCACTTCGTACTTTTCGCTCGGGTTTTTAGAACACCTTCCTTCTGTGTATCCTTAAAGCAACTGTCCCTATTGCATTGCTGACCATCCTCGTGTTTCACCGCAATAGCGAAGCGCCTCTGGCGTTATGCTGCTGAACAAGATGTCGCGGGATCGGTCTCTGGGCACGATAGCTACGTTCTAACGCATTCGTACGTGGTTGTGTGTGTGTGTGTGTGTGTACCATATTCTATACCATGTAGCCAAAATTATTCTGGATTGTCTGTGTAACCTCTCTAAATGTACTTTTGTTTACATACGTGAAGTGTGGAACGTAGTTCTAGAATGCCTGAATAGCGAAAGTTCCGAAAGTTAATGGCGAACTGCTAGAAAGAGCGCGACTGGCTGTTTCGTCGCGGCGCCTTTGCTTGTTCATTTTTTTACATCTGGATATAATCACAGAGGATTAAGAACGACATTCTCGCTGTTTTCAGTCTGAGGGCGTCATGTCCTTGTGGTTTTTATCATGAGCTCAATTTGGGCTTAGTCTCAATTCCTAATATTTTCCTGCTGCCTTTACCTCAACTGAACCTAACTAGTAGCATACCCCGTTCTGAGAAGAGCAAATCCTTTATTATACACGTACGCATTATAGAGACACTGATGTTTTTATTTTGTTCCGTTCTTTAAAATTTATTTTTGTATCTTTTTTTCGGGCTCACCAAGCCGCTTAATGGCGCTCGGGCACAGAGTGACGTCAATCCTGTTAATTCTTTTCCTAACCTTATGAGAGAGAGAGAGGGAGAGCAAAACTATATTCATTGAGAGAATAACCATTAACTTGTCACTAATCAGGAACGAGTCACTTTCTTTACAAATTATGCGTGCTCGTTTTCTGAAAAGCGTGCTTTGCAGGGGCATGGCATAACAAAGCCGCCTTTAAAGCACTAGCGAAGGCACATTATATTGACTCTTACTTTCTTTTGCTCTTTCGGGATTATTGAAAACGTGCTCTTGAAGGCATAAAAACGTCTTTTTTATGTATTCACTCAGTTATATTTGTTTTTTTCTGAGCATTAGAGTTCATTTGACCGTGAAACCTACATGCTTGTGCCTTAATTTCGCGGAACACAAATCGTCACATATAGGTCCTAGTTAAAAAAAAATGAACTAAAGGAAGAGATTTTCATCCGTTACCTTTGATAAGAAAGGATTTATGAGAGTGAACTGTTATTTATTATTTCTCGTTCATCATGTTCTACAGCAAAAGTAATTACTTAGCGGCTAATGAGGCGAACTGACTGTCTTTTAAATGCACTAAAACTTCTAGTTTGTCGAGCTGGTAATTCTTCATTTCGGTATAAAACGGCGTACGTTAAAAGCACGGCGCAAATTAAGAATGACTCACAGCACCAGCGCTAAAGGCATCAAAGGCCCCTCAGTTGCCATTCAGCGCAGTTGGATTGTGCCATTGTTTCTCTCTGCCCTGGTTTTTGTGTGCATTGCTTCGTGCTCAAATTTCACTTAACGATCGTTTTGCTAACGCATGCGCGCATACGGATAAATCCGTCGACGAGGACTGTGTAATGCGCTGACTGCGTTGCTTTTTCAGGCCGCCTCTACTGCAGAACCGTCTGGGACTACGTCCGTGCGCCATTCTACGCGAGCAGGTGTACACCAACTATTCCTTCTTTGTTTCCTCATTTCCCACTCTCCAAATGTTCGTGGGAATATGACCAAGCATGATTTTGTCGGGAATATAACCAAGCTTGGGTTTGGGGGGAATCAACTAAGCATGAGTTTTGCGGGAATCTGACTAAGCGTGAGTTTGGCGGTAGTATTACCAAGCATGAGTTTGACGGAAATATGACAAAGCATGAGTTTGGCGAGAGGATGAACAAATATGAGTTTGGCGGGAATATGCCCAAGCATGAGTTTGGTGGGAATATGGCCAAGCATTAGTTTGGCGAGAGTATGACCAAGCCACAGGAAAACAGGAGTGATCTATTAAGTGACATTTAATTTTCCCTGTTGTGTCAAAGGGAGCAATATTTGCCTCAGTTGTTCGCGACAACATTCTTTTTCCTAAAGATAATTCATTATCCTAAAGACATTATTCCTAAAGATAATGAGTAAAAGGTGACGAGCCGAGTATATCAACACTGATGATAAGCTTTCTTCCTGTCCTGACGAATGTCCTTGCAATTTGTGTGCTTCTTTGAGGCGTAAGCAATGGAAAATAATATTTATAAATTACGATACTTTCTCTTATGAGATTAAACTCTGGTACCTGGTTTATTTTTCCTGACGGCCTCAACAACGCTTTAAATTTTCCGTAGTAAAATTAAAAAAGTAAATTCCAGTGTCTTACGCACCCAACCACGATTTGCTTATAAGCCGCGCCGTAGTACTCCGAATTATTTCTGACTACCTGCGCCTTCTCAACGAGTCCCCAATGTATGCGGGACACGGGCGTTTTCGCATTTCACTGCCATCGAAATGCCGCCGCCGTGTTCGAGACTTAATCCCGCGATCTCGTGCTTTTTCGTATGCTTTAACTTACCTGTTCCCTATTATTTTACATTTCACTTAACGCGAACTCGTAATTTACCATATGCTATCCTGGGCTCCATTGTTCTCTTGATTTCGTATGATTTTGACTAACAAAGAAATTGAGCACTACAATGCACACTGGGAAGCGTGACAGAACAAAAAAGTTAATTACGGAATGCAAGGTGGCATCCGGTCTGCCCAGGGAGGACGTCATTCGGGACTTGCGAAAGTGGCCGGCGACATTTCATGCCCACGAGAAGGAACTGCAGCACATCCATTTTCAGCAGTCAATAACTGTCCAAAAGAAACTTGCGGATCCCGCACGACGATACTTCGGAAATGAGGATCGGAGAAACACAAACGGCCTAAGGCATCCGAGCAGAGAGGAGTTCTTGTAGTCCGACGGTATAGGGCCTCGGGAGTCGTGCCCCGCGGATAAATGGGAGTATACACGCGTGAACAACCACTCCCACAGGCCACAATTAGGAGCGGTAGCCGTGGCGCAGTGGCACTGGGACGTCGTGTTGCGGACTCGCAATCTCACGAAATTCGCAGTGGCACCTGTCTCCCCGTTCTTACCGCTGAGACAGACTCCAGACAGGCAAATCCCACATTGTTGGCACCCCCACCCCAATCGAACCTCGTAGAAGATAGCTGCGCTTCTATTGCTCTGAATCCGGATTTAGGAGAAGGCTACCATTTATTCGTTAGATCATCCTGTCCGAATTCTCTGCAAGCTTGTCCACACAGTCTGGTAATGTTTGTTCGCGTAGTCTGGTAATCGTTGTCTCGGTGAGGTGATGATGACATTGTTTGCTTGCATTAGCGTTATGCACAAAAATGCATAGGATCCGCTCATCGTGCCCCTCATTTGGTATGGATAGACGTGCTGCGAAAAGTGTCAGGTGTGCGTCAGAGGTACAGGGGCGATATATATCGTGCAGGATTAGTTTTGCATATTACTTTTGAGGCAACGGTATAACGTTCACAGAGAAGCAATATCAGCCTTGTTTGAAAAATGTGTGGGAAACGTACATGATTGTTAGAATGCTGAGCGAAATGGTTGGAAACTTCGTGAAATGGTGACTCACAACAATCTCATTGCATTGCATGAACACCGCGACCCCGTCGAATTCATGATGGAACTGCTGGAGAATTTTCGAAACTTGAATAAGTACAGCCTCTCTTGTTCCAAGCGCTTTTTTTGTCGCATTTGTAAGTGATGCCTTCTTTAAGGTGATGCTGTGCTTCATTCAGAGGGTTCGTATAAGCGCAGATTTATGTGCCAGTGTATGTAGTTATTGTGAAATTTGTGATGCACAACAAGAGATAATTCAGTATATTCTAATTTCTTGATATATTTATCTCCAAGTAGTTTTTCCCTTTGTTCTGTTACTATATTTATTAAATTGCTTTCTGAGCATATATATTATTCTAAATTTCTCTTGTGTGGCAAAATTCATAGTGTCATGTTGTATAAGGTTTAATACGAACTCTTCCAGCTGCAGAAAACTGTTTTAGTCTAGGAAATATACATCTATTACCACGCAAAATACAATAGCACATAGAAAATAATAGCTGTTATAGCAGCATAATAATCAATAAACCATCTTTATTTAACGTGCCCAGGAACAATCCTAAGGTCTGAGTGCTGGCACACGTATGCATTAAACACCAAAAACAAAAAATCAAACGAAACTGTAGGGAAATATAGTTTGAAGAAAGAAAACACACAGAATGAATAAAGAAGAATAATCGCGAAGAATGTACCTACAACAAAGGCTCTAGCTAAGTGCATAAGAAAAAGGAGAAAGGCAGTTGAACAATAGGTGAAACATGACCCAGCAACGCATAGCTCGGATAATAATAATTATAATGAGTATACTACTACTAATAAAGATAATTCATGAACGAGGGACGTCTTTTTCATTTCTACAAGAACATTTGTATTTAGTATCCGCTCAGGAACATTAGTTTCTGTGTATTGCTGATGCATATGCGTATTTAAACTTAAAAAGTGTTGGTCATAGTCTTTTTTTGGAGTTGTTCTCGCTCGAAACGTTCACATCGCTTCATGCACACTGTCAGAAAAAAACAAAACAAAAGGAATGCAGTAGGCGGTGCCGTCTACAAGTGGAAACTGGAACCTTGAACACAGTCAAAATTCTGGAACAAAGGCACTCTATCCACAGTGTTTTTCGTTTTATGGTATAACCAGCCGATCCGCGATTTTCCCCACCCTGCACAAGCTTTATCAAAACTGGCTTAAACGCCAATTTTTCCACACCGCCTGCCCTCACCCGCCCCCCTATAAAAGCAAATAATAAATGGAGGTGTTGCAAAGCCAATGAACGGTGCACACTTTGTCCTACCCAACGGTCAAGATATGTCATATTGGTAGTAATATTATTATATTCACGTGTTATATGTTTCCTCTACACTAAATCCTCAAGCGAAAACCAACACATATAATATATCCAGTGCCCACCGACTTAGGGGAACGCAAGCTCCTTTGCTTTTCATGCAGAGTTTAGATGAATACGACAATGGACCCATCACATTGCAATCCCCGCATGTCTCATACGTATAGACGGGGCGGTACTGCGCTAGAAAGCGAACGCAGCACTGTCGCTGCTCTGTACTGCCAGCAGTAGTTGTGACGTAGATAGGAGTTTACTCGGCTGTGCTTTGTTCAAAGAAAAAATAGCTGATTGAGCTAGTTGGATAATTTTCCTGTGAGAGCGTGTGGAGGGAAGAAGTAATGAAACAGGAGGTGAACAGACGAAGGTGGAAGGCAGGACCAGACTAGGTTGGGCACAGAAGTGCCTAAATTCATGCTATGAATTACGTCAAGAAGGGCTCGTAAGACAAGAGCATGTCACCTCTTTCGAAACTCGTTTGCTTGCAATACTTAACTTTCCTTTTTTTTTTTGCTAAATAGATTACAGAGCACAAAGTAACGAAGCGATCGGCTTACGCGTATATATTTGGTGTTTTTTTTAAATGGTTTCTTCTAAAAAGTTACACGTTTGCGTGAGTGATACCGCTCGTTTAGATACCACTGTGGCGAAAAAGAAACCATTGCATGTGTTACTCGTTTGTGAAGGTTACCAGCAAAATCCCGAACTTTCGGCTGCCAGAAAGTAAAAAAAAAATTCCCAGCACTTTTCTTCTTTGAAAGGAAAACCCAATTTCGGCCTTCCCGAAATGAAAAATAATATCTAGAAATCCGAGAACGAACGACGCAGACTACCCATGCGACACCGAAGATTATGCTTACCGGTAACTGAAGATGTCGGCCCTGCTATGTGCAGGTTGTGCTTGTTCAGATCAGGCGTAGGAATCCAAGTGCAATTTCAACAACAACGACGGTGACGACGACAGTAGCAGCAACAAAAAGAACAATAATATTCAGATTATGACGAAGAAGCAGAAATACGTGCCAGTAAAGACGTCTGATAAAACAGTGCGCGCGTCCTGTGAAGGTCGATTACATCTGCACGGTAACCCATCTCCGCGTTGCAATCAGCACAGCTAAAGTTCGCTTCGACGTCTGCAGTTTACTTTGTTTTCCTTCTGTTTCCCGCGATGCCGGTAAAACAGACATTTCTCGTACAACTTCCGCACATTTTTTGCCACGCCATGACGAGGGAGGTCCCGGCACCGTTTTCCCGCATCGGACATAGCAAAAAGACCCACGTACCTTGGACCGACAAACGCGTTTCGATATGTTTCCGCCCGACAGCAGGAGAGATTACAGTAGCCTATATTTGGAAGTCATAACGAGTGCAAGTGCTCAGCCCAAAACGAATGCACAAATGTCACGCACGCTCGTAATGTCTCCCGATAAGCAAGGAGGGGGGGTCTGTCATCGATGCTGTTTCTCGAAGGACCCTTTTCGACTAGTCTGCACGGTACACCCGTAAGCTTGGCAGGGTTCCGGTATATTGATCTCTTGGCAGTAATGTATGTGCAGCTGTTTTCTTGCATATTTTGCGCAGGCACTGAAACGAAAATTTTTAGCATGTACGTAAAACCATCGAGCAATAATAATAATAAAAGAAAAGAAAGGATCAAAATATAAACAATGACCAAGAGTACAAATTAAGAGATATAAAACCAAAGGAGTGGTGTTCTCCGCTTACGTTTCAGCGCTGCTATCTTTAATTGTTAACGCGAGGCTTAAAAATGTAAAGATATTTTACCATCAAGCAGAGTATGCGAAGGAAGAACAGAAGTTATTTAGCAGAGTGCGGCATGCGATGTAATCTTTTCGTTTCCTGTTCTACATAATTCCACACTGAAGCAACAGAATGGACGTATGGAGCAATTCAATATATCGCAGGCAGCGTTATAGACATAAACTATAGACTATATTCTTTTGAATTCGTCATTCCGTGATCCGATCAGGAAGCACTTATACAAGGTTGCAAGAGTTCTCGTGCCTTTTACACAAGACCTAGAAACTTTTTTTTTCTTCACCGGACAACGGGATTTGCTTTGGCTACGAGATCTTTTGCGTTTCGAAGCACGCCAGGGGTTTGCGGGTTGCCTGCGCATGCATTCGCGCAATACGCTCAACAAGAAATGTGGAGCCCCATTGTTTATTTACTTTAAAATGCGCTTCGCCAGCGCGTCAACGAAATCCGCCCTCCCCATTTTTTTTTTGAGCTATATAAAACTAGAAGACCCCACGATTTGGCTGGTTGACCAGATACCGCTGTGGTAGCCGAGGACGACAAAGATTTTCGTTCATTAATTCGTTTACGCAAGCGCTTTCCGGCACGTGAACCTCACTTACAATGTATTGTGGACTCGCTAGTACGCTCTGTAGAGACTGGTCATTCACTGACGTTCCGTCTTACGTGTGTTCCACGTTTACTATTCGTTACGCGAGCAATACGGTTGCACAGACTGGGAAGCCTGTTTTCCTGTTTTACTATTCTCTATGTGTTGCAGTGCTAAGCACGACGAACTCTACAAACCTCCAAGAATCATGCACACGGTCGAGCGTCTAAGCGGCCTGCTAGGAATGTCGGATTAGCATAGTTAAGGGACTTCAACGTATTTACCGAATTTAACAGAACCGCCGTAATGCCGTGATTAGTGCGCTTTGTTGGCCGTACTCAACTGTCTGTTTGTATTCCTTTTTTTCTCTCAATGAACTCACGTATTTTGATGATGAGGTATAAGAGACAGGCGGAGAAGCCGACGAACCTGAGCCCCGTTTGGCTCAGCCTGGTTTACATGTAAGGTATATTTGCACTTTCCCCAGTGTATGGCAAGCTAGGCAACAAAGAGGGATTAATTAGAACATCCGACTTGGAAACAAGAAGGTCACCACTTTTAGCCACACCCGGAAACATGGATTTCGCAGGTTTCTGCAAACGATTTATTTAGACCACAAATCCACATATCGCCTCGGCTGTAGGCCAATTTATCTGGTAAATGAGTCGACCATTAGAAGCGTACTGGGTCATTGAAAGAAAAGCGTTTGACTGCAACTCAAAGCAGCCATAGTTTGGCACGACGACAGAGAGGGAAGCCTCGTGACGAGAATTTCAGAGACGGCTGAGACATACAGGACTAGGGTTTGAACCATGCCATGTGCGCCATTAAAGCTCTATGTTGCGGTGACGTCTTACGGCCTTGTGGATTACGATGGTGATTAAAATACGATGGTACGGAACGACAAAGAAGCCTAAAAGTTTCAAAAACTACGCTATAAGCTGTCCTGTTCTGCTCCTGAACGGGGAGGTTGCGGGTGCGTCTCCCGGCGCGTTTCAACAAGACTAATAATAAAAAAGAAGACACTCTTCTACCCAAATTTAAGCCCATGTTAAATAACCCGAGGTGTGCAGAAGGTAATTCGGGGCACTCTGCTTTGGCAACCCTTGAATAAGTATTGCTTTAGGACCAGTAAGCGTCAGAAATAAATAAATTAACATTAACATGCTCTAAAGGTATTCGCTGTAAACTTATCCCACGCGCACGCTTTTTTAAGTCCAATGGCATACACAACAAACTAGCAACATCAGAAACCCAGTTAAGAATGACTGAAATACACTGAAATGCCACTCTGCGGACTCCTTTCTGTTTCTATGCTTGATTGTTATTCGTTGACTTACATATTCTGTGTCTTTAATCAAGTGGCACGCAGTCCCATGACTATTAGTCCCGTCTCAAATGGGCCATCCGGAGGCACTTTTGTTCCATACTGTCTTGCCTCGTGGTAAAAATTGACTTCCTGACCACATGCGCTCGCCCTCCACTGTTTTAAAGCGCACGCTCCGGGACGGATTTTTGTGACTAAGTGAGCTTTTGTCGGCGACCTACGCAATAATTCGGTGCTGTGGTGTACGACTCGGCCTAGTAACCCCAACCAAAGATGCTTTTTTAAAACCGCCGCGTCTAATGAACTTCTTGGGTCAGTGATGCCAGTGCAACGCTGGCCCGTCGGAAAAAGCGCACGGAGTTTAACGAGCGGCAATTATTCACCCTTGGGAGCCGAAACTTTCGCAGTGTGGTGTTTCTGACACATCTGTAGTCCGCACATATGTTCTCATTCTCAGGCAAAAGGTCAGTCGTGTGAATAGAGGTCTTTCTCCTTGGAAAGTCTGCGAGCAGTGAAATAAATGACATCCTGGACGGAATGAGTGATCCAGAGCAGAGATCACCGGGAGCATAGTCACTGTCATTCTGTGAGGCGCAAGCTGGGAAAACTTGAACTTCGCACAGAAACAAAATCTATGCGGCTACCGCCACAGTAGTTGAGAAGCCTAGGGGGGGGGGGTGATGAAGGGGAATTTACTGATCATTTTGATAGCAATTATACAGATGCTCGAGGGCATTTGCACTGTTTGTGCCGTCGCCGTCGGCGTGACGTCCCGCTATCGATGCGCCGCTAGCGCGCCGACGGTTAGTGTCTTCAGAGACGCCGAGTGCGTTTGGCTGATAAACAAAAGAGAACAGAGAAAAAAACGACAAAGATGACTCACCGTCAACGCAACGCTTAGCACCCTAGGTACCGGAACCAGGGCAGCGTTCTGCCTTCTGCTGCTGGAAGAAGTGTTTGTGCACACTAGCGTTCGTGCTGAGCTGAGCCGAACGGGCAGTGGAGGTGCAGCTATACATTGTCTAATAATTCACTGGGCACTCAGTAACGCCGATGGCATCGCGTCGGTCTCACCTCGTGCACCATCGAGGGGTGATGCGTCTGACGCCAGCTGGCGTCGCTCCTGGTTTTTCGGCGTTAGGGCGAAGTTAATTAAGACACAGTTAGTTAACAGGGAGTTAATTAAGGCACTCGAACCTACGACGTTTGGTGGAAGTCGTACCCTCGACCTTTGACAGGAAAATACAAGTAAAAAAATTAGCAACGCATTCGAATTAGAATGTCAAGTAATTTAATGAATGTTTCTTGAGCGCGTGGGCTTCCGCCGTCACCCTCTTTGGCGTATGCTAACGTGGCTGTCTATTTTTTTTAAAACCACATTGACTGTTGAAACACATCATAGCACTTACCGCTGTGCGCCATGACTATTGTATTCCATTGCTTCCCTAGTGGCGCTCGTTTAGCTTCTTTTGACATGTGTGAAATGCGTCCCAGACATATCCTGCCCGACAAGTGAGTTCTACTACGCAACGCCGATAAGGATTCAGGTGCAAGCGGTGTAGAGAGGCAAGAAAAGTCAAAGGTAGAAATATATCGTATCCTGGCGAGACACTGACGATGGAGCGGTAGTGAACGACAGTAAAGCGGATAGGCAGGAGAAAGGCAAGATCAGGAACGGACACAGAACTTACTATAGGGTTGATAGCTGGGCGATCTCGCACTGGGGCTTTAATGCAAACTGTAGAACGAAACAAGAGGCTAGGTAAGAAAGCGAGCAGACTTGAATTTTCAGCGAATGACTGAGTGCCGAGGACACTTGCTTTGAGCCGTAAATTCGAGACTCGTTCCAAACTTCGTCTTTTGAAGCGTCTGTACACTCAGTCGTGTTTTACGAGGCTATATCGCGTCTACGAACGTGAGCGCCAGTGCAAAATGTAAACTGCAAAAGCACGGAAAGACGCCTTGAAGCAGGCAAGCTGAGCTCGTAATCTGGCACAGGCGCGACCGGTTTATAGTATGTAAAACATTCTGGAACATCAAGTTGTCATAGATGGTTTAATAATGCTCGAGGTGATGGATCTGGATATCAGTCGAAACAAGACAGAAGTTAATCGGAAGATTGAGCCTTGATGGGGTCAACAGGGGTTAAACCAAAGTGAACAGAAGTTCCGCAACAGTCATAAACATGATTGGTCAACAAGGGCTATCAGAAGTCAACGTTCTAACTAGGGCACCTGCGTTTGTTAGGGCGTAGGCAAGTCCACGTGTCGAAATGTGGCTCCAGCGACACCTGTATTACAATTGTTCATTGCGGAATGTCAGTGATATGAAAGAGCTCCTTTCAATCATGAATGACCTTAGGTCCTGCAAAACTTTATAGTTGGCCTATACGTAAACGGCAAGAAAATCTCCTACCCCACATGACTTGTTCCCGTTTGGGCATGGTCGAAGAATCCGTGATCTTTGCTGGAAAACTACCAACCAATCGTGACATTTAACGTGTTGCCAGTGCATATTAATAGTGCGCATACGCGTTTACATCAGTATCATAGTTGATCGCAATTACTGCACCAATTTGCGCTGTTCTTGGAGAGAAGGAAGGGGACTAAATACTTTCGCTTTAATAAGGCTTTCGTGAGCAAGGGTTAGAAAATGTCGTATCCTACGTTACGACTTTTCTTAACTGTATAACGATTAAAGAAGACACCGTGATGGAAACGTGACCGCGTTTTACAGGTATCTGAAAGTACATAACGCAACATGCACACCAGATGCGTAATCGAAGTAATCAGTCAGAAAACTACGCCGGAATTTCCTATACGCTGCACTATATATATACTCTTATTTGCGGCTTGCGTGTTTCCTGGTTGCCTCTCTCTGTTCGTTTCGCCTGTGCTTCTCGCCGTCGCATTTCAGAGTTACTTCTTATCTTATCCCGTACCATATCCGTGATATTTTATCACTATTCTTCCTGTCATGAAAACGCAGATGTTGGTGCAGGGACAATTGCGGTTACTAAACGGAATATGTAAGCTCACACCGCGCCGAAAACCGATGATTGTGTATCAATAATTGGCTCACGTAAAAAAAAGGAAATAAATTAAGAAAGGATCATACCCCTACCTTACTTGTTTTTTTCTTTGTTCTTTTTATTTTCTTGCAGCGTTTACCCCTGAATTTCGTGTGAAGTTACTCAAGAGTATCGTGAGAAGTTAACGCGCACAGCTTCTTACTTTAAACTGCATTCATAAATTTCACGCTTTGAGTCGCCAGAATTGAAATGCATCTTCCTCGTAGACTTAAATATTTATGAATATGTTGGTATATTATCTACATTGCGCAGAAGCCGCCATGGTTGCTTAGTGGCCATGGTGTTGGGCTGCTAAGCACGAGGTCGCGGGATCGAATCCCGGCCACGGTGGCCACATTTAGATGAGAGCGAAATGCGAAAACACCCGTGCATTTAGATTTAGGTGACCGTTCAAGAACCCCAGGTGGTCCAATTCTCCGGAGTCTCCCACTCCGGTGTGCCTCATAACCAGATCGTTGTTTTGACTCGTAAAAACCTATAATTTCATTTTAATTTTTTTTTACTTTGTAGAAGACGCAACGGCCAGTTCTTTAATACTGCCGTATCTGTAAGTTATCTACTCCAGCACTTAATTCTTGCTGCTTCTATATGCAGAGTGCATTGTCAGTGTGCTATTTAGAAAATCATGGAAACCATGCTACTCAAGCTTACAGTTACCACAAGTATTGCAAAGTTTCATTTGTTCCTCCTATTTCGTTAAACATCCAACGAAGCAATAGAAAAGAACCTTTCTACTCAAATGAACGGCCTTCATTGCGCATATATGGCGTACCTGTCGCTAATCCTAATCGCCACACAGTGGCGCTGAAGTCGTGGACGAAGGTGCGAGCTGTGTCGATGCTAGCGCAAGCAAATAACTTTGTTTTTATTTTCTTGGAATTTGCCGCGTAATTTGCGTAAACATCCATAAAGCAGGGTTACTAAAGTGCAACGCTCTGATGAGGTTTTCCTTCTTTTGTTCTTTGAAACGCGTACAACAAAACTTGAGCAACGAAAGGACAAGCTCGGCACAGAATACTGAGCGCCCAATTCTGTGAGTACCAAAAACGTAGATGAGACTATTAGCTGGCTTTGGTGCAGATTGCTGAATTGCATTATAGTTCTATGCAGTGTCGTACAAAAAAAAAAGTGGCCCGAAAAATGTACAAAAGTACTCGCACGTTAGACTAACTTCCTCGAACGAGATTACACCACCTGCTCGTATAAAGCAGGTAACTTCCTCGCAATTTTTCAGCCGGCAAGCTTCACCTGCCCACCACTCCGGCTTCAGCTTAACTTTTAATACACTAATCAGGACCAAGATTATCGAGTATAAGTTGAAAAAATGAGATAATTCATTTATTGCCCCCAGAAAGCAAAACGTGGAAGAAATTTGCCCGATATGCCGAGCACGTGTAGATTCCGGGCAAGTGGCTCTATCGTGTACAAAACACACGCATGCGCGCGCGAAAGAATGGCACTACTCTCAGGAAAGCACAAAAACAAATTGATACGTGGTGCCATTTCTCGTATAAAAATAGAACAGAAAGTAAGTGCGCAAGCGTTACCCGTATACTGAATTCAATTACTTCAGTAACAAAGAAAAAAGATCTGAATTCCGCTGAGTGCCACGTGTAACTTGCTTTGATTAACCTCGCAGAAAGCATAACCTTGTTCAAAGATAACAGACCATGAAATCTCCCGGAACTTGCATCAAAGGAAAGAAATTCCGAGTCGACCGCCGCACACCTGAGCTCAGCTGATTTGGCGCATAACTGAAGCACACTGTGGTACGAATTAAAAAAAAAAGAAATCAAGCTTCGAGCCAATTACCCTTGTGCTTTGGCAAGAGTTTGAAGCGAGCTAACTCTAAAATAGATGAATCAACGAACCGTTATGAAGTACGTGGAATTGTAGTGCATTAGCGATGTCGAGTGCGTGGTAGCTAATTAGAGACGATGACAGATTCGAAAGTTGGGTTTAAGATATTCCACGCCCGACTTTCTCTCCTTTGTTTCGAGCGTAAAAAGAAAGAAAGCTTCAATGGGGCGTAATTCCTTTATTTTCGCGGGGAAAAAAAAAAACATCCTGCATTCCGCCTCAGATTTTTGATGCCGTTTGCTGCGTGAACGAGATTTTGCGTTCGAGTACTCGGGTGAGCAGGAAAGTAATGGAAGGTTTTGTGTGTGGAGGGATAGCTTTTCTACGTTAAGGTTGTTCAGAAGTATTGAGGACTTTACTGCCCCAGTTTTGTACACGCTAGTCGCGCTAAGCGATAGTTAGGCCACGGTGAAAGCCATTCGGGCGACGTTATTGATATTTCCTTACTTCCTTTAGTTTAGGGCAGCATCAAAGGCCCCATTTCAATAACGTTATTATATTCAGCGAGTTCGGAGAGTACAGCTTGTTAGCAATAAAAAACAGGCAACAAGAGAAGTCGCAACAAGGTATACAACCAGAAATTTTTAGCTATACACAAGTATGAAAGCCCTGCTTTAGAACTTCGTCGTGTTGCTACCAATCGTGCAGGCCGGGGCGCAAACTCTGCATCACCTACTGCATTTACTCGTGTAATACCCACACTTATTTTTCCTCTTTTTTTTTTCCGGGTGCGCGCCTTGTACGAGGCAGGCTTATGGCTACTCGCTGAAGTCTCTAACTTCCTTCAGAGAGCTATGCAAATGAATGCAACCACTCCTGACCGACTATGAACACGTTTACGATCCACATCAATTTTTAGGACGCCGACGTGTGCCACCTCGTAGTGGCTTGTGGGAACTAATCAGCCTGCGAGTACGCGCGTCGCTCTTAGAGAATTTTCTTAGAAGATTTTCGCTCTCTAAAGTAGGGATGGGGGCCTTACACGATGGTAGGCCTTAGATGAGTAAACACGGTATTCTGGTTACTTAAGACGTTGTCGTGTTCAACGATGCCGGAAAAGCTATCGTGACTAAGAACCTGACTGAGAAAATCGACCAGTGGGCTTGAAGATTATTATGCCTTAAAAAACTTGGTTCAGTGCATCCTTAATTCTCAGTAAACTTCGAGGCTCCAATCAACGATGTTGGAGGCTTCCGGCATGGCAGTTATGTAAACCCGATATGGAGCACGGGTCGATAAAAAACAACATAATCTGCGTCTTTCGTCATATTCAACCGTGTCGTTGTCTTCAAGATCATGTTCAATGTAGCAAAAGTTCTTTGCGGCATGAACCTGTTCCTTGCAAAAGTGGCTTCGAATGCCAGGACTGCCAAGCTCGCTAACACTTGCGGACTGAAACTTTGGTTGCAAATGGTGGTGGCGGCATATCTCGCTTTCTTATTGAAAGCTTGAAAGCAATAGCGACTCTTACTGATCTTTTTCCTCTCTTTCTTTTGCTTTACGCTTGTAGCTCCTTACGCGCATAACCTTTCACCTATAGAACTGCGTGGATATTTGAACGTTAATACGAATCGAACGCAATGCATCTGTTTCAGGGTGAAGTACAGGACACAAGGTTGTGATGTTCAATTTCTTCGAACATTCGGTTACAGCCAAATACACAGGGCTGCTGCCGTTGTTCCAGTGTGCCCACAACGGTAATGTATCATACGCCTGGTTCATATACCGATAAGACTGTTGCAATATCCGCTGTAAGCGAGCCAACGTCTAGGCAAGGGGTTACTTGTTGCTAACTTGTAAGTGGCTCGGTCCAGTAGACTTCCAAGAGACTTCAGTTTTTTTAGGACAGATGGCGTGCCTAGCGAGTCTTCTCAGCGAAATAAGTTATGAAACGTAGCACATGGCCAAGTTTTTATCTTTCTTACATCCCTGCTGCTGTTGTAGAGATGATGCGCATCATCTACACTATTACTGTCGTTCCGCATAAGTTTAAGTGGCACACTTTGTAAACATGCTGCGCCACTTGTAAAAGCCTGCGTGGTACGCAATGAAGGTGTTACACTTAATTAGTTAAAGTTATGAGGAATGATATTAGCAGCGATATAAAGTATCTGCGTTAAGGAGCTCCATGGAAGAAAGTATATTTGTTCCACAGAGTTTATACTTTATAATAAGAGCAACACATTTTCTTCCTTTGTCTTTTTGCGAATGCGGTCCAGTTACTTATTTGGATCGAGAATAAGAGTGTATTGTAGAAGGCGACTTGAAGGTAATGGAATGCGCGACCTGAAACGGAAGGAATGCGCCTTTTCTTCACTGCGACCAAACAACGCAACTTTTGAGCTCATTCTACTGTTATGTGTGCCGTTCTTTGACCTTTTTCTTGCGCCACAGTGCGAAAGCATATAAGCGGTGTGAGGGGATGCGCGTTCTTCTCTAAGGCTGGTAAATATTCGGCAATGTAAAAGGCCCTAGCGGGGTGTCACGACCCGGGACACACGAATTAGACTGGTCTTCGGACTAGCTCGAAGAACAACGCCTGCTAACGTTGCCTTTCACGGTGCCTCCATCCTCTCGAGGAACCCCGTTATTTTTATAGTACTTAGCTTTCCATGAGAACCAACCGCGATTCTTCGTGTTTAGCCGTTTTTGTTCGCCGATCCCGAAGGTGACGGAGCCTAACGCAGCGATAAGAAAACCACGTGGTGGTACCGTTGATAAAGGGGGTGTTCACCCATTCTTCGTTTCTTTTTTTTTGGCAACAAGTGTTTTGTAACGCTGTCATTCAGACGCTGCACTCCAGTCAAAGACGCTGCCGTTCGAGACGCAGCGCGTCTGGTAGAAGTCGCTCGAGGCGCGACCTCCTCGAGCGGCCAGTCGCGCGACGATTTTGCGTGTATTCGCGAGCTTCTTTCACGCTCGGGAAAAAAAAAACGCTCTTATGTAGCACGTACTGAGCAACGGATAGTTGTATCGCGAGTTTTTCGTGTTGCTCTACAATGTTCTCATTGGCACCTTTCCTGTAATTATAATATTTGAGAAGTTGATTCATTAATCAGGCCTAATGGTGTAATTAGGTGCAATCCAAATAATACTCTCAGTATCTGCAAGCGACTGGAAGCACCATAACCTTGGTTCTGTCCAGCTACGTGGCGTTTGCTTATCTTTAGACCTTGGTGCATGCTAGTTAGAACACCCTGCAAAATGTAAAAACCCGACACATATATTATGGCGCCCGCTCTCCTGCGCCACCTGTCGGTGAAAGCGCCCAACTTTAGCTAGTCTTCTCTAGTTTGGAGACGTGTTCATGCACATCTCATTTTCTTTGAAGGTGTTGCATATAATCTGCGGCGGGTGCAAAAGCTGGGCGAGCCGATGTGGCTGGTGGTTCGCTGTGTTCTCGCGCTCCTTACGTAAGCGGTTGCGTAACCAAAATTTGAAGATGCGTTGAAGCATTCGCTCGCCGCAGCTACTGCCGCTCCTCGTCTCGTCTCGTCAGTGTTGTGATGGGAAGTTTCCGCGGCCATTGAATGAGATCTGATCAAGTTTTCCTGTGCGCCCGCGACAGCATGCTCGCCAACTTAATTAGTAAGCGAAAGTTTGCTGCAATATATTCGGCCGATAAAACTTACTTCGTGTAGTTGCCTAGCACTTTACTTCCGCCATCAATGCTTCACCATTCGGGCGAAACTGCGTCTTTTTATTGCTTTTGTTAAGGAAATTAAATAAAAGGCATGCACTTCCACCAAATTTCCTTCCACTGGTTTTTGAGCGAGTTAAAATTTCGCGATGTGCTTAGAAATATCCACAAAAGCTTCCTAACTATTCCTGGGCAAACTAATGAGGACATTTAAGAGGAACCTTTAGCTCTGGTGCTCCTATCAAAATGCATGCTAAAGTAGAATTCGTTTTTTCTCAGAAAACACTGTACCAAATTTGACGAGGGTTATTGCATTTAGAAGAAGTTAAAATTTAGTGACTGTTGCGTTTGAATTTTCGATTTACGTCGTAAATTTAAAAAAAATTGGCAAGAATTGAGATTTTCAGGAAACGAAGCTATCAACACTACAACGCTGTAACTCAGCAAGAAACAAAGATATCGCAATTCTGTGAATTGCATATGATAGTGCAATTAAAGCGGGCAAAACTGATGTGTTACACATTCGTCTAAAAATTCACTAATATGGAAATACAGCTTTTGCAGAACCCTTGTAACCTAGGTAATAAATTCACTCAAGATACAGATTGACGTATCGAATTTGTATGCTTTGAATGATCTAATGAATGCCGTTTACAGAACCGCGATATCTTTTCTTGACGCAGACCTATTAAGTTGTAAACTTCGTTCTTCTATTATTTTTTTCAAACTTTAGAATTTTTCAAAATATTTTTCAAAATTTTCAGCCGCTATATCGAAATTTCGCTTCCAACAGTCACTAGAATTTAACTTTTTCTCTCAAATATTACAAATGTCATTAAAATCTGTCGAGGGGTGATCTCAGAAAAACGTTCTTGCGTTTTACATGTGTTCGAATAGGCCACGTCGGAGTTGGGCCCGAGCTAAAGCTTCCTCTTAAGGTAGCAAACGCGTACCGCTGCCTCAAGGCATGGTTCCATCAGCACCATGTAACCAGGACTCAGGAAGAATATGGGGTAGTTTAACCTCTTACTTATTACGCATTCACTCGGCAATCATTAGAGACAGAATAGCATACCCTGCTCCTCTGCTACGTGAAATACGCTGTAATCTAGAGGAACCAATTCAAAGATTGCTGGCCAGGAGCTTTCGCATATGTCTTGCCGTTCTGCGCGCATCTCCCAGCGCTTTGGTAATTGCCGAGTCCCGCCAACCAACTTTTCATGCACTAAGATTTGCCGAAACTTGACGCTTGTTTCGTTTGGCTACACAACACGGTAATCATAAACTATGCCAAGACCTTCAGGATAGAACCTTTGTCTGCATACATGAAGAAACACGGCGGTGCAAAAACCTACTTCCTGCTTACGAATACTGGCCTACTTGCGCAACTCATCCCGCGTGGCGACTAGCAATTCTAGAAATAGTCGCTTCAATTCCTGGCGTAGACGGCAAATGTGATATGTCCGTAATTGAGATAAAGTAATTAACTTTATCACATCTTTATATTAGGTACGTAAATCGCATTCACGTGCAAATGCATGGATGATGTGGGAAAAAAAGCTCTACATTTGCGTTTTATAGACATGCATACCAAGAAAAAAGAGCGTATAAGCTTTACAACCTACAACGTCCACAACTGAAGAACGTTACGCAATACTTGCTGCTTTACATTACATATGTCAGCAGTCAGAACCACTTCGCTGGTTAATTCATAGTGACTCAGAAGACTCAATGATGTGCTTAAAAGAAATCAACTTAAGTAAAGCAAACAGCACATTGACATACGAAATACAGAAGGCGTAAGCCATAGCGGAAGATATACGACATGACGTAACTTTCCAGTGGATTCCAAGTCACTGTGAAATCATGAGGAATGTAACAGCTGATCACGTGGCAAGTGCAGCACATCAAGAGAATGAATCATCACTACTTGCTCTTGCGGCGAGGTGATGCGCAATGTCTATTCAACAAACTTTGCGTTGGACTGTCCAAGGATACTTGTGTCATACATGATGCGCAGAACTCTCAATTGTATAATATAGATCATGGCATAGAATTCAATATTCTGTTTAAAGTAGCCGATCTGTTGAAACAACACTTAATAGGCTTCGACTAGACACTGGCTATACTAAAAGCTTCCTGTGTAGGAAAAGAAAAATTAACAGTGCTACATGCTCATGTGAAGAGGCTGAAGAAGACGTAGAACAGCTTCTTCTAGACTGTAAAAATAACGATTCTCCCCGCAAGAATCTCACGAAAAAATTACATGGCTTGGATAGACGGCCGCTATCCTAAGGAAAACTTTTAGGTCCATGGCCAACCGAAAAACTTCAAACCATCGCTGCGCGCCTTAGTAGAATTTTTGGAGGAATCAAAAATATCACAAAAATACTGAGTCATACAGCAGCTATAGCTCGCATTGTTATTATTACAGTGCACCGTTAATTAGAGTGCGGCATTCAAGTGCCCAACATCTTCTGTGTGAATATCTTGGTTCTGTGAACATTTATGCTGTGTGAACGCATGTGCTGGGTGAGAGCATTTCGGTTTTTTGAGTACTTATGCTACGTGAACACTTCGGTTGCGCAAACATTTATTTATATTGCAGTACTGAGACTTAATACGTGAATGTTCGTTCAGGTGTTTATTTGTCCAGTTTGGATATTGTTTACGTCTTTCCGACGATAACTATCACGCAAGAGAATAGGAGTAGCCTGCGCGACACATAGACGCCAACCTATCCTTAAGTACATTTAATGATAATAACAAAAGAATACATCCTATATAGACCACTTTTCATTGACTATCTCCCAAGCCTCCTATAGTGGGCCATTCGCGGAGATAGTGCAGTCTGGCAAAATTGGGCGATATGGGTTGCGGGGCAGCTATCCCAACAGTTTTAGGCTACAGTGTCTCCGAGATAGGCCCACGGTAGGGGACTAGACACATACCCAATGCGGAAGAGTGCTGGTAACGCGCTAAGACTTTCTATTTAAAATATCTTCGGATAGACCGGTGCTCTAGCCGGTTACGGACTACCCAGTGGCCTGTGTGGGAGGGAAAACGGCTACACAGATAGAAACAAAGAAACATACCGAAAGGTGCGTGAAGTATGTTATCGATGCTAATCACATTAAAACAAAACGTATACACAGTAAGAAGCGGCTCAGTGATGAACGGCGCAACTAGCCATCGAATAATTTTCGAAGCGTCCGGATGTTTATGTGTTGATGGCGCATCCTCATAGCGAAGCAGCGTCAAAACCACGTCTCGATGAACCGCTCAGGATGCGTTCATGCTTTTGATACCCGTGTTTTGACACAGCTGTCACTCCTAGCAATATTGTCTGGTAGACCTATAGCTTTCACCTCTAATGCAAGCTTTTAGCTCGAGAAGTGCCTGTCAAGCTGCTCTTTCTGAGCACCACTATAAATTTTTCAGTCCTTCCAAAGGGGAGTCTTGTTCCTTATAAGTGTGCTCTAATGAGACCGGCTTTGAAGTGAAATTTGGCTGCAGATAAAAAGGAAACAAATAAAAACATATTCCTTGAGCGTTGCTAATGGCCCATTTTGGGTCACTAAGGTGCATAAAAATGTTTCACGTATGTTCCTGCTATTAGCACTGAAATTTTAAGCAAACGCCGTGGGCAGTGTGTTAGTGAACAAGATCGCGTGACACATTTCTTCCAGAAACATGCCCATCAAGATCACAAATTGAGCAGCTGAATTTTTTCTTTTATTATTACTATAGTAGAGGTGTCCTGTCCATTTAATACGAGTACTTTATTGTTTTTATTCGAAAGTGAAGTATGCTGCGATCTAAAAGGAAACAACAATGTTATTTAATTTTCGACCATTAACATCTTAGGCATGTCATGGATGTCCGTATATGTTTGCTTAAATAATCGCTGTCGGCCGCGCGCTAGTGGGCCCAGTCATACGACGCATTTTTTTTTCCTTAATGAAGTTTTTAACCAGCTGCTCCTTTATTCTTTCCCAAAATTAAACTAAGATACAGCTTTATGAAATAATTTATCTTTTTCCTGTATCTTTACTCATCTGTTTTAAATTTATTTGCAGATTTTGAGCGCATGCAAATTTGAATCCTTTATTTTCAATTAGACTATTGTACATTGTGGAAGCAGTTATTTATTTTGACATTTTTCTACAGCTCCGCGCGAACATAAATATCCGTAAGGTTTCCATTCACGCACGGACGTGTGCTTATATCATCACGTCAGCGAGTAATACGATAAAGATTGAAGAGTGACGCGGTTATCGTGTTCTTACATTCAGTTGGGCGTTTTCTATCAGACAAGTCAACTATTGACTACGAGTGTTATCGGGCCGGGAACGAAAAATCCGAGGACGCGTAAGCACTTCTTACGAGTTGTGAAGGCGAAAGCAGTAATGTCCATTAGAACGCCGCTGAGTGGTACTTCGAGTTGTGAACTCCTCGCGGTCAAGCGAGCGCTTTGACATGCTTGGCACGTTTTGATTTGACATTACCGAGGCGTAGTTATAACGGCCGAAGAGCTTGCGCGGACAAGGAACCCGCGGATAACACAGGCTTCCGAGAGGGGAGAGCGAATGTGACGTGGCGTCGCGGCGATGCCCTCTCCCCTCACGAAACGCCTGGCGCGCTCCTGCGGCAGCACCGGTGCCCTTTCGCCCGTTCGGCTCCGTCGAGGCGCCTTCGCGACGTGGCGCCGCAGCCAAAAGAAATTTTAACTGCCGTTTCGCTACTGTAGACGACAGAAGCCTGCTTTTTCTCTCCAGGAGCCGTGTGGGGTTTTCGCAGCAAAATTAGGCGGAACGGGAACTGTCCAATACATGCGTAGCATTATATGGCGCTCGGCGTGGTGCGGAATGTGGTATGCGCGGGCATTTTTGGCCTACGTTTAACTCCTCCTATTCACGTATGGCGTCTGTGGAACGGCGAAAGCGTAAGAGCTTGTAGAACGTTTTGCGCCGGAAAGCTTAATTGTTTTCGAGAATGATGTGTCGCTTATCACTGTACTCCGGATGTCAGCGATATATATATATATATATATATATATATATATATATATATATATATATATATATATATATATATATATATATATAATATCTTTGCATCAGCGCCCGACGAGTAGAAAAAGCAATCTCATCAAACATGATAGTACCTTCAGCAACAGTATCCTATGTAACAGTACTCAGCCAATTGCAGCGAAACGAAGCCGCATATAGTAGACAGGAGGTTCAGTTCACCCGAAATGCAACATCCGTTCTTTTATCAGTGCCGCCACTTCACACAATTGACAAAAAAAAAAGTCGTGCGCAGAAGTACATACTGTAGACTCTCGGGTACCAGATATATACGCGAACAACTTTTGCGAATATTTTACACTTAGTTAATGGAACGGCGTGGAGCATGAAATCACAAAATACCTGGAAAGTCTTTTGACATATTCGAACATTTTACATTAAAAAATTCAATTCACGTAACAACAGATATGCGATAATAGGTTCCAGAGAAGTATGAGCTGTTGTCCTGAAGAATGTTCCACATACCTGAACCTACAACTTGGAAGATGAAATACGTCCGACATTTCTCAATATATTTAAATATGGTTCCAGTTGCAGGTGAGTGAAAGGATCTTCTAGTTAATAGGTCGGTGGATTTTGTTGCCCGTGAGTAGTTGTTGACGAATTAAAAAAAAATAAGTTTACGATTATACATTTAACGCGGTTCGTTTTGCTTTGTGATTTCATGTGGAATGTCGTTCTATCAGTAAGCAGAAATTGTTTGCAAAATAGTGGACTTGCTAGGCTGAACTTTAATGGAACTACATTAAAAGCTTAGGGGCCATTTCGTCCGTCTATTTATGCAATAGCGTGCGCGCCATCTTGATATGCATCTTTGAACTATGTTGATGGACGCTTTGAGTGTACAAGCCTTCGTGTTTCTTCACTAGTAATGGTTCTGCGTTCCTTACTCTGCTGGTAGATGACGTTCTTCGCCGAGATCAAGATTCGGATCGTGTGTTGCCGTTTGTCCAATTGATCTTTCTGCAGCTCTTCGCCTGGTGGAGGTAGCCAGTTGACAAAAATAGCCACGTTTTTGTTCAGAGCGCAGTCGTCGGTAGCTAGTCCCAGTTCCAGCAGGCGCATCACGCAAACGTACGTGTGCTATACCGCGTAATCTCAAGAGTTTGCTGCGCGCTGTAGCGTGGATTTAATTTCTTCAGGTCCAATTTCTGCCATAACACACGTGCGCACTGCTGTGAAGCCTGTAGTATACCCGGCATCAGGCAAGAGGACGCCTAGTTGACAGGGTCGTTCGCCGACATTTAAACGAGCCTTGCTTGACCGCCTTGGTTGCCTGCCGATTAATTGCGCTTGATAAAGAAAGGTAAGCGGGTTCACATACTAGACATTGAAGGTTTTCGCGGCTAACATTCTTGTAGAGAGAGACAGAAAGAGACAGAGAGAGACAGAGATGCAAATGACAGAAAAGCTGGGAGGTTAACCAGAGTTAAAACCTCCGGTTTGCTACCCTGCACTAGGGGAAGGGAAAGTAAAGACGGAAAGAAGAGCGTGATAAAAATAAAAGCGTGAAAGAAAATATGAAAAGGGATGGAATGGCCCGGGATAATTATAGTCTTTCTAATAGGCCACTGTCACGTAAAAAGGTCAACAAAGCCTTGACCGACTTTAGTTTCGACGTCAGTTCATCTCGGTGACATTCTTGTAAGTGCTGCACCTGCTTTGCCGAAACTTGCCAAGGATTCCGACGCGCCCTATAGGCGTTTGAAGAAGAAGAGAATTCTGTGTTCATTGAAATCGCTTCTCAGCACATCTGACGTCGAGGTTGCAACTGTAGTGGACGAATAAGCGATGGCTATAATGAGTACCTAAGTCTCGGCTCCTGGCATAACACGGTGGACGTTTCACAGGGTGTGACATCGTTGTAACTACAACGAGATGTGCAAGTCGAACGCCAGTTCTCGCAACTGCTAGTGTTGCGGTGAATACTCGTCAGGAAATGTCGAAGTTAAAAGTGATGGTTTTAAATCTGCGGACGTGGTGTGGTCACTGCTATAGGCGTTTACAATTTAGGAACGTAGCGGCAAACTACTCCGCTATCCGACTCGAATAACAATTGCGTTCTCTCGCTTACATGACGTCACGGCGGGGATAAATTTCATTGAGTATTGCGGTTCAGAGAAGCAAATTTTGGATTCCCAGAAGACCGGAGCAGGGGCAGTCACATGGGAAGATGGTGCACATGCCTTAGGGTTCGCCGTGTATGTAAACTGATCACACTATTAGAGTGCCAAAGGCTAAGGACTCCTCCATCAAGAACCTGCCCTGTACTGGTCTACCAGTGTTGGCCACATTGATCCGACAAGTCACGTGCAGTTATATAAGCTCACGTGCCATTGTTTCCTTGGAAGAGGAAGCTTTAACTCGGGGTCAGCTCCGGTGCTGCCTACAGAAATACATGTAAACTGTAAGAAATCGTTTCATGAGAGAACCGCCTGACTGATTTGAATGATATTTATTGCATATATAAGAAAAAAAAAGTCAACTCTGGTAACTATAGGAAGCGAAATTTTGATTTAAAAGCTAGAATTTCTACAATCTAAAAATTGTCTTAGATTGGTGAGATTAAAAAAAATTGAAGCAAAAAATTTCCGAATTGATGACTCTTTCCTTATAGAGATATTGCCATTCTGTACACTGCATCCTTTAGATAATCTAAAGCGTAGAAAGTTAGTATGTGAATTTATAGCTTACATGAATTTGTTACTGTGCTTACAAAGAATTTAGAAACGTCCTGCTCACAAATTACTATTATATGTGCAGGCGGTGGTATATACATAACTTTTGTCCGGCATACGTGCATTATTATATGCAGCTTATAGAATCCTAATATCTTCTTTCATTGCTGAGTTAGAGTGGTCAACTTGATAGACTTCTTGATTTGAAATTTCTAACTTGTTTATGAAAAGAATGGCACCCTAAATAAAATATCGGATTCCGGCAATCGTTAAACTATAACCTCATATTTTAAATGTAAGAAACCTAATCAAATTTGGAGTATAGGTTACGGACGAAAATGTTTCCCCTCTTCTCATCTATTTAGCAGGAGCCTCCAAGATGAAGTTTAATGTTAGGACCCCATTCATCCTCCTGAAGCAGGTAACCAAGGGCGATATTCAAACGATCACTACAGGAAGACGCAATGCCGCATTGATGTGAATCTCTGCAGTAACCGAATGGAGCTCACGTACGCACTTGTGAGGGTTACAATGAACATACGGATGTATTCTGAAGTGTCCGTCTAGTTACCGAAAATACAGCGATTCATGACAGAGGAGGAGAAATCTGCAGCAGCCGACGACCAGCCGCCTTTATGTAAGTTTCCGTGAGAATTCAGTGATCCGCATTTGTGTTACAGCATTAGGTAATTATTACCTGTAGAAATTCTTGTGATCTTTTTGGATTACAGTTAGAGGGGCTTTTGCTGAATGTTTGCCAACAGTTTGCATAAAGCTTCGGCATTTTCTTTTTACAGCGACGCATATATGGGTAGAGTTCCGTGCATTTTCATTCTAGGTGAACAAAAACTATCATCATCATCATCAGTGGCTAATACTCCCGTAAGCAAGCGAAAAATGCAATAGCTCATAGCCCCGTAAGGCAGAGGCTACACTCACTCAGGTTGTAGCTACAATCACTCAGCAAAGTGAAGCCGACAGTCCTTAAATTCTTTCTAATCACGTATACAACATACAGAACAGCATGTCGAAAAATATCAATAATGGCTCATACCCCAGTAAGCGAGCAAAACATACAATGACTCATAACCCCGTAAAGTTCACGGCTACTCACTTTGCGTGAATTAACTGCGATGACGCTACCCCTGTTCTCGTTGCTGGGGATTTTAATGTGGAGGCGTCGGTACCGAAAAGGGAGCGGTTTACGCGTTCCGTGTTGCAGAAATATCTCTTGCGATGCCACACTGATCCAACCCAAGCGACTACCCAGCGGCGTACGTGCATCGATTTGACGTGATCAAAGAATGTGATTGCAGTCGCGAGTGACATAATAACAACCGATCAAGACAATAAATGAGTTCATACCTTTGTTCAAAATTGCATGTCACCTCTGTGTCGTGTGCTGAACAGTTTCACTGGTCAACCACTTTCACAGTAAAATGGCACATGATTTTTTGGTAACAACGTTAATACGCTGCGACGACCAAGCACCCTTCCTTAAACTTAGTCTACCGTTGTTCGAAGACATCTGTATCTGCGCGTAGTGTCCTGAGACAAAATACCTAGGCGGCGCTCTATCAACTTCCTAAGTATCTTGCTCAGCATTAATGAAGCGGTCACTAAACAGAATTGCTATACCTTTATGCCTTCTACTTTGTACCCTCATGCCGTCAGGTCCTTTTCTTAAGACAGGCTTTCTGTCACGTCCTACCTTTTATTTCACTCAAATAATCAATCACTCAATCAATCAATCAGTCAATTTTTCTTTAGAAAGTAAGAGTTGAACAACAACGAGATTAAGCTGATTGGTCTAAGCACAATCAATGCATTCGGCAGTATATGAAGCTCAGTTCGACGGAAGTCAAGTAGACAAAACCTGCTCATGTTCACACGCTGTAGAACTTTCGTTTGTTTCAACGTTTAACTTGAATTACCACGGACGGTATATGCGCTATCACAACGCTTTTATTTTCTTCTCTCTCCTTCTTACCTGTTCTTCCCCTTTCCCACTCCCCAAGTGTAGGGTAGCCTACCAGGCACCTTCTTGGTTGACCTTCCTACCTTTTCCTTTTTGTTTCTCTCTCTCAGCCAGCCACACGGAATCGATCAACTGCATTGATTTTTGTCCATGTGCTCCGTAATAAACAACACTTTGCATGTGATTGACCATTCTGCATGTGATATCTCCATGTGATTGACCATTCTCTTTTGCATAATTTTCGTACCTCCTCCTCATAGCATACTTATGAAAGCGTCTTCAGTAACCAACATGAACAGTTCTTGAGTGTGCTCGGCTGTATCTGAAAAAACAACAGCAACAGTATGAAAATAAACAATGAAATTGTTTTTCATGCACACGCCACTAGGTCATAGCACCAGATAATCTGTCTCGTGCCGAGCACAGTCCTTATATATTGTCGCCAGTTAAAGAATAATCGTGTCAAGGATGCACAAGCATGAGTGCATGCGAACGCCATAACATAACTTTATTTAATACAAAGGCAAGCGCGTTACAGCTACTTCAATGAAAAAAAAAAAGAGACGAAAGCACTCCTCTACACTTAGTGGGACGATGGACCAAGCTCCTTGGCGGCAACCTGTTGATTCCCCTGACAGTAATTAATGTATTATGTGCAGCTAATACTAGTGTCTTTGTCAAGGAATCATAAAACCCTTTCTTTGTGATTCTGAACTCATAACGAGTAATTAATTAAGGGGTAATGAGGCATCTACCCAATCGTAGCGATTGCTACAAAGGAATCCTTTGTAGCAATCGGAGGTTTCCGCAGAATAATTACGTCCTAACGAGTAAGCCTTGAAATAGTACGAAAAATCGCGGCACCATAGAACTGCGGGTAAAGTAACTTTATTTGCGTGTTACTTAAAAAAAATACCGAACAACTGGTGTCAATTTGTTCTCAGCTGCGATAAAGTAAACGAAAAATAGCAAACAAAACATTTCATTAGGTTGATCTGTTTCAAAGCACCATCAATGTACTTAATATTAAAGAAAACTTCAAGTTCTCTATTTTTACGTGGTCTCCTGCGAGCAATAGGCAATTGTACAAGGGCAGTTGCTGGAACTCAACTATTTTTCAGAGTTCGAAAGCATCGTGCTAGCTGTGGGATTTGCAATCGCATATACCTATCGAGTTCACGGCACGCTCAATAGCCTCACATAATGGTAGGTGACGTTACCTTCCTTCGGTATAACTTTTCCAATTGCCTAACATTTCTTTGAACAGGAGTGCCATTATTTATGCGTCTATAGTGGAGATGGCGAAAAACAGTCATCGCAATATTTCCTCAACTTATCAATTAAAGGACCCATTTTTCTTACAATATGAGAACAAGGTATACGCCATTTCCTGCGAAGAGTATTACTAACTTCATGCTAAAGGTTTGCATGGTTCAGGTGACAAAGGCGGGGACACCGACGCCCAAACCCAAAACGTACAACAGCCTCGCGCTATTCTTTGTAAGTTGCGCAGGTCTCGTGTCCAGATGTCACTGCCCACTCAACATGACCTAACGTAATTTGACAGCCGCGCGGCATTCAGCGCCAGACCATGCCATCGCCTACTACCCCCTGCCTAAGCCGGCCTTTCAGAGCACAAAAAAGTATCTGCAAACTTACCGTAGTCTGCTTGGCCAACGATTCCGGGTAAACTCCAAATCCAAGTGAGTGCGATTAAAGCGATACTGCGACAACAAACGCCTCGCGTGAATTGAGAACTCGTGGCCATTTGAGCGGTTCACAACACACGGCGTGCACTAAGACGTACGTATTCCGGACTACGGAGGTACACGCGATGCCAGAAAGTTTTCTGAAGAGACACGCACGCCGAAGGCAGCAAGCTCGCTGTTCGATCGGGAAAGCAGGAGATTCTCGGTCGCAGTTGTTTGCGCGCCGGCGCGCAGAGCCAAACTGAGAGTCGTCCCCGCTCTTCGCTCGCAGCGCCCCCTTGCGGAAAGCGCCCGTGGGAGCGTTCGCGGAGCGCGCCGTCACTAGAAAGGAACACATATACTTTACTACAGTTAGACTCATCGTCTTTGCTGGGTTCGTTTCTTAATAGCGCGAGATAAGCAGGCCAAACCACAGTTTCGTACTTAACACTCTGCGTAAAATCATTCCGTTCGTTCGTTCGTTCGTTTGTTTGTTTTTGTTTGTTTGTTTGTTTGTTCCTCGCAGTTGGCCTCTCAGATTCAGCGTATTGGTCGAGAATGTTCAGAATTGAGAACTTGCATTGGGTTGGAGAGAATGCTTCGGGTGATGTGTGCTATGAAAGTTGTGTGGGCGTCATCGAGCTAAGCTGTGTGGTTTAATCACAACATTTAATGAACATTGCTTGAAAAGCATTTCAAGAGCGCTAGAAGCGCATTTTGCGAACCATGTACGCTGTTTGCCCGACGTCCCGAAAGAACTGAACGTTCAAAAAAAATTATATTGGAGGAATAAGGAGCATAATGTGGGTGACTTGCTGCCATAGTTTCAAGAGCGTTAGGTGAATGCGGGCTTTAGCAAAATTTTCTAGGGCAATGTTTCTCTTGTGGAATATTACGCTTCTCCCTATGCTATAAGTGCAAATTAGCTCGCGTTCAACTTGACAAGGCGTAACATTTCTTTTTTTTAATTATGGGGTTTTATGTGCCAAAACCACTTTCTGATTATGAGGCACGCCGTAGTGGAGGACTCCGAAAATTTTGACCACCTGGGGTTCTTTAACGTGCACCTAAATCTATACACACGGGTGCTTTCGCATTTCGCCCCCATCGAAATGCGGCCGCCGTGGCCGGGGATTCGATCCCGCGACCTCGTGCTCAGCAGCCCAACACCATAGCCACTGAGCAACCACGGCGGGTGGCGTCAAATTTTTAAATCCATCTACTCCCATTTGTATCACCGAGCCTAGATAGTATGCAAGCGCAATTTGTAAACATGCCTGCGTAGCGCGAACTGCTGGTGGTGCCACCTAGTATGGCAAAACAATGCCATGTGCGGATTGCAGTAAGCGGTGTGTTTTTGGAGCGCCGTTGAAAATGGCTTTCGGCAAAATCAGACCGCCTGTTGCCCTGCCTTCTTTGAAAACCCCAGCGGGAACTATGACGACGAACCTGCTCCAGTCCGTGTCGTTGCTGTTGAGGACGCAGGTGTCCACCGAATTAGGGTCTGTTCCTTAGGGCCTGTTTACGCTCGAGCCGCCCATGTCCGCAAGCCCCACCGCACGCGAGCGGTCGCGCGAAAAATTGCACATATCGAGCACTTGCTCACAAATTTCCATTTACACTGTGTACACAGTGTAAACCGTACGCATTGCAAACCGAAATTTGTGCACAAGTGTTTGATACGTGCAATTTTTCGCGTGACCGCACGCGTGCGGTGCGGCTTGCAGCGACGGGCGGCTCGAACGTAAACAGGCCCGTAGAACATCGACGCATAAGGGCGGTTTTACGTAGTAGTTCTGCGGAAACCCGCAAGGTGGAGAGAAGCAATGAATAAAGGGAAAATGAGACATCCACCCGTTCGTAGCAATTGCTACAAAGGAAACCCATGCGGGTTCCTCGAAAGAAAAGCCTCATAAGTTCCGGACCAGGACGAATTTTTCTTCAACTATGAGGCTTTTCTTTCGAGGAACCCGCTTGGGTTTCCTTTGTAGCAATTGCTACGAACGGGTGGATATCTCATTTTCCCTTTATTCATAAGGGCGGTTGCTACGGCGCCGGCTGTCGCGAATTATGACGACCGCCCTTTCACAACGGGGCAGATAGAACGCGCGCAAGCAATCGGCAAATCTTCTTCAGCACCCGCCCTTGACGGCATCACTCTTCCCATACTAAAATCACTAGTCGCTTACCACCCTAATTTCGTTTTGTTCATTTCCAATTCGGCTTTAAGGCTTGGCTATTTCCCCCGCGAGTGGAGAAAAGGTCGCGTAATCTTCATTTCCAAGCCCAAGAGACCATCGCATGACACATCCTCCTACCAACCGATTGTAAGGAAGTCCCTTTGTCGGCAAAATTTTGGAACGTCCGCAAAATTCACGACTCTATTTTTTCTTGCGCGCTTGCGGCCTGCCTCACAAAAACCAATTCAGATTCAGGCATGGGGAGGAGCGTCGTCTCGGCTTTGCATCAGCTTCGTCAAAATTGACATCATTTCAAAAAAAAAAATCAAATTTACCGGCTATTCTCATTTCACTGGATTTTTAAAGGAGTTTTCGATTCCGTCTAGCACCCACTGGTTCTCGAATTTGCGGAAAAAGCACGGGCGCCCAAGCAATCTACCTCCTCCGTTCCTTTCTCTCCGGCCGCATGGTCATCTTTCGTTCACACACTGGAGAGGTGTCCGCACGGCCAACATTGGCAGCCCGCAGGGCTCGCTCGTTAGCCCATTGTTGTCGAGAATAGTTATTTCCGGCCTGCTCGATATTCCCCTGCCGCCTGAAGTACGCTTGCAGGCCTATGCGGACGATACGGTCATCATCGTCCCGGGCGAGAATAGAGCGACTATTGAGCGTTCTGCAGCTTTAGTCTTAAGCCGCGTGGAGCAGTGGTCTGCGCCACTGCAAGTGTTGGTCAGCGTGCAGAAATCTTTCTTTTTATCTTTCCCACATGGCAGTGCCGCGGTGAGCGGACCACTGTTAAAAGTATGCATGGGTGATGGCAGGCTTCAACACAAGGAAACGATTAAAATTTTAGGCGTGGTGTTTGAGCTAGTGCGCGAAATGGTGCGAAGCAATACGGTTTTACGAGGGTCATTGCAGCACATGAAGTCAGAAGCAATGCTTTCCATCAACTCATTTAACAGTTGTTTTTCTATAAAAAAAAACTGAAATGTTATAAGCGTGGGCCTATTATTGTAATGGTTCGGAAAGTGACCTGGTCCCGCTCCCTTCCCGTGATTGGATAGAATCCTGCCTTTGTCCGCGGGCCGCTGATAGAAGCGCGATTCTGACCAATCACGACAAAGCAAGCAAGACTATACTTGCATTTTGAATTCTTATACCCCGGGGCCCTAAGATACGTGCTTTCAACGAAGGTTTCAATTATTTTAGTGGTAATGGTGACAATCATTTCTTTCCCCGATTTTGGTTTTTCGTATATATTCACATTCCACAGAAGGAATACATAGACAGTTTATAACTTTTGAAAATATCCTGCCCTCTATATTCTGTCAAGTTGCGCATTAGAGGAAAGTTACCATAATGCGTTTACTAGAATTCTGTGATCTAGGTTACGACTTTCCTAAGTTTTTTTCCAGGACCTCTGAAAATATTAACAATGCCAGTAGTACTTGTAAGCCGAGAAAATTGTATTTTCTATCGATATTTTTCTATTTCGAGGACGGACGGAGGTGCAGGGCCGAAGTAAAAAGGGCGAGTTATTCATACGAGGAGCCTATGCATGGCGACTGTTGTATTCTCCCATTAAAGCCAGCTGCATGGACAGGAAGATCATATGTCATCATTATGCATCACACCAGACTCGTAGACCACCAAAGAGGTCGTGTTGCTCCTCGAATGCACAATGCAGGCCCTTTGTTGGGACTGCGGCCTGCGTTGCGTTGTCAACGGAGAAAAACACCAGCAATTTAGCTTATGACGGAACCGCCCGAAGCAGGAGAGAGTGCACGCGAAGTTGCGTGCACTGCTCTCTTCGCTTGGGCCTGCTTCTCCGCGAACGTGCGTTTACATTGCTTTAGTGCAATCTCTAGGTATACCTCTGTAGTACCCTGCAACGCTGTTGAAGTCTAAAGGTAGTGCAATTTAAGGAAAGGGGGAAGCGACGACGCTATCGATACGCGGGAGAGTGGGGTAAGGAAATACAGGTAAGGTGACTTTACGCAAGTCTGCTACCTTTAATACGAGTAGAGAGATGGGATAGGGGAAAGGTGTATATATATATATATATATATATATATATATATATATATATATATATATATATATATATATATATATATATATACTTCGCCTCGAGGCATTGCCGAAGTGCATATATATATATATATATATATATATATATATATATATATATATATATATATATATATATATATATATATATACTTCGCCTCGAGGCATTGCCGAAGTGCTTGTGTGGCTTTCTGGACCTATGGGCTGTGAAGCCAGGCTCCCAGGATTTTTGATTCGGTAAAAGGCTGACCGTGCAGCGTGCTCAAGGCGCGCTGGAGAGTCGGGCTTTGTCCTTCGGGGCGGAAAAAATGGCAGGGAGCCGTGCTCGGTATAGTCTCCTGACATCTGCACTGAGCGCACATGGATGAGCTCGCCATTTTTGTGCGATGGCTGTATCAGTTGTTGGAGGCAATCCGGTCCACCCGACACAGCAGCGTTGCGTAATGTTGCGAGTGAAACGGTAGCAACTCCGATTGGTATTGATTGACTATTGGGCAGGAAACTAGAATGATGCTTCCGCCCCTATCGCCCCTGCAACAAATTTTGCTTCATTTTTCTGCTTGCCCGATTCATGATATTTATCACAAAGTTAACATTCACCTCCATCCCTCATGTAATACCCCGTATTATATTACAGGGGGCATTACAAAAATGTTACTCTATATATACATATATATATATATATATATATATATATATATATATATATATAACGTTGCTGCCTCTCTGATCTAATTAACTCGCTTTAAAATTCAACAATTCAAATTATAGCACCGAAAATACAACACCACATTCGCCGCTCACTGTCACGCACAATGTTGTAAGCCCAGCACTTTGCAATCGCAGGAACTACGTATTCTCCCCTTATCATGCCCAGCGTTATCTAATCTTGCTCTTTTCAGCTAAATCCACATGCTTACTCGTCAGATTTTACATTCAAGGAGTTAGGCTTGAGTGCTGCTTTTTTGTTTTTGTTCCGTTGAACTATACAGGAAGTACAACGAAAGAACTTTTGTGTCCGAAATACTGCACATAGAGACTGCAGATAAGAAGCACGCAGGGGCGTCGTACTGTAAAATGAGCTGATCTAATCATGTGGAGTCATTGCGCTATTCATTTCTTACGGTGAACCAGCGTGGACCGCAGCCACTCAGCCACTGGAGCGTATTCTTTTTCAATGTTCAGCTACGCTATTAGTTGAGAGATGACCCGCCATGGTCGCTGAGGGGCTATGGCCTCTCGCTGGGCTGCGCTTGAGGTCACGGGTGCGATTCCTGTCCCGGCGATTGCATTCTGATGGGCACGGTATGCATAAACGCTCGCGTAAAGGCCAGAATACATGGAGCGAATATGCGACTAATAGTCGGCGTTCGACGCCCGGCGGCGTATCCGCGACGCGCGGCGGCGGAGAAAACGTCGTTAGCCGCCGATCTAGCTGGCGCAGAAAAGTTTGTCGGGGTCGACGATACCGGAAGCGGCAAACGAGCGGCGCCCCAAAGCGAGCCAATCAGGTCTCACTATCCGCCCCCTACTTCCGACTAGGCTTCCCCGCTTGTCCGTGTATCCCGATCCCGCTCTATCGTTCACGCCGGTCTCCCGCTTTTCGTATTCATGGCATCCAAAGCTGCGCGGCTGGAATTTAACGACAAGTTAATTTCGGCTGTTCAGAAGCGTGCCGCGCGTGCGTTGAGCCACAGAACTGAGCCGCGGAGTTGGAGGAGCCGAAAGTTGTTTAGCCGCCCAGTGTTGCTTGCCACAACGCATAGCATCGCCGCTTTCTTTAAACTACATCGGCACATGAATGTCTCAAACAGATAAAAGCACTAGAAATCATTTCTAAACAAAATTTAACGCGTTTTTAGGGTGTTCCGCAATTCAAAACCAATAATAGTCGTCGTTAAAGTTTTTTTTTTTTGTGTGTGTGTGTCATGTGTTTCAATACAGCTCATTTGCCTCGTCTAGCCGCACTGATAACAACGCAGCGACTCGCCGGCGGCGGCCGCCGTGTCTTCGCTCCATGTAGCGCAGAACGAAGAACATATGGAGTCGCGCCGCGGCAGATTTTCTGCCGCCCGAACTTCGTCGTGAAAGTTCGCTCCATGTATTCCGGCCTTAACGTGCATTGGGTGTACGTCAGAGAACCGCAGGTGGTCAAAATAAATCCGCAGTCCCCCGCTACGGAGTGCCTCCTAATTATCTCGTGGATTCTCCACGTATTATCCCACATTTAATGAATTGACATTAAACTACGAAAGAACAAAAGACTGGCCTGCATCGTGCAGAATGCTGGTATCTTGAAATACTTACCCAGGTATTGTTTAATTAATTATGAGGAATAGGTAATAAACAATCTACGTTATTTAGTAATGCTCAAAGTCAACAGTTTCTCCGATAGATTTCGCGTAAAGGTTCAGAAAGAACTGTAGTCGTCCTAACGAGGCAACGCAAAACAGGTTCCGTGCAAGGCATCCATCCCTTTCCCTGCCGTAACGGGGAAGCCATCTAAATCGTTTTCTACAGCTGGAGAGAAATAGCAAACTGGAAAGAACAGTATCCAGAGAACAGCACTGGTGCGTTATCAATTCACGAGAAAAGGCCTGCGCCGGAAAAGAAATCGATAACGTCAATTGGACTCCCTTGTTGGCGCTTTTGCGCATAGCGATCATCAGCATACCAAACTGCCATTTTCGCTTCGCATACTTCCACTAATCATTTAGCACATCTGTTACGCGCGACGCAGACCTATTGGCTCTTCCGCGTTCGATGAGAGCTTGTTGGCAAATGCGTTTGCCCTCCAAAAGCTTTCACTGTATAAGGATTTATCAATGCATACGTCTTCATCCCATGACTGAATCTAATACATGAATTGAACCGAATGCGTGGGTGCCTTGACTGGGTAAAGAAGACTCAAAACGGGTCCGTATGCTCTTGGTACGCTCAATATAAACGCCAGCGTACGTTTCTGCAATAGACCGCTTTAATGTAAACTACATTTTCACTTGTCTGCATGTAGTCCAACGACAAGAACCAGCAACGATTAGAACTTTCAGCTAAAAACAAATGTTTCATGACTTAGCACAAAGTAACGACATGAATGTGAATAATAATGACAAGGGACTGCTGTTGTCTCGTACCTTTTCTATTTTTGCATTCGAATAGAATGATAACACCTTGAATACATGTTCACGCTGTTATCATTATTTGTAGTGAAAAAAACAAACTAGAATGCCTGAGAACAATTGGCAACTGGCACAGGGAGAGGCCCAGTGCCCGAATGCCTGAAGGCAGCGAGGGTAAATCCGTGCATAGGCACAAGAAAAGCAAACAAACAATAAGAAAGATGACATAGACGCGGGCGTAGGCGCACATACACGTACGCGCACTCACAAAGACACACAGGTAGCATGCAGTAAGTGGTCGCTCGACTTGGCATTCGGAATTCGAAATGGGGTGTGTTGTGTTAGAAAAGTAAAAACAACATGAGAAAAGAAGGGAGAGAAAAAATAGGGTAGTGGATATGAACAATACGTGCGTTCGGTTTGCTACCCTACACAGGGGTAAAGTGTACAAGAGGAGGAGAGAGGGCGGCACCCACTAGCAGTGGGGATATAAGCATGGTGGCGAAGTGTGTATGTTATCCTAACCATGGGATGCAAACTGTAGGATGCAGTCATACGTAATACCGGACTTACCCAATTATCAGCACGTGATAGTGACAACGACGCAAAATTAAACGCTTCGAAAGCCGGTGTCTTTTTTTTTGTACTATTGAGAAAAAACATTGTTTATGAAACTTTGTTCAGAGGCGCGTTTCTTGCTTTTGCTGGTGCTCGCACATCTTCACGCCTAAAAGAAGAAAAGTCTGTTTTAGCAAGCCTCTTTTATGAATGTATCGTGATGAAAAAGTTCTTGAGAGTGGTGTGGTGTCCACTGTCAGCGCTTCCTCCAGTCCCAGTAAACGTTGACGGGGAAATCACTTAAGGCCTACGTATTGCTGGTCTTTGTTTCTGCAATGAATGATTTCTGCGCGTTGTTTTGTCTGATCTAATCTGACAGTAGATAACAATTTCCGGAACCTCCCGTACGGCGTACCTAATAATCAGGTCGTGGTTATGCCGCTTAAAACCACATAATTTATTTGGGTTTTTTACCATCGCCGGTTGATGCAGACGGCGATATTCTACGGGCAAACGAGGTTGTTAACGTAAAAGCATTATATGCCCCATTACGCGAAAATCCGTCGGCGTCAGCGTGACTGAAAAATGTCAGAAATGCTCGATGGCGCAGAGTATAAACACGTCGAGAAATGCTCGCATTGACATCAAATTTCTCAGCGAGGTTCCTGCAAACTAAGTAATTAATGAACTTGAAAAGAAAATTTGGTAAATTTCGGTCTGGGTGGGAGTCGAGCTCGGGCCTCCATTGTGTCAGATGAGCATGATTCCCCCGCAGCACGGTGGCTCCACGGTTCTGGCTGACTATGGGTGGTTAGGTTAGTTAGGTTAGCAGAAGAGTGGTTAGGCTAACTGTCCTAAGTTGCTCAGATGTCGTCAAATTTCAGTGTGAGTATACAGTGTAACGTACAGAAAGAAACTGGAGTTATGGCTTACTTTTTAAATAAATGTTATTCCTATTCATTCGGATTTGTCATTAAATAAATGTGTGGGTTATGCGTGCGTTATTGGTCACATAACGGTACAGTCAATGCGGAGGAGGTGGCGCCACATCTTGAGTGTACAGTGGCCTGCATGGTGAGCCACACAGCAAGAATGAACATCAACCGAAAAGTCAGAGAGGCTGAAGTAATCTCATAGGTGGCGGCAGTGGAAAAGAAACATGCCATGAGTAACTACTTGAGAGGAAAAACCGAAATCAGTAAAGAAACAATTTTTGATAACTCAAAGGGAAACTCATTACTTTTCGAAGTGAGGTCAGGAGGCCTTAGAAGACGCACCTATAAAGCGAGATATAAGAAGGAAAAAGTATGTGCTTGCTGCGGTAAAGCTGGGGGAATTATTGAGCACGTTTGATGTAATGTGAAGATGTCTGCCCAATGGTTGATTTAGGAATCACTAGCCTCCTTGAAGCCCTTGGGTTCAGCAGGGGCACGGGGAAGGTAAACATATCCGCATTAGAGATTAATAAGAGGTGATGGGAAGTTTGGTTGAAGAAAAGTAGGGAAACGACAAAAAACGGACGTGTACAAAAAAAAACGAAGTTCACAATATGGGTTCAGAAACTCTAATTATGGGAATTCATCGTGTTTTCTTTTCTTTTCATTTTTTTTCTTTTTAGCATAGGTCATTAGGCAATAAAATAACAAGAGCTTGGTGGCGCCACCGACCGCCCCGTTTCGAAGGGGAGAATCATAACATCCATTCATCCATACATCCATAACATGAGTGGGTTCATGGCGTTACCGTGGTGTACAAACGGTATAAACCTTTCGCATTACCACACGTAAGCAGTCTTAAGTGTCTCTTCCAAATTTATTTTCTGCGCTATTGTTTTGGGGTACCCTTTAGGATTTTTAAGAGTTTCCAAACTTTTCTTTTTGATAGAAACTGTGCCACGTTTTCTAGCTTTCTTTTTAATTAAAGCTTTAGAATGATTGACACGAAATAAACGAACGCCATGCCAGATCTGTTACGCTGCTTTTGACATTCAACGCAATGTCAATTTTTCTGGGTTTATTTTATTATCTTTCATAAAGCCTTGCACAAATCGTACGCTTTGACTGTTCAGTATTCGCGATGAAGGGGTCATTCAGTATCCCATTTTCTTTGTGTAACTGTCGCCTAAACTCATCTCAGTCGCTGTTGATGTTCATAGTTCGCGCACTTGAACATACGTTTAATATTCCCCCATTCAATACGGCCAGGCTTCGCTAATCGTGAGCTGTTTGGCTATTTAAAAAGGTGGGTTTAACAATATTTCACGTGAGCAAAAATATAAATTTGTGCCACCAATCTCACCTGACGTCGCCGACGGGCGCCAGGTACATGGGATGTCCACATTAAAAGCACCCGGCATCAACTCATAAGAAGCCTTGCCTAACCATGAACGAGATATCTCCTTTGTGAAGCACGCCAGGCAATACTCATTTACTGTTCAGTTTAAGAATTGATGAAGCGTTGACTGGTATTGACCCATACGAGTGTGCTTGACTTAGGTGCGAAATCAACTTTTCATTGACAAGTGCCTCTTTTACGGGAAGTGCTCACTTTTTAAAGCTTGCACACGTTCAGAAAGCAGTTGAAAAGCCAGCCGAAAGGGCCGGTTTTCTTACAGTTTTAAGACATCACGATCGGTAAAAAGCAAGCATTGAGCTAAATATTTTGTGGTAGCGATAATAGAGCTCGTAAATACGGTCGACTGCAGATAACCGAAACTCGTTTAAACCATAGACACAACGTTTACAATACTTCGGTTAAACAAAGTGCCCCCATTTGCGAACTTTGGTTGAAAGAAACGGTAACTGAAACTACCATCTACTTGATCGTCGGCCGTTATACGGCATATAAAACCAGAAACGTACTACAATGTTATCAAACGGTGAAGCCAAATTAGACATGAAAATAATTTCGTAGGGTACTTGAAGGCAAGTTAAGGCGAATTAAGGCTTCGACATTTCGATGGTGTTTCCGCATTGAGGGCTTGGCTAGGCAAGTGGTCGCTCGGGAGATACACGGCTCTATCGAGACGGAACAACTTCACGATCAGGTTTTCACTAGCGCTTTAGTAAACATCGCGGGAATATGACACTTTAGCAGATGCCATTGTTATCTACTCTGAGGAGAGCATGGAAGACAATATCGCAGACGTTCGGGACAATGACCATGATTGGCAATCATGGCATAGGCATTGTTGCTTCGGCGCGCTTTAATGTGTCAGACGAGACGGCGGATATCTAGCTTGAAGTCTGCAGCGCTAATTTGAACGCGAGGTCTGTGTGGAATTTGCGCGAAGCAATTCGCGCGTGAGCACACATACCTTGCACAAGAGATGCAACGCGATATTGAAAGCAGACCGCAATAACGTATTTCTTCTTTTTTTTTCAATCACAGTATAAACCGACAGCACTTGGAGTTTTTCAATCATTTTATTTTATTTTGTTTCCTCAGCCCTAATGAAACTTCTGATAAGCCCTGATAAACGGAATGCTTTTTTTTTCTGTCCATCCGAGTTTCCTGTAAGCTGAGTCTGCGATACCCACATTCATTTCTTCGGTAGTGTAACTGCGCACCATGACGAGCTGCTGGTCGCTACGGCCGCTGACTCGGCTTCGGCTGCTCCCGCACGCCACCTGATGCAGCGGCACGCATAATCGCCCCCCGCGACCGTGTAGCAACCGCACACACTGCGGAAGCAAACACTGCGAAGAACCAATTCACCGCGGCCTCGATGCGTTCCCTGCACGGTGCACTCTAACCTGACATCGACAGCACGTGTGGGTAATAAAAGGGCATAGTACTCGCTTATCGTCGCCGCCAGCTAAGCCTCCTTCCCCTTAAGAGCGTCTCGCTTTATCGACGTCGTCACGAAATGTCTTATGGCATGTACCGCAGAAGGTTGCGTTATGAGGTCGGTCACGGGAACCCTATGCCTGGCCCTCTTTCAAGAGTGAGGCGGAGGAGGGGGGGGAGGGGGTTGGTTAGCGCCCCCGCGTTACACTCTCGGCGTGCGTGGTCGTCCTGCGCTATCGACATATCTCATTATAGCTAATTGGCACCCTCATGACGCCTGGAAAAATTTATCCGGTTCACTCCAAACCTCCGCTCTCACTCTCTGTACGCCGCTCGGTTTAACTAACACTCATTCCCGACGTCCAGATTGGGCGTAATTAGGGCGACCGCTCTGTATCGCGCTTAACAAGCTTTGGCCGTCCTTCTAAACAGGGTGCTATATCGTCGGGGCACAACGACGTCCCTCTCAATTGACACATAGATAGACAGCAGCAGATAAAACAGCCGGAAAGAGGTGCGAACACCATGACGCGGGATGTGTGTTCTGTAACCGTCGCGTCTCTACTGCGACTGCCTTGTTTTGAGGACCGAGTATGTCTGTGAAGACGGGGCACTTCTAAAACGAGCAAGGCTCTCTTAACACGTCTTTACACAAACGACTGTCCATCGCTTAAAAACTTCGTTATTTGGACGAGTCAGGCGAAATGCTTCGAACTACGAGAGTCGTTTATGAGATTGCCGTCTGGCGGCACGCATCAGTGAGTCGCGCAAAACGCGCGGATATCCACGTGTAACGCATAACCTCACTCTTTGTTGGTGCGAAGGGAGCTTACAGATATACAGAAGTTAACTATGGGTGTCTTACGAGCGCTGTACTCTGATTCGTGACGTGTCTGATGCGTCAAGGCGAATTCACAGTTCTCATTAGAGCTCTTTTCGCGTGAGGCTGCTTGCATGATGTCAACAGCTTAGACGCTGTTATAGTAATGTCGAGTCAGCGGATGCGCCGGCAAATTGCAAGCACACTGGATAGCTTCATCCGTTTCTAGTAGCGGTCTGTTTGCGACGAGCTCTACAACGCTACCGAGAAGCGAGCCCCTCCGCTAATATATACCGGGTGATTATTTTTAAGCGTTACTGAATTTATTTAATCGCCTGTGGCGGATAGCATAATTATAGTCATTGAGCTGGATTATTCGAAGAGGCGGGCATTGTTTTGCATGAGAAATTGAAACACATATTGACCTGATCAAAAAGTCACTACTTAACTTCCTAAGCAATCACTTTACGCACATATTGCAATTACTAATTGTAGCCGATGAGTTGGCATGGCATTTCCCACTTTGAATGAATTTTGAAAATTACACAAGCTTCAAAATGGTAATTGCCAAAGTTTACAAGCGCCACTGAATGTTTCAGTTACTTTTGTGTTTCAGTGCATAAAAGTGCGTTTCGGTAAAAAAAAAGTAAGTGGAACAAGAGTGGATCTTTCCACTAGTTCGATGGCCCATATGAAGAAACCCACGCCCTCCTCAAAATTCGTTCCAAGTGCTTACGCCTTCAAAGCTTACCGGCTATAATCCATAAATTACAATATCTGTCATAAATTAAGTTAATTAGTGAACTCTCGTCAATTAGCTAATGTGTTTAGATTTTTTGCGCAAGTAGAGTCTGCCTTTTCGGATAGTTCACCTCGAGGACTAGAATTTCGCTGTCTGCCACAGGGGACGTTTCTCTTTTTTAAAAAAAAATCTGTAAACCTTAACAATTATCACACCGTATATATTAATGAGCAGAATGTGATGATGCTCCCACTTGGCTCGTCGTTTTTTTTTTTTTTGCAACCAAACGCAATCCGCGTTTTTGGAGGTTTTCTAACGCGCCACTAGTGGCTTGTGCGTGCGCTGTCGATAACAGGACACCATGACGGCGCAAGCGGCACAAACGTAAATGCACCTCATGTGTCTGCATGATTATTACAACACTAAAGTATTGATTTAGCTACTTTATGCTGCTTCCGCAGAATTTACCATTGGAAATGAGGCAGACGCCAGCGAATCTGATTTTTAGTCAGCGATAAGTTTGTTTTGTAACATGTTGTATATCTTACTGTATATACATAAAGTCGATGTCTTGCTATTGATCGTAATGCCAAATGATGCCACGTCACAATGCACATGTATTTGTGTGACCTTCGGCGCGGTATTATCGCGGTGCACAAATGTATATATGCCGCGATTTTACGGCGTGTTTGACCTGCTCCTCAAGTTTCTACAAGATACAAGGTTTGAAATTGAATGACGAACCGTCATGCTTCGTCGTGCTTCGAAAAACGTACAACGCACTGGGTTTGTCAATTTGTTTTTTGATGTCTGGTGTTGTTAGTTGCACTGCGCAGTGCTTCAGACGATTTTGCAAGGCTAGGTGCACTTCCAGTACCGCTATACCCTTCGTCTTTATTTGTAGCGTTACCTTTCACGGTGCTCCTTCTGTCCGCGTCTTCACGCATCGTTACTGGTCCACGTTATCAAGTGGATCAGCCGGCCGTTAAAGGTGTGCGGTAAGAGTGGCGTACAATCGAGTAAGGTGCATGCCAACGAAATCGGGCACTTAATGCATATGCCTATGCCGCTCTTTAGTAAAAAAAAGACTTGGTGCATCAATACACAAACGCAGAGTAAATCTCGCTGACGATCGCAAGGCCACATAAACCACGACGCAGAGTATACGCGCGTCTTGTAATCACAGCACCCAGGTCGTCTCTCCCTAGAATATTGGCTGCAATTTCTTTGCACTCGTCAAGCGGGAGTGCTCGATGGACGAAGGTCTAAGACGATATAGAGCACCTGTTCCTCTATAGTACGTGACGCCATTCCCACGCGTACCAACCAATATGGTGCCTTCTTCAATTTCTCTTCAAAGCTGTCCTATCTCTCTCCGCTCTATATTATCTTTCTGGTTTTGAAGACAAGGTCTTCCTAGGTGACTTCAGACGGGTTTGGCGTATCTGGGATCTGCAGGTTCTGTAACCGCTTCCAAAAAAAAAAAACGACCGTTTAGCGCCTACAAAGCATCATAGCGAGTTGCAAGAGGCACCAAAGTGTACTCAGCGTGAAAAGATCTGAGAATCGGTCTCAGAGTAGCTAAAAGTAGCGCTACGGCCGTAATTACTGTCAGTGTATACAAAAATTACACACATGGCGTCGTACCCCTGTAAAGGGTGCACCACCGTTAATACAAGCATATTGAGGCAAAGTCGCCGTACGGCACATTTGCTGGACGTGGCGCGAGTTTACTTGTACTACGCAGGGCTCGCGAGAGGCAATGGTGTCTGTTAGGTGACTTATGCAGTGCCTACAAGAGGCGAGAGTTAGTCACAGTGTAGGTAAAATAATGGTGCAGCGCGTAATTCGTGCTAATACAGCCCAAAATTTACTACATTGCACCGTAGATTGCGCTATCTCCGGCATCGGAGTACCTGAGCTCTTAATAAAACAAACGGCGGTCAACGGGTGTCGACTCTAAAGAAGACACGGTCGACATAAATGTGTGCGAGATATTACACCGATGGATAGAAAGTGCAATCTTAAAGAGTGTATCAATATAAATACTTAGGTATCATACTTCATCCTAATTCCCCCGCATCCCATACCCATTTTATGCCCTGAGGTGTTAACCCTCCCATCAAAAAACAACAAAAAAGTACAGAACATCTTTCTTGTTCTAAACACATCGAATACTTAAGCAGGAAAGCGCTAAAAATAGGTTATTTCAGCCGCAGTTTAGCTAAGACACCCCGCGATACTAAACTGCTATTATGTGAAACGTTAATTCGCCCTGTTTTCAAATATGCGTCTGTCGTTTAGTTCCCCTACAAACAATGGGAAATACGTTCGCTCAATAACTCCCACGAAAAATAAATCTATCGGTTTGATATGCCAAAATTACAGCCGCGCGTTCACGCCAACACAGGCTCAACAATCTTTGAAAATGTAACCACTACATTGACGTTATCGGACTGAAGCCTTAAAACGTTTATGTGCAATTAATGACTCAACCTCTCGTGCTTCTGATTGTAACTATAACACATTTGCTAATACATGTTGTATACATAGCTCCCACGTCTTGAAGATAACAGCTATTGATGCTCGTACTCACTCATTCAAATACAGTCTTTTTCCACGTACAATAGAGCTTTGGAATTTTCTGCCCGGTTAACCTTCCTGCCTTTGTTGCCTTCTACTTATCGCTCTCTCTCCCTCTCCCCGCCCGGTAAAATTCGTTCACCACAACTAAAATATTTTATTGCTACCACTGGTAAGCACTTCGCTAACATGCAGATCGCTTCGTTTTGATCATTAATCTTTTTGAGTATGTGTGCGTTTTAATGTGTAATGTATAGATATGCACTCCTGCTATAGCCCTATATAAGGCTGCCGTATATGTATATAAATAAATAAATAAATAAATAAATAAATAAATAAATAAATAAATAAAACGTCAGGGAATAATGAACCTAGAAAAGGATGACAAAGAATGGGCAGAATACTGTGGCTTTCTGCGGGTATGTATCAAACTGCGTTCTCAAATCCTCAGATGAAGCAAGCGGTGGCTGTCGAGACATGGCAGTTCACATGCGCGTCTCCTCGAGCACATGTGCCGGCCGGTACACAATGCCGGGCGCTTCCTTTTACAGCGAAGCTGTTTATGGCTAGGGTTCCGAGCGTTTTTCGTGTCCGTCAACAAATCCGCGTGACCAAAAACTATCATCATCAGATTGGCTCGCGCCACTGCTCGCGCGTCCGTCGTCGTCTTCTACCACAGATGGCTCGTTGGCGTCTCTCGGCGTAACCGCGCGAACAAGCTCGTTCCACTGCTCGCGCGTTCGTCGTCGTCGTCGTCGTCGTCGTCTTCTACAGATGGCTCCGTTGCCACTCATCATGCCAGCGTTCCCATACTGCCCTTCCCTCTGCGAAGGCTCTGACGGCACTGGCCCACTGACAGTCGGTTGGGTGATTTCCGTTTGAAATTAATTGCCTCAATATATTCTGGAATGAAAACACGAATGTATATAACGAATGTATAGCCCGAATGAACGCGGATGTATAAAAATAAACGTGTGTGCGCACCTTTTGTCACGTTGACCACCGTCCAGGACAACATTAGTACCTTTGTTCAAAATTCTTTGTCACCTTTTTGTCGTGTGCTGCACAGCTTCGCCGCTCATCCGCCTCCACAGAGTGCAATGGCTCATGATTTCTTTTTCAGAGAGCGCGAGGGTGCAGTTTCGCACAGGCTCGGAGTTTCCCCGAAATATTGTCCCCACCTGCGTACGTCCGCATTCCATTCTCCTTCCATTGCGAAAGACGAAGCAGGCATTTTGGGCGACTTGGTTATTGCACTGGCACTAGGCGGAAGCGCTCGAGGTTGTGCGTTTTTATTGAGAGGCCGCGGTTATTCGCAGCGACCTTGTCTTGTGGCTCGCGCGTAGGGGCATGTTTCCTGTGCGCTGTGTCCTGTGCCACTTCTTCATGTCTGTGCGTGTCTGTCAGCGCTAAGATAAGTTCACTCTCTTTAAGACTATGCTGACAAAATGCCAGTCAATGTTTCGACTATTACAGTGCACATTTCTGGGACAGGAAGCGTCGCTTTATGCTCAAGCCAAGAAAGGAAACCATAGGTATTCGAGCAAAGCTTCTCTCGATAGAAATTCCCCGCAGGGACGTCTGCGTAAGCAGGCGTTTGGTGTGTTGCGACACCACGTACCCGAGCACACGAGGGTTGGACCCTCCCGCGTGTAGCCGTGCGCGGCTTAGCCGTGTCTGGGGAAAAGGGGATCCTGGGGGTTGAGCCGATGCTGGGTGTCTGGACCTTTAAGGCCCCCCGGCGGAGGCAACACACCTCTTCGGCCTCGGCTTCACATAGACGGCACCTCCAGGCTGACCCACCTGGAGGACATCGGCAGTCGCCTTTTCCTGTCTCTCCCTCCTCGAATCTTCGTCTTTATCTCTCACTTTTTGACCTTTCCTGTCTCCTTCTCTCTTCTTTTTACTTCCTTTCTCCTGGCGGCAAGGGTTAACCCTGTGTGGCTATCCAACCTTGGGTACACCATATTCGGTTATAGTGACGGCGTACGACTGGCGTCGGGCAGACTTGTACGCAAGTTCTGCCGCGTCCCCTCGTTGGGCTCCGTGGTGGGCGGTCGGCGCTGTTGCCGAATTTTAAAATATTTTCATGGAAACTTCTTTCCCCAAACTTCCTGATCGCCCTCAGAAACGAGGGCGCACCGAAGATGTCTTCAAGTTTTTTGGACGCGAAACCCAGAACTTTCCCCACTTCCATGTTATTCATTCCGAAAAGCCAAACAAAGCAGTGCGAAACATCTCACCATTCCTTGTTTCAAAGTCCCTAACTGATATTTTTGGTCCAGGTTACAAGGTGTCGAGGATGGCAAGCGGCGACCTCCTCTTGGAGCTCCGTGATGTAAAACAGTATGAGAAACTACCGCAACTAGTGTCATTTGGAGAGACCCCCATAACAGTAACCCCGCACCGTACAATGAACACCACCCGTGGTGTTGTGTCAGATGATGATTTGCTTGAGCTGACTGAAGCGGAACTACTGGAGGGCTTCAGCGAACAAAATGTGATCAATTTCAGAAGAATTAAGATGAGGCGGGATGGAAAAGAGATTCAGACGAAGCACCTAATAATTACTTTTGGATCAAGTATCTTGCCCGAATCAATCGAGGCCGGGTACATCAAGCTCCATGTCAGGCCGTACGTGCCAAACCCACTCCGATGTTTCAAATGCCAGCGCTTCGGCCACAGCTCGCAGAGCTGCCGAGGCCGCCAGACATGTGCAAAATGCAGTGCCCACGAACACACATCTGAAGCTTGTGAGAATGCTCTCCACTGTGTAAACTGTGATGGGGAGCACGCCGCGTACTCGCGGGCGTGCCCATCCTGGAAAAAAGAAAAGGAAATTGTAACAGTTAAAGTAAAGGAAAATATAAGTTTCAAGGAGGCACGCAGGCGGGTATCGTACCTGCCCAAGAAAACCTTTGCCGATGTGACGCGTCAGGGGGCAGCGTCACAACGGCCTCCGGCGGCTGTCCGACCCACAGGCAGTGAGTCGGCAGTTACGCCATCTGCCCCCGCGGCGGTTGCAGCTAGCGCTGCTCCGTCGACCCAGAATGAGGGACCATCGACCCCGAAGGTGGCCGCCGCCGAGGCTGTGCCAACCTCCCCGGCACCTTCCAGCGCTGGCAACAGCCGGCGCAGCCAAATCCCGCAGGGTGCCCCATCGACCTCTGGGCTGGTGGGCGCAGGGGTCTTGCCCTCCAAGGCAGGACTCTCTCTTGTAACTTCTCGCTCGCAAGAGCACGTGTCCGGCGCCTCACAAGAGGCAATGGACACAACACCTATCCTCAAGGCGCACCAAGCGCCTAAGGAGCGGCGAGGCTCCCTCGAACGCTTCAAAAAGGGCAGAACTCCAGTTACAGGGCCTCGAAAGAGCTCTGTAACCTAAGACATCACCACCGTTTCCGTAAACACAGCACCAATTTTTTCTTTAATATGGATACACAAATCATTCAATGGAATGTCAGAGGTCTTCTTAGGAATCTCGATGATCTACAAGAACTCATCTACTAACACAATCCAAAAGTGCTGTGTTTACAGGAAACACACTTAAAACCAAAACACACAAATTTTCTTCGACAACACGTTACTTTTCATAAAGACCGCGATGATGCTCTCGCATCATCGGGTGGCGTTGCCATTGTAATTCAAAAAAGCATAGCGTGTCAACGTTTGCTGCTACGAACGGCCCTCGAAGCAGTGGCGGTTCGAGTTGTCCTGCTAAACAAACTCATCACTATTTGCTCACTTTACATACCCCCACATTACAAACTAAACAAACCTGAATTTCAGTCCTTCATAGATGAATTGCCAGAACCTTATGTTGTTCTTGGCGATTTCAGTGCGCACAGCTCCCTGTGGGGCGACTCTCGTACAGACGCGCGAGGTCGTCTCGTTGAACAGTTCCTTTTTTCTTCAGGTGAGTGCCTTCTAAATAAGAAAGAACCCACATATTACTCTCTTGCAAACAGAACCTTTTCGTCAATAGATCTTAGTATAGTTTCCGCGTCTATACTGCCCGAACTCGAATGACGGCGTGTCCCGTGGTGGAACGACGAATGTAGGATTGCTCGTCAGAAACAGAACAAAGCGTGGGGGTTGCTACGCGATTCCCCCACTGCAGAGAATCTTATTAACTTTAAGAAAGTAAAATCTCAAGGCAGGAGAACCCGCAGGCAGGCCAGAAGAGAAAGCTGGCAGAAGTATTTATCGAGTATTAACTCGTTTAGAGATGAGGCCAAAGCCTGGAACAGGGTGAATAGGATTAGAGGGCGCCAAACATATTCACTCCCTCTGGTAAACACACAGGGCGATACACTGAAAGACCAGGCAGACTCTCTTGGGGAGTATTTTGAGAGCGTGTCAAGTCTAACAAATTATTCGCAATCCTTTCTAAAATACAAACAAATAGAAGAATGTAACCCACTCATAGGAAAATGTCGAAAGAAAGAACCATACAACTGTCCATTTAGTATTGCCGAGTTCAGAGCTGCCTTGAGATCATGCAAGAGCTCCGCACCGGGTTCTGACAGAATTATGTATGAAATGATCAAAAACCTACACAATGACACCGAAGTTACACTACTCAAAATTTTCAACACTATTTGGGCTGCGGGATACTTTCCAACTGCATGGAAAGAAGCAATTGTGGTCCCTGTTTTGAAGCAGGGGAAAGACCCATCCATGGCGGCAAGCTATCGCCCAATAGCTCTTACAAGCTGCCTGTGTAAGGTTTTTGAAAAAATGATTAATCGCAGACTCATACACTTCCTTGAACTCAATAATATACTTGATCCCTATCAGTGTGGCTTCAGAGAAGGCCGGTCGACAACTGATCACCTTGTACGCATTGAAGGATATATTCGGGACGCATTTGTACATAAGCAGTTTTTCATGTCAATATTCCTTGACATGGAGAAGGCATATGACACAACATGGCGCTACGGCATCTTGCGAGACTTGTCGGAAATGGGCATCTGTGGCAATATGCTGAAAATAATTGACAGCTATTTGTTGAATCGAATCTTCCGAGTGAAAATCGGCAACATATTGTCGCGACCTTTCACACAAGAAACAGGTGTACCACAGGGAGGCGTGCTGAGTTGTACGCTCTTCATCGTGAAGATGAACTCGCTTCGTGCTTCGCTACCACCTGCCATTCTTTATTCTGTCTACGTTGATGACATTCAAATCGGCTTCAAATCCTGTAACCTCTCAGTATGCGAGAGACAGGTGCAACAGGGCTTGAACAAGATTTCCAAGTGGGCAGACAAAAACGGATTTAAAATCAACCCCCACAAAAGCTCTTGCGTTCTTTTTACAAGAAAGAGAGGCCTGTTTCCGGATCCTTCCTTAGAACTGTGTGGACACCAAATACCTGTCAACAAAGAGCACAAATTTCTGGGTATTATACTTGATTACAGACTCACTTTCATTCCACACAATAAATATCTGAAAGAAAAATGTCTAAAAACAATGAACTTAATAAAACTTCTATCCCAGACTACATGGGGTAGTGACAGGAAGTGTTTAATGAACCTATACAAGAGCCTAATTCGGTCTCGATGGATTATCGTGCTGTAGTATATAACTCTGCCGCCCCGAGCGCGCTAAAGATGCTAGACCCTGTTCACCATCTAGGTATCCGCTTAGCCACGGGCGCTTTCAGAACAAGCCCGATTCAAAGCTTATATGCCGAATCGAATGAATGGTCTCTCCACCTACAGAGATCATACATTAGCTTTACATATTTCCTTAAAGTACGCTCCAATCCTGAACATCCATGTTTTCATACCGTTACCGATATGACGTGCGCTGCACTTTTCAGCAATCGCCCCTCCATAAGACAGCCTTTCTCGCTGCGTGTGAAGGAGATTAGCGATGAAATGCGTGTCCCACTCCTCGAGCATCGCTTAAAGCACCTAACCAAGCTCTTACCTCCTTGGGAGTGGCAGGTGATACAATGTGACATATCCTTTATAAATATTACAAAGCACGCTCCTGAGGCCGAAATTAGAATGCATTTCCTCGAACTGCAGTACAAACACTCCTGCGCAGCGTACTACACAGACGCTTCGAAGTCAAATGCCGGGGTATCCTATGCAGCCGTCGGCCCATCCTTCTCGGAATCCGATGTACTGCATCCGGAAACAAGCATCTTTACGGCCGAGGCCTACGCATTACTCTCTGCTGTGAAGCATATAAGAAGATCAAAACTTCCAAAAGCAGCGATCTATACAGACTCTCTAAGCGTCGTGAAGGCCCTAATGTCACTCTACAAACATAAAAATCCCGTATTCAATGAACTGTATTCGGTATTGTGTAAAGCGTACTCATCTAACCAGAACATCATAATATGCTGGGTCCCTGGCCATAGGGGAATCGAAGGTAACGTTCTCGCGGACGAGATGGCCACGTCAATCACATCGCAAGCTGTTAACCCTACCGCTGATGTGCCTGTCACAGATCTGAGGCCTTTCTTACGAAATAAACTGCGACATCACTGGCAGTGCACGTGGGACGCGCAAACAAATAACAAACTGCACGTTATAAAGCCCCAGTTAGGTTTCTGGCCCTCCCCAACAAAATCTCGGCGAACAGATGTCCTATTCTGTCGCCTCAGAATAGGACACACATTTGGCACCCATAGTTACCTGCTTACTGAAAGTGAACCTCCAACCTGTGGCAGATGCGGTGAGAGGCTTAGCGTCCTCCACGTGCTCCTGGAGTGTCGGGAAGCCGAAACGGAGAGAAAGAAGCATTTTCCGCTTGCTTACCATTATAACATCCCTCTACACCCGGCTATGTTTCCCGGCAAGGAACCGCTTTTTGACACCAAGGCAATCCTCAACTATTTAAATGATGTCGTACTACACGTTATATGCCCATTAAATTCGTAGAGCATCCTCGCTCCAGAGGATGCCACTGCGATAACAGTTTTGCATAGCACATGCCTCCAGGCCCTTGTTTTTGAAGGGCTCTAAGGAGGCAATAGTGCTCTCGCATATCTTATAACCATATATATTTTTACACATTGTATCATTCTTTTTAAATGCACCTTAAATGTTCATAGTACACGTCATAAGACATCGCCATAATCTTAATGTACAGATTTTGCGCACTTTAGCGCGAACATTTTTAAGGCCCCTCTACAGCCACAACACACCAACTTCATCGAACTCATGATTTCATTGCAAACTCATTACCATGGACATGGCGCTCTTTGGCCATAACTGGCCCTTGCGCCATTAAAAACCACATATCATCTTCATCGATAGAAATTGCTGTCGAACGGAACAGCCTCGAGCGAGATTTACTACCCGGGTAGCTTACCGCCATTGGTGCCTTCCACTGTGATAGTGCAAAACGGTGGAGTATTGAGGTCGCTTCGCCCTAAGAATTAGTGCGTGTCTAGGAATATATTTTATTTCCGGGATCCTAACAGCAGGGATCCATTATTTACGAGTTCACCTCGATAAGGGAAGACCTTTCTCAACAGCGAAGCATAAAAACACCTAACGAACAAAAGTGCGCGGTGCCATAGACGTAAACCTTTATGGCGAGTGTTTATATTTGTCACAGGTAACAAGTACGAGAGGAAGTACTTAAATGCAAAAATATAGTGCAAACAATGTTTTTTTGGAAAATAGTTACTAAGAAAACGCCTTAATACCGGAAGATCCCACCGCTATATATTCGGGGCAATGTCCTGGCTACGCCGTTACGTCGCAGTGTTGTTCGCATGGGCTTCCTGGACCAGTGGCAGTGATGAAAACAACCTTTATAGGAGGCGTGACCTAAAAGTTAGTGGTTTTTATTATGTAGAAATGGCTGAATTCGCAGCCTTCCTTACAAAACTTGCTTTAAGTGTTTGTAGAACATATATAGCCGTTTCTCTATATAGCCTATAGATTATCTAAAGGCAACCTTCGGCCTTAAGCTTGTTTTCGACTCATACGTGTACACGTTTAATAAATATGCAAAGCACTAAAGGTAACAGAAAGAGAATAAATACTGCCCGAAAGATTTCGCTGTGGTCCAGCTTTCTAGCGGAATTTTTCTATCCTTAAGTAAATACCACCTAGGCAAAGAACAATTCTTACTGGACACAAAAGGAAACAGAATTCTCCATAACTGTTGTCTGTATATGTACAGAATGCATACAGCCTATAGCCAATTCAGCAGTTGGATTAGATGAAAAAAAAAGACAAGAGTTAACAACACATGCATTGTGTCAATATTTTATGCTATAATGCTTGCTGAATGATATATCTTCAGCGCCAGCAGGATGTACTCAGCAAAGAAGGGAGAAAAGCTCCGTTTCCATATTGTGCACCGATTGTGACGTTCTCGCAACCACCGTTATTGTATGGTGTTGAGCAAACGTAAAGGTTAAATAGGTGTTATAATGGGCGACAATACAGAAAAATACCCTTTCGTCATCGTTAAGGGCTTCGAAAGTTTTCTGAGTAGTCCTCATGCACCGTTTTTAGCCTTTGGTAGCTGTAGGCGTCAGTGGCACATTTGACGAATTGCGCCTTTTCTAGTACTACAGCGGACATCGAGTGCTAATTTGTTATTAATCTTCATGTAGATGCTAAGTCGGCGGAAAACTGAAGCGTTGGAACCATTCCAAACATTGTCTGTACAAAGTGGGGCCAATATATGAGAAACAAAAAAACCTGCTTTCCTTAAAAGAAAAAAAAAGAAGGTACAGCCTTTGTCATAAATATAGGGACTACTCGGTGCGTTCACCAGTTATGTCTTTCGGCTGTATGGGGCGGTGCTCGATGCACTCCTGCACTACAGGCCTCTGGATGGTGTAAAATTTTGGAGCCATGGTCTCAGATTCAGGTGTGACGCAGAGGGTTATGCTTTAGTCTGCACCACCGGCGCATCTCAAACAGGGGTAGCTGGCCTATACTACCGGAGCGACACATGAAGGCCAAGCTGACCCATACCGTCGTATACAAGAAAATTTATATTCGTCCGGCTTTTAACAGCGTAGTGCTATGTAGCACACCAAGCGTAACCCGGTGTAACGCACGTATGTGCTTCTCATTGTCATTTCTGCCTTTATCGCGATCGACAAGCTTACTTCTATGTTGCTGAAATTAATTTTACTTGGATTACAGGTGGGAACGAAGGAGCTCAAAATCAAGGAGAGTAAAACGCATTTCTTCTCTTTTTTGTTCGCTGAGTGGGTCGCTGACTATGCTTGCTAGCCTGACCACTTATGGCGGTTTTCAGACCGCGGCCTGTTATCAGTACATCAGAGGTCAAAGCAGTCGCTGTTGAGTGGGATTCTTGTTAATTTTTATGTATCGCCTTTTTATTGTCATGCGCTGCAGCACCTTGAACAATGAGCACACCTAAGAGACTGATTAAAGAGTGCTCATGTCACGTCTATGCGAACCACAAGGTAAACATCACTTTCCTGCAAATCAATAAAACATTTACCGGAAGTCGCTCGCGACGCGTTGCTTGTTTTCACTGTTAGCCTAAATTCAAAGGCGAATATTTCCAAAACTATTCCTATACGTTGTTCCGACTTCACGCTTACCCGCATTTGTAGCAGGGACTAAAAGCTTACTGCACGCTGATAAACCTGCTACAGAGGGATTACATGTCAAACTTACGCAGAACTCTGCGGGCCAAGCCTTCTGATCGGTTAGTCTCTTGTTGGCGTTTCAATTGATGCTCATGGCCCACTTTGTTCGCTTTGCCGGAAATAACGCATCTATCAGCGTGAACTCAGGCACGAACAAGTCTAAAAGAAATTCAATAATTTCTAGCTTGCGCGAGCTTGCTTACGTTCGTAAACTAAGTTTAGTTCAGCCACAACATTACGCATTTTGGAACTTGCAAAGCAGTAAAGCCGGCCAAGGAACGGTTTATCCTTTCGATCCCGTGTATTTACGCCTGATGGATGTCCTGCTTATTTCCTTTGTGTTCACGCTTCCTGTACGCTGATGGTGTATATATAGACACGAGCGCACGCCCCACGTCATCGTTTGTCATGCGAGATGTCGCTGCCACTAACCCGCAATACGCACGCGCCCAGCTTGACACGTGACCGCGATATAAGCATGGCCCCCAATGAGACGAGGCCACGGCCCCCGACGCAGGAGGCAACCAGTATTAATTTCCCCGTACTGAGCAAGCATTGTGCGCGAAGTGCACTTTTGTAATTGCGGGTGCACTGGATAAAAAGCACACGCGCGCACGAGATAACAGCACCGAAAGCGGTTCAGAAAAGCGAATTCAGCAAAAAGGCCCGCACAGTCGCTCACAAGACTCTCCCGCGTACTCCCAAATGATCGTCGACTCGAAGAAAGCTCCACTCCACCAAGTTAAGCTCAGCACCCTCCCTCGCCTTGTGAAGACGCTGAACTTCTCAGGAAGTGTCATCGATGAGCGCGAAGTGCAGTGACCACTTCCACCGAGGGGTAGGGCTTTGAGTCACGGTGGAGGGGCTGAAAGTAAGAGAGGCTGAAATAATCTCATGGGTGGCGGCAATGGAAAAGAAACCTGCCGTGAGTAACTACTTAAGAGGAAAAAACGAAATCATTATAGAAACGATTTATGACAACTCAAAGGGGAGCTCGTCGCTTTTCGAAGCAAGATCAGGATGCCTTAGAACACGCACTTATAAAGCGAGATATAAGAAGGAAGAAGAAGCATGTGCTTGCTGCGGTAAAGCTAGGGAAACGATGGAGCATGTTTTATTAGAATGTTAAGACGTCTGCCCAGCGGTCGATTTAGGCGCCACTGGCCTCCTTGAAGCCCTTGGGCTCAGCGAGAGCAGGGGAAAAGTAAACATGTCCGCAATACAGATTAGTAAGAGGCAATTGGAAGAATGGTGGAAGAAAAGTATGGAAACGACAAAAAAGGGAAACGTACAAAAGCAAAGTTCGCAATAGGGGTTCAGAAAATATGCTTGTGGGAGTTCAGAGTGGCTTTTTTAAACTTAGGCAGGACAACAGACAGTATAATAGCAAGAGCTTGGTGGCGCAACCCACCGCCCCGTTCCGAAGGGGCGCTCATAACATCCATCCGTCCATCCATGGAGTGGTCAGTGGAGGAACTTTCTAGAATATCATGGTGTACGCCTCGCTACTTTTTTTTCTTAGTCTGGAGGAAAAAGCGACGTTGTTAATCAGCTTCGATGGCGGCTATGTGAGCAACATAATTGATTAGCTTAAAAAGCAATCTGGACATCGCTTGAGCTGTTTCCTCGCGAATGAAGATTGGATGCGATCTCCTTGGAAGGGGATCACCCGTTCTGAGAAAGGATTTCTCTGCCCAGAGAGCTACAAGTGGAGGTTCAAACTAACAGCCAGGTGATTATGGCACTCACCTGAGTCAGTAGTATCATGCCTCCTTTATAGCGTTCAGATTTGATTTGCGTAGTGTTTATTTTCAAAAATTTAAATAAAATGTTCCAATAGCTATAGAAAGGTCCTAAAAAGTAATAATGAAACTAAAAGCCGAGAAATTAATTTTCTACTTTCAGCATTGTCCGCGTTCCTTATTCTCGATTTAACTTCAACTAGGGTCAAATTACAGAATTGCGCAGGCATCGTTTAATGGCTGCTGGCGATGCACGGACCTAACTGTGGCCTCGCATCTTCTTGAATCTGTTTTTGTGGACTGTGCCGTGTACTTGCCACAACGATAAAAAAGGGGTGGGTGTCAACGCGTACGAGAGGCAGCGAGAATAAACGTTCGATGTCCGGATCCCCTGGTGCTTGTGACTTCAATGATAGTCACGTTCCTTCATGCCGAAGTCCGCCACTCAGTCGTTCTTCAGCCTAGTTCACCAGTGGACATGCTCTGGCTTTCAAACGCACCTTCAACCTAGATTGTTTTTTTTTTTCTCTTTCGCGACATCACGCTCTAGCATAGTCGGTATTATTGTTTGCACTAGAGCTCTCTTTCGACATTATGTTTTTATGATGGGAAAGGGCGGACATTGGAATTTGAGTGTGTACTACCTGCATTTAGGTTACGTATTTTTATGGACCAGCGCAGGTCACTTAGTCTGATTATTTTTTTTTTTTCATGAACTCGACCTGCATTTCCCGGACAGCTATCGTGTCGTGCTTGTTGGGGATTTTAATTGTCTTTTAGAAGCGCGAGCAGATGTGCATAACTCTGGCTGGGGCCGTCCTGATTGGAATGCATGGGAGCTGCTTCGTCTCGCCCAGGTCTTATCGTTGCTGTACACATTTCGACTTTTCCATGGATCTTCGTTTGTGAGGACGTGGCGCCGCGGGGCGGCGTCAAACAGGTTAGACCGTGACTATGTGCCAATCACTTTAGCCCAGTGTGTCTCACAGTCTCGTGTGATAACTTTACCTTCATCTCCTCTTTCTATTTTCGATCACAGACCAGTTATGCTTGAAGTATGATTCCCTCCTTCTTCATGAGTAATACTTTGGCGCCTCGGTCGGCGTTCTACATGACACGCGTTCACGCTCTTATTTTGAAGAGTCTTGCGCGCCACTCTTTCTGAATCTGACCCAGAGTCGTGGGACGCGCTCAAGGTATAGTAGCGTCTGCATTGTTCAGTCGAAGTTCGTGCACTCACATGACGTACGTCAGAAGAAGTGGCGGATACTGCCACGAAGCTCCGTATTGCCCTTCGGGTGAATTAACTGACTCCGCTGATGCGGTCGTGGCAGCGGGAGCTACGAAGCCGTTTCCAGCGCCTCATCGCAGCCTTGTCTTTTTCGGCCGCTGATTGGCGATGCAGACGTAATCCGTGTGCAACCCCTGAAATTCTGTGCTTTGCAAGAAGCTGACTTTTTAGTCAGCGGAATAAATTTGGTTCTTATATCACCTCTCGCGCATGATTATTAGCTCTCTGTTGTGCTTTTTGAAGACATGGCCCGTACGACTACGCACATGGATCGTGGTACTGAAGGATCTCGTACAATGCTTAGTGGGCTGCCTCATGTTCCACCTGATGTAGCCCAATTTTTTGTATATACACATCTAATAGCATCACTACAGAAATAACGTAAAGTGCGTGTAAACCACTATGAACACTGCATATATTCAACCTCATTTTATGTAACGTTACAATTACTTATGTGTAACTGTGCATTTCCGTGGGTCTATGAGTTTTATGCTAGTGAGGGTGAACTCGGACACTTCTTTCAAAACGTGCCATGTATACAATACTTCGTACTTTGTGTATGTTACCATCCTGGTGTAAATGTGCCGTCACTGTGACTCAGAGCTCGATATCGTATTTTGTTGAAATAATGTTATTCCAAACATAAGTAGCAATTATGGGCAATTAAAATGAATTAAGCTGAATTACAGTGACGTAACGAGAATTAAAGTTAGAAGTTACAGTAAAGGGAGTTAGGTTGGAGTAAACTTAACTAAGGTGAAGTAAAGTGAATTACACTGAATTAATGTAGAATAAAGTGAATTAAGTAGAGAGAAGTAGATTCAAGTTGGTACAGCTAGGTCGAGGTGGATTAAAGGGAGTTAAGGTTGGTACAAATTAGAGCAAGGCAGATTAAGGTGCATTAAGGCAGAGTGTTGAAGGACACTTGAAAATGCATGACGTCGCGTATCAGGATCACGTGATAATTGGTAGCGAAATAGATTCCGAGATGCTCAAGTATGACATCACGTCGCTACACGTCACAATGCTTTCGCATTGATATCACGTAAGGATGCTTAAATGACTGTCAATTTTTTTAGCATCTGTAGCGCTGAGTTCGGTTCATTGGAAGTTTCTGCGTTTTGAGGTGTTGTTTACACTACACTATCTCACGCTACCAGCCGGTAGACTGCTGGTTACCTCTGTCAGCGGATTAGTCGTAACTTTCAGGCAGCCGACCCGTGCATGATCTCTGGAGTGAGACAATATTTTTCTTTCATTTCGGGGATATCTTGATTCTTGGTGTCGCTCGTTTATTGGCACCTCAATTATATTTCTGGTGTTTCATTCTTATTTGGCTGCAGCGCCTAGTAAACTTTGCGTATGTTAAAGGAAGGTGTATTTTAAATAAATACGACACGTCAGACTGTCTGTACCATTTAATTGGATTTCCAAAAAAATGTGGTGAGATAGCGAAAGAACAGTTCCTCCTTGTGTGGCTGCACGCCGAGATCATACGAATGAATGAATGATGAAAGGAAGGTCAGAAATAATGAATTAAATATTGGTTTATGGTTTTATTCAGTTGAAATATGTGCCGTGAAGTTGAAAATCTTACCTTAGCAGTTAGCATGACTGCTAATAATGGCGACATGCAGTTGTTATAGAAGTTTATTAACAAAGCCACACTTTTGTAGAAAATTGCTATACTAGATAAAATTAAAGAAAAAGTAGGGCGTTATGTTAAAAAAAATATTTTATATTGAGAGGAAGTTCTGGTCCTAAATTAAGTCTTTATTTACCACAATATTTCCAGTCTTAGCCGAAAGGCAGCAAGCCCGCACAACACAGAGAAGCAGATAAGAAAGACGCCAAGTGGCAATCTGTTGACGACATGAGTATCAAAACTCCGGGCTAGTCAATGAGAATCAGACACGATATTAGTCACCGAATATAATGTAGTTTCGCAGGCTGTATATGATCATCGATGTTGGATGGCAGGTGGTTAAGGGACAGTTCAGCATCTCAAGAAACGTTTCCATTGGGGTGCCAATTTGCGACGGTAAAATTTGCCACGCGTAACGTGTTGCGTAAGTTTCCATGCACCTGAGATCTTTCATCATGAGATAAAGAATAAGTATCTACTAGACAGCGAGCCAAGAATACGTTAAAGTAAAAACAGACAAACAGACTACCAAACCTGGACTGCGAAGTGCTACAGGTGCTGATAATCAACGGCACTTGCTGGAGCAGACGAAATAAGTTCAGACATCGCGCATGCGCAGGTGCGTTGTGTACGGGAGCACGGGCTGAACGAATCGTGCCTCCCGTGCACTTTTCCGCACAAGCCAGCCATTAAGTGCCGCAAGCGCCTCGTAAACAAGATGGGCCGACACCCGCCCATGAAATTGCTGTGCAAAGTAGCAGACAAAAAGCCGCACGTGCGTACAGGCACGCAGAGAGAGAGAGAGAGAGAGAAAGAAAGAGGAAGTGTTTTCGCGGAACTATTTCTCAGGAGATAACAGTAAACAGTACGGTGTTCGCGATAGCTCTTTCGATGGCGATGTTCTGAGCTTTATCTTGGCTTTTGGAGAAGGATTTTCCTCTTGATTCATTACAGCGTGTAAGGCAGCTCGGAAGAGATCCAAACTTTCTTGCCGACTCTTTGTTGCAAGTCTTCCCTTGTTGCTTGGGCGTCTTGCTCCGTATGCGCGATGTGGCACGGAAAGTTGCTTAATAAGCAAGGAAGGCTTGGGCGATGGCCCTGAGTGAACGTGTGTTGAGTGCGGCCTCGAAAGCTCAATGCCAGAACTACTGTGCCTTTCGTCATGATTGCACACTTGCGTTAGGGGTGAACTCTGTGTGATGGATTCGTTACGTGACGAAAACGTCCTTAAAGGAGGCGCCACTCTTGGATGGCTAGGTTGTAAAGAAGCACTTGCCAGAAATGCGGTAGAGAAAATTCACATGCCGCTCCTTTCTAGGCTACTTGGACAAATACCTCGAGACAAAAAGAAAGGAAGAAAGTAAGCGAGGGATGAGTCATCGAAGTATCATTAAATGGGATTTATTGATACGGGTATGATACTATTGATTATTGATACAATAAATGAAAATTCAGAATGTGCAATCCAACATCAGCTGAAAGTTAAAGATACAGAGCATGTGCACGCCGTCTTTACGAAGCAGGGTCATTTGACATACTGGCGCAGCTGCTTTCAGCGTTACCAGACTCAGTACTAAGGGCTCCACCCAACGAGGAAATCTCCGCAACTCATTAGAAATAATTCTCTCTCTCTCTCTCTCTCTCTCTCTCTCTCTCTCTCTCTCTCAGATGCTTACTCTGCAACCGTTTGGCAAGTGTATTAATTGGCTGAGCGTGAACTGCTCTTGAAGTTCGATCGGCGAAAAATTGGCCAAGTAAATTTCTTGAAAGGATTCGTTATTTTGACTTTTCGAGAACCTGACAATCTGCTCTCAGGGCTGGAAGATTTCACGTAGACACATCGGTGTGGTAGCTGAGTATGGAGGCCACAGAAGCAGGTAAGGCTTGAAGATTCAGCACATCCAAATTGCGGTTTATCAACTGACCTTTCAAGTTTTCACTAACGTTTTTCACTAGGTTTATCAGCACGCCCAGGTCCAATAAGGGCCAAATAAAAACGTGTTACCGCTTCTCTAATAAAGGGAGGTTTGCGTTCGTGATTTTGTTTTCCTTGCATAATCTGAGGAGTGTAGACTAGAAAGAGATCGGGCAGTGCTAATGGTGGAGCAATTCATGATCGCTCCTCGGCGGAGCCCTGCCTCTGACAAATTGTCGTATCACTCGCACAGACTTTCAAAAGGCCGACAGAAACACTTGCAATTAGGGAGAACCCTTTTGCGCCCTTGTTTCTGCGCCGCTTGCAACTCGCCCGCTCCATCGAAGCCGGCTGCAGTTCACCGGATTGTTTGGACGAAATCGATCTATACGGGCATTGCTATAAATGAGCACCTGTTTTCGATCCGTTGCAGACGTTTGACTACGCTTAGGCGATGCCCCACCCGAAACCTCCGAAATGGGGGCTGTTTACTGCTTGATAAAACAATGTGTTCGGTACGACAGGACAGAAAATCTAGGACTCGGCTGGCTTTAGTTAGGATGAGTAATAAATCAGGACAAATTGTGTTGCCTTGCTTCTTCTGCTTACGCGAAAAACCGGATTATCTATCTTCATGACTCGCCGTGATTGTTCAGTGGCAATGGCTGTCTGCACGAGACCGCGAATTCGATTCCCCGTGGTCGCAATCCCACGGGGGTGGAATAAAAATAAAGAAGGGGGGGGGTGTGGGGGAGAGGCATTCCTTTGCAGCATTTGGGTGTGCGTGAACCATTTCTGTCCCAGTGATTATTGCTGAAATCCTAATGGTTTGGACATGAAGGAAAATCCAATACAAGCGCCACTCTTGAGGGCCAGCATCTCGAAGTTACACATTTTCTCGCGTTGGCGCACGTGAGCAAGGTTCTTGCGACGATTTAAGTATGCCCGTGGGTTACATTGCGCCAATGCTTGGCCTCTGTTTTGTATTGGTGGATCCTGCTCCTTAGGCACCGAGTGGTGCAAAAGTCGCCTTTACACTTTGGATGTGAGTGCCCGTTAAGGAAACGCCAGTTGGCTATGCCTAATACAGGTGCTTCAACTACGGCGTTCACTAGTGGTCCACCTTTTGGCCTGAGAGCGCGAAACAATTGTTTTAAACTTCTTTGATACAATTTAAGCGAGAGAAGGGATGGTGAAATGATCCGGGAATTCGGTGCAACGATACCACGTGAACGGACACATTGTCTATTAATTCCTCCGTGGATTGGCAGTTGTCATTGCTGTTAGTAGTTTAAGGAGTAACGGTTTCTTTCCGTCCTATTTTTCTATGCATAAACATTTCGTCACCATTCTTCCCTAGGCAAACTTGAAAAATGGCTTTCGTCCTCCTGATATATTGCTGCGTCGATGACTCGTAGTCCTTGTACGCACAAACCGCCATTTGCATTTCCGCATATCTTGTGAACGGTGGCTAGTGCGTGAACATAAGGCATCGCTTGAGAATAAAGGTGTCACTTGGGCTGCGCATAAACGTAAACAGGGCACGAGATTGCATGTTGCGCGGGGTGACAATAAGAGAAAGTTGCAGGCATCGCCTTTGGTTGGGATTATTTCAACAGTTTAACGAAATGTTCCCTTCATAGAGGTCCTGAGGTGTGCGTTGAACCTGCTTAATTGTTTAATGCGTGAGCATGAGGAGTGTCAAAGGTGAAAAAAGCGTACGGGCGTGAAGTGTAGGAAGCCGCTCACGTGGTATGTATATATATATATATATATATATATATATATATATATATATATATATATATATATATATACACACACACACATTTATTTACCAAAGCACCCACAGCGCCTTCGATAGGCATTATAGTCGGGGGGGGGGGGATTGCATAAAAGAAAAAAAAGTTACATGATGGAGCCAGCATAGGATGAAACGCCACAACATTTTCATCTCTATAATATTACATCATGAAGCGAGTGTACAACCATATCACATTAATTTATTTTTACAATATCACTTGGTAACCGATTCCAGACTCGAGATGTATTGAGGAAAAAGGACATACTAAACACGTTAGTTTTACATAATGTTTCTTTCACTTTGAGTTCGTGATCAACTCTCATAGACACGTAGTGAAGCATATGTAAGCAGTTCGTGTTATTGATAGCTGTTCTTTAATGATAAATATCGTGGAACAGTTTTAATTTATGAACTAAACGTCGTTGTTGTATCAAGTCCCACCCAATTTTCTATTTGGCCTCTGTCACGCTAAAATTTCGTGTGTAATTTTTAAATACAAATCGTACAGCCTTTCTCTGTACTCTTTCTCGTTTGTCTGTGATCGCTCGTCTGCAAGGATCCCAAATCGTGCTGGCAAATTTAAGTATCGACCGGACACTGGAAAGATAGAGCAGAGCCTTCGCTTTGATCGGAAATTGTTTTTTGTTTCTTTTCATAAAACCTAGAACCCGAGATGATTTTGGCAGTGATGTGATCAATGTGACGTGTCCAAGATAAATCAGTGGTGAAGTACACTCCAAAATATTTAAATTCTGACGCAGCCAACAGTTGCATACCATTAATATTACAATTAGACTGAAATTGTTTCTTTTTTCTTTTAGTCAAACGCATGTGCGCCGTTTTTATTACGTTAAGGTTCATATGCCATGTTGAACACCACTGTGTGATCCCGTCAATGTCACCTTGCAATGTTGCACGAATATTTAAATTATTATTAACCCTAGCAATACGCAGTCATCTGCAAACATGCCCACAGAAGATTTAATATTATCAACAATGTCGTTCAAATAAATCAAAACGGGCAGTGGGCCAAGCCCCCATATTTGTGGTACTCCTGAAGTCACGTCCAGGCTCATCCGATTTCTCTCCAATTCTACCACCACCCTCAAATTCTAAGTTGCAGGTAATTTTTATGCATATAATTACTGTAGTGTCAATACCATACCACGACAACTTTTCATTAAAAAATCATGCTGCACAACATGAAAAATCTTCTTGAAATCACGAATATACAATCGATTGGTCCGCCTTTATCCAAGGCGCTTGGCAGGTCATGAGTCACACGCACACGCACGCACGCACGCACGCACGCACGCACGCACGCACGCACGCACGCACGCACGCACGCACGCACGCGCACGCACGCACGCACGCACACGCACGCACACACACACGCACGCACGCACACACGCACGCACGCACGCACACGCACGCACGCACGCACGCACGCACACGCACACGCACGCACGCACACGCACACGCGCGCACACGCGCACACGCACACGCGCGCACACGCGCACGCACACATACACGCACGCAGGCATGTGCCCTTACAGCATGTGCTTTTTCTGTCTAACGGTTGTCGTGTTTTGTGTCGCCTTGCGCGATTTTAACATCTAAGCATAAAGAAAGAGCCTTAGCAGTGTGCGTTTTTACAATCGTATTTTGGTTTGTTTGCTCCTACACCCTCCCCCACTCCATTTTTTCGCATTTGGATGGATCGATTATACACGTAGAGGTAGACGTATAGTTCGAAAGAGATCACTATGCAAACGCAGACTTCAAACTGAATTGCGCAATATGAAGGACGCGGCAGGTACTTTCAAACGGAATAAAATAATCCTGCTTTATGTTGCGTGTGTGCGTGTGCGTGTGCGCGTGCGTGCGTGTGTGTGTGTGTGTGTGTGTGTGTCTGTGTGTGTGTGTGTGTGTGTGTTTGTGTGTGTGTGTCAGAGAGAGAGAGAGAGAGATGATTGTCACTCAGCAACATCGAGTAGCATGCCCGGCGTTCACCCAAGCTAACGTCTCCAGATTATTTTTGAAGTCTGTGTCTTTCTTATCGCCACTGAAGTGAAAGACTGATGGCTACAGACTGCGTAAATCCGTAGAAAACGTGGGCAGCAGCCATGACTCGTGTAAGCGTAGTAAAGGTCGTTGTGCCGTCTTGCATATGAGCTGTGCAGCAAGCGAACGGGAGCACCCAACAGCCACAGTCGAGAAAGTACACGAAGGTTCTAAAAGAAAGCTTTGCTCTAAAAAAATTTCGGGCCCTCCTGCTGTCACTCCAAGAAGCAAGCAGTGTATCGCATAAAGTGCGTGAATTGAAAGGCAGCCGTTTGTCGATTGTTTCGTGCAATATTCCTCTTTAAATGAAACGTCAATACGTCAAGGTAGATTATTTAACTAGACACCGTAACAAAATATAAGGAGATATGCCTTGCCACTTTTCAGCCGTTTCATAGTTTTTTTTTTTTTCATTCATCACGAATCTTAACCTTGGAGTGCACCCGCAAGGCTGAGACCGAATAAATGAGTTATTCCTCGTGCAATAATTTCGGTCACTTATGATCTTCATCTTGAGCCGCGAACTCGCTTTGTACATTGCGGTTAGGCTGTCCTGAGCGCTCATCCACGTATGGCTGCAAAACAGCCATTTTCAATTTCGCAACCTACCATTTTCTTCTTGTGTTTCACCCAGTTCTTCCCACCCACATTCGCCTCTTCAATAACTGTTTATTTTCTAGCCTGACTCGATGACTGGACGCCAAAGGCCTACCAGTATCTTCGAAGAACTTCAATATGCCTTCACGTTTCCTTTCACATATAAAGCCCAGTAACAGTTTTGCTAACCGGTCACGAAAACCCGTTTGCTTAGGTGGGTGTGCCGGTGACAAAGTGTCAGAAACGCCGGAAACTCCTCCTACGGCATCGTTTGTGATCATTTTTTTTTAAATCTTAATGTGGTTGCAAAATGGAATGCGAGATAGATGCGTCTGCGTTTAAAGGAAAGTAGAGACGGCTAATTCGTATAGCGTAGCGCTATGATGGCTGGCAAATAACTGGGAGTGGTTTTGACACGACGGTGAAATAAACGCTTGATCGCTACGAAAGAATGAGCTATAGAACAAAACATACACAACGTCAGAAAAGAAAAGCAAAAACAAAAAGACGTTCAACAACATGCCTATAACTGTCTTTATGAAGACTATAATCGCCTAAACTGTGCCCGCGAGAGCTTCTTAACACTATGTTTCCATAAGAATCATTAGCCAAGATAAAGGTAGACAGGTGGAAACATGCGGTGGGATCAAATCAGAGTTACCAGAGAAAAGGCGTCAAACATGCTGGTCGATCTTTCAATGGATGAATCTATGTTCATTTTTCAAAGGCTGCCTTGTCATTCTTGGCGTGTCCGTTCTGAGTGCTTAGTAGAACGACCTGGAGCGCATGATAATCGCCGCTATGCTTAATATCGCTGCACTGACCACTTCGAACTAGCACGCCAAATGTTAGAATAGCGCCTATCTCAAGGATTGGTTTATACATCGAAACGTCGGCCACTTTGTCATATAGCGCAATGACAAGCTCGCACTCTATGACCATAAACAATCGGACACCTAATTCTATCTTTTGTGTAAGCGCCCGAAAAATAGCAAACGGGGTTTGCGGATTACAATGACCTTCGATATATGCTTTTGTTTTCGTTTCTTGTTTTAACGTTGGCGTTATGACAGCGTTGTCAGGCGCTTTACGCAGGGCCTTTCAATTTGTTCCTTTGCGAGCGTTAAAGAATTCGTCGACATTTAAGCTCTATGATTTTCACTAGAAAGGTGTCACAGCCACTCAACTGACGCAAAAAAAAACATTAGCAACGTTAGAACTGTAGACGCTGTCGCGATTTAAAGGTTGTAGTTCCTGCTCAGGAGGTATTAGCTCGTGTTGTAGTTTGCGCGGTCGTGCGCCACGTTTCTTGTTTTTAAAGCATTTAGCCTTCTCTCGGAACTGACCGCGATTTCTCGTGCCTAACCGTTTTCATGGGCAAACCTCTATGACAGTGCGTTCTATAGTACCGCGGGAGTGGGGGGAATTCTCGCTTTCTTCACCCTTGACGCATAGCGTTTTGAGGCGCTGTCGTTAAGATACTGCGCATATCTCTGTTCGCGGCGTCAGGGGTGTTTTGACCTGGAGGGGATTCTGTAAGAGTTCACCTAGTGAGCTGCCCATTTCGGCCGCTGCTGATTGGACGGAGTTGTGCGAGCGAGGAGTAGACGGGCGGCCTCAGCCAATCAGCGGGGGTTCAAATGCACAGTCGACTAGGTTGACTCTTACAGAATACCCCTTCTGGTCCTTAAGGAAGTAGCGCTTAAAGTATCGGTTGGCTCGCGCATTCGGGTGAGGCACGGTCGTAAAGGTGAACGTCACCCGTAACTCATAGCGCACAATGTAGTACCACAAATAAGCGTCTTCCTAAGCATATTCACACATTACTGAATAGTAACCGGAGTTGACTCTTTAAAATGATTTTTTTTTACAGAGAAGCTGTAAGACTCTAGCGGGGCGCGCTTTCTATGGGCTCGTGCTTACCGAAAAATAATACTGCCACCTACCGCCCACGGCCACTCCGACAGACCTCACACGGCAGCTGGAAAAGTGCTTTGTCTTTGAGTTTCCGAGTAACATAATTAGGTTTTCTTGTTTATTCGAATTACAGATCGACGCTATCTTGTCTGCAGCTTGTGTGTTAAGTGGTAATTTACGAATTTGCTGACACAATTTTGTTTGAAAAATTCGCTCAGTTCAATAAGACGCTTACGCTTGGCGTAGGGCCTTGAAGAATGAAGATGTATGCTGCGTTTCTGCACAGGTGCGTGTGTGTGTGACGTACGTCGCTCGTGGTGGTGGTGCCTGTGTAACGTCGTCCCACTTCAGCCATAGTGGTGCTACTTGTCTAACGTAAGCAACAGCTTCGCTGTGCATTTGCTTTCACAAGGTGGAATGGAGGCAGACTTTTTTTCGTTCCGAAGCGCTCCGAGGACGAACTAAAACTGAGGTGTCCGCGAAAGATTTAATTTCGCTTCGTGAGGCTAAGAAAACAGTGTTACTGTACAAGTATAAAGAATCTAGGACAGGCATATGTAATTATAGCCTGATTATTCAGACAGTGCATGAAAAGTCGTACCCACGTTGAATCCTTATGAAATTACCGGTTGCCCATGACAGGACGGTTTGCCTCGAGCGTGCCTAATTGTGTTAGCAAATGCGTCCTCATTTCTGTCACCATATTTGCAACAGTGTATATCCATATGATTTAGTTAAAGTTTCTACTGACTCAATATTTTCGCTATTTGTTTTACCAGTACCAGAAATGCTTCGTGTTCCTTGCTGTACTGCGGGCCTTTAATCTTCCATATTAGGCAAGCCAGCGGGATTCCCACCGCCGAAGTGACGTAATGGACAATTTAGGCACGCGTGAAAGAAATTTTTGCGTCTCACTCGCGGCACGCTAATTAGCGCGACCGCTTCCAGATAAATGTGCCGCAGAACCTCGACCTTCGCGTTTCGCGCCACATTCCTTCTTCTCTTTTCTCTGCGACGAGCAACGTTGGCCAGATTTGCGAGAGCACGAGAACAGCCGTGTCCGTAATTTATTTATCGCACGAGCGGCGTGCTCAATAATTCTCGTTAGAGGGCGCAGGGCATGCCTCGAGTGCTGCGGTTGCCAAAGGTGACGCTGAGATTAAAAATGACGTCGCGCCACGAAACGTTGCTGGACAAATGTGCCGGGTGTATTGCGTTAGTTGCGCAAAGTCACCGATCGAGTTGCTCTTCCCGGTTACTACATAATTAATACTAATGATGCCAGAGAATTGTAGCGCGCTCATACGTCTACAGAGATCACAGGCCACGCTTTCTCTGTGACGGCAAAGCGTAGAATTTCGGCTTTTAGTTTCAACTTCCATTTCATTCAGTTGATTTGTAGTAGAGCTTGCGTTTAATCACCAAAAACATGGAGCCCTGTGTGATGCCGGTATTAAAGCAATGTGTTCGCGCAATTGTCTTTTAGCAACGGGTATAGCCCTCGGGAGCATTAGGGCTTTAGTTTAATGCTCCTAGGTATGTTGTGCCTAATGACCTTAGTGCCAGGGCACATACACTGCAGGTGATGAACTTCCGCCGTAAACAGAGCAGCCGGGCACTTAGAACGCATTGCTGGATGGTCAGCTGCTGAATCGAGTTAATTAGTACGAAGATTCACGCTTTGCTTCATGTCACAGTCGAGAACTATTCACAATAGGAAACGGCCAACTTGTTCAATAGATAAGTTCATTAATTCCTTTGAGAAGAGTTGAAGAATAAGACACACTCGGTTGCGTAAGGCCTTCTCGTCGCCATAATTTTTTTCATGGCCATGTAAGCATGGTAATAGAGCACGCGTCTAATTGTAATGGTAAAGTTAGAAAGCTTACGTTTGAACCTCACCTAGATAGTATATTTAATTATGCTGCATTTGTTGCCACATTTATAACGAAGTTACGTCGTTCCGCCAACAACGGAGGGAACATTCGATGGATCCTTCGCCAAGAGGGAGAGAGAGCAAATGATAAAGGAAAGATAGGGAGGTTAACCAGGACTGAGCCCGGTTGGCTACCCTACACTGTGGAAAGGGAAAAGGGGACGGAAAGATTAAAAGAAGAAAAGAAAGTCTACTGGGTATATCGTTCGGTCACTCAGTCCAGATCACAGACGCTGATGCAATCCAGTAGCCTTCAAATATCGCAGCAGAGCTTTTGTGGCCTTTTGTAGCTGCGATATGCGAGGCCATGGTCCCAAGATCTTCTTCAAGGTGAACGGTGTTCTATCTAGCCAAATTTTGCAAATGTCTATATGCTGTTTAACATAGGCCGTCGACGCTTTGAGTGAAGCCTATTGTAGGATGCATGAGTTGTGAAAGCCTTTTTTGAGCCGCTCTCAAAGGAATGGCAGTGTTGCAGCCTATATTGCATTTACGAAGAAAAACTTTGTGCTTATAGGACAGTAGATCAGTACCGGCCACTTGTTACGCTGGGCCACTGGCTGTGGCGTACGGCAGTTGAGACCAAGGTCACGAGGACGGCTCCCTGTACATGCCTTGTGTTGAGTCGCTTTCAAGCGGAAGTGAAACAAAAAATCTGTTTAGTGAACTCTGCTTCAGATGATCAAAATCGATCCAGAACTTTGCACTGCGTCGTTTCTTGTAGCCAGGTGTTGCTCTGAAAAAGTTGAATTCAAGTTCTTTGTACGCTTTTCTAACTTTGAGCCATTGGATAATAGACAGTTTTAGGTGCACGTACGCAGAGACTTCACGCACGCAAACGTGAAAGCTCTACGTACCATACGCGCACTGCGCCTGAAACGCTTTTAGCTACACGTACGGGACGCACGCTAAAAGCGACCAAGCATCGCCATCTATCGCCAGGTACAAACACTGCTGAAGCCACTGACATCCAAGACAAATCAAAGCCAAGCCAGTCCAGTTGGACAGGCGCGCAAAATACGTAAAAGTGTGTTCTTGCGCCGATCGGAGCTTCGCAATGGCTAGAAGTATTATACCGCACGTTGTCCCCGAAGGGGTTGCACTCCCTTACGTCTCGCAACAAATCCAAGTCGTTTTTAGAAAAACGAAGGCGCGGAGCTACTTTGTCAGTGTGTTTGGCTTCCATCTTGCAATGATGCTCTCGCTTGTTCGAGATTGCACGAGACCGCCGCGCGGAGCTCTCTACGTGCGCAAGGAAAGCACGCAAACTTTTGAGTCTCGCGTACGTCCGTGAGACTCACGCAAACCCTTTGCGTTCTGGGCAGGCGCACTGCTCCCACGTAAGAGCTCGACGTACCAAAGCCTTTACGTACGTGAAACTAAAACTCTCTAATGCCCTTTGCTCCGTCTTCCTGAAGTTAAGGAACCGACTTGTAAAAAAACAAAAGGTTTCATTAACATTTTTTTTTTCAAGTGATTACTTCAGAGGTGACGTTTCATGCTTTAATGTGGGTGTGAAGCACTTGGTTGTTGGAGTTCGTACCTGCATACTTGATATCTTATTGTGCCTTAAGACTGCACGAAGAGCTCGCAGCGCGATATTCTCGTTTCACTTAATTAAAAACTGTTTGTTCTTCCTTTTTTTTTTAAAGGTTGCACCGTTCTGTCTTCTAATATTCGCACCTCGCAGTTCGCTGCTTCGCACATTCCATAATGCCGAGAAATGCTTGCAGCTGTTGCCGCTCGGCCAGCTGTTGCGGGCTGAGTCGAGCGATAGGCGCAGCGTCTCTTGAATAGAGGAGTTCCTAGCGGCGCCTATGACGCGTGTGTAGTGTGTGTTTCTGCTTATACGTTCTAACTGCTCCCCGTACGTACTTACGGAGGGTGTAATTTACAATTATACAATCTGCTGCACAAGCGCGGCCAAAGAAGAGAACCTTCTGGTTTAGTGAATTAGTTTAGTGATGATATGGGACCGCAGCTAAGTCATGACGCCGCTTTTCTTCATGAAGCCTATTTTGTGTGCATACAGTCTCACGCTAAGCGCAAGAACGAACGCTGATCCGCGTGTTTCTTTGCGCGAAGTATTTCATTTTCCCACAGAGGTTTTGTTCTCTTCCCAAGACCCGTAACGGCAGATGAGGTTGCCTGCTTTAGCTCCGCGTGTCACCACGTCACAACCTGAAGCGACAAATCGGATCTCACTAATTATTAGCGTAAACGCCAGGAGAGACATATAGGAGGTCCCACAATTCCGTGGAATGATTTTATTTTTCGTATGTATTTGAAACAAGCGAGCGGAGAACTAAGGTACCAGGTGCATACACGCGGAGGGGAAATGAATGAATGAATTCTCTGCTTTTACGTGCAAAAGCCACGACTTGATTATGAGACTCGCCGTAGCGGGAGACTCCGAATTAGTTTTGACCACAAAGGGCATCATTAACGTGGTGCACAATGCACGGGATACGGGCGTTTCTGCATTTCGCCCCCCATCGAGATGAGGTCGCCGCGGCCAGGATTTGATCCCGCGACCTCGAGCTTAGCAGCGCCACACCGTAGCCTCTAAGCCACCGCGGCTGGTGCGGAGGGGAAAGAAACCAGCAGATACTTAGCCGTGTGCGTACTGGTGGGAGTTCTTGGGCTTCCAAATGGCAGGCGGCATTATTGCTAAATGAAGATGGCCAGACAGGACAATTGATAGCTACCTAGCTAGTCGATTGATTTGATTGATTGATTGATTGATTGAGTGAGTGAGTGAGTGAGTGAGTGAGTGAGTGAGTGAGTGAGTGAGTGAGTGAGTGAGTGAGTGAGTGAGTGAGTGAGTGAGTGAGTGAGTGAGTGAGTGAGTGAGTGAGTGAGTGAGTGAGTGAGTGAGTGAGTGGAGTTGAGTGACTTAGCCCGTGTTCTTCACAAGAGATGAAAGGGGAATCTCGCAAACTAACTTGCATAAGAAAATCATCAAAAAATTCTGAATACGACAAAGGAGGTGCGACACGAGAATGTTCTTTCGCTGAGCTCCCTCCGCTCCTTGTGTTGATTTGTAAAACCTTGTACTTGTCTATAGGTAGGATGGCGACACCTTGCAGGCTTTCATAACGGTACTTAGATTGCATTGGTGTGGCTGGTTTTTGTTTGCCCCCGCAGAGAGTTAAGAGACCGGGCCATAGTTGGTGTTTCACCTTCTTAAACAGTGCAAAACGAGACGAAACATGGCAACAACGCGAGACGTAGACAAGCGCCGTGGCAAGACTTATCACATATCCAAAACTCCCAAGTAAATGTTTCGGCACCACTTCCTGGAGTCGCCCTTCGACCTATTTATTTACGCCAGAAGTTCATTGCTTTGGAAGCAGAGACTGCCCCGGTGATTGCTGATCTTAACTTGAATGAAATACCATGAGTATAGTGAATCTCTGCTATGAAATGCAAAGCTGATGTACGAGTAATCATCACGCCTCAGCCATGTGGAACAATGTAGTTCGGAAAACTGTTAACTGCTACAGAGTGTATAGCGGTGCATATGGTGCCCGTATTTTTTTTTAATTGGGTTTCCTCTATCTTGTATGTTATCTGATCATCCTGCACTTTTACTCCCCTCCCTCCTCCTCTCATTGCTGATCGCCGTTCATGTGTGAGCAGCCAAACCTAGACAGTCGCAGTGTGGACAGCACTAATTCCAACTGCATAGTCGTTACTTTTAAATCTGTATTAACCATCCAATTACCTAGCTACGGAATTTCTAGCAAGTTGTTATGTTTGGAGTTTGCTTTAGGTTAGGTTAAAGGTTGTTCTGGCTTCTATACCACTTACAACATGCAACTAGAATCAATATTTAAATATGTAAACGTGTACACTTTAGTAACTGATAATCGTACTCGCCATTGTCAGGGAAATCCATATGTCCGCCACTGCCGCGAAGCTTGGTCAGCAAACTTTTTTAATTTAATCATCTCTTATCACTTATGTTTGATAATCATAGTCTTAAGTGGCGCGAACTTGAAGAAACAAAAGAACGAATAACGAAGACACGCACCAAGCGCTACTTGAGACCACGCTTAGCGTAAACCGAAGTATTTTCCATTCCATTAGGTTTACTAATCTTGGACGGTAGTCGCATAGGCGCGTGGTATAATCTGTTTTCTTCTGTCGCTAGATAAAGAGAACAAAAAAAATGCGAGTAAGCGGTTTGATGAATGCGAACATTAAGAAGCTAACAAAAAAAAAGAATATGTCTGCGCATGAGTAAGGGGCCCTCTTATACCTCTCAGACACCCGGTCATAGGCCAGCTGTGTCTGCTTCCGAGCCGCGCGAATTTTCCCACAATACTCTTTTCTAACGTTGTAGTAGGACCACCTATCTATAACAGCGCCCTATCAGAATGCCTGTCAGACGACGCTTCCTATTGGAGCCAGACAACAGGCCGGACGTGACGGGTTAGAAAAGTACTCCGCCTATTATCACCGGCACGTGTTCCACGTTCGCCGCCATTGTCATAAGGGGGCGCTGGCTAACACTCCCACAGCTGGATCTAGTAGACATATAAAGATGCCCCTTTATCCACATTCCTTGAGAGTCTTTTCGCTAACTACATGAGGGATGGGACGAAGAAAAGAGTTCGCTGGCTGGGAGCATAAGAGGTGACAATGCGCTGTAATGTACGCGATGGCTTAAACGAAAATGAATTGCTCGGAGATTTCTCGGAGATTAACAAGGGCGAACTTATTTCTATGACTGCGAATGCATCAGTTACAATGCTCGGCAAGGGAAAGAAATAATGGGAAGCAATTAGAGTTCTGATCAGTGATAAGTTACGGGCGTATTGCAACGTAAGTATTGCAACGTTTTATTGGAAACATGACGCAAGAAATGTACAACCCGTGTAACCAGCCGCAGAAGAAGTGAGCAAAGGCTTTTGCTTCTTCTTGGATCTGCTGGGCACTTCAGGGCGGCCGCATTACGATGGGGGCATGATGCGAAAGAACCCGTGTACTTAGATTCAGGTGCACGTTAAGGAACCCCAGGTGGTCCAAATTATTCCGGAGAAGTGTAACCTAGCCGAAGAAGGAGCGAACAATGTGCTCTCCAAGATAAGTGGGCGTCAGAAACAGTGCTGGCCGCCTGGTCGCTTGTTCTGTTACAACCCGTGCGAAGTCGCGGGCGTTGTAGTCAAGGAAAGCATTGAGGTAATCGTGTATGATTTCGAAAGGCAGAACGATTAGGAAAAGTAGTCAAAGAAAGTCGAAAAAAGAGACAATTTGCCACTGGTTGGCGCAGAAAAATATAACTTATACACAAGATGGTGTACCCGATGCTCTACCGATTCAGCTGAGAAAGAAACTAAATTTATGGGTCTCGCGTCCCAAAACGACAACATGATTTTAGGCACGCTGTAGTAGAGAATCTGGGATTATTTTGGATCAATTGCGTTTTTAAGAGGCACCTATATTAATGTACACGTGCACTTCAGGCATTGCGCCCGCATCGAAATGCGACCACACCGCGACGGGAATAGCATCCGTGACGTCAAGCTCAGCAGCGCAACCTCAGATATCAACAGGCCGACCTCGGTGGCTGAATTTGAGCTAAGGCGGCAGTAGAACATCTAGTAGTAAGTAGAAGCTCAAACAATACCGCTCCTGTTGAAAGCCAGCTCATTACGGTTCTCCTTCAGGAACAACTTCTTTGGACGAACAGGAAATCCGTGCTATTTAATTATGGCACGATTGAAAATTGAAGTTGGAACTCGAACCTCGTTATACTTCATAGTTCATAAGCCATTCATAACCGGCAACAATTGTTTCAGAAATACTCTTTGTCCAAGGTGTTACGGATAGGAATGTACCACCATCTTTGGCTCTTTTGATAGGGATTGATTGTTGGCGGTGGTCGTAGTCGGGTAGAAGCTCAAACCTCAAGTCTTCCAGAGAAAAGTGTCCCCAGTAGAATGAGCCCAGAATACATATTAAAGGATCTCTGTAAGGATTTAATTAAGCGCGCAAGACAGGAAAATATGCGCTTCGTGTGCAACACTTTTTAGCTTTGCGATCATCATCATCATCATCAAAATCATAAATACAATCCTTCTTATCCTTCGTAATTCTAATAATCGGTATTAATATTATTATTATTATTATTATCGGAACATATAAAGACCGCATCAAAGAAGAACAGCCTAGAAATAGTTACTTCAAAGGAACACCACTACAAATCACGTGGAGAGGAGAAAAGAAGTGTAAGGGAAGAAGGAAAAGGGAGGAAGGAAACACCACAACACAAGTGGGGCGGGGACTTCGCAAACAAAAGTAAGGACCCTTACCGAGAGAAAAACTCTAACAGTGCTTCACGGGCTTTGCACAAACTCGAAGCTTGAAGCAAGAACAGAATTGCAAAACGCGCAGCACAAGTTAAAGCGAATGGGCCATGACATATGAGGCTCGTAACGCAATGCGACTTCTTCCTAGCCGCAAAGGAAGAGCGAAGCTAGCAGGCAAACAAACAAATCGACAAAATAGAGAGACAGTGTGTCAAATAAGGCAAAGGGCTAAGCTCAACTTGCCGGAAGTGCTAACCATCGGCGACAATGCTTAGGGCACGTGACAAGCGGAAGGCAAGCGGCACGACAGTTTTTCGCCGACGTCACTCTTACAGGAAAAAAAAAACGTTTTCCTTTCCTCCTGTACAAGTCAAAGCTCAAAACTGTATTCACCAAACAAAACTACGGGAAATCGTGAACGGATGCAGCTCTGAGTGTAGTCGAAGTTTCATTGATGAAAGAGCAGTGGTTCATCATTCTAAGTACCTAGCCGACGCTTTATTTATCGCGTGTACCTTGTTGCCAGTGGGTGTGAAAATAATGCAGATGTATGCGTTTTTCTCACCTTTTGTGAGTAGCTGTGAAACACTAAAACACTGCCCGTAGTTCTCGCAACGTATACCACGGAAAATATATCATAACACAGTCAAGCAATGTCTCTGTGTCTAATGCGGTCACTGCATGTCTGCATAAACTGCGCGCACACGTATACGTACCAGACCGGACTATAGTCATCTCCTTCTTTTGATAAAATATGCATCATCAGAGGTGAACTTATTCATTAAGACTCACTGCAACACGGCCACATTCAGAGGAAACGGAAGGAAACCTAGTAAATCCAAGCTCACTCTTACTCGCGGCCGCTCATAACAACATCCATATCTAACCTTAAAATGTTCGATGCTCAAGTGTGAAAAGGTTCATTTAGCGGAAGAGGCGGCGTCTGTAGCAATGAAACCGCACCTAAATTCCCATTGGCTACGACGCGAAGTCACGTACGCGCCTCGACGCAGCAGAGCGGGCGAAAGGGAACGCTTGCTATGCGATGGCGCGCCAGGTGCTGCGTGAGGGGAGAGGGCCTCGCCGCGACTCCACGTGACCCTCGATCCCGGAAGCCTGCGTTATCCGCGCGTTGCTTGCTTGTCCGCGCAAGCTCTCGCCTGCGTTCTAACTTTGCCTCGGTAATCGCTATAAAGAAATAATTCTAAATTTCAATAAATAAAACAGAATCAATGGAAAGAAAAATATTATGCAGATGCCATGCACTGTGGGAATCGATGTAAGCGAAGCTTTCCGTGCTGGATGCTTTCATTGACGATAATTAGAGGTGATGTTAAGGGCTAAAGCTTAATTTACTCAACGTAGGCTAAAACGAGAGTGGCGAGTTGATGTTAAACGTTACCTTGCGTGAACCACTGCTGTTTGTCTGCGTAGTCACAGAACACACAGGGAGAGGTGTTTGCTTGAAGCGTTGTTGTGCGCCATATTTTATAACTTCCGAGAGGGTTGAACGTTGTCATTTGCTCACATGGCACATGACATTGTGGCAGAAGTATTAAACTTGAAATGGATTATGGGGCTGTGCGTTCCAAAACCTAAATAGGATTATGAGGCAAGGTGTAGTGGCGGACTCCGGATTAATTTTGACATCGTGATGTTCTTTAGCGAGCCCCAAAATCTAAGCGCCCATGCGTTTCATATTTCGCCCCTGTCGAAATGCGGCTGCCTCGATTGGGATCAAACCCACGACCTCTAGCAATGCCATAGCCGCAAAGCTAACGCGGCGGCCACAAAAGCGTTGATTTGACGGTCGACCGCTTTCGTAGTGTCTCCTGGACCCTGCGGTGCGCTTTAATGCTGCTCTGCTTCTGCACGCCCTGCGTAAGTTGCCCGCTTGACATATTAGCATGGCGTTTATTTTTTAGAAATAGCAGCAACGTACTGTACCGTATCTTAAACTTAAGCTTATACTGTTTCCCCGCAACCGCTGTCCTATAGTGTAGCCTTCTGACGTCACCTCCCCGTCTCTTATATTGCAACTGCCTCTTCTCCCTCTCCTTCTTATCTCTGCAGTTATATCTGCGTCCCCTCTAGCTTCGCATGTTAGCAGAAAGGGAAGCGCTGCAGTTTATCTGCAATGCTTCTGAGGGGAGTCACGGATAATTACAGCTGTCAAGCGGCGGCTTGAATGTTGCGACGGCCAGGGAGCTCCAGAGAGCACTGTGCACATTAGACGCGGGTGAAAACGAGTTTCTCCCGTCGCCTTTCCTCTCTTACTCGCGCTGTCATCTATGTACACGCTCTGTACCACCGCCCGACGCGGTGGGCGCGACAGCAGCACCAGTGGGAAAGTCGAAGCAAGAGGCATAGAAAGCTTCGCTTTAAAATGTTTGCGGTAACGAGTTTTGAACATATGACCCAACGCTAAGAAGCCGAGCGGGAACCCACTGGGCTAAACCAGCGCCTCCGAGATAGCAGGCCGGTGCACTCTGCTTTATGATACCATGCTGCTTCTAGCGAAATGTCCACTGCCAAGCCCGGCGTCACGAAAGCGGTGACGTCAGGATCGCCGGGTTTACTCTGGAGGGTCCCCGTTTGATTCTATGGCAGTCGGGCAAGGTAGCATGACATCACGAGTCATCTATGAGGCGTGTTGGCCAAGCGTCTCAACGCGCTCGCTTGCCCGCGAGTTCATAACTAGATAGGCCGCTCAGGGGCGGTCAATTGCCCCACGCCTGGGAGCTCGCGGCGCTTCCCATTTATTCTCGTGCTTTCCTCATGCTTGGAAAATAATTTTTTCGCACCACGTTTGGAGCAATAAAAACTTGATCGGAAGCTTTTCATATTGGTCTACAATTTTTGTTTGGTCTACAATTTCATCTCATGATAATATTTGAGAAGGTTATTGAATAATTAGGACTAATTGTCTCATTTGGCGGAACGCAATATAATTGCCTCTCCGAGTGACAGCAGACGTTATCTTGATTTTGTCCAGCTACGTGGCATTCGAATAATATTTAAAAAAGTAGAAAGAAAATTAAATTCTGGTGGTTCACGTGCGAAAGCACCGACCTGAATATGAGGCACGCCGTAGTGGCGTACCCCTGGTTAATTTTGACTACCTGGGGTTCTTTAACGTGAGCCCAATGCATCATGGCACACTGCCGTTTTTGAATTTCGCTCTCCATCGAAGTGCGGCCACCGCGACCTCGTGCTTAGCAGCGCAACGCCTAGCCGGTAGGCCACCACGGTGGGTTCATATGATTTTAAAGTTTGGCTCGAATTACATGGGGCAGAAGGTATACACCCCTTCGACAGTGACACGTCTTTCCACGCGATAAATCAGTATCATTGAAACGCAAGGCCCTCAGACGTAGCGACCACGCCATGTTGCGTAAACTAAATTGCTCCGACTTTTTCCATATCGGGTATTTGTGCTTCTAGCCTATTTCATGGCTCGATTAAAACGATAATGTGGTGTAAAAATGTGGCCCGGTCCGGAAGGTTGTGCAGCCAAAAATATAAACAATTTAACGCTCCTCCTACTTCCCTCATGCGAGGGGTGGCGCGACAGAGTGCCGTGCGCAGTGCCATGCTCCAAAATATTACTCCCAGCTAACTCGGTAAGATATTATTTCATTGACGTCAGGGGCTGAATGGCCATTAGAGGTTGACTTTCCTGCTACAGTCCTTGCAAATAAATGCCCGCAATAGAAACAATTTCATTGAATGCTTTATGCTTATCGTCCAGTAGCATCACGATTTCAAACGAAGGACGCTGACCCCTCCTGCGTGCTACACCGACATGTGTAAGAATGTTTGTGACCTATTACATAGAGACTACTTTGAACCAATGTTCTTAGCTTCATTTCGCGCTCCTAACTGTTAGGGGCCAATTTAACGTGCCACAAATTGCCGAATACAGCTGCCGCTTGGCTACGTAGAAAGTTTCAAACGCGTACTCGTTTCGATGCCTACCAAACGAAGAGAAACGAGTGCGTCCGTCTGTCACGTAAGACAAAAAGCGCGGCAGCTGCAGCGAGCGAATTCACCTTGGTGCCGTCTATTGCTTCAACGCGAACTAAGCGGCGAGAGTACAGCACACACGAAGCTATCAGCACTCGGCGCACTTTGTCCCCATCGCAGATCGCGTTCAAGATGCGGCCCGCGCGGCCACCATCCGCAGCAGTTCGTGTTGCTGCAGCGCTCTCGTACCAACTGGTCGGATCAAGTTTTATAATATTGATAACAGCGGGCTGCGAGGAAATGAGCAAGTGGCACAATGGTTACAAGTACTCACACAGCCCCCTGAGGGGCATCTGCGTGAAATGCTTTTATGGTCCTAGTCGCCACAAAACAGTCAACAATCGGCTTTTCAAAAAACCGAAGGTGTGAAAAGAAGGTGTGTAACACTTTTTAAAATTTATTTTGCTTATGCGTTCTCTTATAAGGATATGTAACGAGGCCGGCAGAATCCCGACGGAGGTTCGCTGACGTTAATGTCGCTTCACCCTTTACAACGGTTGGGCACTATAGTGGGGCGCCCTAGCCGTGACAACAAAAATTAAAAGAATAAAATAGGCGTCACCAAAGAAGAAAAAGCAAACAAAACAGGATGAAAACATAGAAGTCCTAATTGTCACTATCGATAATGAGAGAGAAAGAGAGATAGTGATTGGGGAGAGGAAGAGTCACCATTTCGTGCAACATTTTAAGGAGCACGACTGAGAGCACGTTTCAAATTCAGTTCATGGACGCCCGCTCAATACCCTCCATGACTGACGCAGCCTTTTCTTCGTGGTGGACTCTGCTATATTGCGGGCGCATCCGACGTAGCATCGGTTTTCTCACAAGCGGTTGCTTTTCTCACAAACGGGAGCGACGTACAAGTTTTCTACTGCAACAGTTGTTTCCTGCGTCCTATACAATTTCGGCGTTCGTTCAAAGAGCATCACGAACTGCCACGGCGCGGTATCGTCTTCCCTAACCCGAGCCCTCGCTGCGTTCGCCGTCTTCCTGCACGGGATGACTGACGAAGCCAAACTTTTGTTGAAGGGTATAGAGTCGTCTACGATCCACCGCGTTTGTACAGCCTTGAAATGTAGGTATCTGAACACCGATGGGGCCAGCCTCACGTCGTTAAGCCTAGGGGACCGTGGAATAAAATATCAGTGGCTGCTTCTCTATATCCAAAAGAAAACCAGTCGATGTCGCCCTGAATCACCTTGACAACGACGCGCATATGGCCAACCTGTAGCTCTCCTCCCAACTTGGCGCTGACTGCGTTCCATTCATCCTCGCGTTTAGGCCGACCGGCAAACAACAGCGTTAGCATCGGTGAGACCGGCCACGTGTACCAGCTTGCAGCTACCTGCAACCCTACATGCCTCGTCGGCGCAGCAAATTCCGTGATGTCTAAGCAGCCCGTTTCAGCACATCGCGTACCTCCACAAAATTTTCTGACGAACTAAGCGTTACACCAAGGTAATGGTATTCCGTTGACCATGGTAGAGTGGCACCGCTGGGAAGAATCACGAGGTGCGTCACCTTGAGAGCCGGATAACTGCAGCACCGCAGAATTCTTGGCACGGGACTCCGTGATCAACCGACGTACGTCCTTTGCACCCTAGGCGAACAGCACGACGTCATCTGCGAAGAGCCAGCCCGGCAATGTTAAACAACTTGGGAGACCATCCACCATGTACTGAAATTGGACGCCAACGCCACTCTGGAGCTCACTGTCCCCTATTCCCGACACACATATGTCATGGCGCTCTCTCTCCCGTGTAAACTGTCGCAGGAAGCGCGCAACGCTAGCCAGCGTTCTCTCTTGCCTGGAGGCCTGTCGTACGCCTCTCATATTCTTCAAACCTGTTGTTGCCTATAAACTGCGGCGGGTGCAAATGCTAGGTGAGCCGATATGGCTGGTGGATTCGCGTGCGCGCCCTTTATGCTGGGGGTTGCGTAATCAAGTTTTAGAGACTCGCTGAAGCGCCCGCTCGCCGCTTTGCATCTCGCCAGCGTTATGACATGGAGTTTCCACGAATATCGAGGGAGATTGGGATCAAGTTTGTCTGTGCGCCCGTGAACCCTCGTTTGCTAGTTTAATTATTAAGCGAATGTTTGTTGCAGTTTATTCGGCCGACAAAGCTTACTTCGAGTGGTTGTCTGATATTTTACTATCGCTATCAATGCTTCGTCATCCGGGCACGACTATGACTTTTCCGTTCTTTCGTTCAAAGCAACGAAATAAAAGGCGTGTACTTCGGATAAAGCTACTCATTGGTACTTAGTGCCTGTTCATATATCGAAATATGCTGACAATATTGGCCAAAAGCATTTTCGTAATATCCGGGAACACAATTGAGGCCTTGTAAGGGGGCAAGTATGTACTGTTGCTTCGGAAGTTGGCTCCATCAGCGGTATCATACGCCATGACGTGCTGGATTCTACTTTACGCAATATGTAATTGGTATCGTGGTGGGATAATCATGACGAAAGACCAGCCGATGTCACCCTTAAGGCGCGCTTGGCCAACCAAACTCCTTTCAACTTCGCGCTGACTGCGTTCTATTCATCCTTTCGTTTAGTTCGACAGGCGTACAACAGCATTAGCAAAGGTGATACCGGGCATGTGTGTCGACTTCCTAATACGTGAAACGCATTAACGCGTTAGGAGTATCAAAGGGTACAAAAGGCGATATATACACACACACGTCTACCAAGTGATTTGCTTCCCACACATACACTATTTTTGGCATTACGAGCGCCAAAGTAGAAAAACGTGTATGTGTGGGAGCCAGTCACTTGCATTCGGCAGGCATGTATATAGTCTTTTCACACGGAAACTTTATTCTAAACAAGTATGCAGTATTGCATCAGGAACAGTACACCTTGCACTATTTTTTTTTTCGAATAGTCGCCACCGACATTGAGATATTTGTCGTAGCGGCAATCATTTTGAAGAAACGACTCTGATAAAACTCGCTGCCCCCTTCGATGCAAGGAATGTTCGCACCGCTTGCACCACCTCCGCCTTGTCTTGGAAGTGACGCTTCGCGAGTGCGGCTTTCAAGGCAGGGAACAGGCGCTCATTCAGACAGGATAACAGCACGCACTTTCATTGGCGGCCACGTAGTCAGCACACGTCTCTGACATCGTGATTTGCACTCGAATAACCTCGGGCACGCTGGTCCGCTGCTGCTCTTTCTTTAGGTGCTCGGCGCATGCGTCTTCCCTTTTCATTTTTTTTAATTTTCACTTTTCATTTTATTACTCTCAAGGCCGGTTAGGCGTTACAAAGAGGAGTGGTAAAAATACAGTAAAGACGAAAAAGACCAGGTAATGTTGCAGCCGGTAACTATGAACGGCATCTTTAATTCGCAGGATCGTTGATGGTGACGACCGAGCAGGGCAGGAGATTCGAGTGCGAAGCAGTTTTTGGGACGAAGGAATTCAAGTACTGGTATGTCCGGCACTGTGGAACATGTACCTTTAGCTGATGATCTTTGCGAGACCTGAAGTACACCGGAGGCGTAAGCAGGGCTTGCTTTGGGGTATTGGTATTGTAATATATTTTTTGAGGTGTGCACAGGCGAGATATGCAAAGTCGTATGGAAAGATCTGGAAAATTAAGAGTTCTTATTCCTGAACGACTAGCATATAGCCGGAGCAATCAGACATTATATATCTGGCCGAGCGATTCTGAACAGTTTCGAGCATTGCAATGAGAGTGTTACTATATGGATCACATACTGATGCAGCGTGAAGAAGGAGGAAAAAGAACTTTATTCAGGTCTTGTACAAGGTGTTGCCACCTGCCTGGCTAGTCCCATGTTGGTACCGGTAGGTCAAGCCTCCTAGCGCTATCGCGTCCCTACTGGACATGCCAGCACTTGAGTGATATGATCGTGGGATTTAATCATTCCTGAAAAGCGATTCCGGGAAACGTCAGGGCCGAACGACCCACACTCCGAGAGCATACGTTAAAGTGGGCATATTTCCTTTTTGCATGCTTTGCATAAGTTACTCATGTGTGCCATGTTATACCATTCCTTCATTTGTGCAAGTGAATAGTAAGACTGTAATGGCCTAAATGTAACTGCATGGGCTCTGCTTTATCTATAGTGAGGGGTTTGAAAATTCCCTCCTTCCCATGTAGTAGTGTTTTGTAAGTTCATTGTATGTAATGAGCGTATCTCTCTGTAGGTTCTCCAATCCAGCAGAATCAAAGCCATATGTGAAAGCGGCCCGATCTGCTAAGTTCGCGGGCGACGCTATTGGCCTATTAATTCGGATTGACGAGAATATCATCGAGTCATAATAATACATAATAATTACATAACACGGCTAGACAATAAATTCTTTAGCCATAAGCGCTTTTGCCAAAGAACAAGCATTCTCGCGCCAAAATCTCACTTCCGGATTCAGAATCTAGTTTGTCCTTTCTCCTTCCATATTCGTTGATTACAGTCCGGACTTGGACGATGCATCCGTATTGTACTTCGCTGGTGGCATCGAAGTGTTATCACGTTGGTTCCAGAAACCGCTTACGACGTACCCTTCTTCTCTGCCCGCTCGCCGTGCTGAGCTCGTACCCCGGTCCGCTGCCACGCAGGTCATGATTTGCGGTCCCTCGTCGGGCGAGCGGGAGTCGAAGCAGCGTACGCAGTTTGCGAGAAGGACAGTCTCTTCGTTTACCCGCTGATGAGTTGTCGCTTGTTTATTGAATCCTCGAGTGACGCGGCCCAGCCGGAGCTATAAACTGATGCGCACGTACGGAGCTGCGCTGCAGAGTTAGCTGTGCCTAAAACACCATCCAAAACAAGCACAGAGGAAAGGAGTGGAACTAGCTTGAATGTACCATTTTCTTCGGAGACACAGAACACATAAGCATGCACTATAGTCGGCGACAGCCTAAGGATGCAATGACAAATGCAGGACGTGCTGTTCGGCTAATAGCGAGCTTGTAGCAATGACACGCATAGTCAATTACGTTCGCCCATTCACGGAACTACTCCGTTAAAGAAACCATTAAAACCTATGTTTGGTTCGCAACATATAAAGAAAGTTTTGTGGGGAATCTGTGAATTCCTTATAGAATGCGGAATGCGCAAAAGAAATACAGGTGAAAGTTCGTAGAAATAAATGAAAAATATTGTTGCATAGTTTAGTAGCCAATCATGCACGTGGAACAACGTTCAAGCCTGAACACGCCCCGTGTTGTGCTAAGCTATGCTCACGTGTAGAAAACGTCTGCGTAAATAACGTGACTCAGCAACGATGATCTTCACCATCTTACATTAAAACTTTTACAATGGCACTATGCATTGGTTAGTCTTCTCCAATGAAGATGTATTAGTGTGAACTACTCCTTCAAGTGATCCACCGTGATCTATGTTCCACCCCCAAGCTCCAATGAAAAACGTTTGTATTGTAAATCTGCGGACACTTAACAGAAAAAATGAAAAGTACGCCATAGAACAGAAAGTTGATTGAAAAGGAAGCAAGAGGTCGTTGCATCAGCTTGGTTTGTAGTCCTGCATATACAACAGCGCAGCAGCTAGGTCTGTTCTACACGAGAATGCGCGCCGGCATGCAGAAGTAGCTCAAACCTTTTTTTTTCTACTTATGGGGTTTTACGTACAAAACCACTTTCTGATTATGAGGCACGCCGTAGTAGAGGACTCCAGAAATTTTGACCCCAGAGATTCTTTAACGTGCACCAAAATCTAAGTACACGGGTGTTTTCGCCTCCATCGAAATGCAGCCGCCGTGGCCGGGACTCCATCCTGCGACCTCGTGCTCAGCAGCCCAACACCATAGCCGCTGAGCAACCATGGCGGGTTAGTTCAAACATTAACGTCTGCCACATCTGCCGCATTTCGATGAGGGTGAAATACGAAAACACCCGTGTACTTAGATTTCATATATACACCCATGTACTTAGATTTTCCCATATATTAATAAACATTAAGGTCTGAGCTGTCTTACTGAGTGGAAACTGTAAAAAACTCTAGCCGCGTGACTTGTTCTTTTTTTTTAACAGCTAGATTTTCATTTCAAGCGCAATGCCACGCAAAGGCCAAAAAACATTTACTCTGAAAGTTAAAAATAGTGTAACATCTTTTACGACTTCGTTTTAAAGACAACGGGCTGTTATTAAAAGCTGCGCTAAAGGGGATAAAGAATTACCAGCCAATAATTCTTTTTGTGTCTGTGAATCATCCACGTAACAGCCGCACGTTTACAACTTGAGAAGACTTCATGATGGAGGGACGCCAGGTACATAACTGCTATCCCACCTAGCCAGCGTAACCCTGAAATAAACGTTCGTTGTGTCTGGCACGAGCAATTATGACGTTTCTAACATGATGCCTTTGTACTTCGTGGAGTAGAGGTATTCAAGTTGGCATCTTTGTTAAACTAAGAAGTGAAACACTAGGTTCGACCACTCTGGTCACTGAATCATGACGAATCATGACCTAAAACTAACTCATAAGTTTATAGCTAGTTTACGTACAATCGAAGAATGTTGTTGTACATGTTTCGTTTCATATTTTGGGTGCATGATCACGTGTCTAAAGTTAGCATTGACCTGTGTAATACGCTGTAGACGTAATTCTTTTACTGATTGTTTCATAGGGTTTTACGTCCGAAATCTAGGCTGGGGCTATGACATGACACCGTAGTAAATGGCTCCGGATTAATTTTGACCACCCACAATCCTCTAATGGGCAGCCAAATCTAAATACAGGAGAGATCTTGCATTTCGCCCCCTGAAAAATGTGGCTGCCATGGCCGGGGATCTAATCCGTGACGATTAAAGACAATCGTCAACGATTGGTTCTAAAAATGGCAGATAAACGCACGCATAAGGAATCACACTGTGCCTATATTGTATGCATTTAAGGTGACTGCAGTCCGCTTGTATATCTTTCATGGTGTCCTTCTTTGCCCATGAGTTTTGATACGAAGGTGAAACACTCTTGCTTGCACCTTTACTGGAACTCGTAGGTTCTCGGAGAAAAGTAAACGGGACACAGAAGGTACTGCGAAGTCAAAACAAACGTCTCCACTGCTTTCATAGTAGTGTTTATAGCATGCTAAAGGACAAAGACCAAATAAGTAATGAGACAGGCTCTGTCAACTATCTTTGCAATTGTGTCAGCGCCCTTTGCCAGACGCAATGCGAGCTGTGCAGTGCGGTTTGTGTGGGGTGTACCCGCCGCCAAAGCAGGCTCTCTTGCGAAATAAGGTTGCTTACAAGGTTGCTTACGAGGAACAATCAATATCCTACGCGCAATCTAACTTGATCAACTCACGACTTCGACCGCAGCCCCAATTCTTTATTACTATTTTCTTGTTTTTTTATTCGCGTTCAACGTAATGGAGAGGAGAAAATGTGCGAACGCCTCCGACTGCTGCTCCGGAAGTGCCTTTATATCAAACGCGTGTGCTCCTCTTCCCGCTCTCCTGCACTCCTTTCTTTGATAGGCGCTTGAGAGAGATGGAGACGTGGAAAGGGTTGAGCAGTTGTGGCCCCTGGGCGGCTCTGTATGCCGGCGGGCTAGGTTTAAATGCCCCTTGTTTCTTCGAGGGGAAAGAGAGATTCTCGGCGGATGGAACTGCTCACTGCGACGTCGCTTTCGTGAAAGAGCGAGCTTGTCACAGTCTCTTGTTGGGCGTCAACTAATCGCCTCCTCCAAGACTCGCTTGTTTTTTTAACGTCCTTCTCGCACACTCGCACCCGGAAAGGTAGAACTAGGGGAGCGCGAACGCCCTGCGTTTCGGTGTGCAGCGCAATTTTTGCCGGATCGCTTCGAAGACAGCTCGCTGTTCTCTACGTCTGGTAACATCGAGCGTCGGTCTGAATTCCCCACGCTTCATTGCCAAGTCGACCGGTCTCGTTCTGAGGAACCTCTGGTCAGTTGAGTAGCGGCGGTCAGCGATGGCATCTTGTCCGCTGTCCGTGATCCTGGTCAGTGCCTGCGCGGCGTTGGCGGGCGAGCTTGCGGCGGGGCGGCAGATCGAGGTGACGCCTGACGATGAAAGAGCCCCACTGCACGACATTCTGTTCCGTCATCATTCCGCGCCAGCGCCCCGATTTGATGTTCAGAATCAGGTGGGCACAGCGGGTAATGCGTTGCCCATGTAATAGTAGCAGCTTCATTGCTGTCGACGTGGTAGTGGTGTCGGCGTTGTATACTCGTAATAGTAGCTAGCAATAGTAGTAGTATTAACATAGCAGCATGGTATCCAAGAGCAATATTAGTAGCTGTGATACTTACAGTTTCTATTGTATTGATGGTTAGGGTAGTAGAAGTACTAGTGGTAGCGCTAGTTGTATTTGTTGTTGTTACTGTTACTCTTCTTATTAGTATTAGTAGAAGTAGTAGTAATTTTTGTGGCAGAAATACGACTATTAGCAGTAGTAAGTAGGAACATTAATGTATAAGGAAATAGTGGCAGGAAAGGTAGTAGCAGGAAAAGGTAAAATTGTAGTACCGGTGTTCGGAGTATTAACAGTATTAATAATAACTGTATTAAGAGTAGTTGTGAAGGTAATAACGGTATTGGAAGTACTGGTGGTAGTACTAGCAGTGATCTTGGCTCCATTTATGTCATAAGTATTGCTGTAATATTAGTATTACTGCTATTTGAAGTATTTAGCAGTAGCCGACATTATAATGGCAGTATCGGCAGACGGAGAAGTCGCGATTTCAATACCAGTTATATAACGTCAGCAGTTGGAGTACTAAGCGTTGCATCAGTACTAATGGTAGTAGTGATAATAGTATTCCTATCAATGGTGGCAGTGTTGAAAAACTGCGCACAATGGTGGTAACAAAGCTGCCATTAATACTAGAAGAATGTCAAGGAATACTAAAAATGCCCCACGTAGTAGCGCCAACAAAGCTGCCAATATCAGTACAACGGTTTACTGTAGTTGCATGCCGCGTTCTGAGTACTACATAGCCTGCATAGCATTGCGACTAAAGATAAATGTTAGTATTTTAACTGGAGGCCATCACAATGGTGCACTAGGTATACGTTCCACCAGAGTCCTTTGGTAGTTCTTTGCATAAGCGGCGTGGCGCAACCTCCTTCAAGCGCCCAGTGCGCGTTTCTTCATTCCCTTTCCTGCCTAACATTGTGCGGATTAGTTACCGGGAGGCGAAAATGTTGATAGGCAAAGCCCCGTCTCCCTTGGCGTCGTGGCAATGCGTTGCCTACACGATCTCTGCCGGATGCTTCGCAACATTGGATGCTCTCCTTTACCAACTGTGTTGATGCAGATTTTCACGACATCTGTCCTTGCTCGTTCTTTTTTGCATGAACCATGTCAATATAACAACCCGGTTCCTCGTACAACCATGTTATGACACTATGGATTGAGGTCTACCTACAGACAGTGACTGCGCTTTAAATGCACGTCGTGTTTCTTATGGTGTGTTTGATGCTCGGCGCAAACTTATTATAATGTAGCAAGATCTTCTGGTATCATTATTGATTGAGTACTGAGCCTCACTTTCAACGAAACATTCAGGCCAAGTGTTAATAGGGGGTAATGAAAATTTGGGCAGCAAGATGTTATTATTTCATAACACTGTACAAAAGACGGGCCTGCCCTTCAACATTACTACGAAAGATGTGCAAAGACCGAAAGGTAATTACAGACACACAAGTACACGTACACTCTCGCAGAATCCCGTCCACGCTGGCATGGAGCACGCACAGGAACGGTCGTCGTCCTGCGAACGGAGAGGAAGCGGCCGTAAATCGCACGCTTTCACTCATATTACTCGGGAAACGATACCGGTGAATATTGCCCTCATGCAAACCAAAGGCAATCAAGCACATTACACCCCGCAGAAATTGCTGAGCAGTCTTATTGCAACAGATGTTTTTACTCAATGACCCTGAACTTGACAGAGGGTCGCGTTAAATACGCCAGATGTAAGACAGCCGCTCATGTTTTTGAAGAGATAAGAAACGTGCGCTTTGAAAATCTTGGCATTGCTCATTAGCACAAATTAAAGATTTAAATGCTGTAGTTGCCGTACGCTTGTAGCAATTACCATACTGACTACAAGTCATCAAACTGCCCAGACAATAGTGCAGAATGTAAGTGTTGGTGGCATGGTTGCAAAGGTTCCACTTGTGCCTTGCGCAAGTGAACAGCGACGTCAAAGAACGTCCTCTCCTTACCAGATGTGGTTAGGCGGTGTGTTGTGAATTCTGTTCCTCCCACCGAACTACGTAATTGTTCTCAGTAGCCTTTACACGCATACTGAGGTTGGTGTTGAAATTGGTGGTCTTCAATGGAAAAGGCGCGCCACACTCTGAACAAGCACATAATTACGGGGTGGAAACCGCGGGTAGTCCACGGTGCCTAGGTACGCCGGTCGACGTTTCGCTATGCGGATCTTCCTACTTAAAACAGACGCTAGTCGTAGGGGTTAGTCAAGCGTGTCTCTTCCCTGTGCGTTCGTTAAGGGACGAGCAGTCGGTGTGTGGAAGACCACCTAGGTTTGAAAACAGAAGTGGGCTAGAATGTGGTGCCTCGGGTAGTCCAATACGTATGACCTACCCTCTATATTCATGGTCAATGTGTTTTTTTTTCTTCGTAACACATCAGGAGACGTAGCACACTCGGCAGTAGGATTTCATCGTCACCGACTTCATGCAGTCGTCGACCACAGCGTTGCGGTCGTCATGTTTGACGTTGGGCTAGCTGCTTAAGTTTCGGGTGGCGTTTCAGGCTTTCATCTTAGTTTCCCGTTTCTAACGATTCGCTTGTTTGTGGTAAGTGGCGTTCACTTTCAGTATAGGTAAATGCTATTGTACGCAGCCCAAACAAACCCCTCAACACTTCTAATCTCAGGCCTATATCACTAACCTCTTGTCTAGGTAAAACACTCGAACACGTCATCCTCAACCGACTCAGTAAATACATGGAGGACAACAATCTTTATCCATCAGAAATGGTAGGTTTTCGAAAATCTCTCTCATGCCAAGATATCATGCTTCGAATGAAGCATAACATCATTACACCCAATAACAGTCTAGATACGCAAGCAATTCTCAGTCTGGACCTCCACGGCGCCTTCAATAACGTTTCACATTCCGCCATCCTCCGAGAGCTTAATCTCATTGGGGTTGGCGGAAAGACATATGACTACATATGTACCTTCTTATCCAACCGTACCGCAACGATACACATAGGCACAGAGCAATCCCTTTCATACGCTTTAGGTAGCTACGGCACGCCCCAAGGCTCAGTGCTGTCCCCTTTTCTTTTTAATCTTTCTATGATGCCGATGGCGCAAGCATTGCGGTCTATTCCCGATCTCAAGTTTTCACTCTACGCCGATGACATCACTCTTTGGACGACTGGCGGCTCCGACGGAAAGATTCAAGACACTCTACAGGCCGCAGCAGACACCGTCGTGGCTCATGCCGGGGCTATGAATCTCACATGCTCCCCTCAAAAATCCGAGCTGCTACTTCTGCCATCCCACCGGGGGACCGGAAAACACATGTCTAGCATAGAGGTAATCCTAAACCACATTCCCGTTACTAGAGTGGACAGGCTCCGGGTGCTCGGTTTACACATTCAAAGCAACCGGCTCAACACATATACTCTACATACACTCCAGACCACAGTCGATCACACCCTGCGTCTTCTAGGGCCAGTCTCCAATAAACATGGCGGACTAAAGGAGGCCGAACTTCCCCGCTTGATTCAGGCCTTCGTTATCAGTAAGATTACATTCGCAACACCATATCTACATTTCCTTAAATCAGAATCAGATAAGATCGACACTCTTTTTACGCAAAATATATAAATTCGCTCTCGGAGTCCCCATACGTACCTCCGCTGAAAGGCTAATGCTTACTGGAACTTTCAACACACTTTCTGAACTCACAGAAGCCCACCTCACATCCCAATACAGCAGACTTTCTAACACCGCAACAGGTGGACACATTCTACAAACTCTTTCTATCACTCCGGCATCCATCATCAAGACTAAATACACCATTCCACATCACATACACGAGAACCTCTGCATCCCCCCACTTCCTAAAAACATGCACCCTGTGCATCACAAACAGCGCAGGAGGCAGCGAGCAAAGGCTCTCCAAAAACAATTCTCCACCTCTAAAGACGTGCTCTATGTTGATGCAGCCGAATATGGGAACAGAAATCATTATGCAATATCAGTCATTAACTCTCACGGGCAGGTTGCTGCGGCCGCCTCCATTCCTGGCTCTTCCTCGGAGGAGGCGGAGGAAGCGGCCATAGCCCTGGCCCTCACAATTCCAAATTCATCAGTTATCGTTAGCGACTCCAAAGCAGCCATACATAACTTCGGAGCGGGTAGGGTCTCTAAGCCAGCTTTTTCTCTCCTCTTGGCTCATCCTTTAAATCAAACTGTGGCATTAATCTGGACTCCCGCGCATGCGGGCCTTGCCGGAAACGAGGCGGCTCATGCCAGTGCCCGAGGATTTACAGTCCGGGCTCAGGCATCAGATGCGTCGGACATCGCCACGGAGGAGGCGCCGTTTACAGCGCGGGATCGACTTATTACTTACCACGAAATCTGCACACACTACCGATTAGACCGCTTAACCTTTCCGCCACTCATGGGCAAATCCCCGCGTAGGTGTGAAGTTCTGTGGCGACAGCTGCAGACTCACACCTTTCCGTCCCCTTACCTCCTCCACCGCATTCATCCCGCCATTTACCTTTCTCCCTCTTGTAAATTCTGTGTATCTCCCAGAGCAGACTTAAACCATATCATGTGGAGGTGCCCTAAGCACCCCCTTCCCCCTTTCCTCAAGCAATTAATATCTAGTGAGGAGCAGTGGGAGGCTGCCTTGCGCAGCTCCAGGCCCGATCTTCAGGAGGCCATCCTGGAGTGGGCTGAGAGGATAAAGGAGGCCTACTTCAAGTAGTTCCTCCCCCACCCTCTATTCCATTGCCCCCTTCCCTTTAAAGAGGGATAAATAAAGTTTTTCATCATCATCATCATCAACATTTAGCAGCGTTCGACATACGGCTCACGATTTTATTTTTGCCTTGTTTTTTTTCTCGCTTCGCTCTGAACACACAACAAGAATTCAGCGCACGTATATCAGCGTTCGCAAAAGACACGCAATGCATCCACGAACGTGCGCATCTTGAATGCTTCGGGAGTTCTCAATCTGTCGTAAGTCATCACAGCTGCATAGAGACCACGGCCAAGAAACGCATGAAAGAAACGGCTCTTCTCACATCGTAGTGACAAAGGATGGCGTGTGGGACTTGCAAAGCGACATCTCACATGTGCGGTTAACAATTTCGAAAGGGCAGCTGCAACAACCGTACTGGACATGTGTGAAAAATCTCCCCCCGCGGGGGAGTTTTTATTAGTGCTCTCCGTATGGGAACACGGCAAACTCCTTCATAGGGGGAGTTTTTTTAATGCTGTCCCTGAACTGATGTATGAAGCTTATGAAGTCAGCAATGAAAATAATAATGTCACAATTATATTACTCGCGCTAAAAATAAATATAAGACGGAGAAAAGTGATGATTATACCCCGCTGTGAAATGTACAACTGAGTTGCGAATAGAAGTATTGCAAATCCGTCATAAACGTTGCAAGAAGTTTACGTAAGCTGTAAATTCAAGCGACATTTATCCACCATAGGTTCTCTAACAGATGATGCTCACAGGACTGCGATGTCAGTTCTTATTGCAGAGTTGTGGGTTTGGAAACCTCGAGCTTTAATTGCTCCGGACCGTTCCGATTTTTAAAATTTTAGCAAGAACTTCTAATTGCCAATAAAAATTCTGCTTCCTTTCCTATACATCATTTAAATTTTCCCTCTGAGATGCAGCAAATTTTATTCAGGTCGGTCTAGCGATAGTCTCACGAGAGCATTTCTGCGTTTTAGGCGTGTTTGAGCAGGGAAACTGGAGCTGACCTCGAACTAAAGCTCCTTATTAAGAGGGGCGAATTCGACGACATAAGAAGAGCATAGCGATATTGTTTTTAGTATCAGGCAAATAAAAATGTACGAACCGTGCGGGCGCTGTGCTATTTTCTTTCTATCAGAGCGTATCGGAATGAGGCCAGCTTTCTTTAATTGAGGTTCATACATATAAAGCTTAATTCTGAGGTTTTACGCGCCAAAACCACGCTCTGATTATGCAGCCGGTCCAGCAGTGTAAAATTCCGCATTAATTTTGACTGCATCAGCTCCTTTAACGTGCACCGAATACACGGTAATTGATCGTTATTTTTTAACATTGATTTTGCATTTCGCTTTTTTCTAAATAAGGTCGCTGCGGTCGGGAAGTCGAATACGCGTCCTCGTGCTTCCTTCATTGGATACCTACTCCACCGTGGCAGATCGATTGTAGTGTAAAGAGAAAATGAAAACAGTATATAGCACATTCCATCTATCAAGGCGTGTGCAGGACTGGGGGTGTTGGGAAACTCCTTAGCCAGTTGGAAGGCTGAATGCCCGCCGAGATGTGTTCATCCGCGCGGCGTCGTCTGCTCTCCGTCACAGTAATTCCGGGTATACAAAAAGGCATACGCAAACATCCTAACATGTCCCTTATCCCTGTAACGTATCATGTGCCAAGCAATTGAAAGAGAGAAAGAGAGAGAGAAATAAATAAATGAGGTACGAAAGGCAGGGAACTTAACCGGAATATAGATATCCAGTTTGCTACTCAAACAAGCGTAACATCACTCCTTAATCCATCCTGACGTTGATGAGAAACTTATGCTCGGAACGATATTCACTTGCGCAAGCACACTGCCTGTGCATGCCTGATGCTGGTACCTTCGGCAGTGCTGCAAACGACTTGTGAGATGGAGCATTGAGTAATTTTAACAGGTGCATGCCCCAAGGTCGGACTGGGAACACGCTGTACCCATCCGAAGTAAATCCGAACTCTGGTGCATCCCGCACTGATGTGCCTCACTCCGTGTTGTGCGCAGAGGTTTGGCGTTGACCATCAGTGCTCCAACAACAGCGACTGTGAATGGGATCTGTGCTGCCACGTCGATACCAGCACATACGTCAGCAGGTGCATGCCCGGGTCCAAGATCGGGGAATTGTGCGTGCCGGAATTTCCGAAGAAGTATCACTGCCCCTGTCTAGAAGGTATTACGTGCCCCCGCACGCATGGGCGAGACGAAATATATTCGCGCCCCGTATTTGCATGCGCGGCACTCGAATCTCTTACTCCGCGGAGTAGAGTCACCTATTTACTTGTTTATTTACTCATTACTGCCAGCATTCTTTTGGCAGCCGAGTGCGGATTGGTGCAGGTGCTATCGTGACGTAATAAAACGCGATCAGAGGAGCGCATTGCTCTCGGTACATGTGGCAGTGCCGGCGCAGGATACAAGAGGGCATCGTAGTGGCGCTGTGTGTTTTTCTCTCCCTAGAAACGAGCCGAGTACGCTTCCGGAACTTCGGGTTTTCGTCGATCCACTGTGTGGTGTGAGACGTTCCTAAATTCTTAATTTCTCAATATATACAGTGATTACTCGGTATGTCTTTCGAGAGTCTCCTTGAATCAGAAAATTTCCTGAATTGTGGAAGTTGTTTGCCTTGGTAACATTACATTTAATATAAAACCTTCACACCTTCCTTTTGAATCCGTGACACGTGTGGTATTTTGTGTCATAGATATTTGTCGAGTTTATGGCTCTTGAAGATCTGTTCCTTTTTCAATTGTGGGGTTTCCTGCATTGGGCAGAGGTATTGATACAGTTTTAATACGTGTTTTCTTTTATACCTTTGTGATGTTGTGTCACTTGGATATACGTCTACGTTCTTCACGTTAAAGTGATTAGTTGGTGCGACATGCTGTGCCAATATGTACATCTTTAGTCACGTCAAAAGGAATGCTCTCGGCCACGTAAATACTCTTTTTCACCTGAAGCCAAGAAAGCTCAGGAGTCGTGGCATAGCGGGGTTCGCCGAAATGCGAGTACGAAGGAACTTATCGCTATCACTGGCTATAATTGTTCGTACTGCCTTAAATTTACGCCGATTACATGCGCGACAACGAAGGACTATGCGCATGCGAGAAATGTGGCCCGGCACAGCCAACGTGACTTGTGGAAACAACAATGCATTATAGGCTAATTAAATGAAAACATAGAGACCGCACAACGTTCTTACCGCCATTCCTCTAGGTGTGGATGACCGACTCACTGGCGAAGCTACGTTGCGGCTATGATTTTACTCATTAGAAATCTTAATATTGCAGAGGCAGTTGTCTGGCTACATATATATCCGGCTCCGTATCTGTGGCTAAACTTCCCACATTTCATATTTATTAGCAAAGATGAAATAGAAGAAGAAGAACAGGCAGATGTCGGCAGACTGGTACGCAACTACGAAAGACCAGTCAAGTGGAACGTATTACAAGATATAAAAGATATCGGTAGGACTTCGAGATCCCGGATAACAGTTCAAAATTGATGACGTTGTTTCTCGCTATCTTTCCTTCTTTTTTTTTTAAGGCGAAAGCCATTCTTTGCTCATGGTGACGTTTGTGTCAGCAGACCTGACCGACAGGGTGGCCGCAGAAGCGTCATCACGCCAAATGAAGGCAGATAAAAGACAGGTTATAGAATGATAAATGATTCATAGTGAGAGTTGGTGAATGATAACGTTATAATTGAGATTGGTAGAGGTTAATAATGACCTGTAATGACTATGATGAATCCGAAATGACCAGTATTTCTAGCGATGGCTTGTAATGACCGCCGTTGATTAGAAATGACTAGAAATGTCTGAAATAAGTAGTAATGACTATAATGACTACTGATCACTTGTAATGAGTACTAGTGACTACGAATCGTCCAATATGTCTAACGACGGCTTGTGAAGACCACAATTGATTATAAAGGACTAAAACGCTTACTAGATATCAGTAATGACTAATAATGGCTGAAATGACTTGCAATGACTGCTGATGACTCGGATATGACCAACATCTCTAACGACGGGTCGCATCGAAAAAAAAATGATTACAAATGTCCAAAAAGGCTTAGTAGTAGGCACTAATGACTAATGACTGAAATGACTGGTAAGGTCTTGTAATGACAATTAAAGGACCAATCTTTCTAATGGCAACTTGTAACGACTAGAATTCATTAGAAATGACTAAAGATACTTTGTAATGACCAGTAAAGAATAATAATGACTGAAATCAGTTGTGATGACTACAAACGACTACGATATGACCAACATGTCTAACGACGCCTTGTGATGACCATGGATTACAAATGACTAAAAATGCTTAGTAGTTAGCAGTAATGACAAAAAGAGAGAAGAGAGAGAGGCGAATGATAAGAAGAGGAAGAGTAGGTTCTCGCCGTTCACCTCTTTAGAGAGATCTTAAGATACTCTATAACTTTTTCTTTTTTTGAAATTGGGGCATCATGTTCTAATCGCACACCATCTTGTGCTCCATCTGGTGTTCGTAAAATAACTCCTAGATTCCCGTTTAGTTATCTCTTTTTTCGTTGGAAAAGCTTATCGAGAAAGACAATTTCACTCTTTCGCAAACCATTCGCGTGCATGAAGCTTGTCAGAATGCTAAGTACAGTGTTTCTCCTTTTTATTTTTTTCCCAGGGTATTGCGAGCTGATTACGGACGGATCTCACTTATTTGACTTCGGAAAATGTGTAGATCGAAGCCAGGGTAAACGCCACGTCACGTCAGGAAGCCCTAGCGGAACGCAGCCGCTGGAAGCGACCGATTATTAAATTAGATTTATTTACTTTATTCAATTAGATTTATTTTTGCATTTTTGTACCAAAAGCTCCAGCGAACAATAAGAATATCGCTCATATGCCAGCTTGATGGTATCCCCGCGTACTCACCAACAATTGCTTACGAACGGTACTTAGGTAAGGACATGTTATTTTAGTGGTTCTTCTTTCACCGCGAAGTAATACACTGGGAACATAGACTTTAAAGAGACATTAAATACAAGGATGAGTTGATCTGTTTAGTAAGAACGCAAATCGCGGAACACCAGTGGCGACGCCCCACGCAAGTTCGCGAACCTTTTGTCGTGACGTCATGAATTGTGATGACGTTTGCTTGGGCTCAGTTCTCCTTTATTAAAACGTAGAACGCGCCGTATTTTAAGGAAGCCATACAATGACCCGAGGAACTTTTAAACTTAAGTTTAATGTGCTCGCATCTGGCCAGACGCACGATGAAATACATTGAAGTTTGTGACGTCGCAGTGACGTATAGGGAGAAGGGAGAGAAGAGAACGTTACCACTGGGATCATAACTCCGTAACGAGGCCCGATAGTAACTACCCCAAAGTGTTCGGTATGAGGCAAAAAAAAAAAACGCGTCATGTTATAAGTCTGAAGATCAATTACCACGGCAAGCTGGGCAAGTTGGTGATTGAACATATTCCTAAGGGTGGGCAGCGCAACCCAGTAAGAAGGCAAAAGGAAGTACACAATACGAGCGCAGTCTTATGCGATACGACACGAGCGCAGTTGCTTATGCAAACCTTTGTTTGAAGAAACCAAAATATTGCATAAAATATGAATCAAATCAACCGCGAGATTGTGGAAGTCTACTTGATGCATGTAAACTCAGGCGCATACATTAACCAGACTTCGATACCTCTGGAGGATAAGGAAACTGAGTTTTTGAATGGCAAGATAGGCTAACACCCTTTCACCCTTGCAAGCGTCACTTTACACGTGCTTACTTTTTCTATATATTTATGCCACTTGTTTGAACAAATAAATGAGTTGTTATTCTGCGCTCGTATCGTGTACTTCCTTTTGTCTTTCGTCCTGGTTGCGCTGCCAACCCCTAGGAACATGTGTAAAGATCAGGCACACGTAGATGCGCATCCAGAGGCGATCGAATTAGCGAAATAGTAGCGAAATTTATAGATATTTCTGTGTTGTGCAAACGTTAGCAAGTATTGCGCTTTTCTGGATTCCTTCTGTGACTACAGATAGCGGAAGCTATCTTCGGACTTTCCGGACGCCGAGATGAAGATAATATGCACACAGGTAACGTTCGCAAAAACATTTCTCTATAATGAAGAAAAAAATACGAATAGTTTCAAGCTTTAGAAAATGTGGTATTTAGCGCTACGCGCTTCAGCGCTCCCTGTCACGTTGCACGATGACATGTTCCATCCTCGGTCAGATGAACGGAGGACCTACCCATCTGATCATCTGCAAATAAAAAGCAGATCGCCTCTTCACATGCCACTGAATAGATCTAAGTCAGCTGGCTGCGCCGCATTGTCCGGGAAAATCGGGTCCTGGATTTATTTCCACATTTCCAGACAAGAAACGCATGACGCGAAGACAACCAATAGCGATGTAACCAAAACGCTGATGAGCTCTGCATCAGCACCGGTCGGTAGTCACTGGGTTCTTTAGCGCAAATATTACTCGGTTTACTAACCTGCATGTTGCAGAGGTAACAGTTTGTGAAACTCTTTCGCAGTACAACCACCGAGCCCACAGGTTGGCGCGCGGGGCTGTAGCCCTCTTAGTAAAACCGGTGTGTCCACGGATTTTGCTGACGATGGTGCCTTCACAATTGGAAACAAGGATCGCAGCTTTCCAAGACGGCGCTGGTGTTGGATCACAGTACTCTTCTTCGCAACGAGCAGTTAGGTCACGGCCAATGCATGTTTCCACACGTATCGCCGGGTGACCACGCTGCAACGGATGTGAGAGTAGGCAGCGATAAATATGTCACTGCGAAAGAAGGCAAAAAATCACCTGTGTTTAAGAGCAGCAGTTCAGCGGACTGTTCTGTTAGGCCGCACAACCACCGAGTCGACCTAATGACGCAGCTAGCTGCTTTGTGAAGTTGAACGCTAACTAACTTCACTGCAAGTGCGACAACTATACCCCGCTTATGCATATCTTCCGCTGGGAAGAAGAGATTAGCCGGGCTACTGCTTTGCTTGTTGGTAAAGCACGAATGTCACGTAAATTATTCGTGAAGCTGCGCCAGTTGCGGCCAACGCTAAAGGTGAAAAAAAAACTTCTGCAAAGGAGGTGAGCACGTGACCACGCCAGAGGGTGCACAAGAGATGGCGATTGAGACAAGATGGCGGCCGAACTGGCATTTACTGTGCAAGTAAAATCAGGTTATCATTCGTTATGCGGGTGGCTACCTAGGCAAGCTTCTTAGTTTTTCTGTTTTTACGTGGCGCTCCTTCTTTTATAATGAAGGAAAATAAATTTGATTTGGTGTGAAGCACCCTTGATACACCACCAGCAAGCACGGTGAGACGATCACTCAATGTGGCTGAAGTTGAGGCCGGGCGACTAACGTTGAAAAAAGTGCCTGCTGGCGCTGTAAACGATGTAACCACGTGCAAGAAAATAGCTGGGAAGATAGCTGGGAAAAGAAGATGCCTTTCAGTTGTTTACGCAATTTACGCATACAATAATTCTGATGGGACTTTCGATAGACTTCAACTACTGCAAATATTTGACATTTTGCCTAATTTTTTGGGTACCTCACCTACCGCTTAATGCGCTGAACTATACTGCCAAACCAAAATTGGAGCCCCCTGTCCTGACTTCATTCAGTGTTTCTTAACATATAGGTTACAGCTGTTTTCAATACATGCCCCGAATTTAATATTAAAATTCTGGCATAGTTTATTTTAGTTAATTACCTAACTGTATATGTAGAATAGAAATCTTCAGCTGCTCAGGTTCACTACGAGAAATATGCTGTTAGGACCGTTTTTAAGGAAACATATTTTAAAGTTTCCCTCAAGAGAGAGAGAGAGAGAATCTTAGCGGGGAAGGTATGGGGGTTAACCAAAGATGTGCCCGGTTGGCTACCCTACACTTGAGAAAGGGGAAAAGGGAAGAACCGATAAGGAGAGAAAAGAAAAATAATAGTCGGTCACTCAAAGTCAGTCGCAGAGGAATCTCCACTGTGACATGCGTCTACACAGTTCAGTGTCCTTCAAGAAACGCCAAAGGGCTTTTTTGTCAAGCTACGTTAAATACCGAGTGCACAGTTTTCCTTTGCAGACGGAGGTAGGCGTATGCGTTTACATTGTAGCCACACAAGCTTAACCAATGCTGCGAAAGGCCATGATAAGTCTAGCGATGGTGAGCCACTCTGAGATCCGCCTTTGTCCTTTCGATGCAGTGCGATCATAAAGATGAGCGCGACGACAAAAGCGACAGCGTGTGGCCTTGAGGAAAGGGAAAGCGACCACAGTCAGCACTGCATTGCTTTGCTCCTAGATAACAAATTGTGTGGTTCTCGTTTCATTCAGATAGAGTGTATTCACTGCCATGGCGGTGGCGCACTAAAATAATTTAACCCTTAAAGGTGAACAAGGGTGTAAAATTGGTCTATAACTAACCCTTATACCAGGTTGAAGCGGTGGCGTAGAGGTAGAACACCCGCTTCGCGTGCAAGAGGTCCGTGGTTCGAATCCCGGTGCCAGGATTCGAACCACGGACCGGATTCGTGCCGGGAAAATTGTATAAAGAGGCCTTGAGTGTGGCCTGATCCCGGTGACGAGAACCGATAACGCACTCCCTCACCAGAGCTAGATTGGCCACCCTGGTGCAGTACTTGACCACAACCTCCTATATGAGCACAACAATCAAACCCTGGCCCTCAGTCCCCAGCAGCTGCGAAGCAACTGACCACGGCGGCGGTCATACCTGCGACGCTGCAGAGGGTGCTAAGAATCCCTGGCTCCGGACAGGCGGCCATTGGAATATGAACATGGCAACATTTAACGCTAGAACGTTATCTAGTGAGGCGAGTCTAGCAGTTCTTTTGGAGGAATTAGAGTGCAGTAAATGGGATATAATAGGGCTCAGTGAAGTTAGGAGGCCAAAAGAAGCATATACAGTGCTAAAAAGCGGGCACATCCTTTGCTACCATGGCTTAGCGGAGAGACGAGAACTAGGAGTTGGATTCCTGATTAATAAGAACATAGCTGGTAACATACAGGAACTCTGTAGCATTAACGAGAGGGTGGCAGGTCTTGTTCTGAAGCTTAATAAGAGGTACCAAATGAAGGTTGTACAGGTCCACGCCCGTACATCCAGTCATGATGACGAGGAAGTCGAAAGGTTCTATGAAGACGCGGAATCGGCGATGGGTACAGTCAAAACAAAATACAGTATACTGATGGGCGACTTCAATGCCAAGGTAGGCAAGAAGCAGGCTGGAGACAAGGCAGTGGGGGAATATGGCATAGGCACTAGGAATAGCAGGGGAGAGTTATTTGTAGAGTTTGCGGAACAGAATAACATGCGGATAATGAATACCTTCTTCCGCAAGCGAGATAGCCGAAAGTGCACGTGGAGGAATCCGAACGGCGAGACTAGAAATGAAATAGACTTCATACTCTGAGCTAACCCTGTCATCATACAAGATGTGGACGTGCTCAGCAAGGTGCGCTGCAGTGACCATAGGATGCTAAGAACTCGAATTAGCGTAGACCTGAAGAAGCAACGGAAGCAACTGGTACATAAGAAGTCGATCAATGAGTTAGCGGTAAGAGGGAAAATAGAGGAATTCCAGAGCAAGATACAGAACAGGTATTCGGCTTTAACTCAGGAAGAGGACCTTAGTGTTGAAGCAATGAACGACAATCTTGTCGGCATCATTAAGGAGTGTGCAATAGAAGTCGCTGGTAACTCCGTTAGACAGGATACCAGTAAGCTATCGGAGGAGGCAAAAGATGTGAACAAGAAACGCCAATGTATGAAAGCCTCTAACCCTACAGCTAGAATAGAACTGGCAGAACTCTCGAAGTTAATGAACAAGCGTAAGACAGCCGACATAAGGAAGTATAATATGGATAGAATTGAACATGCTCGCAGGAACGGAGGAAGCCTAAAAGCAGTGAAGAAGAAACTAGGAATTGGCAAAAATCCGACGTATGCGTTAAGAGACAAAGCCGGCAATATCATTACTAATATGGATGAGATAGTTCAAGTGGCTGAGGAGTTCTATAGAGATTTATACAGTACCAGTGGCACCCACGACGATAATGGAAGAGAGAATAGTCTAGAGGAATTTGAAATCCCTCAGGTAAGACCGGAAGAAGTAAAGAAAGCCTTGGGAGCTATGCAAAGGCGGAAAGCAGCTGGGGAGGATCAGGTAACAGCACATTTGTTGAAGGATGGTGGGCAGATTGTTCTAGAGAAACTGGCCACCCTGAATACGCAATGCCTCATGACTTCGAGCGTACCGGAATCTTGGAAAAACGCTAACATAATCCTAATCCCTATGAAAGGGGACGCCAAGGACTTGAAAAATTATAGACCGATCAGCTTACTGTCCGTTGCCTACAAAGTATTTAATAAGGTAATTGCAAATAGAATCAGGAACACCTTAGACTTCCTCAACCAAAGGACCAGGCAGGATTCCGTAAAGGCTACTCAACAATAGACCATATTCACACTATCAATCAGGTGATAGAAAAATGTGCGGAATATAACCAACCTTTATATATAGCTTTCATTGATTACGAGAAAGCGTTTGATTCAGTCGAAACCTAAGCAGTCATGGAGGCATTGCAGAATCAGGGTGTAGACGAGCCGTATGTAAAAATACTGAAAGATATCTATAGCGGCTCTACAGATACCGTAGTCCTCTATAAGGAAAGCAACAAAATCCCAATAAAGAAAGGCGTCAGGCAGGGAGATACGATCTGTCCGATGCTATTCACAGCGTGTTTACAGGAGGTATTCAGAGACCTGGATTGGGAAGAATTCGGGATAAGAGTTAATGGAGAATACCTTAGTAACTTGCGATTCGCTGATGATATTGCCTTGCTTAGTAACTCAGGGGACCAACTGCAATGCATGCTCACTGACCTGGAGAGGCAAAGACGAAGGGTGCGTCTAAAAATTAATCTGCAGAAAACTAAAGTAATGTTTATCAGTCTCGGCAGGGAACAACAGTTTACAATAGGTAGTGAGGCACTGGAAGTGGTAAGGGAATACATCTACTTAGGATAGGTAGTGACTGCGGATCCGGATCATGAGACTGAAATAACCAGAAGAATAAGAACGGGCTGGGGTGCATTTGGCAGGCATTCTCAGATCATGAACAGCAGGTTGCCATTATCCCTCAAGAGAAAAGTTTATAACAACTGTGTGTTGCCAGTACTCACGTACGCGGCAGAAACCTGGAGGCTTACGAAAAGGGTTCTACTTAAATTGAGGACGACGCAACGAGAAGTAGAATCATGGGTGTAAGGTTAAGGGATAAGGAAAGAGCAGATTGGGTGAGGGAACAAACGTGGGTTAATGACATCTTAGTTGAAATCAAGAAAAAGAAATGGGGGGGGGGTCATGGGCAGGACACGTAATGAGGAGGGAAGATAACCGATGGTCATTAAGAGTTACGGAATGGATTCCAAGGGAAGGAAAGCGTAGCAGAGGGCGGCAGAAAGGTGGGCGCGTGAGATTAAGAAGTTTGCAGGGACAACATGAGAACAATAGTACATGACCGGGGTAGTTGGAGGAGTATGGGAGAGGCCTTTTCCCTGCAGTGGGCATAACCAGACTGATGATGATGATGATGACGACACCATTTACACAATTAACACTGAAGAATGGCTTAAACTCGTTTATGACTCACGCCCTTACACCCTCTTGACACCTAAATGTGAAAAGGGGTGTAAATTGGTCTATAACCCCCACCCTCACACCTTCTGGACCCTTAAAAGTGAATAACGGCCAAAATGTGTCTATTACTCACACACCCACACTTTTTGGGTGTGAGGTTGTAATCTATAGACCGACCTACACTGTTGCTTTCTAGTAAGGGTGTATGTTATTTTGTAGTGAACGGAGGACTCTCGAGGCGTGCTCCCCCTTGCGCAGCCCTTGCGTGAATGTTTAGTGGTCCAGAGATGTGCAGGGCGCTTAGCTATAAAAAAAAAAGAAAAACAGCGAAGTCTATACTTAGTGGACGCACCTTCAGGTTCCATACGATCAGCTCTCTAGTGAAACCGGGGCAGCTTTCTGCCCTCCTCTGTTTGCAGGAGCATTGTGCGCGCACACAGTAGCGTTCGTGCTGAACAGCTGTGTCCATAACAAACCACGGCCGCCTGTAACACTATTCGCCAGGTGCGGTGCTGATTTGGCCTCAACAAGTGGTGTATGTGAGAAGCACCGACTGCCTGTTTTTTTTTTTCGTCTTTTTTTTTCTGAGCCGGCACCGCTCGCCCGCTTGCCTGTCGTGCCATGGTGTTGTGCTACCTTTTATTCTTTATTTTTTTTATCGTTGGGTATGCAAGCTACGTAGTTCTCTTTCGCATGGAGCCTGTTGGTAGCACGAGGTCTGTTTACTCCGATTCATGACGTCATGCTACCTGGCCCGAAATTTTCCATTTTCACGGCCGGCGTGTCGATATCGGTTACATTAAAGCACTGTTGATTACTCGGGAGCCCCCCCCCCCCTTCCCCATAGGACTCTGTGGCAGTCGGGAGCAGGTAGCATGACGGCATGGATCGGCGGCGAAGAGGCCTTGCCCTGTTTAGGTGGTGTTGGTGTAGCCCACTGTTTGTGCGCACTTTGTCTTAGCAATCCCTGACGTTCACGATAAAACATGCGCCAAGACAAAAAAAAACAGAAAACTGACTCGCCATCCCGGCTCTGCTAAAGTGGATGTCCAGCGAATCTGTTGAAAACCACCGCAAGAACTGCGTAGGGGGTATCCAATGCTTTATTGCTTTTGATTAATGGTCGTAATGGGAGTAACGGTAAATATAACGGCACCCCGCCGCAGGTCGTATTGCCTGTTCTTTTTTCCCTTTGCCACTCCATGTATTCACGATGCTCCTTGGGAGTCCTAACAATGCGTTGCCTACCCATAGCGGGGCTGCAACAGCGTTGAAATCAGTTCCTAGGCTGCTTCTGTTATATACGAACGGCTAGTGACGTCACTCTCGTCAACGTATGTGAGGAGCGGCTACGTGCTTCGCATTGTTATCAGGATTGCGTTATCATCGATTATGCGGTACGGATGCTTGTTTTGTGCTTGTTCTTTATTGAAACGAATGCTTTTCTGTATATTGTATGCATGATACCAAAGAATGTGTGCACTTTACGCCTCACTTTGCTGAGTGCTTGAGGCCTCCTTCACCTTCGCTGTGGATCGGCCCGGTATTTGACTACCTCCGCAACGGGGCTACATTTTTGCCCCCTGACTTCGGCCCGAAAAATGCCTACGAACGAGAGGCTAACCACGTCGCTGTAAAAAAAATGAAGTCCAACTGCAACGCAAAACATCAGCCGCCTTGTTTTATTGACAAACGCAGGCAGTACAAGATCAATGCATACGACGGTTCTCTACCTGCTTTTCAACAAACGCATAATCGGGCAATATGCATGCGCTTTTCTTTTACGAAGCATTCATAGCAAACAACTGAACGAACGAAAAATTCGCGCGGTACACTTCCCGGGCTTTCGCAGGCTTCTTTCAGGATTAAAAAAAAACTGTCATGCCGCATGTATTCCGCTTTCTCGTGCTAGTAATGTCTGCCTCTTCGAATAACCCACCTCAAGCACAAGAATCGCCGCAGGCGATTTCTAAGGATTCCGTATAACTGAGAATTGACCAGCCGGTATGTAGATCATATAACTAAGACATAAGTAGTGGCCGTATGCAGGGTGACCCAACTATCATGCAGCAAGATTTAAAAATATGCAAACGCTATGTAGCCGGACAGAACCAACGTAACTTTGTTTGCTGTCGCTTTGAGATACTCTGATTATTTTTTGCATTCCGCCTAATTACATAATTAGTCTTATAATCATGGGTTGGACAAAAGCTCGGCTGGTCAGGCATAGATAGATAGATAGATAGAACGATAGAACGATAGATAGATAGATAGATAGATAGATAGATAGATAGATAGATAGATAGATAGATAGATAGATAGATAGATAGATAGATAGATAGATAGATAGATAGATAGATAAACTTTATTAAAAGAATAATAAAAAACAGCTAATGGTCGGGGCCCTTACTCCAGGGCTCCGCTGGCTCTTGCCACCTTCTCAGCTCTCTTTATCAGCTTGAGCTGGTCGTCGAGGGCCGAGCTGGACAGCAGTGCCTCCCATTGTTCCCTCGTGGTGTTCGTGTCTGGGTGTTCTATGTCGTGTAGTGCGCACTCCCACGTAATGTGGTATAGGGTTGGTGTGGCCCCACACCATGGGCATTCGTCCCTGTTGGCTGTGGGGTGTATCCTATGTAATATATGTAAGTTCGTGTAAGTGCTTGTCTGGAGCCTACGCCAGGCAGCGGCATCTTATTTGTTTAGATTTCGATGGGGTAGTGGATATCGCAAGCGACGCCCTCTGTGGTAGTTCACGATGGCTGAATACTCGAGGTCGACAGGGTCCAGGTCTTCTGCAGCCGGCGTGTTGAGTGCTCGGTTATGTACGAATCCTCGAGCTGCTCTGTCGGCCTGCAAGTTGCCCGTGATGCCAGTGTGGCCCGGTATCCAGATGATGGTTTGGGTGGTGAAGTCCTCAGGGCCCTCCTTGAGTATTCCGGCTAGGACTTGTGCAGCAGGTCTTCCAATTCTTCCCTGTTGGAAGTTGCGGCAGGCCTGCTGGGAATCCGTGAGGATCGTCAGTGGTTGGTTTGCGTGTAGGCCCTCGCGGATGGCTAACGCGATGGCCAGCTCCTCGGCTTCCGTAATCGTGCAGGGGCGGGTCGATGCAGCGGAGGTAACGTGGCCTCGCTAGTCGCATGCCACTGCAACTGCGCCCTTGTTGTTCGTGCCATACATGGCAGCGTCCGTAAAACGGGCCGTGGTATTGAATCTGAACGCTTTCTCCATGTACTGGGCCCTTACAGCCTTACAGGAGGTAGAATGGTGAATAGCCGGCGGTGTCGTGACGCGATGAATAATACGCGAACGAGGCATATGGTAAGTGAAGATCCCAGTCGTGGTGATCGGTCGAAACGTACTTCGAAAGCATGTCGGTGATGGTCCGGTTGAGGCGCTCCGTGAGGTCGTTGGTCTGTGGGTGGTAAGACGGTCGGAACTTGTGCTTTGTCGACCAGGAACGGAGGATGTCCTCGACCACTGCCGAGAGAAAGCTGCGGCCACGGTCAGTGAGTAATTGGCGCGCACCACCGTGCACTAAAATGATGTCATAGAGAAGAAAGTCAGCAACGTCACTTGCTCAACTTGTCGGGAGTGCTGTGGTGATTGCGTACCGCGTAGCATATACAGCAGTGACGGCGACCAATTTATTTCCGGAGTCCCAGAGAGGACATGGTCCAAGAATGTCTACACCAACACGGAAAATGGGTTCGAGTGGGACGTCGATAGGCTGAAGACATCCAACTCCAGTGGAAATGTGGAGGGCTTCTTCCGGCACTGCCAGGGCTCTCAAGCGGAAACGTAGCGCCGCACGGAGCGGGCGAGACTCGGCCACAAGAATCGACGGCGAACGCGGTCGTATGTGCGCGTGACCGAAAAGCACCACTTGAACTGATAAAGGCCGTCAGGGGTAACAAACGCAGCCTTCTCTCGGTCCATGTCGTCTACGGATATCTGCCAGTAGTTGGGCCACTAGTCGACAGAAGAAAAATACGTGGCACCGTAGAGGCAGTCTAGAGCGTCTTCAATACGTGGCAAAGGGTACACGTCATTTTTTGTGATTTTGTTCAGGTGGCAATTATCTGCACAAAAGCGCCACGTTCCATCCTTCTTTTTGACAAGTGCGAAGGGAAAAGCGCAGGGACTGCAGGAAGGCTCGATAATGTCCTTTTCAAGCATCTTTTTTACTTCCTGTTGGATAAGAGCTTGTTCTGACGCAGAAACACGATATGGACGTCGGTGATGATGATGATGATGATGTGTGGTGTTTTGTGGCGCAAGGGCCAGGTTTGGCCAAAGAGCGCCATGACAAGTGGTAGTGTTAACGATGTGTTATGGAGGATGTGACTTGGCTGTAAAGTGGCCTAAAAATAGTCGTTGTAAAGTGCGTAAAATCGACGTGCTATAAAATTATGGCGATGACTAATGACGAATGCTATGAACATTAAAATCCATCGTAGAAGAATGATGCAAAATCAAAAATATGTAGGATGTTAAAATTACTTGGAGCACTGCTGCCTCGCCAGAGCCCTTGAAAGACAAGGGCCTAGAGGCATGTGCTATACTAAAGAGATATCGCAGCGGCATCCTCTGAAGAGAGGACCCGCTACGAACATGTGGGGCTAAAAACATGCAATACAACATCTTTCAGAAAACTTAGGACGGCGTTGGTGTCAAATAAAGGTTCTGGGCCGAGTAGCATTGCGGGATGAAGGGGGATGTGATGCCGGTATGCTAAGGGAAAATGTTTCTTTCTTTCATATTCGGCTTCCCGACACTCCAGGAGGACGTGGAGGATGGTCAGCCTCTCCCCGCATCTACCGCAGTTTGGAGGATCATTTTCAGTCAGTAAATAGTTATGCGTGTCAAATGTGTGTCCTATTCTGAGACGACAGAATAGGACATCTGTTTGGCGTGATTTTGTTACAGAGGGCCAGAATCCTAACTGTGGCTTTATCACGTGGAGCTTATTATTTGTTTCCGCGTCCCATAGGCGTTGCCAGTGATTTCGTAGTTTCCTCCGCAAGAAGGGCTTCAGATCTGTGACAGGAACTGCAGCGGTGGGATTAGCAGAATGCCATGCAACTGACGTGGTCATCTGGTCCGCCAGAACATTACCTTCGATGGCCCTATGTCCTGGCACCCAGCATATAATCACATGCTGGTTAGATATATATGTGTTACATAATATGGAATAGAGTTCAATTATAACAGGATTTTTGTACTTACAGAACGATATCAAAGCCTTCACAACACTCAGGGAGTCCGTATATATAACTGATCTTTTGAGTTTTGATTTCCTTATATGCTTCACGGTCGATAATATTGCGTAGGCTTCAGCCGTAAAGATACTAGTTTCCGGATGCAGTATGCCGGATTCCGAGAAGGATGGACCCACGGCTGCATAGGACACCCCGTTGTGCGACTTCGATGCGTCTGTGTAGAACTCCGTACAGGAGTGTTTGTGTAGGAGTTCCCGGAAATGCATTTGGATTTCAATGTCTGAAGCGTGCTTTGTAACTTGAACGAAAGATGTGTCGCATTGTATCAGCTGCCACTCCCAAGGAGGTAGCAGCTTGGCTGGATGCATTAGGCGAAGCTCGAGGAGTGGAACATGCACTTCTTCACTAAGCTCCCTCACACGCAGCGAGAAAGGCTGTCTTACGGAGGGACGATTGCTAAAGAGTGTAGCGTATGTCATCTCGTTAACGGTATTATAACACGGATGTTGAGGATTAGAGTGGACTTTCAAAAAATATGTTTGGCTGATGTATGTTCTCTGGATATGAAGTGACCACTCATTCGATTCTGCATATAAACTTTGTATGGGACTCGTTCTGAAAGCGCCCGTGGCTAAGCGGATTCCTAGATGGTGGACCGGATCTAGCATCTTTAGCGCGCTCGGGGCGGCAGAATGATAGATCACGGCACCATAATCTAATCGTGACCGAATCAGGCTCTTATAGAGATTCATTAGGCACGTCCTGTCACTACCCCACGTAGTCTGCGATAGAAGTTTCAATAGGTTCATTGTTTTCAGACATTTTTCTTTAAGAAGTTTTATGTGTGGGATGAAAGTGAGTCTATTGTCAAGTACAACACCTAGAAATTTGTGTTCTTTGTTTACAGGTATCTGTTGTCCACACATTTCCAAGCAAGGATCCGGAACCAGGCCTCTCTTCCTTGTAAACAGCACGCAAGAACTCTTTAGAGGATTGATTTTAAATCCATTTTTCTCTGCCCACTGTGACACCTTGTTCAAACCATGCTGTACCTGTCTCTCGCAGACTGTGAGGTTGCAGGATTTAAAACCTGTTTGTATATCGTCTACGTAGACAGAATAGAAAATAGCTGCTGGTAAAGATGCACGAAGCGCGTTCATCTTCACGACAAAGAGCATGCAGCTGAGTACGCCACCCTGGGGTACCCCAGTTTCCTGTATAAATGTTCGCGACAGTGCAGGACCTATTTTCACTCGAAATGTACGGTTCTCTAGGTAGCTCTCTATATAATTTAGCATATTGCCGCGGATACATAGCGCGGAAAGATCGCGTAGGATTCCGTACCGCCAGGTTGTGTCGTACGCTTTTTCCATATCCAGAAATACAGATAAGAAAGATTGCTTGTGCACGAAGGCATCGCGAATGCTCGCTTCGATGCGCACAAGATGGTCGGTTGTAGATCGCCCTTCCCGAAAACCACATTGAAATGGGTCAAGCATTTTACTGGACTCTAGGAGATGCACGAGACGGCGATTGATCATTTTTTCAAATACCTTACAAAGGCAACTTGTCAGGGCTATCGGGCGGTAACTTGCCACTGAGGAAGGATCTTTGCCTTGTTTCAAAACCGGGATCACAATGGCTTCTTTCCATGTAGTCGGGAAGTATCCCACAGCCCAAATCGTGTTGAAAATTGTGACTAGTGTAACTTGGGTGTCTTTATGTAAGTTTTTGATCATTTCATACATGATTCTGTCAGATCCCGGTGCAGAGCTCTTGCATGCGCTCAAGGCAGCTCTCAACTCGGCAATGCTAAAAGGACAGTTGTATGGTTCATTCTGTTGACATTTTCTCATGAGTGGCTTACATTCTTCTATTTGTTTATATTTCAGAAAGGATTGCGAGTAATGGTTGGCCCTTGACACGCTCTCAAACTGCTCCCCAAGTGAGTCCGCCTGATCTTGTAGGGTATCGCCTTCTGTGTTTACCAAAGGGAGTGCATGTGCTTGTCGCCCTCTTATCCTATTGACCCTGTTCCACGCTTTCGCCTCATCTCTGAACGAGTTAATACTCGATAGAAACTTCTGCCAACTTTCTCGTCTGGCCTGTCGGCGGGTTCGCCTGCCTTCGGATTTTACTTTTTTAAGGTTGACTAGATTCTCTGCAGTGGGAGAAGCGCGTAGCAACCCCCACGCCCTGTTCTGTTTTTTACAAGCGATCCTACAATTGTCGTTCCACCATGGGACACGCCGTTTGCAGGCCAAGCCTTTTACTTCTGATATGCATTTAAATGCGACATCTATTATGAATGCTGTAAAAAACTCGACTGCAGCGTCAATTCCTAACGAAGACAGGTCAGCCCATGAGATACTAGTTAGAGATCGAAATTTCTCCCAATCAGCTGTCTCAATCTTCCACCTAGGAGCGTATGGTGGATATTCGTTTTCTTTATATGATCTTAGCAGTATAGGGAAGTGGTCGCTACCGTAAGGGTTGTCGGTAACTTCCCATTCAAGTTCAGGCAGTACAGACGGGGAGACTATGCTAAGATCTATTGACGAAAAGGATCGGTTTGGAAAAGAGTAATATGTGAGTTCTTTCTTATTGAGAAGGTACGCTCCAGAAGAGAAAAGGAACTGTTAAACAAGGCGACCTCGCGCATCTATACGAGAGTCGCCCCACAGGGAGCAGTGCGCATTGAAATCGCCAAGAACAGCATAAGGTTCTGGCAATTGATCGATCAAGGAGTGAAATTCATGTTTGTTCAGTTGGTAATGCGGGGGTATGTAAAGGGAGCAAATGGTGATGAGTTTGTTTTGTAGGACAACTCGAACCGCCACTGCTTCAAAGGGCGTTTGTAGCTGTAAAGGTTGACACGCAATACTTCTATGAGTAAGAATCGCAACACCACCCGATGATGCGACGGCATCATCGCGATCTTTGCGAAACGTGACATATGTACGGAGAAAGTTTGTATGTTTAGATTTTAAATGTGTTTCCTGTAAACACAGCACTTTTGGATTATGTTTGTGGATGAGTTCTTGCAAATCATCAAGGTTTCTAAGGAGACCTCTCCCCGCAGGGGCGTCTGCGTAAGCAGGCGTTTGGTGTGTTGCGACACCACGTACCCGAGCACACGAGGGTTGGACCCTCCCGCGTGTAGCCGTGCGCGGCTTAGCCGTGTCCGGGGAAAAGGGGATCCTGGGGGTTGAGCCAATGCCGGGTGTTTGGACCTTTACGGCCCCTTGGCGGCGGCAACACACCCCTTCGGCCTCGGCTTCACATAGACGGCACCCCCGGACTGACCCACCCGGGGGAAATCGGCAGTCGCCTTTTCCTGTCCTCCTCTCCAATCTTCGTCTTTCTCTCTCGCCTTTTCATCTTTCCTGTCTTCTCATCACTTCTCCTCACTTCCTAGTTTCCCGGCGGCAAGGGTTAACCTTGTGTAGCTAGCCAGCCTTGGTTATGCTGTATTTGGTTATAGCGGCGATGTACGGCTGGCGTTGGCAGGGTTTCTCTAGCAGAAAGTCCTGTCGCGTCCCCCTGTTGGGCTCCATGGTGGGTGGTCGGCATCGCGGCCGAAAACCCAACTATACTCATGGAAAACGCTTTTCCTAAACTCCCTGATCGCCCTCAGAAACGAGGGCGGACCGAAGAGATCTTCCAGTTTTTCGGACGCCAAGTCCAGAATTTTCCTCGTTTTCATGTAATACACGCAGAAAAACCAGCTAAACAAGTGCGAACAATCTCCCCGTTCCTTGTAACAAAGTCTCTTACCGAACTTTTTGGTCCAGGATATAAGGTGTCGAGGATGGCTAGTGGTGACCTCCTCCTGGAGCTCCGCGATCAAAAGCAATTTGAGAAACTGCCTCAGCTAGTATCATTTGGGGACACCCAAGCAACAGTAACCCCGCACCGTACCATGAACACCACCCGCGGCGTTGTCTCGGATGATGACATGCTAGAGCTCACTGAAGCTGAACTCTTGGAGGGCTTCAGTGAACAGAATGTCATAAATGTTAAGCGAATTAAGATCAGGCGAGACGGTAAAGAGATCAATACGAAACACCTGATACTCACTTTCGGTTCAAGTGTCCTCCCCGAGTCCATCGAGGCCGGTTACATCAAACTTCGTGTTAGGCCATACGTGCCCAATCCTCTCAGATGCTTTAAGTGCCAAAGGTTCGGCCACAGTTCACAGAACTGTCGAGGCCGGCTGACATGTGCCAAGTGCAGTAACAAAGAACATTCCTCTGAAACGTGCCAGAACACTCCACATTGTGTCAACTGTGAGGGCGAGCATGCCGCATACTCGCGGTCCTGCCCGTCCTGGAAAAGAGAAAAAGAGATTGTCACAATCAAAGTTAAAGAAAATATCACTTTCAAAGAGGCACGTAGGCGGGTGTCATACCTGTCTAAGAGCAGCTTTGCCGATGTGGCGCGTAAGGGGGCAGCGTCACAACGGCCTCCGGCGGCTGTCCGACCCACAGGCAGTGAGTCGGCAGTTACGCCATCTGCCCCCGCGGCGGTTGCAGCTAGCGCTGCTCCGTCAACCGAGGAGAAGGGACCATCCACCCCGAAGGTGGGTGCAGCCGAGGCTGCCCCAACCTCCGAGGCCCCTTCCAGCGCTGGCAACGGCCAGCGCAGCCAAATCCCTCAGGGAGCCCCATCGACCTCCGGGCTGGTGGGCGCAGGGGTCTTGCCCTCCAAGGCGGGACTCCCTCTGAAAACCTCTCGCTCGCAAGAGCGCTTGTCCGGCGCCTCACACGAGGCAATGGACACTACACCTGTCCCCAAGGCGCACCAAACGCCTAAGGAGCGTCGAGAATCGCTCGAACGCTTCAGAAAGAACAAAACACCTATTACAGGGCCTCGAAAGGGCTCTGCAATATAAGGCATCCACTCCGTTTCCGTAAACACAGCACCAATTTACCTTAAACATGGATACACAAATAATTCAATGGAACATCAGAGGTCTCCTTAGAAACCTTGATGATTTGCAAGAACTCATCCACAAACATAATCCAAAAGTGCTGTGTTTACAGGAAACACACTTAAAATCTAAACACACAAACTTTCTCCGTACTTATGTTACGTTTCGCAAAGATCGCGATGATGCCGTCGCATCATCGGGTGGTGTTGCGATTCTTACTCATAGAAGTATTGCGTGTCAACCTTTACAGCTACAAACGCCCCTTGAAGCAGTGGCGGTTCGAGTTGTCCTACTAAATAAACTCATCACCATTTGCTCCCTTTACATACCCCCGCATTACCAACTGAACAAACATGAATTTCACCCCTTGATCGATCAATTGCCAGAACCTTATGCTATTCTTGGCGATTTCAATGCGCACAGCTCCCTGTGGGGCGACTCTCGTATAGATGCGCGAGGTCGCCTTGTTGAGCAGTTCCTTTTTTCTTCTGGAGCGTGCCTTCTCAATAAGAAAGAACCCACATATTACTCTCTTGCAAACCGATCCTTTTCGTCAATAGATCTTAGTATAGTCTCCCCGTCTGTACTGCCTGAACTTGAATGGGAAGTTACGACCAATCCTTACGGGAGCGACCACTTCCCTATACTGCTAAGATCATATAAAGAAAACGAATATCCACCATACGCTCCTAGGTGGAAGATTGAGACAGCTGATTGGGAGAAATTTCGATCTCTAACTAGTATCTCATGGGCTGACCTGTCTTCGTTAGGAATTGACGCTGCAGTCGAGTTTTTTACAGCATTCATAATAGATGTCGCATTTAAATGCATATCAGAAGTAAAAGGCTTGGCCTGCAAACGGCGTGTCCCATGGTGGAACGACGATTGCAGGATCGCTCGTAAAAAACAGAACAGGGCGTGGGGGTTGCTACGCGCTTCTCCCACTGCAGAGAATCTAGTCAACTTTAAAAAAGTAAAATCCGAAGGCAGGCGAACCCGCCGACAGGCCAGACGAGAAAGTTGGCAGAAATTTCTATCGAGTATTAACTCGTTCAGAGATGAGGCGAAAGCCTGGGACAGGGTCAATAGGATAAGAGGGCGACAAGCACATGCACTCCCTTTGGTAAACACAGAAGGCGATACCCTACAAGATCAGGCAGACTCACTTGGGGAATATTTTGAGAGCGTGTCAAGTGCAACAAATTATACAAAATCCTTTCTCAAATACAAACAAACAGAAGAACGTAAGCCATTAACAAGAAAAGGTCGAGAGAATGAGCCTTACAACCATCCTTTTAGTATTGCTGAATTGAGAGCTGCCTTGAGCGCATGCAAGAGCTCCGCACCAGGATCGGATCGAATTATGTATGAAATGCTCAAAAATTTACACACGGATACGCAAGTTACACTACTCACACTTTTCAACACCATCTGGGATGCAGGGTACCTTCCAATCGCGTGGAAGGAAGCCATTGTGGTCCCTGTTTTGAAACAAGGAAAAGACCCTTCCTCAGTGGCAAGTTACCGCCCAATAGCCCTCACAAGTTGCATTTGTAAGGTGTTTGAAAAAATGATAAATCGGCGACTCATCTTTTTCCTTGAACAGAGCAAAATGCTTGATCCTTATCAGTGCGGCTTCCGAGAAGGGCGCTCAACAACTGACCATCTTGTACGTGTAGAAGCAAATATCCGGGACGCATTTGTACACAAGCAGTTTTTCTTATCCATATTCCTCGACATGGAGAAGGCCTATGACACAACGTGGCGCTACGGCATCTTAAGAGACTTGTCAGAAATGGGCATTCATGGCAATATGCTAAACATAATAACAAACTACTTGTCTAATCGTACATTCCGGGTTAAAGTCGGCAATGTACTGTCACGTCCTTTCATACAAGAAACTGGTGTACCCCAGGGAGGCGTGCTTAGCTGCACGCTCTTTATCGTGAAGATGAACACGCTTCGTGCTTCACTACCACCCGCCATCTTTTACTCTGTTTACGTGGACGACATTCAAATAGCTTTCAAATCTTGTAACCTCGCAGTCTGCGAGAGACAGGTACAGCATGGCCTGAACAAAGTGTCAATGTGGGCAGACAGGAATGGATTTAAGATCAATCCTAACAAAAGCTCTTGTGTTCTTTTTACAAGAAAGAGAGGACTTATCCCAGATCCTTGCATAGAACTGCATCGACAACAGATACCTGTTAACAAAGAACACAAATTTCTAGGTGTCATACTTGACTATAGACTCACTTTCGTCCCCCACATTAAACATCTTAAAGAAAAATGTCTGAAAACAATGAACCTAATCAAACTTCTATCCCATACTTCGTGGGGTAGTGACAGGCAGTGCTTAATTAATCTCTATAAGAGCCTGATTCGTTCACGATTAGATTATGGTGCCGTGATCTATCATTCTGCCGCTCCAAGTGCGCTAAAGATGCTAGACCCTGTTCACCATCTAGGTATCCGTTTAGCCACAGGAGCTTTCAGAACGAGTCCCATACAAAGTTTATATGCAGAATCGAATGAATGGTCACTTCATATCCAGAGAACGTACATCAGCCAAACATATTTTCTGAAAGTCCACTCAAATCCTGAACATCCCTGTTTTAAAACCGTTAATGACATGACATATGCTACACTCTTTCGCAATCGTCCCTCCGTAATACAGCCTTTCTCGCTGCGTGTGAGGGAGCTTAGTGATCAAATGCACGTCCCACTCCTCGAGCTCCGCCTAATGCACCCAGCCAAGCTGCTACCTCCTTGGGAGTGGCAGCTCATACAATGCGATATATCTTTTGTACAAGTCACAAAGCATGCTCCAGATATCGAAATCCAAATGCATTTTCGGGAACTCCAGTACAAGTATGCCTGCACCGAGTTCTATACAGACGCATCGAAATCGCGCGAGGGGGTGTCCTATGCAGCCGTCGGTCCATCCTTCTCGGAATCCGACATACTGCACCCGGAAACTAGTATCTTTACGGCTGAGGCTTATGCACTGCTGTCGGCCGTAAAGCATATAAATAAATCACAACTCCAGAAATCAGTTATATATACGGACTCCCTCAGTGTTGTGAAGGCCTTGATGTCTTTCTGTAACCACAAAAATCCAGTATTTATTGAACTCTACTCCGCACTGTGTAAAGCATATATATCGAACCAACATGTGATTATATGCTGGGTGCCTGGACATAGGGGCATTGAGGGAAACGTACTAGCGGACCAGATGGCCACATCAATCTCATTGCATGCAGTTAACTCTACTGCTTCGGTCCCTGTCACAGACCTGAAGCCTTTCTTAAGAAGGAAACTACGAAATTACTGGCAACGCATGTGGGACGAAGAAATAAATAATAAACTGCATGTAATAAAGCCACAATTAGGTTTCTGGCCTCCTGTAACAAAATCCCGCCGGACAGATGTCCTATTCTGCCGTCTAAGAATAGGACACACTTTTGGCACACATAACTTTTTACTCACGGGAAACGAGCCTCCAACCTGTGGTAGATGCGGGGAAAGGCTGACCGTCCTCCACGTCCTACTGGAGTGTCGGGAAGCCGAATCCGAAAGAAAAAAACATTTTCTCTTAGCATACCGCCACCACATCCCCCTTCATCCTGTTATGTTACTAGGTCCAGAACCACTCTTTGACACCAGCGCCGTTCTAGGTTTTTTGAAAGATGTTGTGTTGCATGTTATTAACCCCACACGTTCGTAGCGCTTCCTCTCTCCAGAGGATGCCGCTGCGACAATTATTTTGAATAGCACATGCCTCTAGGCCCTTGTGGTTCAAGGGCTCGGGTGAGGCAGTAGTGCTGTAACCAATTTAACATCTCGCATATTTCAAACAATGCATCATTCTTTTACGATGGATTTTAATGTTCATAGTCATCGCCATAATTTTATAGAACGTAGATTTTACGCACTTTACAGCGACTATTTTTAGGCCACTTTACAGCCAAATCACATCTTTCATAATACATCGTTAACGCTACCACTTGTCATGGCGCTCTTTGGCCAAACCTGGCCCTTGCGCCACAAAATAACACACATCATCATCATCAAGGAGACCTCTGATGTTCCATTGAATGATTTGTGTATCCATGTTTAAGGTAAGTTGGTGCTGTGTTTACGGAAACGGAGTGGATGCCTTATATTACAGAGCCCTTTCGAGGCCCTGTAATAGGTGTTTTGTTCTTTCTGGAGCGTTCGAGCGATTCTCGACGCTCCTTAGGCGTTTGGTGCGCCTTGGGGACAGGTGTAGTGTCCATTGCCTCGTGTGAGGCGCCGGACAAGCGCTCTTGCGAGCGAGAGGTTTTCAGAGGGAGTCCCGCCTTGGAGGGCAAGACCCCTGCGCCCACCAGCCCGGAGGTCGATGGGGCTCCCTGAGGGGTTTGGCTGCGCTGGCCGTTGCCAGCGCTGGAAGGGGCCTCGGAGGTTGGGGCAGCCTCGGCTGCACCCACCTTCGGGGTGGATGGTCCCTTCACCTCGGTTGACGGAGCAGCGCTAGCTGCAACCGCCGCGGGGGCAGATGGCGTAACTGCCGACTCACTGCTTGTGGGTCGGACAGCCGCCGGAGGCCGTTGTGACGCTGCCTCCTTACGCGCCACATCGGCAAAGCTGCTCTTAGACAGGTATGACACCCGCCTACGTGCCTTCTTGAAAGATATATTTTCTTTGAGTTTGATTGTCACAATCTCTTTTTCTCTTTTCCAGGACGGGCAGGCGCGCGAGTATGCGGCGTGCTCGCCATCACAGTTGACACAATGTGGAGTCTTCTGGCATGTTTCGGAGGAATGTTCAGTGTCACTACACTTGGCACATGTCAGCCGGCCTCGACAGTTCTGTGAACTGTGGCCGAACCTTTGGCACTTAAAGCATCTGAGAGGATTGGGCTCGTATGGCCTAACACGAAGTTTGATATAACCGGCCTCGATGGACTCGGGGAGGACACTTGAACCGAAAGTGAGTATCAGGTGTTTCGTATTGATCTCTTTACCGTCTCGCCTGATCTTAATTCGCTTAACATCTATGACATGCTGTTCACTGAAGCACTCCAAGAGTTCAGCTTCAGTGAGCTCTAGCATGTCCTCGTCCGAGACAACGCCGCGGGTGGTGTTCATGGTACGGTGCTGAGTTACTGTTATTTGGGTCTCGCCAAATGAGACAAGTTTCGGCAGTTTCTCGAACTGCTTCTTATCGTGGAGCTAAGAGAATAATAATAATAATATTTGGGGTTTTACGTGCCAAAACCACTTTCTGATTATGAGGCACGCCGTAGTGGAGGACTCCGGAAATTTTGACCACCTGGGGTTCTTTAACGTGCACCTAAATCTAAGCACACGGGTGTTTTCGCATTTCGCCCCCATCGAAATGCGGCCGCCGTGGCCGGGATTCGATCCCGCGACCTCGTGCTCAGCAGCCCAACACCATAGCCACTGAGCAACCACGGCGGGTTAAGAGCTAAGAGAAGATCATCACTTATCATTCTCGACGCCTTATATCCTGTTCCAAATACTTCAGTTAAAGACTTCGAAACAAGGAACGGTGAAATGTTACGCACTAGTTTGTCTGGGTTTTCTGAGTGGATCACATGATATCTAGGAAAGTTCTGGACTTGTCGTCCGAAAAACTGAAAGAGATCTTCGGTGTGCCCTCGTTTGTGAGGGCGATCAGGGAGTTTAGGAAAAGCGTTTTCCATGAGTACAGTAGGGTTTTCGGCCGCGATGCCGACCACCCACCATGGAGCCCAACAGGGGGACGTGACAGGAGTTCCTGCTAGCGAAACCCTGCCAACGCCAGTCGTACATCACTGCTATAACCAAATACAGCATAACCAAGGCTGGCTAGCTACACAAGGTTAACCCTTGCCGCCGGGAGACGAGGAAGTCAGCAGAAGTGAAGAGAAGACAGGAAAGATGAAAAAGGCGAGAGAGAAAGACGAAGATTGGAGGGGAGGGGAGGAAAAGGCGACTGCCGATTTCCCCCGGGTGGGTCAGTCCGGGGGTGCCGTCTATGTGAAGCCGAGGCCGAAGAGGTGTGTTGCCTCCGCCGGGGGGCCTTAAAGGTCCAAACACCCAGCATCGGCTCAACCCCCAGGACCCCCTTTTCCCCAGACACGGCTAAGCCGCGCACGGCTACACGCGGGAGGGTCCAACCCTCGAGGGCTCGGGTACGTGGTGTCGCAACACACCAAACGCCTGCTTACGCAGACGCCTCAGCGGGGGGACGTCGGTGAATAGGTTTCGCATCGCCAGTATTTATGTAATGGTTCACAACGGACATTTGACCTAAGGGTCAATTGTCAAAGTCAAATATGTCAGGATAGCCTTCAAGAACGCGGCAAAGGACTTCAGCTTCAGCAGGTGTAAGGTCAGAAGAAACCATCTTCTCAATGTCGACGTCAGTACCGTGCGATTACGTCACGGTATGGGCTGAGCTGTAACCATCTTCCACTGTGATTGGCTCCACTTCATCATCCTGCAAAGTGCTAATTATAGCCAATGATATCCCCTGAGGCAGAACTTGGGCGGTTAGCGCGAAATTGACAAGGGAAAGGCCAGTGTGGTTGCCAGTAATTGTCAGCACAGGGTGCGGCACGGTAACACCATGTGTAAGACTAATGGCTGGAATTGGTGCGACCACGTAATTACCCTCAGGCACAGCTGGTGAGGACAACAAGTCGACGTGTGTCACAGATTGAGGCGGAAGGGGAATAAAATTCATGCAGCTCAAACGGCTTGGAGGCGGGCCCCAGTGTCGGCAAGAAGAGGCAAATCAAGGCGAAGTCAGCCGGCTGAACAGTCAATGAGGGAAGAAGGATTTCCAAGGAAATCCAGAGTGAGAATGAGTTCGTGAGGGCAATGCTTGATGACGGTGAAGAGGACGACGGTGTGTCTCAGCAGTGGTGAGTCGGGCAGAGCACATGCCAACAATAGCGACAGTCCCTCCGTAAGCGTCTTGTAGAACTCGGTTTGGTGCAGGCGTCAGAACTTTTTTGAGCCGACGTCGAAGAGCAGCACTCATAATGGACACATGCGCCCCGGTGTCAATCAACGCGCACACAGAAACATTGTCGGCGAGAACGTCCAATAGATTCTTGTTCGTGGGTAAGGTGAAGCGAGGCTTTTGGGCCAATGTCGTCATTGCAGCTTCACCTCCAGAACCTGCGCTGTCTAGTTTTCAGGTCGGTGGTGCGGCGAATAGATCGGAGAAGGCGCACGGTGTGTCGCGGGCGAACGAGATTGACGGCGGAAGGGAGAAGGTGAGCGAGAGTAGCGGGGTCGCGTCAAAGGTATCGCAGGGTCCGATGATGGGGCGGGCGTGTGGGCGAATGAAAAGGACGCGCTATAGGGCCGAGGGTGGTAATCAGGAAAATAGCGCGTCGGAGAAGTCCAGTGGCTGCGGCAGTGACACGCGACATGTCCAATGCGTCGGCAGTTATAAGAGATCGGCGTGTCGTCCACGGATCGCCATTCGGAGGGGTTGCGCTGTCCATAAGAGGATTAAGAAGAGCAGGGTGGAGACGTGTGTGGAGAAAGATGTTCCGAGCATACGGAACGAATGAATTGCAGGCCGACGTTGGACAACTCTTGACGGACGACGCCCTGGATCAAGGAGAGATTGTCACCGGAGAATGATCAGGTGCCGTGAATGAAGGCGACGCCGGTTGTGCTGCTTCGACCTCACGACGATTGATGCGGGTCGACTTGTCAGATCGCGACGGCTGGTGGAAGAGGTCATGATAAGATGACGTAGCAGCAGTGTTGGGAAGTCGGGTGATGTGCTGGGATACGCGGCGGCTTTTAGCATGTTCGTGATGGCGGCGCTCCTTAAGGATCCTATCGATGCCGGTGGCGTTCGTAAACACCAGTAAATCGAAGGCGTCGACAGCAATGCCTTTGAGGACGTGATTAACCTAATCGTTCTCAGCCATGTTCGGGTCACCCTTGGAAAAAAGAGCGAAGACGTCGAGAATGAACGACACGTAGGACTCGGTCGAGGTCTGTGGACGTCTGGCAAGGGCTTTCTTGCCATTGACTTGGCGACCGAATGGATTGCCAAAAAAGTATCGGAGCTTCTCTTTGAAGAGATCCCAGCTCAAGATCTCTTCTTTGTGAGTCTGGAATCATGCCAGTGGAGCTCCGTCGAGGTAGAAAAGAACGTTGGGAAGCATAGTAGTCGGATCCCACCTGGTGACTGGCGCTGACACGTTAATATAAGCGGACACCAGTCGTTAACATCAGGGCTGTAGCGTCTGGTGAAAACACCAGGATCCCGAGGGGGGAAACGGCGACGTATGTCGGGGATGCAGGCGGAGACGCATGTGTACATGAAGTGCCGCTAGCAGGAGCCGAAGCTTCACAGGTGCCGTTGCGACCACTGCGGAGCTCCATGACGGGTACTGGGATCGATACCCCTCCCCTACACCAAATTAATGTTACGTGTAGCTGATACCCATTGCTACTTACAATTTATTTACAGGGGAACTAACGGTGGTCAAAATGGCGACGCTATATGAAGCGGGCACACGTCGTCTTCCTCCTCCCCAGTGCAGCCACAGTGTGGTGGCTGTTCCGTATCAAAATCATGGGGAAAAAAGGCGCGCTATCCTTTTATCGTCTTAGTACTGTAGGTTACGCAGAGTTGCCATCTCGTTTTACAACACTGTGCAAGGTTTCGGAGAATCATTTTAGTATGGGTGTGCGTCTTTAAACAAAGCCACAATTCACCTCATATGTGCTCAGAGTGGTCGGCTACAGCCTAAAGCCGTAACACAAGCAGCCCAGATTTCCCTTTTTCGGTGATTCGGCAATTTTGTCGCACTAAGATGGTGTCGCATGGTAGGAATTTACTAAAAACATTGTGAGCGTGTCCAAAGCAGCTGCAACGTTATCTGGCGTCTCTTGGCTTTCTATGATAACTAAGGTGAGAGATGTCGAAGGGCTTGTGTTCATTATACGGACGTTGGTATAAAGCCTGCGCATAAGACTGCTCTCACGCAAGACGCTCATCCAAAGCGACCACGTTATGTTACGCACACTCATTGACCATCTTAAACTATTATTATTTTTTATTATAATGTCTTCCTTGTACAGTGGTAAACACTTTTTCTATATCGGCCAACTCTGTTCCGAACACACTTGCGTGGTGCGAGCCCGAAAATAGGGCGATGAAAGAATGTAGGCTGATGCGGGTGGTACTGCAGCCCAAAAATTGCTGGCCGAGCCGTAAAGTAGTTTAGTCAAAAAATTTATGCTGGGATAAAGCTGTGTGCTCCTTCTTCTCACCCCGAGCTAACATAGGAAGAGGTTATCATTCTTCGACGTAAACTAAAATTTCAATCGCTTCCGGACATTTTTTTTGTTTTGGTATAGTAGTGACGGAGCCCTCCGCAGTGTTTCTCTAATTGCAATCATCACCACAGACGAAGCAAGAAAAAACATAACTGCAGTGGAGCAGTGGACACTGTATTTCTGACCTCGGTCGGCGAGACTCGGTCCCAGGATGCCCGGATCGCCGAGGTTGCCGTGAAGGAGCAGGGCTACTGGACAAATAAAAGGGGGGGGAGGGGGAAGGGAATCCTAACCTTGCACACCCCATCCTGGACAACAAAAAATACGCAGTTCCGCCTGACCCGTGAAGCACCGATTGCGTAGAAAGGAACAGACACAGAGATAGCGCTGTCCATGTGTGTTCACTTCTTTCTGCGTACGGACTTGTTCACTCGCGCTTACACATACTGTCATATATTCAAACCAACTAGCCCGCCAACGTCTTTTAACTAAGTTAACCAGTACGGTGCCACGCGCGCACAGGTAAACATGAACACGTGTCTCTCGATGAGTTCCGAAACACGCGGTGAAAATTCTGGAGTGAAGAATCGCGGCAGCAGCAAGCGAATTGACCTTCATGCTTCTCTCCCTTCAACGCGAACAAAACTTCAAACGCACAGCGCATGCGAAGCTACCGGCACTACGCGCACTCTGTAAACATCACAGATTGCTTTGAATATGAGGCCCGCGCGGGTGCGCGCTTTGGCAACGTTGCAGATTGCTTTCAAGACACAGAGCGCTGGCAACGCGTCCCTACGGCGTCCGCTAAAGGCGTCTACTACGGCGTCCGCGATCCACGTGGGCAACGCCGTAGTGGACGCCGCGGTTGTCTCCATTTTGTACGGAACGGCGGGGAAAGAGGACATCGAGGAAAACCTGGCAGCCGCCGGAGAAGAACGTCCCTCCTCCCTCGCCGTCTGAACCCTCTGCCTGAAAGTCTGAAAAATTATGATTTAAAAATTAAGGCTGTAGTTGAAGAAAAAAGGGGCATGAACGAGAACCACATAGAAAAGAAGCTGGTGCTGACAAATTTCAACTGGAAGGAAGCCAAAGAAGAAATCCTTAAGCGCACAGCCACAGGGCTAGACGATGTCCCGGTAAGGCTGATTAATGAACTGCGATCAAAAAGTACGGGATCTCGGATGAAACCAGTGGAAAAAACCTTAAAAGATAGACGAATACCAGCCAGCTGGCGACAAAGTAGAATGAATTTTATTTGTAAAGGTGAGGAGGAGAAAGATAGAAATAATTCGTATAGACCATTGATTATTACATCGGTAATATACAGGCTGGTAATGCAGGCAATCAAATTAAAGCTGCAAGCATGGACAGAGAATAATGGCATTTTGGGTGACCTTCAGGATGGCTTCAGAATAGGTAGGAGTTTGTATGATAACCTATTTGTCCTTATTCAGTGTATTTAAATATCACGAGTAGAAAGGAGGCCGTTGTATGCGGCCTTTTCAGACATTACCGGAGCGTATGACGACGTAGACCGCAAGATTTTGTGGGATATCCTGGAAAGGAAAGGCTCTGACAAAGATTGCGGACAGCTTTCAAGACATAGTTACCTTGAAATTACCATTTGCTTTGAATGAAAAAGGTGAGGAGCGAGGAGAATGTTTATATCAACAAGGGACCGAGGGAGGTTGTGCCTTTTATCCCCACTCCTGTTTATGATGTACATGGTGATGATGGAAAGGGTGCTACAGTGAAGTAATATCGGGTTTAATCTCTCATACAAACAGACAGATTCAGTAGTTGAGCAGCAGCTTCCAGGTTTAGTTTAAGCGGACGATATTGTGTTGCTAGATGACAAGCAAAGTAATATGCAGCGTCTGGCTAATATCTCTAGACAGGAAGGCGATAAGCTGGGTCTGAAACCCTCCGTTAAAAATAAGTTTTTATGGTACTCAATGAAAACAGTGAACAGACTGTGACAAAACAGGGCCAGGAAATACCTCGCGTAAAAGGTTATAAATACCTTGACATATGAAAGAACAGGCCTGGAGTGCGACCTGATCTTGGTGACCAGAATCGGTAATGCACTCCCTCAGCAGACCAGGATTGGCCACCCCGGGGCTGTACTTGGCCACAGCCTCCTATATGAATACAACAATGAAACCCCGGCCCTCAGTCCCCAGCAGCTGCGAAGCAACTCACGACGGTGGCGGTCAGGCCTGTGACACAGCAGTGTGTGCTAAGAATCTCTGGGATTTCTGCGATTTCAAGCCTGCTCTTCGAACGATTGACTGCGTCCTCAGCTGGGGGTAATTAAGCTGGGGGTAATTATGCACGTGGAACGATGTTCAAGCTTTAACACGCCCGCGTTGTGCTAAGCTATGCTCACGTGTAGAAAACGTCTGCGTAAATCATGTGACTCAGCAACGATGATCTTCACCATCTTACATTGAAACATTTACAATGGCACTATGCATTGGTTAGTCTTCTCCCGTGAAGATGTATTAGTGTGAACTACTCCTTCAAGTGATCGACCGTGATCTATGTTCCGCCCACAAGCTCCAATGGGAAACGTTTGTGCAGTGAATCTACGGGCTCTTAACAGAAAAATGAAAAGTACGCAATAGAAGAGATAGTTGATAGAAAAGGAAGCAAGAGGTCTTTGCATCAGCTTGGTTTGTAGTCCTGCATATACAACTGCGCAGCAGCTAGGTCTGTGCTACAGGAGAATGGGCACAGGCTTGTGGTATGCACAAGCAGCTCAAACATTTTTTTCTACTTATGGGGTTTTACGTACAAAACCAGTTTCTGATTATGAGGCACGCCGTAGTGGAGGACTCCGGAAATTTTCACCACCTGGGATTCTTTAACGTGCACCAAAATCTAAGTACACGGGTGTTTTCGCCTCCATCGAAATGCAGCGGCCATGGCCGGGACTCGATCCTGCGACCTTGTGCTCAGCAGCCCAACCCCATAGGCACTGAGAAACCATGGCGGGTTACTTCAAACATTAAACTCTCCCACATCAGCCGCATTTCGACGAGGGCAAAATACGAAAACACCCGTGTACTTCGATTTCATTGCACGTTAAAGAACCCCAGGTGGTGTAAATTATTCCTGAGTGCCCTGATACGGCGGGGCTCATAATCAGATCGTGGTTTTGGCACGTAAAACCCTATGATTTTAATGAACATTATGGTCTGAGCTGTCTTATTGCGTGGAAACTATAACAAACTCTGAGCGCGTGGCTTGTCTTTTTTCTTTCACAGATACATTTTCATATCAAGAGCAATGACACACAAAGGATAAAAAACATTTATGCCAAAGTGAAAAATAGAGTAACCTCTTTTATGACTTCGGTTTAAAGGAAACGGGCTGTTATTAAAAGCTGCGATAAAGGGGATAAAGGATTGCGAGCCAACAGCTCGTTTTGTGTCTTTGAATCGTCCGCGTCACACCGCACATTTACAGCTTGAGAAGACTTCATGATGGATGGACGCACGGACGTAACTGCTATCCCACCTAGCCAGCGTAACCCTGAAATAAACGTTCGTTGTGTCCGCCACGAGCAATTATGACGTGTCTAATACAATGCCTTTGTACTTCGTGGAGTGGAGGTATCCAAGTTGGCATCTTTTTTAAACTGAGAAGTGAAACACTGGGTTGAACCACTCTGCTCACTGTCTATGATGTAAAACGAAGAGAGAAGTTTATAGCTAGTCAACGTACAATCGAAGAATGTTGTTGTACATGTTTCGCTTCAAATTTTGCGTGCATGATCACGTGTTTAAAGTTAGCATTGACCTGTGTGAGACGCTGTAGACGTAACTGTTTCACTGATTGTGTCATAGGGTTTTACGTCCGAAATCTACGCTGGGGCTATGACATGACACCGTAGTAAAAGGCTCTGGATTGATCTTACCCACCCACAATCCTTTAACGTGCAGCTAAATGTAAACAGAGGATAGCTTTTGCATTTCGCCCCCCGAAAAATGTGGCCGCCATTGCCGGGGATCTAACCCACGACGAATAAACAGAATCGTCAACCACTAGTTCTAAAAATGGCACATAAACGCACGCATAAGGGATCACACTGTGCCTATATTGTATGCATTTAGAGTGACTGCTGTCCACTTATATCCCTTTTATGGTGTCCTTCTTTGCCCATGAGTTTTGTTACGAAGACGAAGCATTCTTGTTAGCACTTCTACTGGAACTCGTAGCTTCTCGGACAAAGATAAACGGGACATAGAATGCACTGGGACGCCAACACAAACATCTCCACTGGTTTTATAGTAGTGTTTATAGCGTGGTGTACGACAACGACCAAATAAGCAATGAGACGGGCTCTGTCAACCATCTTTGCAATTGTGTCAGAGCCCTTTGCCAGACGCAATGCAAGCTGTGCAGTGCGATTTTTGCGGGGCGTACCCGTCGTCTAAGCAGGCTCTCTTGCGAAATAAGGTTGCTTACAAGGTTGCTTACGAGAAACAATCAACATCCTACGCGCCAAATAGCGGCGCCCACTTCTTTATTATCTTTTTGTTTTGTTTTTATTCGCCTTCAATGTGACGCTGCCGACAAAATGAGAGAAAGCCTCCGACTGCTGCTCCGGAAGTTGCTTTATATCAAATGCGTGTGCTCCTCTTCCCATTCTCCTCCACTCCATTCTTTAATAGCGGGTTGATAGAGAGGGAGACGCAGAAAGGGTTGATCAGTTGTGGCCCCTCGGTGGCTCTGTATGCCGGCGCGCTAGCTTTAAAAGTCCCCTTGTTTCTTCGAGGGGACAGAGAGATTCTTCGCAGGGACCTGCTTTCGTGAGAGCGCGAGCCTGTCGCAGTCTCTTTTTGGTCAACTGATCAGCCAACTGATCAGTCAACTGGCAGTCAACTGATCGCCTCTTCCACTACTCGCTTGTTTCTTTCACGTCCTTCTCGAACACTCGCACCCGAAAAGGTAGGACTACCGGAGTGCGATCGCCCTGCGTTTAGGTGTGTAGCGCATTCTTTGTCGGGTCGTTTCGAAGACCGCTCGCTGTCATCTACGTCTGACAGCATCGAACGTCGGTCTGAATTCCTCCCGCTTCATTGCCAAGTCGACCGGTCTTGTCCTGAGGAACCTCCGCTCAGTTGAGTAGCGGCGTTCAGCGATGGCATCTTGTCCGTTGTCCGTGATCCTGGTCTGTGCCTGCGCGGCGTTGGCGGGCGAAATTGCGGCGGGGCGGCAGATCGAGGTGACGCCTGACGATGTAAGAGCCCCACTGCACGACATTCTATTCCGTCATAATTCTACGCCAGCGCCCCGACATCATGTTCCGATTCAGGTGGGCACAGCGGGTAATGCGTTGCGCTTTCGATAGTAGCAGCTTTATTGCTGTCGCAGTGGTAGTGGTGTCTCCGTTGTATGCTCGTGATAGTAGCTAGCACTAGTAGTAGTATTAGCACAGTAGCATGGTATCTAAGAGCAATATTAGTAGCTGTGATACTTACAGTTTATATTGTATTCATGGTTGCGGTAGTAGTAGTAGTAGCGCTAATAGTAGTAGTTGTTGTTACTCTTGTTCTGCTTATTAGTATTAGTAGTAGTAGTAGTAATTTTGGTGCCACAAATACGACTATTAGAAGTAGTAAGTAGGAAAATTAGTGCATAAGATAATTGTTGTAGTGGCAGGAGAGGTAGTAGCAGGAAAAGGTAAAATTGTAGTACCGGTGTTTGGAAAAGTGATCATAGTAACAGTATTAATAGTAGTTGTGAAGGTAATAAGGGTAGTGAAAGTACTGGTCGTAGGACTAGCAGTGATCTTGCCGTCATTTATGTTATAAGTATTGCTGTATTATAAGTATTAATGCTTTTATAAGTATTTAGCAGTAGCAGACATCGTAATACCAGTATTGGCAGACGGAGAAGTCGCAATTTGAGTAACAGTGATTTAACGTCAGTAGTTCTAGTACTAAGCGTAGAATCTGTACTAATGGTAGTAGCGATAGTAGTATTCGTATCAACGGTGGCAGTGTTGAAATACTGCGCACAATGGTGGTAACAAAGCTGCTAATAATACTAGAAGAACGTGAAGGAATTCTAAAAATAGCCTGCGTAGTAGCGCCAACAAACAGTACAACGGTTTACTGTAGTTCCATGCCACCTTGTGAGTACTACATAGTCTGCATTGTATTGCGGCTAAAGATAAATGTTAGTATTTGAACTGGAGGTCATCACAATGGTGCGCTACGCATACGTTCCGCCAGAGTCCTTTGGTAGTTGTGTGCAAATGCGGCGTGGCGCAACCTCCTTGAAGCGCCCAGTGCACGTTTCTTCATTCCCTTGCCTGCCTAACATTGTGCGGATTAGTTAGCGGGAGGCAAAAATGTGGATAGGCGAAGCCACGTATCCCTTGGCGTCGTGGCAATGCGTTGCCTACACGAACTCGCCGGATGCTTCGCAACATTGGATGCTCTCCTTTACCAACTGTGTTGATGCAGATTTTCATGACATCGGTCCTTGCGCGTTCTTTTTTGTGTGAACCATGTCTATGTAACAACCCGGTTCCTCGTACGACCATGTTATGACACTATGGTTTGAGGTTTACCTACAGACAGTGACTGCGCTTTAAATGCACGTCGTGTTTGTTATGGTGTGTTTGATGCTCGGCGCAAGCTTATTATAATGTAGCAAACTCTTCTTGCATCATTATTGCTTGACTACTGAGCCTCACTTTCAACGAAATTTTCAGGCCAAGTGTTAATACGAGGTAATGACAATTTGTGCAGCAAACTCGTACTTTTTCATAACGCTGTACAAAAGATGCGACTAACCGACAACTATACTGCGAAAGATGTGCAAAGAACGAAAGGTAATTACAGACACACGTACACTCTCGCAGAATCCCGTACACGCTGGCATGGAGCAGGCACAGCAACGTTCGTCCACATGCGAACCGGGAGTAAGTGGCCGTAACTCGTATGTTTTCACTCATATTATCGGGAAACGACACTGGTGAATAATGCCTTCTTGCAAACCAAAACGCAATCATGCACACTGCACCCCGCAGAAATCGCTGAGCAGTCTTGTTGCAACAGATGTTTTTACTCAATGACCCTGAGCTTGAGAGAGGGGCGCGTTAAAGATGCCAGATGTATGACAGCCGCTCTTTCTTTTGAAGAGATAAGAAACGTACGGTTTGCAAACATTGGCATTGCTCATTAGCACAAATTAAAGATTTAAATGCTGTTGTTGATGTACGCTTGTACCAACTGCAACACTGACTACAAGGTATTAAACTGCCCAAACGATAGTGCAGTATGTAAGTGTTGGTGGCATGGTTGGAAAGCTTCCACTTGTGCCTTGCGCAAGTAAGTGAACAGTGACGTCAAGGAATGTCCTGTCCTTACCAGACGTGGTTAGGCGGTGTGTTGCGAATTCTGTTCCATTGAAGTTGGTGGTCTTCAAAGGTTCCCGTCTGGTGCCAGTGCGCACCTACCTTTACTAAGGGCTCAGTATAAAAGTTGATTCACTCTCTCACTCTCTCTCTCTCTCTTCAAAGGAAAACGCGCGCCACACTCTGAACAAGCACATAAGTACGGGGTGGAAACCGAGGGTAGTCCACGTTGCCTTGGTACGCCAGTCGGCGTTTCGCTATGCGGATCTACCTACTTGGAAGAAACGCTTGTAGTAGGTGTTAGTCAAGCGTGTTTCTTCTCTGGGCGTTCGTTAAGGGAGAAGCAGTAGGTGTGTGGAAAACCACCTTGGCTTGAAAACAGACGTGGGATAGAATGTGCTGCGTCGGACAGTCGAATACGCATGACCTACTCTCTATAGTTATGGTCAATGAGTTTTTTTTTCGTAACACCGCAGGAGACGTAGCACACACGGCAGCAGGATTTCATCGTCACCGACTTCATGCAGTCGTCGACCACAGCGATGCGGTCGTCATGTTTGACGTTGAGCTAGCTACTTATGTTTTGGGTGGCGTATCAGGCTTTCATCTGAGTTTCCCGTTTCTAACGTTTTGTTTGTTTGTGGCAAGTGGCGTGCTATTTCAGTATAGGTAAATGTTATTGTAGGCAGCCCACTCATTGAGGCAATCAACATTTAGCAGCGTTCGACATACGGCTCGCGATTTTATTTTCGCCTTGTTTTTTTTCTCGCTTCGCTCTGAACAAACAACAAGAATTCAGCGCACGTTTCCCGGCGTTCTCAAATAACACGCAATGCATTCGCGAACGTGTGCATCTTGAATGCTTCGGGACTTGCTAACCTGTGGTAATTTATCGCGGCTGCATAAAGGCCACGGCCAAGAAACGCGGGAATGAAACGGCTCTTCTCACATCATAGTGACTAAGGATGGCGTGTGGGACTTATAAAAGCGACATCCCACATGTGCGGTTAACAATTTCCCAAGGCCAGGTGCCGCAAGCGCACTGGACATGTGTGAAAAATCTCCACCCGCGGGGGAGTTTTATTGGTGCTCTCCGTATCGGAACAAGGCAAACTCCCCCACAGGGGGAGTTTTTTTAATGCAATCCGTTATGGTAACACAACAACTAGATGGGTTTGCCAGATGCGTTCGTTGGAAACGAGCTGCGATACAGGCGAATAATCAGGCGTCCTTTGAAAAGCGAACAACTTTCTTTTGACACGTTTTATTTCAGTTTTTTTCTTGCTACCCTTTTTTACGACTGCCATGGAACACTAAGTGGGAGTTTGAAATGGCATTTTCCCTCTTTTGTTGCCGCTTTTGTTTGACTGCAGCAGGGACCAGGCCAACATATTTAATAAAGACGCACACAACTTTATTGCTGCCATAATCAAAACTGCTTTGGATCGAAAGGCTGTTCAGCGCTGACAGCATCTTTCGGCGACTATCCGTACACTGAATATAACTGCGGACGTTGCGCACTGAACTTTTCCCATGACTGCGTGTGATATACGGAGGGATCATGTTAAGTTTCTCCGGAATTTTCGAAAACTGCCTGTGGCAGATAGCATAATCCTTCTCCTAGAGCTGAATTACTCGAATAGGTGGGCACTACTGGCACGAGAAATCGAAACACAAATTTATCTAATTGGCACAAGTTCGACAATTACCTTCCTAAATAATTTACGGCACATGTTCAAATTTAATAATTGTAGCCGATGAGGTTGCAGGACGTGTTCCCTTGATATGAATCTCCAGGGTGACAGCAATTTCTAGATATTATTTCGCAAAGAGTGGGACCAAATAGATGGGCGTTCCAGTTACTTTTGTGCTTAAGGAAATGGAGCAACAGTGAATTTTTAGGTTGAGTTGGATGCCGCTTATTACAGCACTGGTGTAATTCTGGAACTTAATTCCATGTGAATACGCTTTGCAACTCACCGGCTGCAATTCGTAAATTGCAGTATAGCCTGTAATGTACTTAAGAAGATAATTAGTCAGTTCTAATTGTTAGTTTGGTATGTGTTTCGATTTCTGGTGAAAAGAATGTCCCCCTCTTTGAATATTGCAGCTCAAGGACTGGAAAACTTAAAAGATTATTACCCCGCATTGTGTGCTGAGTAGGGCTGGGCTATTATTCAAAATTTCGAATTCGAACCAAATATTCGTCTCTAAGATCTGTATAAGAAAATGAACTGTTTGGTATTTCAAATATCACAACTAACCCAATATTTTGCAGAAGCCAACTGTTAGGGTGTTTGCTGTTCTCCGTCTACAAAGGAAGGTATGGCAAATTATAAGGGAGGCAATGAGAAAAGCTTTTGAAGCAATGCAGAAAGAAAGTGGGTATATATGGCAGGCTTTTTCCGTGGTTTCACGTCTGAAGCGTATGCACAAAAACCTGTGATTCTAGCTTTTAGTCAGTCGTTTACTGCTTAGGGCAGTCTAGTCATGTAGCAGTTTTGTGGTTTACGCTAGAACCAGTGATGTTTTCCTTGCAACGGGAATTATTACAAGTGTCTATGTCACACTAGTCCTTCAGTTCCAGTTTCAGTTTACTATTCCTTAAATACGGTGAATGGCCTACAGATATTACACAGACGAGGGTGCCAAAGTCAGAGACTGCAACCGGAACCTTGTATCTTAAGTAGCTTTTTATTCTCCCGTTTCAGAACTTGTAATCTTTTCCCGGTAGGCCTTTATTTAGCGTCTTTCTTTAAAGCGAGTCATACAGCAGCCATTTATTTTTTGGAAGGATGGTTTGCAACATGGTTCCAAAAATTTCGAGAGGCTGTTGCTGCAGTTTTGTTTTCAACAACAATTACTAATCTTGTGTTTCAAACTGATCATAATTTTTCCTCATAATTAGTTTACAATATAGACTAGTCAGCACAAATGTGGTATCTAAATATATCGAAATGAATATTTATTTTATAAATATATGCGTCTGTGTTTGACTAATCGACATTCGATTCGGTACTTGATACTTAGTATACCTATTCGATTCGTATTCGAAAAAAAAAAGAAGTTTATACTCGCCTACTTTTAGCGCGGCGGCATCCTAGGCATTTCCACCTGCATTTTTTTATCTTCTATGGCAGTGCCCGCCGTACGGTGTGCTCACTCTCCGCTTCGTTCGCAACCATGCACATTAACCCTGAAATGTACCCTCTAGGGGTGCACCCTAAGAACAGAGGGAATACCCCCTCTCCCATTCTACTTAGTGTGAGCACCAAGGGGGAACATTCTCAGGTAGTCACGATCTGATAGACACCCAAGTATGAACACAAGGGACATATCCTAAGGTCAAAGAAAGTACCAGCATGGGCTTTCTTCTGTGAATCGGCCCTGAGAGGTTACATGCACGCGTATCTTGAAGCCGATTCATGAAAAAATGTAACCTATAGTGTTGCAGAGTAAAGCACGGAAGCACCGACACCCCCTTTAGGTGTTCTAAGTGTTAGGGTGGGCCCCTAGAAGGTATGTTTCGTTGCGAATGTGCTTGCTACACGCAGGATTTCACCCATGAACCTTTATTAACATTAAGCAGTCGTCGTGACTTAGGCCTGAGACTGAATGATGCTGTCGGCAGGTGGGGAAGAAACACTTAAGCGTTGCGTTCAAGGAAAGCGACCTCCGTCACTCCGTTTTCGGAATCAGTCTTTCAATGAAACCTTGTGGAGACTTTCAAGTCTGAGCATGTTACTGTCGCCTGTAGGAATGCGTGTTCATCCTTGAATGTGTGCATCCTTGATTAATTTAACTTTCCATCCCAGGGAGAGGGATAGAGAATAAACATTTTGGTTAGGTAAATGCAGCTTTGGAGAGGCGTCCTCATTCCAGAATGCCTTGAGCTCGGGCCGCGTCCTGGGTCTTCGCAATCAGCCGTGGCCGATCCTCGAGGTCGGAGGTGGCCAAGGCTCTCTCCCAAACCTCGTCGGTGTGTTAAGGGTTCAGATGATTTAATGGTGCCTCTCTAAAACCCCCTACTATGTGCCTGAGGACCCGAAGCTCTGTGCAGAAACGGAAGGTAGCACTGTCCAGATCTGCGGCCGATCAAAGTTGTATAGCTTCAATTGGTGATGCTTTTCTTTTTTCCAATGGCCTAACTGGCATAATTTTAGGGTCATGCTTCAAGGCTCACTGTCTATTGCGTGTACGTAAGCTTGTTTTCTTTTTTTTCTTTGTTTTTTGCCTGAAATGATTTTGTAACAACGTGGGATCGACCAGGGTATGGAGCAGCGCCACTAACAAATTCACTTTGTTGTTGTTGTTGTTGTTGTCCTGAGTGGCCGTGGCACATACCCACAGGGGGGGATTGGCCAAGAATCGGGTGGTTTAATTAGGTGCCTAAAAATAATAATGATAACAAAGGAGTTATCTGTAGTCAAAGAGAAAAACCAACGACGTCTTCTTCGTCTCCACGCTTAAGCCAAAGACCCGCGCTACTTCAACCTCGTCCCCACTGGCACATACCCGCGGCAATATAGGTGTGCCAAATGTGGTTGTGCGAATATTGCATTTTACACCTCATCCCATCGGTATCTCACTTTGAAACAACCCCCTTTAATCTGCTATTCTACTTTCGGCAACTGTGTTCTTGCCAAAAATATTCCCACTGTTTAATTGGGCGCGCGTCAAGGTGAAAGATGTAAAAAAGTAAACATCGACTTCGGCACCCCTTACATGCGCGTCACGCAGCCTCTCAATGAATAAAAGATAAACATTGATGAATAACAAGTTAACGTCAAGCTGCCTCTGAAGTGAACATCACAGAGGAACGCCCAGGACGTCCTGTTCAGCGAGCACCATGGTGATGCTCAACATCCGAGTGGCTTCCATAAATCTTGGCGACAAGCACCGGCGGCTATAGCTTGCACTGCTTTCTTTCTAGCAGCAGGTGCTTGAAGATACGCGTCAATTATCGCCATTTTTAAAAAAAAAAGAAAATACCGCGTGCTGCGTGCGAGGCGCCCGTGTGTTTACCCGCGTGTGTGAGGCTCGGCCTTACACGAGCGATTTCTGACACCTTCCGAGTCGTTAGTCTCGCTGGCAGGAGGAGGAGGAGAAACTTTATTATTGCAGAAACCGTTGCGCGGTTTATTCCTGGGTGGTTCCCTCTGACAGGGCTCCACTGGCGATCGCGGCTCGCCCGGCCTGGTCGAGGGTCGCCAGTTGGCTTCCCAGGTCCAGTTCGGAGAGTCTCACCTCCCAAGACCACGTAGTGAGGGTGTGTGTTGTGACTCGTGGCGAAATTGCGTCGCCCGGACGGTCAGTGCATTCATGTGTTATGTGCGCGAGTGTCGCTGTGTGGTTGCTACACCAGGGACATGTTCGGGACGTATAACTGTCTGGGTAGATTGCGTGTAGACGAGACAAGTGTGGGTATGCGTTGGTTTGCAGGCGGCGCCAGTCCCTTGCCTGGAGTTTATTGAGAGCATTGTGTGGGGGAGCGTATTGCGTTCTTCCGAGCCGTTGGTCCTGTAGTATTTGTTGACCTGTCGTTAATAACTCGTGGGTCGCTCGTCGGTCTGTCCGGGGCTGAAGAACGGTGTGGTCTGCCGCTCGGCTAGTGAGACCTCGAGCTGCGCAGTCCGCCTCTTCGTTACCCCGCAGGTCTTCGTGCCCGGGGCACCAGACGATACCGTGGGTCCATTGTAGTGGCAATGTGTTGGAGACACGCAACACCCGAGATCGACGGCGCACCCGTACTAGCTCATATTACTTGGACAGAAGGTTCTGCATTGGCGTACACAAGTTCCATCATAGTGGAGACGTTCAACGACGCGCGTAACGGAAATCTATAGAGGAGAGCAAAAAAACCTGAGGTAAGCGAAAAAAAAAATCCCTGCCCCACTAATAAAAATATCGTGGCACACAGCGAAGAGGCAACTGAAAGGTTCATCGCCAGCCCTATATGTTTCCGGAACCGTGGGTAGTATTGCTCGCTGTCAGGGGTCTGCTGAATAGAAGAAAGTACAAAGAGACGGAATTTTAATCTGCCTGCCTCAAGACGAAAGTCGGGAACGCATCTCTTGTGAAAAAAAAAAATTGCTCCTGTCTTCACGCTACTCCTGAGTAACTCGTTTTGGCGGAACCGATAGGCACTATGCAACTGTCTAGGGCGCTACGAAATTTTATGCACAGGGCTATGCTGTTCTATATGTTGCCCAAGTGTAACACTGTGCTTTATAGGTTCAGCACCCTACAAAGGTGGGGAGCATGCAACGATACTGTTCACGACGCGAGGTGTTCGAGTCCTTTACTTTTATCCTCTCCTGGTTTTCGGCTGCCCATGCCACGCCCTCTACAAGCTCGGTATGGTTACATAGTGCCATGGTGACTACATGGTGACAGCCCGCCATAGTACACTATACCTCAATTCTGATTGGCAATGCAGGCTAATGAGAAGGGTAGGAAAGAGTGCGAAAGAGAAGCAAAAAAAAAGGGGGGGAGGGAGCAAGTAAAATGTGTACATTTCCGCACCGCAGCTGTCAACAAAGTGTTGAATGAGCTCTCTTAGAAGGCGGGACGCGATACACTGTGAAATAATTTAAATCCTCCAAAGTTAATGAGGCTCTTAATTTTTCTATAACTCACACCCTTGCGCAAAGTAATTTACACCATTCAAAGTGAATCAGGGTGTTAATCTATAATTTACACCCTTACACATTTCTCAAAGGTGTGAGTGGGTTTCTTACTCACTCACTTACGCCATTCTTGGGCGCAAGGGTGTAAGTTGTAGGCCAATTTACACCCTTATTCACTATAAGGGCATAAAAGATTTTACAGTCTATTTACGCTGCGCTCCATGAGCTAACGCTTATATGAGTACCGTTACATATTTTCAAAATATAAACTCTTATAGCACGCTTCTCGAACTTAATAGATTGACGCCAAAGGCGTAGCCAGGGGCGCCAGGGGCTTATTGGACTTCAGCCTACCCCCCCCCCCCCTGAAATTTTTCCGTGCGGTCATGTATCGCCGACCGAAAGAACCCTTTCGACGGAAATCATTCTGGATTTTGCCTAAAATGCGGGGGGGGGGGGGGTCTTCTTTCTGCTCAAAAAGACATTTCGGCGCGAACATTGCGAACTCGGGCTGGATTTCGCGGCAACTCCCATGCACTTGTAGTCACATAAAGCAAAGAGCCCCATCCGAGCACAAAGTTTCAAGGGCGTTTCGATGGTGAGCGGGCTCGTCGTGGTATCGCGCGGAGGCCGCGGAAACTACGGAGCGCATGGATTTCAATTGCGAAACTTTATGGGCAAAAAATTCTTATTAACATTTCATACCCAAACTGCATTGACTTTTCTAAAGTCGTCCATTGAAACATACAATGAGACAAGCCAAATCAACACACTCTTATACAAGTGGGCAAAGCGCGCAGCGAGATCCTATGAGACGAAGTGTTGTGGTGGTTCATTTGCTCCGTCATGTAGCAGAAAAGAATATCAACATCTTTTTCTCCTGCGCCAAAGCATCGATATCAAAGCAGTAGAACCTTATTATTTCTTATTTCTTATTATTTCTTATTTATTTTTTCTACTTTGACTTTCATTCTGGAGGGCACATTCAGCCTCTTCAATTTTCTTGTTCTCGCTACTAGCGGGCTTTCAGAGCCAGCCAATACGCATGCGTTTTTCTCCGGTTGCCTCGACCACCGCGTGGCGCACTTTGGTGCGCGTTCGTTTTTCTGGAAGCGATCGGATTTTAGCCTGCCAGAGTTTTGGACACGTTCTGGCTAGCAGACGAGAAAGATAAACAATGGTCGCTCGCCGCCATCACTGTGGGGACTCAGTGGATTACAACGTCTCCGCTTGAGAACATCACCTTTACATTGATGTTATTGCAACCTCTCCGGAACGTCTTTTATATCGCCGGTGTAGGATACCGAGCAGTATGCGTATGGCTCTCTGTGGTCCAAGTGTCTCACGTTTTCTTCGATATTCCTTGGGTAACCACACTAGGTGCCCAAATTAGGCGTACGATTGTGGCCAACATGCTTTCGTTTGCGTATTTTTTTCACTTTGATGCCCCCGCCCCACAAGAGAAAGACGTTGTTGCAGCGTAGTGAATTGTTGGATGGTGAAAGTTCCAGTTTGTTACTTCTTCTTTTCGGGAAAGTGATAGGCCACGGGACGCTGATACTCTTATTAAATTATTGCGGTAGCAATTACAGGGACACTTCAGGTGAATCCTGCCGTGGCCGTCATGTTCCGTCTAAACTCCAAGCGCTGAACTCGAAAGTTTGATGGCAGCCGTCTGTCCGGAAATATACATGTTGAATTAACGCGAGAAGACTGCGTGATTTCAACGGCAGAGCGACTACTAACACAAGCAAGAATATCGAAGTGCAATGCTAAGGTCCGTATGCTGGAAAATGATGCCTTCTATGCCCGTCGCCGATTAGAGTTCCTGTGCCCTGCCGAATTTGTTTCAATTCGGCTACACGCTAAGTTGCAAGTCAAGCGGAGAACACGAAATAATGATGTCATGCGTCATGCCAAGCTGGAAAGGCTGCGACCATCCTGAAATGGTCCGTCCCGAAGTGTCCCAGGAGAGGCTGTACACAATCTTTTTTCGTATAAACTTCACAAAGCGGAACTCTGTTCCTAGCATTGGTCTAAACTTTAGCACAGGGCCCACACGAGATACGAAGTAGCTGACTTGTGCTGTTGAAATGGCTCTAAGCCAAGTCGACGGCACTAGACATGACGAAGCTCGCACGCGTGCTATTAACGAAGGCTTCAAAACTCTTTTTCGAACTCCGCGCTGTGGCTAGAGTAACATGAGGCTATCGACCGGCTTCGAAGCAATCCTGGAATCGTAATTCTTCCGGGTGACAAAGGAAACACCGCTGTTTTCCTTGATAGTGGTGACTACACCAAAAAAGTACTGGCACAGGTTAGTGATGCCAATACCTATAGTCGCCTGATGCGTAATTCAGCAGGAAAACTGCAAAGGAACTTCCAGAAGCTTCTGGCTAACGAATTCCATTTGCCCCCCACCAGCATAGGTCCCTCTATTACCGGCTACTTTGTCACAGCGGATAAGCTCCTGCACTTCGTGTCCTACCAAAGGCACACAAGCAAGCAATAGGCATGACGGGACACTTCCGACGGTGTACACTCGCTGCTTGCTTCACGTACTGAGACGTACTCAAATACGTTGTGTATCTCTTATCGGTTTCATTGTGGGCAGGTATCCCGTATGGGGAGCCGGAACGTCATTAAATTTTCAGTTATCTTGGTCGGTGCATCTTCACGCGCTTATTGATACAACTTCAAGGGCGATAATGTTGTCACCGCGCGTCCCCATGCTGTACGTGCGAGTGTAAGAGTAGGGGGGAGGGGAGGTAGGTGAGCCGACGATGGTGTGCGCAAGGGAGAAAAGTGTGGAGGAAGTGCCCCGCCTTTCATCGCGCGCGATGCATCGGGGAGAATGGAGGAAGGGGGTGGGGGGAGCTCAGGATTCTGTGATCTGTGATTGCGCAACAAGCTTATTTACCTTGTGTGATGCATTATATAGAGTGAGTTTTCTTTAGATACGTAGATTTATTGGATACTGATGCGCATATATAAATATCTCGTTGCGAGCTTTTGTGCATACATGCAATGGACTTTGGTTTCAGTGAGGCTGTTTTGCCCTTTATCAAGCTGTATCTTCGAATTTGTATATTCCAATGTAGCTTCACATTTCTAATGTATCTTTTGCAGAACTCCTGCTTTTTATATATGCTCTCCGTTGCGTTGATAATTTTGGTGCAATTAATCATAATACGCGACCTGTCACAGCTGCTCCTGCACAAAACATTGTAACCAAGGACAGCGCCTTTGAGATTTTTTTTTGGCCGTTGCATATGTAAAAATATGTAAAGAAGGTTTTTGAGTTACAATATTTCATGAAAGTATTTGTCCTCAACTTGTTCATTTCATGGCTTCACATTCTTTATACGAGTGGCATGCACTCCTTTGCTGGTTTCGAACTAATATATTCCAAATTTCTTGTGATATTTTCTCTTAAATAGACAAAAAAGTGGAAGTATTCATATCAGTTATTTCTGGCACAATTTTTTGGACATACGAATATATTATTTTATGAAAAAATACATATTTCACATATTTGGACAGCGTGTAGCTCTCAAGAATTCGTTTGCAGCAACTTTGGCAATGGCAATGCAGTTATCGTTGATGTATGTGACCCCTCGACAAGTTCTATAAGGAGCAGGCCGAGCTGGAATGTGAGCTCCCCCCCCCCCCCCACCCGAACGAAATTTCTAGCTACGCCACTGGTTGACCCGTAGCAGGGGCGAAAGCAAGTTCGCAACCACTTATAATATATTTTACTTTGATACTATAGTTTCTCAAGATGGCGGACCTGACGTCATCGGCACTTTCGTGACGCCATATGACGACACACAGCGAAATTTGCTCTTGACGTAGCGTAGCAACAGGGCTATGCAATAACTGAGGCCTTAGCCGTGCCTCCGTTATCGCAGGATCAGAGCAAGCCACTGTTTGATGACGTCATGGCCGGTCATGAAGAACACACTTCCTTGGCACCGAAACCGAAACTGGTTCGTAGAAACGAGTATCGCCGTAAAAGTTTACATGTTGCTGTTGTGCACGCAAGTATTCTCTTTTTTTCATTTGGCTCAAGCAATTAGGTCGAAAATATCATGTCAGTACTTTTTAAGCACCTCGTAAGTCCCATATTTAATTTACGAATAACAGCGATGCCGTGAATCCGATCTGATGAATTCATGCCGGAGTTACTGACCCACAGGCGCAGACGGCCTGCAAATGCTTCAAACTTTTGGTCTGGGGATATACACGGGACCGAAGAGAAGATGCTTTCCTCAGCAACCGCTGCACCGATTTTGACAAGGTTTGTTGGATTTAAAACAAGTTAAAGATGAGACTGTAGCAAAGCAAAATTTTTTTTATTGAAACCCTAAATATTTTCCCCAAAGTTCTTGAAGATTCCAAAATGCAGAGAAGTATGAAGCTTATGAAGACAGCAATGAAAATAATAATGTCACAATGCTATTCCCTGCGCTAACCATAGATATAAGACGGAGAAAAGTGATGTTTATACACCGCTGTGAAATGTACCACTGAGTTGCGAATAGAAGTATTGCAAATCCCTCATAAATGTTGCAAGAAATTTATGTAAGCTGTAAATTCAAGCGACGTTCATTCACCATAGATTCTCTAACAGATGATGCTTACAGGATGGCGATGTCAGTTCTTATTGCAGAGCTGTGGGTTTGGAAACCTCGAGATTTAATTGCTATTGAACGTTCCGATTTTTACAATTTTAGCAAGAACTTCTATTTCCCAAAGAAAAATTCTGCTTCCTTCACTATACAAAATTTAAATTTTCCCCCTGAGATGCAGGAAATCTTATTCAGGTCGGTCTGGCGATAGTCTCACGAGAGAATTTCTTCGTTTTACGCGTGTTTCAACAGGGAAACAGGAGCTAACCTCGAATTAAAGCTCCTAATAAAGAGGGGCGAATTCGACGACATAAGAAGTTTATAGCGATTTTGTTTTTAGTAACAGTCAAATAAAAATGTACGAACAGTGCGGGCGGTGTCCTATTTTTTTTTTTTTTTGCTATCAGAAAATATCGGAATGTGGCCAGGTTTCCTTAAGGTTCATACATAGAAAGCTGAATTCTGAGGTTTTACGCGCCAAAACCACTCTCTGATTATGCAGCAGGTCATACAGTATAAAATTTCGCATTAATTTTGAGCACATGAGTGCCTTTACCGTGCACCGAATACATCGTAAATGATCGTTGTTTTTTAACCTTGATTTTGCATTTCGCTTTCACCTAACTAAGGTCGCTGCGGTCGGGAAGTCGAATCCAGGAACTCGTGCTTCATTCATAGGATGCCTACTCCACCGTGGCAGAATGATTGTAGTGTAAAGCGAAAAAGAAAACAGTGGAAAGTTCATTCTATCTATCAAGGCGTGTGCAGGACTGGGGGGGGGGGTGCTGGTAAACTGCTTAGCCAATTCGAAGGCCGAATGCCCGCCGAGATGTGTTCATCCGCGCCGCGTCGTCTGCTCGCCGCCACAGCAATTCGCGGTATACAAAAAGGCATACGGAAACATCCTAACATGTCCCATATCGCTGTAACGTATCATGTGCCATGCAAAAGAGAGAGAGAGAGAATGAGAGAGAGAGAGAAATAAATAAATGAGGTTCGAAAGGCAGAGAACTTAACCGGAATATAGCTATCCAGTTTGCTACCCAAACAAGCATAACATCGCTCGCTAATCCATCCTGCCGTTGAAGAGAAAGTTATGCCCTGAACTATATTCACTTGCGCAAGGACACTGCCTGTGCATGCCTGCAGCTGGTAACGACTTGTGAGACGGAGCATAGAGTAATTTTTACAGGAGCATGACCCAAGGTCGGACTCGGAACACGCTGTAACCATCCGAAGTAAATCCGAACTCTGGTGCATACCGCACTGATGTGCCCCACTCCGTGTTCTGCGCAGAGGATGGAAGTTGGCTGTTCCTGCCAATACAACAGCGACTGCAAATCGCATCTGTGCTGCCAACTGGTTTACCTCTACAAGCGCTTCTGCAAGCCCCGGTCCAAGATCGGGGAAGCGTGCGTGGCGGATTCTCGGGCCAATCGACCTTACGATTACTACTGCCCCTGCCTAAAAGGTATCACGTGCCCCAGCACGCATGTGCAAGCCGAAATATATTTGCGCCCCTTATTTTCATGCGAGGCACTCGAATCTCTTGCTCCGCGGTGTAGAGTCACCGATTTACTTGTTTATTTACTCATTACTGCCAGCATTGTTTTGGCAGCCGAGCGCGGATTGGTGCAGCGGCTATCGTGACGTAATAAAGCGCGATCAGAGGAGCGCGTTGCTCTCGGTACATGTGGCAGTGCCGGCGCAGGATACAAGAGGGCATCGTAGTGGCGCTGTGTGTTTTTCTCTCCCTAGAAACGAGCCGAGTTGGCTTCCGGAACTTCGGGTTTTCGTCGATCCACTGTGTGGTGTGAGACGTTCCTAAATTCTTAATTTCTCAATATATACAGTGATTACTCGGTATGTCTTTCGAGAGACTCCTTGAATCAGAAAATTTACTGAATTCTGGAAGTTGTTTGCCTTGGTAACATTATATTTAATATAAAACCTCCACACCTTCCTTTTGAATCCGTGACATGTGTGGTATCTTGTGTCATAGATATTTGTCGAGTTTATGACCCTTGAATACCTGTTCCGTTTTCAATTGTGGGGTTTCCTGCATTGGGCAGAGGTATAGATACAGTTTTATACGTGTTTTCTTTCGTACCTTTGTGATGTTGTGTCACTTGGATATATGTCTACGTTCTTCACGTTAAAGTGATTAGTTGGTGCAACATCCTGTGCCAATATGTACATCTTTAGTCTCGTCAAAAGGAATGCTCTCGGCCACATAAATACTCTTTTTCACCTGAAGCCAAGAAAGCTCAGGAGTCGTGGCATAGCGGGGTTCGCCGAAATGCGAGTACGAAGGAACTTATCGCTATCACTGGCTATAATCGTTCGTACTGCCTTAAATTTACGCCGATTACATGCGCGACAACTAAGGACTATGCGCATGCGAGAAATGTGGCCCGGCACAACCAAAGTGACTCGTGGAAACAACAATGCATTATAGGCTAATGAAATGAAACCATAGAGACCGCACAACGTTGAACCACCATTCCTCTAGTTGGAATGGTGGTTGCCTACACCGGCGAAGCGATGTTGCGGCTCTGATTTTACTCATCAGAAATCTTAATCTTGCAGAGGCAATTGTCTGGCTACATATATAGGCGGCTCTGATTCTGTGGCTAAACTTCCCATATTTCATATTTATTAGTAAAGATGAAATAGAAGAAGAAGAACAGGCAGATATCGACTGACAGGTACGCAACTACAAAATACCAGTCAAGTGGAACGTATTTCAAGATATAAAAAATCTCGGTAGGACTTTGAGATCCCGGAGAAGAGTTCAAAATTGATGACGTTGTTTCTCTGTATCTTTCTTCCCTTTTTTTAAGGGGCAATTCATTCTAGGCTCATGGTGAAGTTTGTGTCATCAGACCTGACCGTCAGGGTGTCCGTCGAAGCGTCATCACGCAATATGAAGAGATATTAAAGACAGGTTAAAGAATGAGGAATGATTCATAGTGAGAGTTAGTGAACGATAACGTTATAATTGAGATTGGCAGGGGTAAATAAGGCCTGGTAATGACTTATGATGACTACTAGTGACTTCGAAATGACAAGTATGTCTAATGATGGCTTGTAATGACCGCAATCGATGAGAAATGACTAGAAATGTCTGATAATGAGTTGTAGGGACTATAAAGACTACTGATCACTTGTAATGACTACTAGTGATTACAAAATGACCAATATGTCTAACGGCAACTTGTAACGACTAGAATTAATCAGAAATGACTAACAATACTTATTATGACCAGTAATGACTAATAATGACTGAAATGACTTGTAATCACTACTAATGACTACGATATGACCAACATGTCTAACGACGCCTTGTGACGACCATTGATTACAAATGAGTAAAAATGCTTAGTAGTGAGCAGTAATGACTAAAAAGAGAGAAGAGAAAGAGGTAAATGATAAGAGGATCAAGGTTAGGCTTTCGGCGATCACGTCTTCAGAGAGATCTTAAGATACTGTGTAACTCTTTCTTTTGTGAAATTCCGGCATCGGGTTCTAATCACACGCAATCCTGTGCTCCAGCTGGTGTTCATAAAATAATTCCTCCATTCCCGTTTAGTTATCTCTTATTTTTCTTCATTGGAAAAGCTTTTCGAGAAACACAATTTTCAGACTTTCGCAAACCATACGTGTGCATGAAGCTTATCAGAATGCTTAGTAGATTGTTTCTCCTTTTTATTTTTTCCCAGGATATTGCCAGGCGCTGCCTTCGGGATCATTTTGCATAATGGCCGACGGAAAATGTGTACAATGAAGCCAAAGTCAACGCCCCGTAACGTCAGGAACCCGGCCGAGGCCACAGCCTTCCATGCCCTAGCGGAACGCAGCCGCTGGAAGCGTCCGATTATTCAATCAGATTTATTTACTGTATTCAATTACACTTATTTTTGAATTTTTGTACCAAAAGGTCCAGCGAACATTAAGAATACCTCTCGTATGCCAGCTTGATGGTGTCCCTGTGAACTCACCAACAATTGCTTACGAACGGTACTTAGGTAGGGACATGTTTTTTTCAGTGTTTCTTCGTTCACTGTAAGATAGACTTTAAAGAGACATTAAATACGAAGATAAGTTGAGCTGTTTAGTAAGTTGCGCTTCAACAACGTCGTAGAAGTGGCTATCGCGGATAGAAGAGTCTTCTTCAGCCAGAAAGAACGCAAATCGCGGAATATGAGTGGCGACGCCCCACGCAAGTTCGCGAAACAGTTCGTAGTGACGTCATGAATTGTGATCACATTTGCTCGGGCTCACTTCTTCTTTATTGGTAAAACGTAGAACACGCCGTATTCTAAGGAACTTTTAAACATAAGTTTAATGTCGCCGCAAGGGCCAGACGCTCGACGAAATACATTGAAGTTTGTGACGTGGCAGTGAGGTACTGGGAGAAGGGAGGGAAGAGAACATTACCATTGGGATCATAACTTGTTCTTTATTTATTGAAAATCTCCGTAACGAGGCCCGACAGTAACTATCTCAAAGTGTTCGGTATGAGGCGAAAAAAAATACGCGTCATGTTATAAGTCTGAAGAACAATTACCACGGCAAGCTGGGCGAGTTGGCGATTGAACATATTCTTAAGGGTGGGCAGCGCAACACGGTAGAAAGGCAAAAGGAAGTACACAATACGAGCGCAGTCTTATGCGATACGATACGAGCGCAGCTGCTTATGCAAACCTTTGTTTGCATAAGCAGCTGGGCCGTCCGCGTGGCAAACGCCGTAGTGGATGCCGCGGTTGTCTCCATTTTGTACAGAACGGCAAGGAAGGAGGACGTCGAGGAACTGTGGCAGCCACTGGAGAACTCCCCTCCTCCCTCGCCTGACCCCTCTGCCTCACGCGCGACAGGAGGGGGCAAGCGTCCGGGCCGCGATCCTCGCTCGCGCACGCGATATGGAACCGCGTTCGCCGGGTCCCACGCTTTCATTCATACGGAACCTCACGGCGACCCCGACGGTAGAAATCCGCCATTGGTGTCCATATATATTTCCTATCGCAATAAACAATTACTCTCTCTCTCTCTCTCTTTCTGGACGAAGTCAGAAAAAATAAACATTTACATCGTCCATATACATTGGCGCAACTTAAGGCGTCTCTGGCTTCTTGCAACCACTCGGCGCCAGGTGGCGATTGTATAATGTGCGAAATGATTAGGCACCTACACCCTTAAGCACTGCAATCACTTCTATTTCTTTTCAATACCATGTGGGCGGCGGGGTACATTCCATCGTCCTGGAAAGAAGCTATAGTTATTCCCATACTTAAACAAGGGAAAGATCCGGCCTTAGCCAGCAGCTACAGGCCAATAGCGCTAACAAACTGTCTGTGCAAAGCTTTTGAAAAAATGGTAAACCGGCGCTTAATCAGCTTCCGAGAGAGCAACAATAAACTAGACCCCCTTCAATGCGGTTTCCGAGAGGGAAGGTCGACAATAGACCGCCTTGTCCGCATTGAGGCAAACATTAGAGATGCGTTCATTCATAAACAGTTTTTACTTTCAGTGTTTCTGGACTTCGAGAAAGCCGACGACTCGACATGGCGATATGGGATCCTCCGCGATCTTTCCGCGATGGGTGTCCGTAGGAACATGTTAAACACAATTGAGAGCTATCTGTCTAACCGCACTCTTCGCGTAATGGTTGGTAATGTCTGATCTAAATCATTCACCCAAGAAACTGGTGTTCCGCAAGGGGGCGTACTTAGTTGCACGCTGTTTATTGTAAAAATGGACAGCCTACATACAGTCGTTCCACGGGCAATGTTTTATTCCGCTTATGTTGACGATGTACAAGTAAGTTTCAAATCTTGCAACATTGATGTCTGCGAACGACAAGTGCAGCTGACGATAAACAAATTGTAACAAAACAAGAGGGGTGTAGCACCACTGCCTAGTATTAAGATCAAGGGAGACCTACTCCCTGTGAGCAGCCAACATAAATTCCTGGGAATCGCTTTAGATTCAAAGCTCACGCTTATTCCCCATATTGAAAATCTGAAAATAAAATGTTTGAAAACAATGAACCTTCTCAAGCTACATGGGGTAGTCACCGAAAGTGTCTTTTGAACTTATATAACAGTCTTGTCCGCTACCGCCTTGATTACGCAGCAATAATTTATAATTCTGCAACACCAAGTGCATTAAAAATCCTAGTACCCGTCCACCATCTGGGTATCCGTCTCGCGACGGGCGCTTTCAGAACAAGTCCAATCCAGAGCCTCTACGTAGAGTCAAATCAGTGGTCACTTCATCTACAACGGTCATATAACAGTTTCACATACTTTCTGAGAGTACAAGCGAACAATGAACATCGTTGTTATTCAACCACAAACTATATCGCCGCTGCTACGCTCTTCCATAACCGGCCTGCATTGAGGAAACCGTTTGCTTTGCGTGTGAGGAAGATAATTGAGGAAATGGATGTTCCCCTCCTTGAACATTGTCCTATGACTCAAGCGAAACTGTTACCGCCATGGCAGTTGCAGATCATAGACTGTGATGTGTCGTTTGCAGATGTCGGGAAACATACGCCAGAGGCACATATTAAAATGCATTTTTTAGAACCCCGGTATAAGTACTCTTGCACGGAGTTTTACACGGATGCTTCCAAGTCGGACGCAGGGGTTTCTTACGCAGTCACCGGCCCATATTTTTCAGAATACTGCGCGCTGCACCCGGAAACTAGTATATTTACGGCAGAAGCCCATGCACTATTGTCGACAGTGAAGCATATAATGAAATCAAAACTTCGAAAAACAGTCATATATACAGACTCTCTAAGCGTCGTAAAAGCCCTGAATTCACTCTCAAAACACAAGAACCCTGTACTTGTTGAGCTTTACTCCGTTCTGTGTAGAGCATACATATCTAACCAGCAAATCATTATATGCTGGGTACCTGGCCATAGAGGTATTGAGGGAAATGTTCTAGCAGACCAAATGGCCAGATCAATTACATCGCAAGCTGCTCTTACCGCTGCGGTCCCTACTACTGATCTGAAGCCTCTATTACGAAGAAAACTACGGAACCACTGGCAACGCCTGTGGGACGCGGAAACGAATAATAAGCTCCACGTGATAAAGCCACAGTTAGGATTCTGGCCTGCTGTAGCAAAATCACGCCGAACAGATGTTCTATTCTGTCGTCCCAGAATAGGACACGCGTTTGGCACCCATAATTTTCTGCTCACCAGAAGTGACCCTCCAACCTGTGGTAGATGCGGGGAGCGGCTTACCGTCCTCCAAGTCCTCCTGGAGTGCCGGAACGCCGAAGCGGAGAGAAAGAAACATTTTCCTCTTGCATACCGTTACTACATTCCTCTTCACCCGGCTATGTTTCTTGGCAGAGAACCCCTTTTTAATGTCTAGGCAGTCCTCAATTTCTTAAATGATGTTGTCCTACATGTTATGAGCCCATTACATTCGTAGATCATCCTCGTTCCAGAGGATGACGCTGCGATAATTGTGCTGCATAGCACATGCCTCCCGACCCTTGTGTTTCAAGGGATCCAAGGAGGCAGTAGTGCTCTAGCCAATCTTATAATCTTATATATTTTTACACATCGTATCATTCTTTTTAAATGCATCTTGATGTTCATAGCACACGTCATACGCCCTCGCCATAATCTTATTATATAGATTTTACGTACTTTAGAGCGACTACCTTTTAAGGCCCCTTTACAGCCACATTGCTCCAACTACATAGAACTCATTAAGTATATTGCGAATCCATTACCATGGACATGGCGCTCTTTGGCCATACTTGGCACTTGCGCCATTAAAAATCAAACATTCATTCATTCAAGAATCTCTGGGTTCGGACAGGCTGCCAGGACACATGGACGATATTCTGAGATTCCAAGCCTGCTCTTCAAACGATTGACTGCGTGCTCAGACGGGGACCGTATTAAAGCGAAGCTTTCTATGCCTCATCCTTCGACTTTCCCACTGCTGCTGCTGCTGTGAGCTGCTGTCACACACACCGCCTCAGATGATGGTTCAGAGGATGTATAGATGAGATGCAGGAGTAAGAGAGGAAAGGCGACGGGAGAAGCTCGTTTTCACCTAACCGCATCAAATGTGCACAATGCCCCCTGGAGCTCCCTGGCCATCGCCATGTTAGCCGCTTGACAGCTGTAATTGTCCGTAACTCCCCTAAGAAGCTTTGCAGAAACTGCAGTGCTTCCTTTATACTAACGTGCGAGGCCAGACGGGACGCTGATAGAACGGTAGAGAGAAGTGAAGAAGAAGGAGAGGGAGGTAAAAGGCAGCTCCCAAGTAAGAGAGGGGAGGAGGTGGCATGAGAAGGCTACGAAACCCCTCTACTATAATACAGCAGTTGTGGGGAAACAGGATAAGCTTAAGTTCAAGGTACGGTGCAGTACGTTGCTGCTATTTCTGAAATGTAGACGGGCTGAAAATATGTCAAGTGGGCAACTTACGCAGGGCGTTCAGAAGCAGAGCCGCATTAATTAAAGCGCACCGCAGCGTCCAGGGGACACTGAAGCGGTCGACCGTCAAATCAACACTTGTGTGCCCGCCACGTTAGCTTTACGACAATGGCATTGCTAGAGGTCGGGGATTTGATCACAATCATGGCGGCCGCACTTCGACAGGGGCGAAATAGAAAATGCACGTGCACTTAGATTTTGGGACACGTTAAGGAACATCACGGAGTCAAAATTAATCCGGATTCCGCCACTACAGCTTGCCTCATAATCTGAGTGTGGTTTTGACACGTACAGCCTCATAATTTAATTCCAGTTTAATACTTCTGTCTCAATGCGATGTGCCATGTCAGGGAATGACAACGCTCGACCCTCTCAGAGGTTACAAAATATGGCGCACAAAAACGCCTCAAGGAAACACCTCTCTCTGCGTGTTCTGTGTACTACGCAGACAATCAGCAGTGTTTACGCAAGGTAACGTTCAACATAAGCTCGCCACTCTCGTGTGTTAGCCTAAACATTGAAGAATTAAGCATTAGCCTTCAACGTCACCGCTAATTATCGTCGATCAAAGCATCCAGCACGGAAAGCTTCACTTACAATTACCACAGTGTGCTGGATCTGCATAATGTTTATTCATTGGCTATATAAATTATAGAGCATCTCGACCATGCAAATAGAAATGGCCACAATGTCGCCTTTTAGTGAATACGTTCACATTGCAGCGCCATAGGGAACGAACAGACAGACTCTGAAGAGAAAACTCTTTAAACAATGCTTCTGAACTACGCTTTCCGTTTTCACGAACGGATACACACGCCCTACTTCGTCGTGTAATACGTAACCCCTATCTTGGAACACTGGACCCCACCAGATCGACGACACAAGTGAGTACACAAAAGGGACAAAGAAATGACATTTCGTATGCCTCACAAGCTCAAAAGAAGCCGAACGAGCATGGTGCACGGGTTCGCCTTGGCGTCGCATTCAGCAACCGTTATAGACATCTGATAGGGTGCAGTTATACTAGACCAAACTACGAATACTGTGAGGTACCAGAAACCCTTGGTCGTACATTTTGCATGTGTCCTGCGTACGCACAAGAACGAAAGCAACTGGTCTCTCCCATTGCAAACGTCCATAAGAGGCCGCTATGCAGACGAGTTTCATTTAGGTTCTTGGTCTAATGCAAACAGCGCAGCCCTGATAACAAGTGCCGCTAAACCCTTTCTCCAAGCGGCTGGGCTAGCCGCGCGGCTTTAGAGATGCCACAACTCCGCGAACTTGTATATACGCATCTCTTCCTTATACCATCATCACCAGTCGTCAGCCCTTTTCCTCCCCGTCCCTTTTTTCCCAAATGTAGAGTAGCATGCGAGAGCAAGTTACAGCTCAGGCCGACTTCTTTGCCTTCAAGTAAATAAATCTCTCTCTCTCTCTCTCTCGTCGTCTTGTAGCGATATTCGTGGTCCGGAGCAGTGGTGGAGCGGGCGCGGATTCTTGCGAGATTGTCGACGTGGGCCGCTTGAAGGAACGCCGTACAAAAGACAGCGAGCTTGCCTGCCGTGCTGGTCGTCGCTCGCCACTTACGACCGCTTTTGGTGGCGCTCACGTCTTTCTTTTCATAGGCCATATAATTTTCTTGCTGTCCGAAAACCAGTTGCACTGCATGTGGGCACGATTGCCAAAGTTTCCTCATAAGTAGAGAAAGTGTGCGGGGACCTTGCGACTGCATGCGCCCCCAAATGATTCCTTTAAAAACCCCGGATCTGCACCGTTACCTTGGAGCAGATCCGTCTGCATGACCAATAGTAGAAATCAGGGGGGAGGTGGTAATTACATAACACGGCTGGGCAATAGATGCTTCAGCCATAAACGCTTTTGCCAAAAAACTTCCAAACTTCCAAATGCGCTGATTACAGTCCGGACTCGGACGCTGCGGCGTATTGTACTTCGCCCGTGGCATCGGAGTGTTATTACGTTGGTTCCTGAAACCGTTCACGGCGTACCCGTCTTCTCTGCCCGCTCGCCGTGCTGAGCTCGTACCCCGGTCGGTTGCCACGCAGGTCATGCTTTGCGGTCCCTCGTTGGGCGAGATGGAGCCAAAGCTGCGTACGCAGTTTGGGAGAAGGACAGTCTCTTCGTTGACCCGCTGATGAGTTCTCGCTTGTTTATTGAATCCTCGAATGACGCAGCCCAGTCGCAGCTATAAACTGATGCGTACGTACGGAGCTGCGCGGCAGAGTTAGCTGTGCCTAAAACACCACCCAAAACAAGCACAGAGGAAAGGAGTGGAACTAGCTTGAATGTACCATTTTCTTCGGAGACACAGAACACATAAGCATGCACTATAGTCGGCGACAGCCTAAGGATGCAATGACAAATGCAGGACGTGCTGTTCGGCTAATAGCGAGCTTGTAGCAATGACATGCATGGTCAAATACGTTCGCCCATACACGGAACTACTCCGTTAAAGAACCCATTAAAATCTATGTTTGGTTCGCAACATATAAAGAAAATTATGTGGGGAATCTGTGAATTCCTTATAGAATGCGGAATAGGCAACCGAAATAAAAATGAAAGTTCGTATAAAAAAATGAAATCTATTGGTGCATAGTTTAATAGCGAATCATTCACGTGGAAGAAAGTTCAAGCTTGAACACGCCCGTGTTGTGCTAACCTATGCTCACGTGTAGAAAACGTCTGCGTAAATAAGGCGACTCAGCAACGATGATCTTCACCATCTTACATTGAAACTTTTACAATGGCACTATGCATTGGTTAGTCTTTTCCAGTGAAGATGTATTAGTGTGAACTACTCCTTCAAGTGATCGACCGTGATCTATGTTCCGCCCACAAGCTCCAATGGGAAACGTTTGTGTAGTAAATCTACGGGCGCTTAACAGAAAAATGAAAAGTACGCCATAGAAGAGAAAGTTCATTGAAAAGGAAGCAAGAGGTCTTTGCATGAGCTTGGTTTGTAGTCTTGCATATACGACTGCGCAGCAGCTAGGTCTGCGCTACAGGAGAATGGGCGCAGGCTTGTGGTATGCACAAGTAGCTCAAACACCTTTTTCTACTTATGGGGTCTTACCTACAAAACCACTTTCTGATTATGAGGCACGCCGTAGTGGAGGACTCCGGAAATTTTGACCACCTGGGATTCTTTAACGTGCACCAAAATCTAAGTACACGGGTGTTTTCGCCTCCATCGAAATGCAGCGGCCGTGGCCGGGACTCGATCCTTCGACCTCGTGCTCAGCAGCCCAACACCATAGCCACTGAGAAACCACGGCACGTTAGCTCAAGCATTCGTCTCCTACATGATCCGCATTTCGATGAGGGCGAAATATGAAAACACCCGTGTACTAAGATTTCATTGCACGTTAAAGAACACCAGGTGGTCTAAATTATTGCGGAGTGCCCTGCTACGGCGAGGCTCATCATCAGGGCATGGTTTCGGCATCTAAAACCCCATAATTTTAATGAACATCAAGGTCTCAGCTGTCTTATTGCGTGGAAACTATAACAAACTCTAGCCGCGTGGCTTGTTTTTCTTCTTTCACAGATACATTTTCATATCAAGAGCAACGGCACACAAAGGCCAAAAAACATTTACTGTGGAAGTTAAAAATAGTGTAAACTCTTTTATGACTTCGTATTAAAGACAGCGGGCTGTTATTCAAAGCTGCGCTAAAAAGGGGATAAAGAATTAAGAGCCAACAGCTTGTTTTGTGTCTTTGAATCGTCCACGTCACAGCCGCACATTTACAGCTTGATAAGACTCCATGATGGACGGACGCCACGTACATAACTGATATCCCACCTAGCCAGCGTAACCCTGAAATAAACGTTCGTTGTGATTGGCACGAGCAATTATGACGTGTCTAACACGATGCCTTTGTAATTCGTGGAGTAGAGGTATTCAACTTGGCATCTTTGTTAAACTAAGAAGTGAAACACTGGGTTGGACCCCCCCTGGTCACTGAATCATGACGAATCATGACCTGAAACGAAGTCAGAAGTTTATAGCTAGTCAATGTACACTCGAAGAATGTTGTTTTACATGTTTCGTTTCAAATTTTGGGTGCATGATCACGTGTTTAAAATTAACATTTTCCTGTGTGATACGCTGCAGACGTAATTGTTTTACTGATAGTTTCATAGGGTCTTGCGCCCGAAATCTACGCTGGGGCTATGACATGACGCCGCAGTAAAAGGCTCTGGATTAATTTTGACCACCCACAATCCTTTAATGGGCAGCCAAATCTAAATACAGGAGAGATTTTGCATTTCGCCCCCTGAAAAATGTGGCCGCCATGGCCGGGGATCTAACCCACGACGATTAAAGACAATCGTCAACCACTAGTTCCAAAAATGGCACATAAACGCACGCATAAGGAATCACAGTGTGCCTATATTGTAAGCATTTAGGGTGACTGCTGTCCGCTGATATCTCTTTTATTGTGTCCTTCTTTGCCCTTGAGTTTTGTTACGAAGGCGAAACACTCATGTTTGCACCTTTACTGGAACTCGTAGGTTCTCGGAGAAAAGTAAATACAGAAGGTACCGGGAAGTCAACACAAACGTCTCCACCGGTTTCACAGTGGTGTTTAGAGCATGCTAAAGGACAACGACCAAATAAGTAATGAGACAGGCTCTGTCAACTATTTTTGCAATTGTGTCAGCGCCCTTTGCCAGACGCAATGCCAGCTGTGCAGTGCGATTCTTCTGGGGCGTACCTGCCGTCAAAGGAGGCTGTCTTGCGAAATAAGGTTGCTTACAAGGTTGCTTACGAGGAACAATCAATATCCTACGCCCAATCTAGCTTGAACCACTCACGACATCGACCGGAGCCCCACATCTTTATTATTATTTTTCTTTTTTTAATTCGCCTTCAAGCTGACGGAGACTTGAAAATGTGAGAAAGCCTCCGACTGCTGCTCCGGAAGCGCCTTTATATCAAATGCGTGTGCTCCTCTTCCCATTCTCCTCCACTCCTTTCTTTAATAGGCGGTTGAGAGAGAGCGAGTCGCGGAAAGGGTTTAGCAGTTGTGGCCCCTCGGCGGCTCTGTATGCCGGCGGGCTAGGTTTAAGAACCCTCTTGTTTCTTCGAGGGGTCAGAGAGATTCTCGGCGGATGGAACTGCTCACTGCGATGTCGCTTTCGTGAGAGAGCTAGCCTGTCGCAGTCTTTTGTTGACCGTCAACTGATCGCCTCCTCCACAACTCGCTTGTTTTTTTCACCTCCTTCTCCCACACTCGCACCCGAAAAGGTAGGACTACTGGAGCGCGATCGCCCTGCGTTTAGGTGGGTAGCGCATTCTTTGTCGGGTCGTTTCGAAGACCGCTCGCTGTCGTCTACCTCTGACAGCATCGAGCGTCGGTCTGAATTCCCCACGCTTCATTGCCAAGTCGACCGGTCTCGTTCTGAGGAACCTCTGGTCAGTTGAGTAGCGGCGGTCAGCGATGGCATCTTGTCCGCTGTCCGTGATCCTGGTCAGTGCCTGCGCGGCGTTGGCGGGCGAGTTTGCGGCGGGGCGGCAGATCGAGGTGACGCCTGATGTTGAACGAGCACCACTGCACGACATTCTGTTCCGTCAGAATTCTACGCCAGCGCCCCGACATCATGTTCCGATTCAGGTGGGCACAGCGGGTAATGCGTTGCGCTTGCAATAGTAGCAGCTTTATTGCTGTCGCAGTGGTAGTGGTGTCTCCGTTGTATACTCGTGATAGTAGTTAGGAGTAGTAGTAGTATTAACATAGTAGCATGGTATCCAAGAGACATATTAGCAGCTGTGATACTTACAGTTTATATTGTATTGATGGTTGCGGTAGTAGTAGTAGTAGCGCTAATAGTAGTACTTGTTGTTACTCTTATTCTTCTTATTAGTTTTAGTAGTAGTAGAAGTAATTTTGGTGGCACAATACGACTATTAAAAGTAGTAAGTAGGAAAATTAGTGTATAAGATAATTGTAGTAGTGGCAGGAGAGGTAGTAGCAGGAAAAGATAAAATTGTAGTACCGGTGTTTGGAAAAGTGATCATAGTAACAGTAATAATAGTCGTTGTGAAGGTAATAACGGGAGTGAAAGTACTGGTGGTAGTACTAGCAGTGATCTTGCCTTCATTTATGTCATAAGTATTACAGTATTATAAGTATTACTGCTATTAGAGGTATTTAGCAGTAGCAGACATTATGATGGCAGTATCGGCAGACGGAGAAGTCGCAATTTCAGTAACAGTTATATAACGTCAGCAGTTGGAGTACTAAGCGTAGAATTAGTACTAATGGTAGTAGCGATAATAGTATTCGTATCAACGGTGGCAGTGTTGAAATAATGCGCACAATGGTGGTAACAAAGCTGCCATTAATACTAGAAGAATGTGAAGGAATACTAAAAATAGTCCACGTATAGTAGCGCCAACAAAGATGCCAATAACAGTACAACGGTTTACTGTAGTTGCATGCCGCGTTCGCAGTACTACATCGTCCGCATAGTACTGCGACTAAAGATAAATGTTTGGTTTTGGCACGTAAAACCCCAAATATTATTAAAGATAAATGTTAGTATTTGAACTGGAGGTCATCACAATGGTGCACTAGGCATACGTTCCACCAGAGTCCTTTGGTAGTTGTGTGCAAATGCGGCGTGGCGCAACCTCCTTGAAGCGCCCAGTGCGCGTTTCTTCATTCCCTTGCCTGCCTAACATTGTGCGGATTAGTTAGCGGGAGGCAAAAATGTGGATAGGCGAAGCCACGTCTCCCTTGGCGTCGTGGCAGCGCGTCGCCTACACGAACTCGCCGCATGCTTCGCAACATTGGATGCTTTCCTTTATCAACTGTGTTGAAACAGATTTTCACGACGTCGGTCCTTGCGCGTTCTTTTTTGCGTGAACCATGTCAATATAACAACCCAGTTCCTAGTACGACCATGCTATGACACTACGGTTTGAGGTCTACCTACAGACAGTGACATCGCTTTAAATGCACGTCGTGTTTCTTATGGTGTGTTTGATGCTCGGCGCAAGCTTATTATAATGTAGCAAACTCTTCTTGCATCATTATTGCTTGACTACTGAGCCTCACTTTCAACGAAACATTCAGGCCAAGTGTTAATAGTAGGTAATGACAATTTGGGAAGCAAAATCTTATTTTTTCATAACGCTGTACAAAAGACGGGACTACCCGACAACTATACTGCGAAAGATGTGCAAAGCACGAAAGGTAATTACAGACACGCAAGTACACGTACACTCTCGAAGAATCCTGTCCACGCTGGCATGGAGCAGGCACAAGAACGGTCGTCCTCCTGCGAACGGAGAGGAAGCGGCCGTGAATCGCACGGTTTCACTCATATTACTCGGAAAAACTTTACCGGTGAATATTGCCCTCTTGCAAACCAAAACGCAATCAAGCACAATACATCCCGCAGAAATTTCTGAGCAGTCTTGTTGCAACAGATGGTTTTACTCAATGACCCTTAGCTTGAGAGAGAGTCGCTTTATATATGCCAGATGTAAGACAGCTGCTCAGGTCCGATAGTGTAAAATTCCGCATTAATTTTGACCACATCAGCTCATTTAACCTGTACCGAATACACGATAAATGATCGTTATTTCTTAACATTGATTTTGCATTTCGTGTTCATCTAAATAAGGTCGCTGCGGTCGGGAAGTCGAATCCACGTCCTCGTGCTTCCTTCATAGGATGCCTACTCCACCGTGGCAGGTTGATTGTAGTGTAAACAGAAAAAGAAAACAGTAGATAGTACATTCCATATATCAATGTGTGTGCAGGACTGGGGGTGCTGGGAACCTGCTTAGCCAATCGGTAGGCCGAATGCCCGCCGAGATGTGTCCATCCGCGCCACGTCGTCTGCTCGCCGCCACAGTAATTCGCGGTATACAAAAAGGCATATGCAAGCATCCTAACATGTCCCTTATCCCTGTAACGTATCATGTGCCAAGCAAAAGAGAGAGAGAGAGATAAATAAATAAATGAGGTACGAAAGGCAGGGAACCTAACCGGAATATAGATATCCAGTTTGCTACCCAAACAAGCGTAACATCACTCTCTAATCCATACTGCCGCTGATGAGAAAGTTATGCCCGGAACTATATACACCTGCGCAAGGACACTGCCTGTGCACGCCTGCAGGTGGTACCTTTGGCAGTGCTGCAAACGACTTGTGAGATGGAGCATTGAGTAACTTTTGCAGGTGCATGACCCAAGGTTGGACTGGGAACACGCTGTACCCATCCGAAGTAAATCCGAACTCGGGTGCATCCCGCACTGATGTGCCTCACTCCACGTTCTGCGCAGAGGTATGGCCTTGACCATCCGTGCTTCCAGGGCAGCGAATGCGAATGGAATATGTGCTGCCGCGCGGATACCGTCGACGTGCGCACGTGCAAGCGGCGGGCCGACATCGGGGAATGGTGCTCCCCGGAAACGTACAGTCGGCATTACAACTACCACTGCCCCTGCCTAAAAGGTATCACGTGCCCCAGCACGCTTGGGCAAGCCGAAATATATTTGCGCCTCGTATTTGCACGCGAGGCACTCGAATCTCTTGCTCCGCGGAGTAGAGTCACCGATTTACTTGCTTATTTGCTCCTTACTGCCAGCATTGTTTTGGCAGCCGAGCGCGGCTTGGTGCAGGGGCTATCGTGACGTAATGAAACGCGATCAGAGGAGCGCATTGCTCTCGGTACATGTGGCAGTGCCGGCGCAGGATACAAGAGGGCATCGTAGTGGCGCTGTGTGTTTTTCTCTCCCTAGAAACGAGCCGAGTACGCTTCCGAAACTTCGGGTTTTCGTCGATCCACTGTGTGGTTGGAGACGTTCCTAAATTCTTAATTTCTCAATATATACAGTGATTACTCCGTATCTCTTTCCAGAGCCTCCTTGAATCAGAAAATTTGCTGAATTCTGGAAATTGTTTGCCCTGGTAACATTACATTTAATATAATACCTTCACACTTTGCTTTTGAATCAGTGACACGTGTGGTGTTTTGTTCATAGATATTTGTCGAGTTTATGACCCTTGAAGACCTGTTCATTTTTCAATTGTGGGGTTTCCTGCATTGGACAGTGGTATTCATGCAATTTTAATACGTGTTTTCTTTTTACCTTTGTGATGTCGTGTAACTTGGATGTATTTCTATGTTTTTCACGTTAGAGTGATTAGTTCGTGCAACATGCTGTGCCAATATGTACATTTTTAGTCACGTCAAAAGAAATGCTCTCGTCCACATAAATACTCTTTATCACCTGAAGCCAAGAAAGCTCAGGTGTCGTGGCAGGACAGGGTTCGCCGAAATGCGAGTGAGAAAGAACTTATCGGTATCACCGGCCATAATCGTTCGTACTGCCTTAAATTTACGCCGATTACATGCGCGACAATGAAGGACTATGCGCATGCGAGAAATGTGGCCCGGCAAAGCCGACGTGCCTTGTCGAATCAACAATGCATTATAGCCTAATTAAATGAAACCATAGAGACCGCACAACGTTGAACCACCATTCCTCTAGTTGGAATGGTGGTTGCTAACACCGGCGAAGCGATGTTGCTGCTATGATTTTGCTCATTAGAAATCTTAATATTGCAGAGGCATTTGTCTGGCTACATATATAGGCGGCTCCATATCTGTCGCTAAACTTCCCATATTTCATATTTAATAGTAAAGATGAAATATAAGAAGAAGAACAGGCAGATGTCGACAGACAGGTACGCAACTACGAAAGACCAGTCAAGTGGAACGTATTACAAGATATAAAAGATCTCGGTAGGACTTCGAGATCCCGGAGAAGAGTTCAAAATTGATGGCGTTGTTTCTCTGTATCTTTCCTCCTTTTTTTTTAAGGCGAAAGCCATTCTAGGCTCATGGTAAAGTTTGTGTCGGCAGACCTGACTGTCGTTGTGTCCGCCGAAGCGTCATCACGCCATATGAAGACAGATTAAAGACAGTTTAAAGAATGAGAAATGATTCATAGTGAGAGTTAGTGAATGATAACATTATAATTGAGATTGTTAGAGGTTAATAATGACTTGTAATGACGACTAATGAATCCGAATTGACCAGTATGGCTGACGGTGGCTTATTTGAAGAAACAACTAGAGAAAATTCAGAGGTACGCGGTGCGCTTTATATGCTCCCGATTTCGAAGGACTGATTCAGTCACAGAAAAGCTCCGTTTTTCTAAACTGGAACTGCTAGAAACACGTAGACAAAAACATCGATTGAAATTATTATTCCAAATACTTCAAGGCCAAATAAATATTAGGAAGGAAACATACATAATAGCACCTGGCAAACGGAGCTCCAGAACCAACCATAACCGATCTATCCAAGCTTATACCACTCACACTAATACATTCAGGCACTGCTTCTTCCCCCACGGGATTGAAATGTGGAACAAGTTACCGATGTGTGTAGTGGAACATACTGATCTGTCCCAATTCAAAAAATCTCTGGATGACTATCTGTGCGAATGCGTCGCTTGATTTCGATGTATTCTGTGTTTGTGATTATTGCACTGTTCTTTTCTTTTATATATTCTTTTTCATAACCCTCTCTGTAAGGACCCTCGCAATGGGGTTGACAGTATTGTTAAATAAAAGATAAATAAAGAATAATAAATAAATATTAATGATATTGTTAACACGGTTGAAGATGGTGTACAGATTCGATTTTTTTTTTCGATGGTTAGACCTAAGCTGGAATATGCTTGCATTGTTTGGGACCCATACACAAAAACTAATATCAATAGTCTTGAGAGAATTCAGACAAAAGCGGTCAGATTTATATTTAACCAATTTTCCAGATGTGATTCCCCCACCGAACTTATGCAAATTAACAACCTTGAACCACTTGAACTTAGAAGAAAAAAAAGAGACTTGAATTCCTTAAACTACTTCACACTAACAATTTATCCCTTGACCCATCTGAACATTTATCGCCGCTATCGACCAAAACTACACGCCACCGCAGACACGATGCATTAATCCTTTACTTTGCAAGAACAAACCCATATAAGTTTTCTTTTTTTGCTCGGACTGTAACCGAATGGAATTGTATAAACTGAATCCACTTCCTAATCTTGTTCTTATTGGTTCTGTTTCTTTTGTCAATCTGATTTTCTTTGTATGTATCATAGGTCGCCCTTCCTGCTTGGACCACGTGTCCGCAACATCAATAAATAAATAAAATAAAAAATAAATGACCAATATGTCTAACGACGGCCTGTGATGACCACGATTGATTAAATATGACTAAAATGCTTACTAGTGATCGGTAATGAGTAGTAATGACTTAAATGACTTGCAATGACTACTGATGACTCGGAGATGACCAACATCTCTAACGACGGGTCGCAATAACCAAAATTGATTACAAATGGATAAAAATGCTTAGTAATGCTAACAAAATACGTATAGACTGTTCGTGGACTGTATGATAACACTACTACATCGAACTGAAATATTTATGTTGTACTTTAGTTCAACTTTCTTGTAGAGAGATTTCTCATTATTTTACGTCATGTGCTTAGCGTTTTCTGTAGACTGCTGTTCTGTGGGCGACTGTTCATTCTATATTTTTCATTGACATACTATAACAGAGCAGTCGCTACAGATTTTTGAGTATTTTATATGACGTGCTTTGGTGTCTTTTTTTTTCATTCTTTTACATGACCATTTGTAATCTGTAAATATTTTTGTTTTCACTCAAATGTATTTTCTGTCTCTTCTTTCTGCCAAGTAATGGGGCGCACCCAGTCAAGCTGCAGCTTAGGAGCCTTTTGTGCTTGTCCTAGCATTCTTCTGTTTGTACAAAAGAAATGCTGAAATAAAATTGACTCTACTCGAAAGTAGGCAGTAATGACTAACAATGACTGAAATGACTGGTAACGACTAGTAATGATGACTAGGAAATGGCTAATATGTCTAACGGCAACTTGTAACGACTATATTTCATTAGAAATGACTAAAAATACTTAGTAATGACCACTAATGACTAATAATGACTCAAATAACTTGTAACAACTACTAATGACTACGATATGACCTACATGTCTAACGACGCCTTATGAAGGCCATTGATTACAAATGACTAAATATGCTTAGTATTGAGCAGTAACGACTAAATAGAGAAGAGAAAGAGGCGAATGATAAGAGGAGGAAGAGTAGGCTTTCGCCGTTAACCTCTTTAGAGAGATCTTAAGATACCCTGTAACTTTTTCTTTCTTGAAATGCGGGCATCGGGTTCTAATCGCACACAATCCTGTGCTCCATCTGGTGTTCATAAAATAACTCCTCCATTCCCGTTTAGTTATCTCTTGTTTTTTTTTTTCATTGGAAAGGCTTTTCGAGAATCACAATTTTCAGTCTTTCGCAAACCATTCCTGTGCATGAAGCTTATCAGAATGCTCAGTAAAGTGTTTCTCCTTTTTATTTTTTCCCAGGATATTGCCAGATGATCACTGCGTACTTCGGAAAATGCGTATGGCATGTTAGGTAGGGTCGACGCACCGTCCAGTCAGGAATTAGGCAGAGACCACAGTCTTGCAAGCCCTAGCGGAACGCAGCCGCTGGAAGCGCCCTATGCTAATTGGACGCTGGAAGCTTCCGATTATTCAATTAGATTTATTTACTGTATTCAATTAGATTAACTTATTGAATTTTTGTACGAAAATCTCCAGCGAACAATAAGAATATCTCTCATATGCAAGCTTGATGGTGTCCCTGTGAACTCACCAACAACTGCTTACGAACGGTACTTAGGTAAGGACATGTTTTTTTGTGTGTGTGTGTTCCTTCTTTCACCGCGAAGTTATACACTGGGAACATAGATTTTAAGGAGACATTAAATACAAAGATAAGTTCAGCTGTTTAGTAAGTTACGCTTCAACAACGTCGCAGAAGCGACTGTCGCGGAGGGAAGAGTCTTGTTCAGCCAGAAAGAACGCAAATCGCGGAATACGAGTGGCGGCGCCCCGTGCAAGTTTGCCAACCAGTTCGTCGTGACGTCATGAATTGTGATGACATTTGCTCGGGCTCAGTTCTTCTTTATTGGTAAAACGTAGAACACGCCGTATTCTAAGGAAGCCACACACTGACCTGAGGAACTATTAAACATAAGTTTAATGTCGCCGGCAACGGGCCGGACGCACGACCAAATTCATTGAAGTTTGTGACGTTCCAGTGACGTACTGCGAGAAGGGAGAGAAGAGAACCTTACCTTACTTACTCGTGTTTCTTTTATTGAAAAGCTCCGTAACGAGGCCCGACAGTAAATACCTCAAGGTGTTCGGAATGAAGAAAAAAAAAACGCGTCATGTTATAAGTCTGAAGACCAATTACCACGGAAAGCTGGGCGAGTTGGTGATTGAACATGTTCCTAAGGGTGAGCAGCGCAACCCGGTAGAAAGGCAAAAGGAAGTGCACAATACGAGCAGAGTTGCTTACGCAAACCTTTGTTTGAACAAATCGAAATATCGTATAAAATATCAATCAAATCAACCGCGAGATTGTGGAAGCCTACTTCATGCATGTAAACTCAGGCGCGTGCATTAGCCAGACTTCTATCGCCCTGGAGAATAAGGAAACTGAGTTTTTCAATGGCAGGATAGGCTAACACCCTTTCAGCCTTGTAAGCGCCCCTTTACACGTGCTTGCATTTTCTGTATATTTAAGTCATTCGTTTAAACAAATAAACCAGTTGTTAGTTTGCGCTCGTATCGTGTGCTTCCTCTTGTATTTCATCCGGGTTGCGCTGCGCACCCCTAGGAACATGTCTAAATATCAGGCACGCGTAGATGCGCATCCAGAGGCGATCGAATCAGCGATATCTTAGCGAAATTTAGAGAAATTACTGTGTTCTGCTTACGGAAGCAGGAATTGCGTTTTTCTAGATTCCTTCTGTGACTACAGATAGCGAAAGCTATCTTCGGACTTTCCGGACGCCGAGATGAAGATAATATACACACAGGTAACGTTCGCAAAAACATGTCTCTATAATGACGAAACAAATCCTAATAGTTTCAAGCTTTAAAAAAACGTGGTATTTAGCGCTACGCACTGCAGCGCTCCCTGACACGTTGCACGATGACATGTTCCATCCTCGGTCAACAGAACGGAGGACCTACCCATCAGGTTGGCTGCGAATTAAATTCAGACCACCTCTTCACATGCCACTAAATAGATCTAAGACAGCTGGCTGCACCGCATTGTCTGGGAAAATTGGGACCTGGATTTATTTCCACATTTCCAGGGAAGAAACCCATGACACGAAGACAATCAATAGCGATGTGACCAAAACACCAAAGAGCTCGGCAGCAGCACTAATCGGTAGTCACTGGGTTCTTTGGTGTAAATAGCACTGTTTTGACCATCCTGGATGTTGCAGATGCAGCAGTTTGTGAAACTCTTTCACGGTGCAGCCACCGAGCACACAGGTTGGCGCGCGGGGCTGTAGCCCTCTTAGTAAAACCGGTGTGTCGACGGATTTTGCTGACGATGGTGCCTTCACAAGTGGAAGCAAGGATCGCAGCTTTGCAAGACGGCGCTGATGTTGGATCAAAGTACTCTTTTTCGCAACGAGCAGGCAGGTCACGGCCAATTCACGTTGCCACACGTATCGCCGGGTGACCACGCTGCAACGGATGCGAGAGTAGGCAGCGATAAATATGTCACTGCGAAAACAAGGCAAAAAACACCTGTGTTTAAGAGCAGCAGTTCAGCGGACTGTTCTGTCAGGCCGCACAACCACCGAGTCGACCTACTGACGCAGCTAGCTGCTTTGTGAAGTTGAACGCTAACTAACTTCCCTGCAAGTGCGACAACTATACCCCACTTACGCATATCTTCCGCTGGGAAGAGAAGCTTAGCCGGGCGGCTGCTTTGCTTGTTGGTAAAGCACGAATGTCATGTAAATTATTCGTGAAGGTGCACCAGTTGCGGCCAACGCTAAAGGTGAAAAAAAAAAAAGCTTCTGCAAAGGAGGTGAGCACGTGACCACGCCAGAGGGTGCATAAGAGCTGGCGATTGAGACAAGATGGCGGCCGAACTGGCATTTACTGTGGAAGTAAAATCAGGTTATCATTCGTTATGCGGTTGGCTACCTAGGCAAGTTTCTTACTTTCTCAGTTGTTACGTGGCACTCCTTCCTTTGTAATGAAGGTAAATAAACTTGATTTGGTGTGAAGTACCCTTGATAACACCACCCGCAAGCCCGGTGAGACGATCACTCAATGTGGCTGAAGTTCCGGCCGGGCAACTAACGTTGAAAAAGGCGCCTGCTGACGCAGTAAAGGAGGCAATCAAGTGCAAGAAGAAAGCTGGGAAAATAACTGGGAAAAGAAGACATCTTTCGGTTCTACACACAATTTACACAAACAATATTTCTGATGGGATTTTCGATAGACTTCAACTACTGCAAATATTTGACATCTTGCCTAACTTTTTGGGTGCCCCACCTACCGCGAAATCCGCTGAGATATATTGCCAAACCGAAATTGGAGTCCGCTGTCCTGACTACATTCAGTGTTTCTGAACATATTGGTTACAGGTTCTTTCAATACATGCCCCGAATTTATAATAAACAGCTGGCATAGCTTATTTTAGTTAATTACCTATAGCTGTATATGTAAAACAGAAATCTTCAGAAGCTCAGGATGACTACGAGAAATATGCTGTTAGGACCGTTTTTAAAGAAGCGCATTTTAATGTTTCCCTCAAGAGAGAGAGAGAGAGAGAGAGAAACGACGAAGCAAAGGTAGGGAGGTTAACTAAGGACGTGCCCGGTTGGCTACCCTACACTTGAGAAAGGGGAAAAGGGAAGAACCGATAAGGAGAGAAAAGAAAAATAATAGTCAGTCAGTCACAGTCAATCGCAGGCGAACCTCCACTGTCACAAGCGTTCACACAATTCAGTGTCCTTGAAGAAACGCAGAATGTCTTTTATGGCCTTTTGCATGCAAGAACGCATAGGCCCCGGTCCAAGGATCTTTTCTTCTGAGAGCGCTCTATTGTTTAAGCAGGTTGAATTGCGCTTGTAAAGCACATCGTTGAGTGTCAAAGGATGGGGTTTCCCCTCAAGTTACGTTAAATACCCAGTACACAGTTTTCCTTTGCAGACGGCGGTTGTAATCATTGTAATCACAAAAGCTTAACCAATGCTGCGAAATGCCATGGTAAGTCTAGCAATGGTGAGCCACTGTTATATCCGCAATTGAGGCCTGCTTCACCTTCGCCGCGGATCGGCCCTTTATTTGACTACCTCCGGGATGGGCCGACATTTTTGGCCACGGACATCGACATAAAAAATGCCTACGAACGAGAGGCCAACAGCTTCGCTGTAAAACAATGAAGTCCAACTGCAACCCGAAACATCAGTCGCCTTGTTTTAATGACAAACGCAGACAATGCGAGATCAATGCATACGGTGGTTCGGAACCTGCTTTTCAATAAACGAAAAATCGGGCAATATGCATGCGCTTTTCTTTTGCAAAGCATTCCAGCGTCACGACTCATTAAATCGTTGTTTGCCGGCACTTTATTAAAGTTATTCCTATCCATAGCATACAACTAACGAGCAAAAAGTTCGCGCGGTACACTTCCCGGGCTTTCGCGGGCTTCTTTCAGGATAAAAAGAATGACCATCCCGCATGTATTCCGTTTTCTCGTGCTAGTAATGTCTGCCTCTTCGAATAACCCACCTCAAGCACAAGAATTACGCTATCTGCCTAAGGCGATTGCTAAGAATTCCGTATAACTTAGAAATGAGCAGCCGGTATGTAGGTCATATAAGTAGGACATCAGCAGTGGCCGTATACAGGGTGACCTGTATACGGCCTGTAGTCAGCACGTGATGTAAGGAGCGTGCGTAGATGGCAGGTATAGTCCCTGCTGTCCGGTTCATCGTGGCTGGCGTCGACTGAATGATCAGCGATTCTAGCAGCCACCTTGTCGGATGGATGGATCACAAAACTTTAAGGAAGGTCCTGAGGCACGCGACTCAGCGCGCTGCGAGCCGCTCCCACTTTGGGACAGTCAGGCCATGCCCGACCGCCGCATCGTGGGCCCTCTGGACAGCCCATAGTTGCGTCCCGGCAACGGGGCTCTTGATAGCAGAGAGCCACTTATATGTTCCGTGCTTCGCTACTAGGGGCGACGCCAGAGCATATGGTCAAGGCTAGCGAAGTCATTGCAGTGCCTGCAAGAACTGCTGGCTTGAGTGTCAATATAAAGCTTGTGGAATAAAGCCGGGCTGGGGATACGAGCCTGTTTGCAATAATCTGAGGGTCAATGCCTGCACTCTATTCAACTTCTTGTGAGGAAGGTGAACGTCTCTGCTGCCGAGATAAATGTGCCGCGTAATTTCATTGCATGTGGTGGGTTGATATCTGTCCTGCGCCACTGCGGGCTGGCGGGGCAGTTCTCGATGGTCGCGGAAAGCGAGACCTCGCGCCTTGGAGTTGGCCAGCTTGTTGAGGTTTGAGGGGTCTCCCATATGACATGTACATTTTTCCTAGGCGACAACAGTGGGCACCGTCTTAGTCAATCTTGTGATTATCTTTTTGCGCATGCCCGGCAATTGCGTTCGTCGTGTGACTTATTTCTTACGTCACGTTTTTGGTCCTTGAGCCGCCTGGAAAACTTCCACGTTTCTCCAATATGTACTCGATGGTAATCAGCGCATTGTATCTTATACACGACTCCTGAGAATGATTTAATGGGCAACTTGTCTTTGACATTTATTATCTGTTCCGAAACCGCGGTTCCGAAACGACAGATAGTTCATCAAACTTTGTCAGTGACCGGGACTTTAGCAGGGAAGAAGTTTGGGCGTGTTGGTGGGATGCATTCAGACCGGGATACATAGCGCAAAGTGTATATATATACACATAGATACATAGCTGGTGAGTATATATATATTCACCAGCTGCAATAAATCAATTGTTGAAAGTTAGCGCTCGTCCTGTGTTCTGCTTGTCCCTGTGTAATTTTCGCGCTATGTATCCCGGTCTGAAGACCGGGACTGTTCTCTTAATTAGTCCTAATGAATTAGTCAACATGTCAAATACTATATATAAATGAAAAGTGTCGATGTGAAAATTGTAGAGCAACACGAAAAACTCCCGATACAGCTTTCTGCTGGTCATTATGTGCTACATTATAGTGTTTGTCCAAGTGTGAAAGAGTGCCGCGAAAAACACGCAAAGTGCCTCGAGTGGCCAGTCGCACGACAATTTCGCGCGTATTCACGGGCTTCTTTCACGCCTAGAAAAACTTTTATGTACCACGTATTGAGCTTGAACGTGGTCTTTCATACTCCTCTACAATTTTCTCATTTACGTATTTCATCTTACTGTAATATTTCCAGAGTTGATTATTTATTTAAGACTAATTATATAAGTAGGCGAAATGCAAAAGAAATAATCTAAGTATCTCCAAGCGATGGCAAACAACATCACCTTGGTTCCTTTCGGCCACGTGGCATTTGCGTATTTTAAAATCTGTCGTGCATGATAGTTGGGGCACCCTCTATATGTAAGGCACATAGCGTATTCATGCGGTGGAGCGGATCAGCTCTCCCAGGTGTAGGTAAGTAAGGGTGGGATGTTCGAGAGAGTTAAAAAGTGTAGATAACAGTGTACATCGGTCCATTCCCAATAACCAAGGAGTGCGTTGGGTATTTAGCACACGCTTGGTACGCCGGTTTGCCAGGTCTCTTCTCCTTGTGGTCTTTGATGGCATCGATGTGGTAAATGTAAGTGTTTTTGCCTGGCGAAATAGAACATATCGCTATCTCATCTGTTTCTGGGAACCCGGAAAGAGTGACATAATTCAAGCACAGACGTCCAGAACACACGTACAGAAGCCACGGGAATAAAAAAAGAAGGCTGTAGTTCCAAAAGACTATTCTTCTGTTCGACGCACAGAAAGCAACATCTTAAAAGTAACTTTCGCCAACTTGGTCACGCCTATCACCTTTACCTAACCTGAAAATTCGGGCAAGTATAAATAGTCAAGCTTTACTTCACCGGCACGGAGTGTGACAGCGACGCCGCAGCAACTTCATGACGTCACGCTCTGCAGTTTATTCATAAATCGGCGCTCTGCTTTCACCATTCTTTCGGGTATAGGCAGTGGCAGGGTCAACGTAGGCCTCGAACGGAGGCGGAACTTTGTGCCCCATAAGACGATACCGCAAGTACGGCTCGGCTTACATGGCTTTGAGGCGACAAGAAGCAGCGAGATAACACCAAGCGGCGAAAGACGGAATGTCGACGTCGGCGAGATAGTGTGAAGAAGGCGGCGAGCAGACGGCTCGTGAGAACCTGCAGAGACGAGCCTACGTCGACGACCATTGCCATTGGTGATGTCGGCTACCTAGGTGAAAAGAAACGGATCGATCTTGGTGCTCGAAAAAGATGATCCGGATTCGGCGTGGATCTGGTATATCGGTGCTGTTCTGCGGTGCCTTCTTATACGTGCTGCAAGGTCTCACGTGAGTAATCGTGTGTACCTGAAAACCTTCGCGAAAGAAATGATTCATCTGGACAGGAGTGCAACTCGCAGAAAACAAAGTCCTTGTGCCGTGGTTAATGCGAGCCGCTATGTGAACGCGCCGGTGCTGCGTCAACTAAAAGATACCGGATTGTGCAACAAATGCGACTGTAAGACAGTGTGCACACACTGTCTGACGTTTTATGCCTCAGTGGGGCTTTCACACTGAGCATGACAGGCCGCTGGAGAGAGGGAATGAGACAGAGGAAAGGGGAAAGGCAGGGAGGTTAACTAGACGGGAAAATCCGGTTTGCTACCCTACGCTGGGGAAAGAGGGGATAGGGAGGTAGAGTGATAACAAAGTTGAGATAAAGAAAGAAAGGAGCATATACATACGATCACAGTCGGTCAATGTCGCCCCAAACGGTCACCGCACGGCATAGTAGCACTTGCAGCACTATGAACATCTGTTCGTGCTACAGCCGCTTGTCCAATTCTGTTGCCCTTAAGAACTGAATCACTGCCCTCGCCCTCTGCTGCGATGGCTTGTAATGGCGGTATTTTCAAATAAGTTCCTCTGTTAGTGGTCTTCGGTCAAAGCGCGCTATCGCGTTTGCGAGCGAGCGTCTCTGTAATTATAACGAGGACAGTCACAGAGAATGTGTTGAAGAGTCTCCTCGTTACCACAGTCATCACACGAGGCGTCGTCGGCCCATTTCGCCTTGAGCACATTCAGTGGCTATATCGCTGCGCTTCTGTGCTCTAGATTCCGGGTTCGATTCTGGCTGCCGCCACACGCTGGCGCATTTGGATTTCAGGAAAGCTTGCTGTTGGGGCTAGTTGGTGCATGAAGTATTAAAACAAGAATAGCGCAAGAAGCGGGGCAAGCTTGTGTCTCTTTTCTGACCTCTTATTTTCACCATTTTTGTTGTGAAATGCATTTTTGGGTCCCAACATGTCATATCAAATGGTTCGATCGATTCTCTTGTCGTGATTGTGTCGACCCTCGTACGTGCATTGTGCAAAAGCTTCGGAAAGCAATAAACCGGTTGCAAGTCAGTGCGGCTCCTTTCGTTATTTTTTCCCCTTTTGGCCATGTTTTACTTTTCTGTTTTAATTTCAGCTAAGATCTCGCCGCTGCAGCAACACAAAGCTCGAGGTTACGGGTTCGATCCCAGCAGTGGCGGCCGCATTCCGGTTGAGGTGGAATGCAGAGCTGCTTGCGTAGCGTGCGTTGGGTTCACGTTAAAGAACACCAGAAGATCAGAATTAATTTGTAGACCCAATCTATGAGGCCTGCCTCGTAATCAGATCGTTGTTTGAACACGTGAAGCGCAAGAATTTTATTTATTTCGTTTAAGCTATGCTGTATATACCGGGTGGCAGCTAACACTGAGGAAACATTGGAAAAAAATGGTGTGCTGCGCTAATCTTCGACTTAGGTGTCTCAGTGGCTCGCGCAGCTGTTGCGAGCGAGGGAGCGAGCGAGCAGGTGTGCGTTGGCAGAGCAGAAGCGAGAGAGGAGGGAGTGACGTCACAACCCCTCTGCTAGGCAGATGTTCAGTCTATGTTATGCAACTAGTTTCCATTAATTAGCCGGTTAAACAACATGTCTTCTTGTGTGTGACGTCATTATTGACGTCATTACTTCCGCGCTCTATTTCCGGGTTTCTAGGAATTTCGCAAGGTCATGCTCCCGTGGCATGTGTCTAAAGTCTACGATTATGTGCCTGGTGTGCCGTAATGAGTGATTTCCAAATAATTCTAATTATTCGTAGCACTTCAGTAACTCAACTTGTAACTAAACTTATGCGCTGATATCAAATTTGTAATGAAACCCACGAATTTTGTACTGCCCTAGTGTTTCTATCTTTATTTATTGATATTGAATTTCGTCCCCGGACGACTCAGGAGGTAACCGGAAGTGCTGCGCAGGAAACGAGGGTGTCACTCGATGTTCGTGCCGCAAAAATTAAAGAAAAGCACGTTGAGACGTATATAGCTGACACTTGACCCGTAAGATCTGTTTTGAATTCGACCGATGACCTTGTTCACTGTTACCATTGTCATTCGAGCATTGACTTCAATGCTGGGCAGAAGTTCGCCCAATAAAGAGTTGGATTCTACATCTGCGCTTTCCGGATGTCTTCGATTCCTGACCTACACTGTGGCGTGGGAACACACATGCGCTATATGGGACCCATGCCAATTTTAGCCAAGCTCAGTAAGCGTGACGTCATGCCATCCAGATGATCTGCACATTACGTGACCCAGTACGTCGCAGCTCTCTACTTGTATCCCTGCGCAACTGACAAAAACCAACCCCAAAAAACCGTTCATCATGTGACTTCGCGAGTGCTTACATCGATGTAATCTGCTTTTAGCGTCGCTGAATTTGGCTCGCAGTCATAATTATCCTATATTATACTCCCTGCCTGGACAAAGGCTTCTCCCAGTAATCTCCAATTTACCCTGTATTGCGGCGGTAGGCTCATCCCGATTCGGACAAATTTCTTTATTTGAAGACAGTGCACCTCTTCCCTTGGGACCCATTCTGGCTCTACTTGGTAATCGGTAATATGCTCTATAATCATTAAATGACCTGCCCCAATTCCGTTTCTTAGCTAATATATTACCCCGCCCCACCACCATAACTCTCTAATATACATCGCTGTCTTCCCCTTTTTTAACATTGTGCTATTTTATTTTCCATTCCAGCATTTGTTTCGTCGTTTTTAACTCGTCTGATGTGTACCTTCATGGTTCTTGGTTGCTTTGTTGCGGTAGTATTTCTCGCGAGTGTCAAGAGTTGACAAGCGAAAGCTCGTTTTTCCTGTTTTTACAAACGCCGTACAAGTTCTAGAAATCGCCTTGTTTAGGAAAATTATCGTGCTCTGCCACCCAAAATCCCTGTCATCACGCCACCCGCTGTCGTACATCTGAAAGCATTTGTCTGCGCAAAGCTGTGTACGCGACACGCCGCATCTCGGATCTCAACGGAACGATCTTCCCGCGAACATAATTCTACGCAGCTGTGTTGCACAAGACCACCATCGAATCAATCTTGTGCCCATTAGACATTACCCACCCTCCACCTAAAGCGCCGGACACAATGACGTCACTGGGCAATATAAAAATAAATCATGATGTTATAGCTTTGTGGTGGGAGTTTGCCAGGATATCACCACCACGTGTATTGTTCTTGCGCTTTTTCTGGACTACGAATTCCTTCTTCAGTGGTAAGATTGGACGCTTCATCATAATTTCTAGCACAAGGACAATCTTTGTCAAACACATTAAAGAATTGAGATGATCGTACTCTGAATAGACAGACAGTACTAGAGCACCGTCCCCACCGATCATCGACTCAGGAGGCAGTGAAGGTACTTTTGTGCTTTCTCAGAACGTCTGGTTTGCGCGAGTGGCTTTACCTCACGTACAGTCCGAGCACGTCTCTATACCTTCTTTCTCCCTTCTTTCTCCTCCCCTTCTCTCTCTTCCTCCTTTCTTCACCCAGCGCAGGGTAGCCAACCATCCTCTTGAGTGGTTAACATCCCTGCCTTCCTTATATTCATCTCTCTATCGCTCTCTCTTCATCATTACAGAAGTGTAGTTTGCTAATATGATTTAATTTATTATTGAACTAGTGGCGTCAAATATAGAGGTTCTTATTTGCTTGTTTACTTACATTTTGCAGTGATGGGTGCATCGTGACCGCTCCTAGCCTCGTCCGGCTGGGTGCTCAAGAAACGGTACTTGTCATGAACAGGGGAAACGCAACCAGAAATGTCACACTGCAGGCTACTGACTACCCTGCTGAAGCTCGCCTTCTCTTTATGCAGTCGTTTCTACTCAAAAACGGTAAGCGTGAGTCCCATCTTTATGGAGGCGCTTCGTATAAGGAAGCATACTTCGAACGGGCGCTGCAGGTGGGCTCAGGCCGTCGCCGTGCTGATCTGGTATCCACGGTGTATGTGTAGGCCACGTTCAGAGTGTCTGTCACGTGATCTGCTGAGAGGGTGAGAGCGACGACTCTAGAGCCGAACTATGCGAGAGCCAGAAGGCTGGTGCCTTGTTATGCGCTGTACTTCGGTGCATCGCGTTAGCTGTGACGTGAAGTGATGAGGTTTTTCTTTAGGAGTGGTAGGAGGCGAAAGGTTAAAGGGAGCAGCAGCATCGCGGTGTGCGTTAGCTTCGAGATAAAGGCGCGCGCGCGTTTTCAGCTGGCGGTGAACCTCATGACGGCAGCGTTATGACCACGAGTGCTCCCAGTCGTCGAGTGAATTGTGTCGTTGGATGGTCTGACACCACGCGTGTTTAGTAATAGTAAGGCAAACACTTACTGCATTTTACACAGCCCTTAACGCTATGAGCCTTATTATTGTAACACCTAGATATATCTATCGGGTCGTCGCCATTCGCGCGATACTGCAGCGGTACTGCTTCCCTCTATAGCCGCCATACACCTCAGTTACGGGCGAATGTGCTCTGGCTGGTGCCCAGTATCTGGCATGCAAAGCGATTTGCTTGTGCGTGTACGTGACCAGCTGCGTCTAGAAAGAGAGAGAGAGAGAGCAAATAATAAATGATAGGTAGGGAGGTTAACCAGGACTGAGCCCGGTTCGCTACCCTACACTGGGGAAAGGGAAAAGGGGGCGGAGAAAGTCCAATGGGGATATCATTCGGTCACTCAGTCTGTATCACAGACGCTGACTCAATCCGGTAGCTTTCAAATATCGCAGCAGCGCTTTTGTGGCCTTTTGTAGCTGCGATGAGTGAGGCCATGGTCCAAAGATCTTGTTCAAGGTTAACGGTTTTCTATCTAACTGATTGAGAGCCGTGCAGAGGTCATGTCTTTCATTTTCAAAAGATGGGCAGTAGCACAGTAGATGGTCTATACACTCTAAAACAAAATTACACCCTTTGGGTTGTATTTTGACACACAACAATAAACGTCATCTGTCTTGTCCGCATTTCCTTTCTTTAACGCTGCGAGCCCGGTACTTCCCAGTAACGAACGGCTTGCGCGTTGGCAGCATAACATAGCATTCCTGACAGGAAAGTAGCGGGCGCGGCATGTTCAAGAAAGGAAACGCAAGCAAGGCAGATGACGATTATTGTTGTGTGGCAGATATACACCCCCAAGGGTTTACTTTTGTCTGAGAGTGTAGTTTCCTCGACACCGCAGGCATTTAACTAGGCGCTATCAGCCATTCCAATAAAAACGTATATACATTGGTGAATGCGACACCCAAGCGTAAGCGGCACAGCATGGTTTCCTCATTACGTGTAAGGGCTGGTAAAAGCCGCAGTGTCATACATAATTCGAGGGAATGCAATCGATGTTGGGTGAATTCAGGCGTGTGGCACTTCTCCAATGTCATATGGTGCGCAAACTTGCTTACTGCGTCAGTCCGCGATAAAGGTACAGAAACAAAGGTTGCTCCTTCGTGTGGTTTCCTAGCAGCTTCATCAGCGAGGTCGTTGCCGGAGATAGCGCAATGGCCAGGCAGTCACTGAAACACGACGTCGTGTCCTTTCGCGGTAATGTGATGGTGCATTTCTCGTAACTCCTACACGAGTTGTTCACAGGAGCCGCGATGAAGAGATGACAGAAAAAATTGTAAGGCCGCCTTCGAATCCCAGATTAGCCGGTTGGTTGTCAATATAATAAACGGCAACTTGTAGGGCAATAAGCTCCGAACCGGTCGATGTTCTCAAGTGAGAAATCTTGTATCAGATGCTTAGTGATCATGATAGTATAACCACTGCGCCGGTGGAGCTAGTCTGAGTGGAAGAGCCATCAGTATATATATGCACTCGGTCAAAGTAAAAAGTGGGCAAATAATCCAGAGCTGCTTGCTTCAAGGACAAGGTCAGCAGGTTGTTCTTCTTTCTTATGCCTGGAACCGAAAGACGCACTTGAGGTTGTTTTAAACACCGATAAAGAGTGCTCGATATAACTGTAGAATGCAGCCCACTGACGAGCCCCATGTTTTGCCGGCAATGAACTTGAAGACGCGAACAATAGATGTGAGCTTCTGCTTCAAGTGGACAACCTGAGGGCTTCAAGAGAGGTCCCGGTCAACAATGACACCCAAAAACGGATTATTTCTCTTGCAGGAAATACACTGGCCATTGATGCATACTGGATAACGAGACATCGCTTATCGCGTGAAGGCCACTAACGCACATTTTTCTTTTGAGACTCTATAAAGTGAACAGTGCACAAACCAGCGTAGCTACAGAACTAGTAATATTCGCAAGAAATGAGCCCTATACGCAGCCGTACACGTCTACAATGAACTAATCTGAACGCCGTCAAAGCAAACGTTGATAATGTTGAACTGTACGTCCAGTGTTTATCAGGAGTGTATCTTCGCACTTGAAATGGTGCAAGGCAACTCCATTCGTTTTATATTTATTAACTACAACCTTATCATCGGCGTCACCGGCATCGCGGTCATGATGATCATGAGGGCTTTTCGTGTCCTCTGCAAGATGAACACAGCGCTCGGCAATCTTGATTTACCTTGACCTCGTTTCAGCTGACTCCACCTTGCGCAGCCACAGAACATGCGTAACTTCAGCAAAAAAAAAAAAATCAGCCTAAACTTGCAATCCCTGTCCTGTTGACGTGCGCAGGTTCATTTGATTCGACTTTTCGTTCGTAAGTGTCGTTTGCCATTCGACGGACGCCCACGCTTACAATACGCCAAACAGCACCATTGGCTGATATCTGTTTGCTTACAAACAGTTCTAGCGTAACAATATTTTCTGCGAGGGCGGACTACCACATATTTTGCAGTGATTCTTGTTGAACCCAGAAAAAAGATGGAATAAACTTCCCGCATCAATTTTAACAATTCTGACATGATCTGTTAAGCTAGTGTCGTTTAGTCAGAAACTTACTTTCTCACTCGTATTTTTATAGCTCTTTCCCCTTTGCGACGTTTATTCTACCATGAGGGTGTGCATAATAATAAACGTTGCAAGTGCTGTATTATTATAAGCTGTTTCAACTGTACCTATCGCACAGAGTATTCTCAGACATCAGGATTAATGTAGCGCACTTCCAAACACCGCCCTCTGCTTATTCATCGCAACAGGTGAGGAGAAACTCGTGTACCTGAGACTCGACGAGACAAAATTTTCCAGCGAGGACCTCCAGTCAAATCGTTCGATGCTTGTTTCCCTGAGAGTCCAGTGCGGTGGCGAGTTCAACAAGACGGCAGTTTTGGTGCTGAAGCCGAGTTCGGGGTACATATTCGTCCAGACGGACAAGCCCGTCTACAGCCCGGGGCAGGACGGTAAGTGCACAAATTTTTTAAGCTCCCTGCTCCCTTTCCACAATGTGCCTGTGAGCGCGTACGAAACAAGCAAGGTTGCGGCGAATTTGTCCGGTATTTTGATGTTGCAAGTACCTCAAGTGGAAGTGCGCATGCGCAATAGTGTCAAGTGTGTTTGATGAATTCGGTGGTGATTTAACGGTGAATTCGATAGAAATGTGTTAGCGCTACGTCGTATCCTTCTTTAATTCGAGATCTCAAAGTGTTATTGTAACGTGTGGCTGCACGTCTTGACAGACGACTAGTGGAATTGCAAAGTGTTGTTACATGTCTTGCCACTTCGAGGAGCGAAGTGCGGCTGGCGGAGGTCCGGAGCAGATCACCGTAAGTTGCGCTATATATTTTATCGTGGTCGTAATCAGCCTATTTTTATATAAACTGCTCGACGAAAGCATCCTCCAGCGATCTCCAACTGCCCCTATCTTGCGCTAGCTGATCCCAACCTGCGCCTGAAAATTTCCTAATTTCGTCGCCCCACTTAATTTTCTGCCGTTCTCGACTGCGCTTCCCTTCCCGTGGCACCTATTCTGCAACTTTGACTGTCCAACGGCTAACTACCCTGCGTATTACATGGCCTGCCCAGCTGCGTTTTTTTCCCTAATGCCAACTAGGATATCGGCCTATCCCCATTTGCTCTCTCATTCACGCCGCTCTCTTCATGTCTCTTAACTTTACGCGTAACATATTTCGTCTCATCGCTCTTTGCGCGGTCTATAGCTTGTTCTCGAGCTTCTGTGTTAATCTCGAAGTTTCTGCCCCATAGCACTGTTTGAATGCAATGATTGTATACTTTTGTTTTCAACGACAACGGTAAGCTCGCACTCAGCATTAGGTATTGCCTGCCGCATGCGGTCCAACCCATTTTACAGCAGAGCTGTCAAGGGCTAGTTTCCCCGCAATCGTGCCCGGGTGTAGAAAAAAAAAAACCGAAGATACTGCGATGCCGGGCCGACCCGCGGCGGGGGTGACGCAGGCATTAACCACTTCCCATACGTGGGGCGATCGCAACGATAGTACAACACCGGGCCGACCCGCGGTGGAGGTGTAGTTTGCCGTCAAGGGGCCCGAATGCACAGCTTGGCTGGTCGTACTTCGTCACAGAGTGGAAGGGCACTGAATTTTTATTCTATCAATTCCCTTCTCGTTATCAGGGTCCCACGTCAGCAATTAACCTAGCTTAATTTACTTCTGCACAGACGAGAACCTGATTGACGGTCATGAATTCTTGCTGCCCTTGTGCCATAATAATCTTCAACCATACTCTTACACTTTCTCGGCTAAGGTCTTCCACCACTTGGTGCAACTCCTCCCAGTGTTGCTGAACAGGCCTATATATATATATATATATATATATATATATATATATATATATATATATATATATATATATATATATTGTAGTGGGTAATATGCAAGTGGCACTGTAGTTGTAGTGGGTAATATGCATGTGGCACTGTGCGGACTGCCACCGCTGCGGCGCGAGACACGAGCGCGGGTTGTTGATGCGAAGCGCTAGGACTCGTGATCTAGAGCTACCTGCGATCCCTCGAACGAGCTACAATAAACCCCATTTCATTTGGTGGAGGTGCGGGGTAACCTCGAAAACTGGAACTCCGAAGCCGGACGCTACCGACTGCTGCGACCATGCCTGACGAAACCACCCGGGAAGATGCACCACAGCCTCCGACGGTCATCGTTTCCGGTGCATTGCGCCAGCGTGATCCTGCCATCTTTAGCGGCACCGATGATCATGACGTGGAGGATTGGTTGTCATCTTACGAAAGGGTGAGCCAGCATAACAAGTGGGACGACGTCACGAAGTTGCACAATGTGCTGTTTTACTTAACCGGCGTCGCGAACCTCTGGTTCCGAAACCACGAACACGATTTCACAACGTGGAGCAGATTCAAGACAAGTTTCACAGAAGTGTTCGGGCGCCCCGCTGTGCGCAAGCTTCGCGCAGAACAACGCTTACGGGGGCGCGCGCAACATCACGGTGAAACGTTCACAAGTTACATCGAAGATGTCATTGACCTGTGTAAGCGCGTGAATCCGTCAATGGCGGAACAGGACAAGATAAACCACATTATGAAAGGCATTGATGAGGACGCATTTCAAATGTTGCTAGCGAAGGATCCGCGTACCGTGGCCGAAGTTATCAACTTGTGCCAAAGTTTTGACGAGCTACGGAAACAACGCATCTTAGCTCGGCGCCCACCGCCTACGGAAGATTCGTTAGCAGCATTGGTTATTGGCGACAACCACACAACTTTGCTGACGCAAATAAAAGAATTTGTGCGCGAGGAGGTCGCGCGACAGCTCTCGATTTTGCCGACCACGGAGAAGCCTTCTCAATATTTGGCTCCAGCGATCCGACAAGTAATTCAAGAGCAAGTGACCGAAGCTCTTCCACCTCCGTGTCAGCCGGCTCTCGTGGCCGCGCCTCTGACGTATGCTGAAGCCGCTGCACGGGCGCCTCGTCTGCCGGGATTCTCGCCTCCGCCTTCAGCGCCTCCCCAGCCGTTGTTCTCTCATCCGCCCTCGCCTCGCCAGCCGGTCGCTCCCTTTTTCAGCGCACATCAGCAAGGCACAAATCCTTGGCGCACTCCTGACAACCGCCCAATATGCTATGCCTGCGGTACACCGGGACATGTAGCGCGCTTCTGCCGCCGGCGCTTGCCGGCCTTCGTGGGCACCGCGCGACCACCTAGCTCCGGCTTCCGACCATACCGTATGCCTCAGCGACCACCACCGGAAGTCTACGCTGCTGATGACATACCAGCACCGCAGTCACAGCTCTACAATACTCGTCGCTCGCCTTCCCCTCGTCGGCGCTCACTCTCACCCATGCGTCGTAGGCCCAGTGCCAGTACTACTGAGGCGGAAAACTGATTTCCGCAGTTCCTGAGGCACGAACTGCGTCATCGTCGGAACATCAAAGTCCTCGTTTTTCCCCCGCTAACGTTATTGAAGTGTCTGTTGATGGCATCCAATGTCTTGCGCTCGTCGATACAGGTGCTACTGTATCTGTGATTAGTGAGAAACTTTGCCGTGCATTACGGAAAGTGACCATGATGCCTTCGGTATTATTGCTTAGAACAGCCAGTGCACAACAAGTTCAGCCTGTCGCTATGTGCACTGCCAGGGTGTTGATTCGAGACATTTTGTATTCGATTGATTTCTTTGTGCTAACTTGTTGCTCCCACGATGTGATTCTCGGTTGGGATTTTCTGTCGCGCCATCACGCCGTCATTGACTGTGCACGTGCTGAGGTTCAGTTCTCCGTTCTGTGCGATTTGCCGTCTCACGACTTTCAAGTTCATGATGTTACCAGGATCTGTGTCGCTTCAGATACTGACCTTCCCCCTCACAGCGCGGTATTTGTCCCTCTTTCATGCGCATCGCTTGCCGAAGCGACGGTCATGTTTTCACCCGCTGCCGTCTTCATTCGCCGCCTACCTATATTGTTGCCTTTCGCCCTCCTCACAATTCACCATGGGGCTGCAGCAATACTGATTTCTAATCTATATATATATATATATATGATTTCTAATATATATATATATATATATATACAGTGTTCTTTTGTAAAGGGTGCTGATAAACACAATTAGTCTTTCAGGATGTTATAGAACAGATGGAAACTCACGGTCGAGCTACATCGTGCGGCAATTAATTGCACGCAATTTTTTTCAGTTCTGATACGAATTGTGGCTGTGGATGAAGCCTTGCTTCCTTCGGTCAACACCGTTCACCTCGAGATCAAGGTATGGGCAATGACATTAATTAATAAAATAAATGGATCTATGCAGATAAATAATATGTTAGGCTAATCAGTGTCTCAGCTTTAGGAAAGTACACATAAAGAAATGTTCATTCATCGGAAAAGTGGGCGAGAAGCGCTTACACCCAAGTGAGGCTGATGAATTGCACGTGCCGTTAATTCAGTTATTGATCGGTGTCAACTTCTGAGTATTTACGACAAGTTTACTTCAACTCTACAGGCTCAAGAGACGTCGTCGTGGAAGGCGGCAATTGAGAAACCCATTTACCCAGGAGGCGTGATAGGCTGTCGACAAATGTGCCAAAATTCCATAATTTTAAGCCAATGTGTATAGCAGACTAGACTGAAGGAAAGTCATAGTAGTTGGGTGATCCTTTTTGTTTATTCTATTGAGCCATCGTAATTGGAGTATTTATTAGGAATATTGTCGTGCATGAGATAATCTGTTGTTTCGTAATTTACCTTATTTTACCTATTTATTTGTGATTCATCTATCATGTGAGACTAACTAGCCGGTATTTTCGTTGCAGTAGAGTATACATAAACTTGATAAAATGAATATGCAGTAAGGCCATGCCACGTTTTTATCATGAAAATAATTTAATGGCATGCTCCAAGCACGTGCATGAGTTCATTGTTGACTTCAAGCATTACGAAGAAAGAAGGAAACTTATTCCTTGACAAATGCTGTCGGTACGTGGTACGTCGGACATTCCGTCAAATACTGTTGTTCCTGCGGTATTGTAGTCGGGTGCATAAATGCACTGAATTGATTGCAAGCACTTTGGGTCAGCGGAGGGTTACTCTTACCGCAGCCTAACGTCAGCTGTTATTGTATGACATCTGCTGGGCTCAATTGGCAAGAACAGGCCGCGTGCGCATACTTATGTATACAACCGTGAACTGAAAGCGATAAAGAAATATATTCTGAAAAAAGAAAAAAAACAGGTTGAAAATGGCGCGCGCAGCAATCACTCTCTTTGAAGCAGCCCGAAATGTTGCCAACGACATTGTCCCCGGCTTCTAGACGAGCAACGAATTCCTGAGAAAAAAAAAGGTAAGCTGAGCGAGTATTTACACATTCATGTTAGAACTCCGGTGCGCATAAAAAAAAAGAGATATACGGACATATTAGAGACCACGTGACACGAGTGCTTCTGTTCATTTTGACACAGTTTGTTCGACATGAACTACCTGTTGACTGATTCGTCAGCCTTGGTGATCAGCCTCGGTTGCTCGTATATTTTTTTTTTACTTCCATGTAACGCAGAACCCGCAGGACGTTCTGTCCTACGCATGGGACGTTCCGTCCGGGGCCCCGAACACCGGCCTGATCAGCCACACGTATCCCCTGCCCAAGTACCCGATGTTCGGCAAGTGGAACGTCATCGTGACGTATGGACAGCACGTGAGTTGAATATTCCATCTCTTACCCTGATATTAGACAGTTTTAGTATAGCGTACGCTATTCCATTGCGTACGCTAAAAAATAGCGGGTCGTCACTGCGCATGCGCTGAACGCTAAACGAAATAGCGGGTATAGCGGGCGTACGCAACGCAAAGGAGTTAGCGTTAGCGTTTTTGCGGGGTTTGCGGAGCTTGCGGGAAACATGGCGGCGGTCCCGGCTGCCCACTTCGAATTGAATTTGGCGTTGCTTTTGTAAAATGCGCTTCGTTCGTAGCAAATCACTGTGTAAACGGCGTTCGCTTAGTCTCAGGCCGCTTCGACGACAGAGTGTTATGGATAACCTCGTGGTGTTTTCGAGATCGCTTCTCGTTTCGAACGAGTCGAAGCCTAACGAAAGAAACGTTCGAGATGTCAGCGCTACCTGTCGCTAAAGGCGCGAAATAGCCGCAACAACGGCATATGGCCTCTGAGATCCGAAGATATCGCCGGCCAACTAAAATTGTAGAAAACGTGCGCTGCTTAGCGTACGCTATAGTTGCGGACGCTAAACTAAAACTGTCTATTTGCTCGTCGATCGCGGCCCGGACACATTACGGCAATAACTAATTGATTGGTTGGTTGATTCGTCGTGAGGGGTCAACGACCCTGGCACTAGAGTTCGCGCTACACTGGGCAATGTAATAATCATGTTCTTCAAATGGTTGTCCCGATATTCATTGATAGTTGTACCTTCAGCGTACCGTGCCATTTCCATGTACCGGTGTGCGCATTTTGCCTCTTCGTGCGTATATTTCGGCATTCCCGTACTGAATAAGCTATTTGCAAACCGTGCCGGATGTTCTCTTCTTCTTTGTGTTTTGTTATGTAAGCGGTGCTTATGTACATTAGTTGACAACAACTAGGCCTAGTAGTGATTATTCTGATGTGAATGATTTCTCGCTTTTCTGAAGGAAACAAATTATCATAATATGGTTGCATTGGTGCATCTCGATGCTAGGTTAATGTTTTCAGAAATGTTCATCCGGTCACCCATTCCTTTACAAAAATATTCTTCAGAATCACTGCATGAACTTTAGAACTGTGTGTTAGCGTGTTTTTATTTATTTCTTGCACATGCAGAAAAATCGAAAACCCGAGGTCTCCTTCCAAGTGAAAGAATACGGTAAGGCTTCTCCGACTGAAATTCAATTTGTTCGTGCATGGCTGCCCGTTACGGTGCATCTTAAAACATATTCGACCTCGAAACGATGTACGGCGTTGAGTGTTGTCGAGCTGTGAGGAATCGTGAAATTTTGAAGCCTCCTGCGGCTTTGTATGGGGTTTTAGCAACGGACATTTAGGAATAGTCATATGCGTGGTCTCATAGGGGAGTATCTGGGCTGGCTAACGCCCGTTAAGTGAATAAAAAAGATAGCGATGCTGCGTAGTCTCGCAAAGAGGGAGGTGTATCTCGGCTGGCTAACGTCCGTAAAGTGAACAAAAGAGATAACGAACGATAGTAGGGCGCAGAGGGAAGAAAGGTCATGTGATAGGGGAGTATCTGGGCTGGCTAACGTCCGTAAAGTCAATAAAAAAGATGGCGACGCTGCGTGGTCTCGCAAGAAGAGAGGTGTATCTCGGCTAGCTAACGTCCGTAAAGTGAACAAAAGAGATATCGAACGATAGTAGGGCGCAGCAGAAAGAAAGGCCACGTGATCTAACCGCGCGGCGCAGCAGCCGAGTGGGGGAGTGCAGGCGCGCTGGTCGCCGTTGCTGCCGGTTTCGTCTGCTGTCGTCTCCCCTTATTACAACGGCGCGACAGTTGTGGTGAAAAAACACGGGAATGTGAGTCGCGGTAGCCGCCGCAGTGTGTAAGAACCTGATTGTGCATTGCAGAGGTTGACCATTGCCAACACTCCAACAAAGATGGGGAACGTGGGAAGGCTACGCATTGTGCGCACGGCCGAAGAACAAGCCGCGATCACCATCGTTTTGAAATAAGATAAATAGAAATTATGCACACATGTATACGTGTGTGTGAGTGTATGATTTGTAATGGGAAACCTAATCACTGAAAGAGCTTCGCTCGCTAATGCACCGCGGTACGAATGGTCCGGCCCGAATTTTTTTTCTTACAGGCAGCAATGGTCATATGTGAACCATAGGGGTGCGTTTGAATTTGCTTTATATCGCATGTGTGCTACCACTGCGGCCGGAGATCTTGCACCGGTCTGTCTCTCACGCACGCGTTCTCAAAAAAAAAAGAACAAGAAAGCGAGTTGCGCGCAGAACTTCTTCCTCCTCCATCCCGTGTTCCTACTCTAAACCAACAAATGTCATTGGCAAGCCTGTCATTCTGAGTTTGCCGAATGCTTTTAGCCAGAAAGTTCGTGCTCAAAACCAAAACTCATCAAGGAAATTAAAATAAATCAGCGACGATTACCATACTCCCTAATGCGAAATTTGAGCTCAGATCTGTACGCGTTATCATTTCGCGGTATATTGGCTGGCGCGAACAATCTGTCTCGTGTCGCACATTGCAAACGGAGCAAAGTGTGGCACGACCGCCTCGCTAATCGAGAGATGGCGGGACGCAGTACGTAGGTGAGGAGTGGGCGTGATTGACAGCAGCCGCCGCAGATAGACCTCCGCTCATGCAGCCCTTTGTTTCCATATACGGTACCGTTGGCGTCATCGCTGAACAGACGACGCGCGTTACTCTGGCGCCATTTCGTAGCCAGCGTAGCTGCAAAGACTGTCTTGTGCGGCACCTCGCTTTTCTCCCCACGCTTTCGCCATGCCCTCCCTCCTCCTCCACTTTCCTCCTCGCGCTCTCTTCGCTATCGCCGTCTTCTATCGCCCTCTGCGCTCCCCGTTCACTCTTTCATCCTTCGCTGCGCTCGTTCCCTCGGTTACGCCGAGGGACGACGCCAACACGAAATGCAGGAAGGGGCGCTCAAGGGCTGCGCTCTAAAAAAAATTCTCTTATATTGCTTGCAGGGAATATCCGTCAATAAAGGGTTTGTAATACGTGACGCCTCACGGCGCGACGCCGCAGGTGACACATTGCTTCCATGCAGCGGGGCCAGCTGGCGTCGTGACAACACTGGCTATGCGAAAAACGCCGGGAGCGACGTCGCTAGCGTCTCACCTCGATGTTGCACCGGCTGAGACGGATGTAATGTAAAACAATTTATGCCCTTAAAAGCGATAAAACGGTGTAAATCGATTTGTAACTCCCACCTTTACACGCCGTACAGTATAAGAGCCTGTTGATAAGCCGACTGACACCCTTATTCACTTCTAAGGGTGTGAGTTGTGTGGGAAGTTCTCGGGATTGGCCAGTGCCCAACGAATGTGTCAGATTGATTTAGCTCGACGTTTAATTTCCTGTCGTGCTCAAACCAGTGTATGGAGCACGGTGTGGCATGCGCACATTTGCCCCGCAGTGACGCTAACGCTTGACCGTTCGACCCCTGGCTTCGTCGCTTTTGCAGACAAACGCGGCCGCCTGTCCCCGAGGAATTTCTAACCATCAACTCGCGGGTTCTGCACGCGCGTTGATGCGCTGACAGCACGACGGCGACTCCAACGCGCACTGAGAGTACATAAATTGCTATCTCATCAAAATAAGATGTCAAAGGCAGTCTCATTACGACGGCGATCGCTACGCAGCATAATGCCTGAGAGAACTCAAGTGCCCTTCCTTTGTTCTCGTATGGTTGTACAGCCCCTCCATCTCACGCGCGATTGCTTTGGTGACTATTTCGCATAATAACGAGCTTTAGGATGCCGCATGGTCCATACGTGCAGGTTGTATCGTCATGAATTAACATAACCGTCGCAGTCGCTGTTACATATACAGCCCCTGGTTTATTAATGACGAAAGTTGCAGAAAAACAAACCCCTCACCGGGAAGAACAGTAGGACAGCCTTTTTACCGAGAAGATGAGCTTTTTGTCATAAAGCTTTTTATTCAGTAAGCAAAATGGATCTGCTTGGAGAATTGCGAGATCATTCCAGTAATCCAATGAGCTAAATCGACGCTATAGTCAAATGGTGCCTACTACGCGCGGAAAGCGTGGCATCGTTTCACGAGTTAATGGGACAACTTAGTCGTATCGTGGTGACCATGTGTAGCCCAAAGCGCTCACGGCTTTGCGGATTGGCTCAGTTTAAGTGCTTCGACATGGGGATCACCTAAAACCATCATCAGTGGCCGTTGAGTATCGACGTCTCATGCCACTATTAACACCTTCTATGCCCTTGTGTAAGGGCATTTCTTTTTTTTTTTGACAAACGCAGTATTGCCAACGTTTTCTGTTCATCTTCTGGTGCCGAAGGTGATTCTGCCGAGCAGGCAAGATGGCATCACCGTGAAAGCAAGGTAAGTGAACATCGGCTGGCGCTTTTCTGCGAAAATATAATAGTTCTATATATTGGGCGCTTCGGCGTAATAGCGCACTCAACGTTATTTCATGCGACGAGCTTAGCCTGAAGTCCGCGTAGGTACAGCTGCGCCCTTTACGGAATACCGTACGGCATTCCATATACAGGTGTCAAGTTTACAGACTACTAGATTATCGCGGGCATGGACGGCAGTAGCAACGCTAGCAGTGCCATCTTACGGCTCTTTTTCTAACTACAACGCATTACAAATGTCTTCTTGTTGCATACGAGTGTTCCCGTCAAAGAAAAAAAAAGTGGAATTCATGACCAAAATTTTGTCTCTGTACACGCTGTACGCCAACACCTAACTAGGCTGTAGTTGGCCGCTGCAACAATCGCTCTGTTCCCTCTTTGGCCAAAGGCTGCGCCACAAGATGACACTACTAACGCGGCTACTGTTAACTCAAGCAGGCTAAATGACTCTCTGTCACTGCCTCTTTTCAAAGGGGATGACATTAAATCATCATCATCTCGCGACTACTTTTTGGTCACCCGGTATTACGTAGTAGCAGCAGGCTATAACAATTTACATGTAGTCCTCGATTCTGTATTATACGAGGCCTCGCGAAGAAAACAAAGGAATATATTGTAGTCATCTGTCGTAGCGTCTTTTCCGAATTAATTGCCGCAGCAAGATGGCAATGCGGATCGCACTTTCGGTAAGAGAGCATAACAACGCGGGAAAAAAATGAGAAAAAGCTCGACAACATGGCGCTGCGTGGTCGTATTTTTCTTCCTCTTGTCCGTATTGCTTTTGCGCTCTCACCAAAAGTAGGATAAATTTCTAGCTGTACTTACACCTAGAAATTCTTAAGCGTCAGTGAAATCGACATCTGGCGCGATACTGTGCACTATTTATGCAACCATATTGGCACTCGCGAGAGCTTTACTAGCACAGTTTTCCTACCGTGTTCACCTAGCATCACTATTTTTGATATCACCATCTGTAGATAAAACTACTATTGTTGCTCAACTACTATGATCAGGTAAATTTTAAAAAAATTGCCAAATAATTATTGAAGCCGCTGCCTATGTACAGAAATCACATATGTTAACGGTAACTTGTGAGTAGGCCCGGAATCACAACTGAAGGTACAGGGTGCGCCGTTGGCTAGTGGTCACCAGAGACTACATGGTGTTATAGTGCCTGAAATATACCGGCTGGTGTGCCAATCGTATGTTTACACTTCCGATTATCTTATATTTCGTTAGCAGCTTTCTGCACCTGCTTCTCCATCATGTGTGCATACTTATGATGCACTTATTGCCGTACATTTATTTTCATCCATGTTCCCCAGACTTCAGTCAAAACCAGTTTTGTTCCACAAGTCTCTGGTTTCAGAGGGAAGCCAAGCCCATGTCACCCGGCACTGCCTCATGTGTGATTTCACCTTGACCCCCCCTCCCCCTCCCAAGACGACTGGTCTACAGATCTTTGGTTATCTTCCTACACAGTCAAGATGTCTCGTTTTAGGCTCAGAATGACATTCGATTGGGGATGTGGTTCCCACGGGCAACAATCGTTGGCATGTCCGCAAGAAAGAAAAAAAAACGACAAACGTGCCCTATTCTTTTTTGAATAATCGTGCAAGCATGTGAACAAACCCCAAACGAAGCCGCGCTTTGCGCAGCGGTACGCCTTTCCCGAAGCGCGCAGGGAGGGCCCGATCCACGTGGTTCACCGCATTACGGGACCTTGTGGCCGCCGTCGGCAGGCATCAGCCTAGGGGGTATACACAGATCAACAGTTAAACTAGTCAGTATATCCTAGGCTCTATAGAAGTGCGCAAGTGCAATTTGGCTACGCTGTGCAAGAATGCTCGCCATACTGCGACAGTCTTACTTTCGTTTTACCTGGTTTTCGTTTTCTCACGTACAAATAAGAAAGAAAATAATACAAAACTAATGAAGCGACACTATCCCAGCAGTGGGGAGAGCATGCTTGAACAGTTAGGCCAATCAACATGTGCGTGCCTGCCTCTGTTGATGAATGGCTGATGGCGCGCACAACACCTTCATACTTAGCGATGGCGCGCACAACACCTTCATGAAGGTGCTGAGTGCGCCATCGCCAATTATGAAAATTTTGTGCGCTCACAGCACCTTCATGAAGGTGCTGTGCGCGCCATCGCCAATTATGAAGGTGTTGTGCGCGCCATCGGCCATTCAAAAACAGAGGCAGGCACGAACAAGTTCATTGGCCTAACTGTTCAAGCATGCTCTCCTCACTGCTGGGATAGTGTCGCTTCATTTTCTTGTATTATTTTCTTTCTGCAGTTATGATTCAAAGGGGGGGGGGGCGCTCCCGTACTCGCAGCTATGTCAGTGCGTCGGTAGTGTCTTCGCCAAGGAGGGCCGGCATTGAAAGCAGCAAACAAAATCTACTCCTGAATTATTCATCTCTGCATCCCTTTATTGTCAGAAGTCCTAATACCATGTGTTTTGCTTCAATTTCGCCTTATAACACCTTGACCAACTTGCCTTCTATCTGTGTACAACGGTGATAACTTGATCGTTATCGTCTACCAGCGATAACTTCTCCACAATTTTTAACGTTCCAGCTACGTTTACGGGGAGTCGGTAAAAGGCAGTGCCATTGTTACGCTGTCGGTGCGGAACGAAGTCAACCACGACGTCAAGTTTGGGACCAAACTTGTGGCACAGGTAAGTGTTCCACCTCGAAGACATAATAAGGGAAATAAAATCCAGTATGTAAGTCGTGTCCCCACTATACCCATAGGGGGGGGGGGCACTCAGGGTTAACGGTCAACCACCTGCGCTTCTTTGCCGCGCAGCCACTGCATGGTACGCGAACGATTCTGCATTCCATCCGCACCAGTGGGCAGCCGTCGAGACTGGGATCGAACCTGCGACCTCTTCTTTAGCAGCACAACGCAATGTCATAACGCTCATCGGCTACCGCGACGAGTTCGAAGTCTCCAACCTTACAGCTCCCCGTCTAATCGTGAGCCGTTCGAAGTTCCTACAGGGGAAGGCAAGAAATTGTTGACACGTTGCACATACACTCTGCACCTTCGCCAACCAACGGTGACGTGCTGAACTGAGGCCAATCTTTTCGGGGCAGTGCCGGTCGGGGCAATGCAAGAGAGAAGGTAAATGAAATTACTTGGTCTTAAGTCGCGAAACTTAGTACTTGCTCATGAGGAGAGCTTAGTGAGGGGAGGAGGGGTGAGTACCGGATCAATCTCGACCGCCTCAGTTTTCTTATCGTGCGCGTGAATAGACGAGCGTTTTTTTTTTTTCATTCTGCCTCATCTATGGGGATCGCCCCTATCGGGAATCGAACAGGTGACGTCTTGCTCAGCACTGAGCCACAGAGGCAGATAAAAAAGGAGATTAAACCAGTAGATTAATATTCGCATGGCACTGTAGCGGAGGGGAAATTTAGTTGAGTCTGGTAATGTATTCTGTCAGAACTTTACAGCGCAATTCAGATGGAAGGAGAACATTGATTTTGCATTCAAAATGAATGCGAAGCTTTCGTTTCTTTTTCTTTTATTATTTTGCGCTCAACCATAGCTCGGCCGAGCCAAGGGGACGGCTGAACTATGGACGGCCGTCCATAACCGAACGGTACGGCCGAGCTAATTAATCCCGTTAATCGAATGGAATTCATGAATTAAACACATTGATTAGGGGGTTTAATGAATTTAAACTCGTTTTCTCGTATAGCGGGTCATTTTGGATCAAGAAAACGTACGCGCGCGCGTGTGTGTGCGTGTGTGCGTGAGAGAGAGAGAGAATGAAACGTAATCCTTTTATGACTTCTGGTCGGTTTGGTGCGGGAACTTCAGTGAAGCGTCTCCAGCCGTCTTTGGTTCAGTTGTGGCACGCAAAAGAAAGGTCACGTATTCTCCTTGCATTCCAAAAGAAAAATTTCATGAGAATTGCTTTAGTGGCAATCTGTCATGGGATGCAAAGACGGCGACGAATACGCGAGCGTGTTCTTGCAAAGGCGCAGGAAAAGGCGCAAAGAAAGATAAACCATCTAGCAAGCCGCTCAACGAAGCTTATTCTGATTTCTTTTAAAATGCAGTCATCCACTCGTCTGGTCTGACTTCTCAACTGCACAATAAACCCTTGTTCAAAATTTTTCGCTTTCCCAATTCTCCATTCACTGTGGAACCATCTGAACTGTTCAATATACTCCATTACTATATATATATATATATATATAACCCGGGTGCCGCTTATTATTAGTCAGATGGTAAGAAGCCAACAACAATGGCACCAAGAACATACACAGGGAAATTATTCTTAGTTGTTTATTGAACTAAAGCAATGACAAATTAATGAAAATGAAAGTGAATAAAAAAAACTGGCCGCAGGTGGAGTACGAACACACTTCTTCGGATTACACGTGCGATGCTCTTACCAACTGCGGTACACCACGACGGCGCCGTTTTCCCATCCACTTTCTGGCGTGTTTGTCTGTCTAATAGAACTAACCCTAGATGTTCTACCCAGCACCTTCACCAATTGTAATGGGGTGTATTGAACAGTTCAGATGGTAACGTCTGTTCGTAACCGAGAAGGCAGTTGACGCAGAGCAGGAACAGCTTGTTGCCCGAACGGTTCTCACTCGTGCTAAGCACTGGCGATCCGGCTGGCCCACTGGCTGCACTGCAGGCATGGAACAGACGATCTGGCTGGCCTTGTCCTTGTGCTCTTCTTCTTTATTACAGTACGTTCAAATCCCTATTGAAAATTTGCCCGTTGCTGGGCATGGTGGAATCCATCACCCATCATCATGGTGCATTATGGTGATGGGTGGCATGCTGGGTGCCGGGCGGCATGCTGGGTGACGGGTGGAATGGTGGGTGACGGGTGGAATGGTGGGTGACGGGTGGCACGGTGGTTGCTGGGCGGCACGATGGGTGCTGGGCGTGCGCAGTGGGTGCTGGGCAGCACGGTGGGCACTGGGCGACATGATGGATATGATCATGGGCACAGCAGGTCAAAGACAAGTTGTGCAACGAATTTAAGGAGCAGCCACTGCACTTGGAAAGCTCATGACGCGCTATCTTCATGTGATCTTGAGTCTTGTAAAGTGTATAGTCTGTACCTACATGTGGCCAAGTATATGCGGCCATTTTCATGCCATAAAGAATCAATGTAAAGCACCATACTGTGTGGCATATAATCACATTTTATTGAAAAAAGATTTCAACTGTTCACTTTCTAACTCGCTTTCCTTGGCGACCTGCCTCAGTAAAGAAGCTGCGTAAGTGCTTCCGCACTGACGCTATGCGGTGCTCCGGAGGTGGTGCTGGGGGCCCCATTGGATGTTGCCTGATGTACTTCTCCAGGCAGTCTAAAGGACAAGTGTAATAAATGTAGAAGTAAATTGTTTTTGCAATGACTTGTAGCAATAAGGGAAGAAGTAAATCTACTGCAATCACTTTAAGCAAAAAATCGATTAAACAATGTTTCAGGTAATAAAATGCAGAAAATATTACAAACAAACATATGCTACTCAGTGTGCAAGCCAGAGCAGCTTTATTTGTAGTGAGAATGCATACACTTGCATCACATTGTTTTGCAGATTTACATGGTTTTTCGCCAAAGCTACGCTTCTTCTATCAGGAGCTTTACTGCAAGGTTTAGTCGCATGGCAGCTGCACTCAAAGCCTGCACAAAGCATAATTTGTCTGCTCTACCACCACCCAAATTCCTGTCAGATTGAGAGGCCACAATTTGGCTACACTGTCTCCACGCATGCAGGAGAGCTGCAAGGTGAAAGCTGCCTGGTTTGTCCACGCCATCACCTGTTACCTTTACCTGTTGCTCGTGCAGTTGGGGGCAAGCGGGTCGTAACTTTAGCATTTGCCATATATATAAACAAACAATTTTATGTAAAAGCTGTGGTCATGGCTGGTTTGCAAGCTTTATTTAGCTGCAAATGATGGCAATTATAATCAATGTTTGAAAGGGAAGCTTTCTCTGCCTCTTCTCCCAATTTTACGGGCGCTCCTGCTGCTATGGTTTTGTCATGCGTGCCGCTGTGTTTCTTGCAACACCATCAGATGGCACTCACCTCCGCACATCCTGGCCAGCGCTGCTGTGCTAGCATTTCAGTTTGCGCGTACTGCACGTGGTGTGCCTATCTTTAATTCCTGTGCTACAGACATGCAGCTGCTGGACTAGTGATAGTGTAAACATTACAATCGTCCTTAGCCTGAAGAGAGTGCTTTGAGCTGGAGTCTCAACAGTGTGCTGGTCATGTATGTAGAAGAAGCCCGTAAACACGTGCTAGCAGGATGGCTCAAAGGCGTGCACACGGTGTCAAGGACACCCAGGCCCGAAAGAAGCGTCACACATAAGAGGAGCGTCTTCGCTACACAGCAAAATGTGGTGCAGACCGCGAATGCTTGCATCATTGTATACATATACAATTATAACAACTAATTCAAGTAGGCACAGCCCCATAATTCTATGAACGTTTCATACTTGCGCCACAATTTGGTGCGCCATGTGAGGCCATGACAATGCTCAATTCCCTCTCAGAGATTATGAACAATGACTTGCAACAACGCCTCAAGTAAACACGTCTTCCTGTGAGTTCTAGGGACAATGCAGACACACAGCAGTGGTGCATGTAGCGAAAACATTTTACATCATCTCACCACTCTTGTAATGGACTACATGCTAAAGAAATTACACATTTGTCATTATTGTCAATCAAACCACACAGCATACAAAGCTTCACTTACATCGATTCTCACAGTTCATGGAATCCGCAAATTGCTTGTGTTCTAGTTTGCAATCTCCATATCGCTACTTTGCTAAGCTAACCTACATCTTAAATGGAAAGGAGCCTAAACAAGCATCATAAAATAATACAGAACAATCTTTTATGCTCATTTGTTTTCAAAACATTTTTTAGGAAACGGAATTTGCGTCAGTTCTTTCATGCCAGTACAAGAGTTACTGGTACTTTGATCCATAAAACAACTGAATCTGCCCAGAAAAAGAATGCCAGTTACAGCCACACTATATAGTTGTCCATTCTAATCCAGGCTGGTGGCGAGTGCTGGAAATCTGCGTGATGCCCACCACCTCGCTTTCTTTGGCACCAACGACAGGCATGAAAGTCTATAGGATGCTTTGCATAGGACAAAATCAGCTATTCATGTCACAGCGTACATGCGACTAATGTACGAGGTGCTTTCTTTGTGCAGCATTTCTTTTCTCATTCTTATATGCTCAAATAAAATGAGATCACTGAAAGTGCTGATAGGCCATATCTTACAAATTTCAATCATCAAAACAGTGTTTTGTTTTGCAATTGCATGGCTGTGAACGCTACAGATTGTAAAGTGGCAACCAGGTGACCACAGTCAACACATTGGAAGGCAGTGGTTTAAAAAGCTTCTTTTCAGACAACAAAATTTGCCAAGCTGTGTCGGAACCCAATTTTCTTCAGAAGCATTTTTTCAAAACAGTGAAATGAAAGCTGCAGCATGAAAAGCTACAACACATGCCAAGTCTACATTAGAATTTTCAAAGACAATGAGGTGCTTAAATGCTCGCTTCTGTTATAAAGACAATAAGCAGCAGGTGAACATAATTCAAGCTGCCAATTAAGGTCCTTACAAAATTAATGCCTCATGTACAATTTAAGGCACATGTAGCCACCTGACTTTCTTAATTGTTTTTCATTTAAACTAATTACGGGGGAAACATTGTGGACGGTTTTTGCCAGAAACGAATATCTCAAAATTATTTTCTGCTGCTTTTCATAACTGCAGATACATTTAAATTATATGCCAAGACAGAGTGGATATACAGCAGAGGAAAAAGATAGTACACATAGGCACTTGCCTCGTTCTTGCTTTGGCATTTCTTTGCGTCGTGCATATATCACGCAATATGTTAACTCATCCAGATAACTGTTACGTATATACTGTCCTGTTTCTTAAACAAGGTGACTGCTGACTTACTCTTTACAGCAGCCACTTTATCCGGTGTTGCTTGGAGTTTGCCGGATGCCTCGGACATTGTACGGCAGGCCTGGCCAGTCAGGCTACTTTCACCTGCTTCTGCTGGTGTCCATAAATGTCGTGCAACATTTATTGCGCACTTCGCATCACATGTGGATTTTAATACGTAATGCCACTTGCTCAGTGGCATCATGTATCCCACACCAATCTGCACCTGCAATAGATATGAAGTGATTTTTTTTTCTGAGCAGTACTCTTAACACTAAAACACGTCTGTATAAAACAATATTATAAAGGTTAGCTCCTTCGATTTCTGATACAACCCCATAATTTCCAACTTCTGCACCTCAAACAAGTTTTATAAAAACGGGATTAAACCCAACCACACCAAGAAATTTACTTTTTTGTAAAGGATTAAACTTATAAAATTTTCTCACATTAAGGGTAGCAAACATTCATATTTCACAGTCTAACCTTGAAATTATGAAATCGATAGAGAAAGCAAAACAATCGTTTCAAATAGGTGCAGCGCCACGCAGAGAACAGTGCAAGAATGGAGTGCCATCAAGGTTGCAAGCAGTGTCACATGGAGAACAGCGCGGTGCATGTGACTTGGAGAGCTACGCGTGCCAGTCTCCAAAGACCACCGCCATCATACACTACATGGCATTGTTCTGAAACCCACAGGAGACATGCCTTGAAAGTGTGATTACCCTTGCATGGTTGAAAAGGAGTGAATTCCCTTGTGGCTTCTGAAATCCACACTTGGCAGCTATATTTTCGTCATGATTAAACTGCAGCGGAGGATGCGCCAAGTCCCGTCACCACTTCAAACTTACGAACTTGGTAAGCGCCCTCCTTTTACCGCGGCCAGGTTTGAAATGTTTCTAATGAATGCATTGTTGTGCCAAAAGGAAGATAAAGACTTAGGAGAGAGAGTAAGAAACGACGGGTCAAGCGCTGAACTTCAACTTATTTTATTATTACAGCAAAGCAGGGAGAATCAACAAATGCGCATACGCACATCAGTGTTGTCTAGAGCGATTACAGTGATGTTTTCAACAGCTGCATCACGTCAAACAGAAAAACAGATATCACTAATACAACTCATGCCTCTCTTTTATGTGATATGCCTATTTGGTGTGCCAGTTTTCTCTGCACCACGCAAGTTGGATGGACTGTGCCCGTGCATAAGTCACGTTAACAAAAAAGTCAGGATGCCAGAAAAACCACACTAGACCATATGTGAAATGTGTCAATGACCAGGCCCAGGAGCATGAATTGTCTATAATTAATAAAGGTAATGCGCGTAGCAGGCACGTGCCAGCCACTACTACATGAGATTAAGATACTTGGCAGAAGTGGCAATACATAAAAAAGCATAAAAGAGAGAGGCACGAGTTGCATTAGTGATATGTCTGTGTTCCTCTTTGACAACGAAATGCAGCTGTTAAAAACATCACTGTAATCGCTCTAGACAATACTGACGTATGCATGCGCATTTGTTGATTCTCCCTGCTCTGCTGTAAGAATAAAATCAGTTGAAGTTCAGTGCTTAACTTGTCGCTTCTTACTCTCCCTCCTAAGTCTTTAGTTTTCCTTTTGGTGCAACAGTGTAGTCATTAGATTTCAACCAACTCGGCCAGCAACAAGTTCTACTTGAAATGTTCGTTGTAACAGCACAGCGCTATTGAATATGTTCATTATATGTGGACGCAGCTTCAACAAGCATGGTTAGAAAATCGTAAATTAATGCAATGAAACGTGGTGATTTGAACCAATAATTCGTTATATCTGGGAGTGTTATTAGCGAGAGCTGTAGTGTACATGAATCTAAGCTGCGAGAATTTTTTACATATGGCGCTCCAGTCATAGCAAAAGTAAAGGCATTTGATAAACTGCTAATAAGCCATCCCTGTTTCTCACTTCTTTGCCACACTACTCACACCCTTTTCCTGCACTACAAAGTGCAGCTAAAGCTAGGAGTTGCATTGCACGGCAGAAGAAAGCATCCTCCGTTCCCAGCCCCTAATCCCCCTCCCCGTGAAGCTGGCTGAATGGAAGCTTCAGTGTTGCGTAATGGGTGAGCCCTCCACCATTGTCGGAACACAAAATTATTGGAAATACCTAAACCAGGGTTTCTGCAGGTCTCCGAGAGAAAAATTAAAGGACATTCAAGGACTTTCCAGGCCCTGTGAAAGCTTTTTCAAGGGTGCAAGGTCCCATGCAAAAATAGGAGATAAGATCAGCATGCGGATCTTATCTCCTAATGTTAAAGTGTCTATACTGCTTAAATAAAAGGTCTGACGTTTAGTGGTTGTGCTCAGCAATATCTGTGCCTTACCGTATGCCCCTTTTTTTGTGCTGATGACAAGTTTCCCAGTTCAAGCTAAACCATTATCGACCTTTAACTGTCCTCCAAGTAACAAACGTGAGGCTGACTTCTCTTGAGGCCGAAGTGTGTTCAGAGTCAATAGTGCACAGTGAAACCTCGTTTCTATGAACACCACATTAACAAACTTTTCAGAAATCCCCTGCCGACTTCTTTCAGTTTCAATGTAAAAATATTTCAGTACTACGAACTTCAGAATACCAAAATTTTCAGAATAGTGATCGCTATTCACTTTTCCTGTGATGTTAACACCTCAGTACTATAAACTAATGTTCCGAAATGTGAGGATTCTTAGATTTCCGTGTATTCTTCACAGCAGCCAAAACAGTAGGCTAGCAGACAAGGCACAGAGAGTGGACATCACGGCGCATGGGTTCCGAAAACCGTGAGACGGGACCAGAGAAAAAAAGAATGTAGGCAGGTGGAACCGACGGCGCATAAGGTTTTGCAAGCACATGCTCCGACCAGAAAAATATCGCCTAGCAACGGAGGCATGTCTCTTCCTTTTTTCACCCTTCTTTCTGTGCACACCTTTCTTCCGCGCTTCTTTCTGCAGTTGGATTAGCTATATGCACAGTGAAATGTAACCTCTGCACTCATGGGGATGTCACACGGTCACAGTTTGCACTTTCTAGACAGTGTTGTTGACGCTTGCTTGCACTTTGACATAGTTCAGATGTCTGCCTCGAGCGAGGCACTTGTGTTGTACACGGCAAAAAATGTGAAAAACAAACAAAAAGCAAGAACATTGCGCTTTGGGGACGACATAGAGCTACATTTTTGTCGGCAATTTTCTCAGCGTCAGCGTCTTGTTTTGCACACGTCACTCTTACTATACAGTGCTTCATTGTGCACGGCAGCTGAATCTGTGGAAAATACCTAGCAGCAGCACGTGGTCAGAGCCTACAGCGACGTTATTGTGAATAGTTCATATGGTGACAACTTGTGAACTGATAGGTTGATGGGCGGAATGGTTAATTTTGGGGCTTTCACTATAACGATCTTTCAGAGTAATCAACAATTTACCGTGGTCCCCTGAATTTCGTTATATTGAGATTTCCTGTATAAGCATTCACCTCACATTCCTTATTTGTGGCAATAATCGATGACACACGGACCTTTTTTTCCTGACATTCCATTGGAAAGCATATCTATGAAGATTTAGTCATACAGAAATTTGGCCTCACCTCTCCATCAACAGTGGAAAAAAGTCCACCAGGAGGGGATGACGGCCCTGAGTCCACTGCACTAGGCAAAGTAGCGCAGAGTGCAAGTGCACTTCCGGAAGTTGGGGCCTCCGCTACGGTGCCTGGCACGTTTGTGGCCTCCACTGCAAAAAATGACAAAATTGATTGAAACATATGGTGGTCATAGCAGGCTTTCAGTCAGAAATCATGGGAGCATGCGGACAAACATACACATAGGCAGACTGACATGATGCTGCATCTGATGGCGGTCGCAGGCATTAAGCACAGTCAACTATGGCGTCTAAGGTTTATGACGACACACGACGTGCATACGCAAATTGTAGATGCAGTAAGCCACATTGATGCATGCTCTCAGCGAAAACTGCATCACACGTGCCATAATACCAAACCCACAACCTTCGCGGGTGCGGTTGTGGGTTCAGTTCCCACCTGCGGCAAGTTGCTTTTTTCATCCACTTTAATTTCTATTAATTTATCATTTCTTCATTTCATTTATTAAGCACAAATAATTTCCCCTATGTTGTCCTTGGTGCCAATGTTTGTTCGCTTCTCATGATATGACTAATAAAAATCAGGCCCCTCGGTTAACCGCCTTTCTTCTCGTTCATTACATAACGAGGGTCTCGAATTCGGCTACCTTGATACCTTCAGGTAGCATATGTGGGTTTATTGACCAGTTGCCTTCACCCAAAAAGATAACGTTCTCGTGACGCCTGCGGCGAAAAGGACGTTCCACGTCCACTGCCATGATCTGTGAGTGGTGGCACTGGCTAACACTCCCAGGGTTCTACTAGGACACATAAATACCCAAGAAAGAGGATGGGGAAACAGCGCCGCGGTAGCTCAATTGGTAGAGCATCGCACGCGAAATGCGAAGGTTGTGGGTTCGGTTTCCACTTGCGGCAAGTTGTTTTTTCATCCACTTAAATTTCCATTAATTTATCGTTTCTTTATTTCATTTATTAAGCACAAATAATTTGCCCTATGTTGTCCTTGGTTTCAGTGTTTGTTGGCTTCTCATGATATGACTAATAAAAATCGGGCCCCTCGGTTAACCCCCTTTCTTCTCGTGTCTTAAAGAAAGGTGGTTCAACGCCACGCTACCCAGACGAACTGTATATATGTGCAGTCGAGATGTCTACTAGTCTTGCGATCATAAGCATGTACAGGCTCGGCCACTCTTAGGGTGAACACGGCTCCCCATGGCCGCGCTTCGCGGGGCGCCAGTGCATCGAAGCGAAGCAGCACAGACACACACGGACCTGTAGGAGGCACTTCGCGTCGTCTGCTACAGTGCTGGAGCGCGCCGCTCTGGCTTTGCTGTAAAGTAGACTTCACGAGACCCAGGTGACTGAGCGACCGAGGCGGCGTTGCGGGAAGGCGCACTTCACTAACTGGAGCATTTTCCAGCTGGTTCGGTCTACGACTATCAAGGGTCGCCTCTACGCCCCAGCCTAATAAAGAGCGCGAAAAAATGACTGCATTTTTACCCTCATCACTTATACAAACATGCTAAGTGATTTATGTGGTAAGAAGCTTGTTTCTGTTAATGTATATTGATTAAGCAGGCTGTTCACAAGCTGTAGACCAAACCAGCTGAAAAATGCTCCAGTTAGTGAAGTGCACCTTCCTGCAACGCCGCCTCGGTCGCTCAGTCACCTTGGTCTAGCGAAGTGTACTTTACAGCAAAGCCAGGGCGACGCGCTCCAGCACTGTAGCAGACGACGCGAAGCACCTCCCCTAGGTCCGCGTGCGCCTGCGCCGCTTCGCTTCGATGCGCCGCAGCGCCGGACGCACTGGTGAGCCGTGTTCACCCCAAGAGTGGACGAGCCTGTACATCAGACCGAACACGTGTCGTTGCGACTCAGAAACATTTATCGCACAAACAATAAAGGCCTGAAAGTCCCACAGTACGCTGATCCTTGTGTGCAAGTACCTTTTAACATCGATGTGGCAAAAAAGCATGACAAATGTATTGAGTTTAATGCTAGATCACTACACGTTGAAACTGAAGATGCTACAGAGACCCACGACAGAACACTGTTCCAGCGCTGATCTCACATTTGCAAGCAGGCTGTGTCATGTTACGATGGCAGAGTCTCTGACCGTCTACCCCAGCGATCACAATGCAATACTATGCGAGTGTGTGTGCACGTAATCAATGGCTACACGATCTAAAGTAAAGGCTGTGGAATTTAACGAAATGTGTCTTCATTCAACTTCAACACTCAAAAAATGCAATCCTAAACAAGATCAAATCGCATATGCGTACCATCGGGTCGCTCAGCACTTAATGAGTTCCTTGCGTGGTCATTGGCTTTGGACTTTCAGTTTGCATTGGGGAAAGCTTCACATGCAACCATCTTTCTTTCAGAAAGCGGCTTTTTTTAAACTGATTAACACTGCACGGGCCCAGAAAGAAAGGCCAGTCGACAATCCAAAACCAGATAGCCACACAGAAATAACAGTACCTTCATTCAGAGATGCTGGTTTGTCGGTCACTTGGCCTGCAGTTTGTTGAGGCAGACCTGAAGCCTCTGTTGGCTGCCGGTAGCCCACAGACAGGTTGCTCATACACTCTACCTGCGCACAATCCCTTCTGGCATGTGCACTGACTTCGGCCTCCTTCTCTTGGGCTTTCCCCCGAGCAACCTCTGCATTTAAATTCATTATTGCACTGTTCAGGTAAACTGCCAATGAATGACTGCTGTACACCTAAATCTGCAGAAAAAGTTTATTACTGCCTGCCACTGCTTCAGCAACATGAAGAGGTCATAAATTGAGTACAGGAAGTTAGTGCACACCTTCTTCATGCCCCAGCATGAAGAACATGCCATCATGCAAGGGTAGCGATGTAGGCTTGTTCGGAAATCTTGACAAAAGGGAGTTAGAAACACCATGACAAAGGAAGGCATGGTGAAATCCACAGGCGCTACTATCACCAACGGTGCTTATTTCCTTGACCAAGCTGAACTGAGGTACCATCAGTACGAAATGTCACTGACATGATCAATCTGCTCAGATTCAGTTTGTTAGGCCAGTGGCTTCAGTATTTCTACCTACAATTACTTTGATAATAAGCTTAAACCAGTAAACTCCAAGAAAAATTTTGAGAAAGTCACCAGGTATGAATAGAGAATGCCAACAGTGACCATAATAACAAATAACTTGGCATAAAGCAAGGGTTATCCTGGATATAAATATAAATAGCAATCTTTATGACCGTGAACTGTGTGTGAAAAATGCACAAAGATGCAGCTGGCAATTTCACAATCGTTTTACATGCTGCAGGTCATCTAACAAACTATTAAAATAATTAAATTCTGGAGTTTTACATGTCAACCATGACATGATTACAGGGCACACCATAGTGGGGGGACACCAGATTAATTTTGACCACCTGCAGCTCTTTAATGCACACTACTGCACAAAACATGAGCGTTTTTGCATTTTGCCCCCCCCCCCAAATGGGGCCACCGTGGTCGAGATCTCATCCTGCACCCTCGGGCTTAGCAGCGCAATGCGAAAGCGACAACGCCACCATGGTGGGCTGTCTAGCAAAACATAATGACTAAGTGAAATTATAAAAAACCAACAAATTATAGTCAAGGAAAGCATAGGGAATTACAGTCAAGGAAAGCATAGGGGGCATTTCGGTGTACATTTAATTTAAATGTAAAATGAATAAATTAAAAAAAATTTAAGTGGATGAAAAAACAACTTGCCACTGGTGGGGGCCGAACCCATGACCTTTGCATAATGCGTGCATTTACTGCATGTTGTAGGCTCAGTCCCCACGAGCAGCAAGTTGCTTTCCATCCCTTACATTTCCCATTGCTTTACCATTCCTACACTTCAATTAAAACTACAAATAATTTCCCCTACGCTTTCATTAACACAATTATCTGTTGGCTTCTTATGGCTATGATACACAAAATTAAGACCCCTCGGTTCCCCTTCTCATTCAAGTGCAATATTGTGATTTCTGCTAAGAGAGCACCAGAGCAAATAGATCTATAAAATCATTGTTATTTCGTCCCTTATGCAGATGCAGACGTTTCTATGGCAGCGTTGCACGTAGCTGGCATGATGAAACAATAGCTCATTATCCACACAATTAATCTTTTTTTTAAATATCTAACAGGAGCATATTCTTATTCATTGCAAAGAAGTACCAGCAGCAAGAGGTCATAAGAAAGTGCATGTGCTCTCCAGCACTCATGGTAAAATTACAAGCCAATGAGCACCAATCTGTATAAGCAAGCAAAGCCCCTGCAATTTGTTAATGTGCCTCCTAGCAGAAATTTGATCATGGTGGTCACTATTTCCTGTTGCAGGGTGATAGGCTACCTGAGAAATGCATAACGTACTCACCAATCTTTTCCAGCAATGCATTGGTGAGCTTTTTATTTAGCTCTCCGGCTTCTTTGAGCTCAAGCTTAACTTTCTTAAGCTCCTTCGCCTGCTTCTCAATTGTGGCTTTTAGCTGAGCCACCAGCCCTTCCGTTTGCGATTCACTGGACTGAAAATTGAAGTAGTGCAAAAAAATATGGATCACTATAAAACACTGAGTACTGTGCTTCTGGCCATTTTGCCACATAATATGGTTCCAAAATAGTCCTCAATGTTTTGTTCCTACCTCATGCTGGTGCAAAATTCTGTCGTGCAGAGCCTCTGTGGCTGCCAGCCGCTGCTTTTTGGCATCTCTCGGTGTTGGCTCCTTCTACACAGGCAGGATCAGAGTAGGAATGAAATGTTACCTCAAGATTAAATACCTATAAACCTATAAGCATATTTGAATATGAAGCATTCTTTGTCTCATTCTTTACAATTCGTAGTAGGTAGGTGCGTAGGTTCTTGTCTCTCCTCGCTTTAAAAAAAAGAAAATGTGGCCCAATGGTGGAATCACACCTCTACCGTTGAGCACAGCAGCTTGGTGCTTCAACCACTAGGTCACAATCACACGCATGCTTCTCTTGTTCTAAAGCCAGCCAGCTCTTTGAAACACTCAGCGCATGTACCACACATCTTTTCCTTGTCTTCTTTCTCTTTCTCTATGACCGCTCGTTCTTTAGGTGCCTTGCTGTACTTTCTTTGGGACCGGCCCACTTTTCCCAGTACTCTTTTCATAGCAGTTTACGCAATGTAGAAACTGAACTTCGTGACTACCAGGCTAATCATATTTATCTCTTCTCTGGTATACAAATTCCACCATTTTCAGTCTTCACTGAAGTACAAGTTCCATCATTTTCACATACCCTGCATGACATAGCCCTAAGCCTCAACAATTATGACAGTCGCCGATGACATCACAATCAGTGTCTCTCCTTAGTTTGCCCACTACCGCAGAACCCAATAATTGCCATATCCTAAGGATGCGACAAACAGCCAGCAATGGCAATGGCCGATCATGCCATTGCTGCCTTATGATCCTTTGCAACATGGTCATCGTTACGCTGCTGTCCTCACACATGCATACACTCAATATAGAAAAGTATACATGTGCATGCATGTTTATATAAGTAAAAATGGGACTACATGCAGTGCTACCATTTGGCAAATCAGACAACCAGGTACACATTAGGCGCCTGCCATCGCTGCGTGTGTCGCTATATATATACCATTGACACCTATTATGTTCTCACTATCACATATATTCGCTCATTTTCCTTCCAATAAGTGTCCCACGATCCACCGAGTACACCCACCATTCACCCACCATTTCCGCGTTGCCCATTACGTACACCCACCATTCACCCACCATTTGCATGTCGCCCATTACGTACACCCACCATTCACCCAGCACATCCATCATTCACCCGCCATTTACACAGGTCACCCAGTATGTACCCACCATTCACCCAGTATGTAGCCACCATCCTCCCAACATGCCCAGCATTCACCCACCATTTACACAGGTCACCCAGTATGTACCCCACCATCCACCAACCACACCCACCATTCACCCAACATGCCCACCATTGAGACAAGTCACCCAGTATGTATCCCACCAATACATCCCACCATGTACCACTGTACCCACCATCCACCCACTATACCCATGATGAATTCCATCATACCCACCATGTTTTCCACCATACCCAGCATATTTTACATCATGCCCAGCATAAAACTCATGATGGGCAATGCTGGGATTTTCAATAGGGAATTATCACTCAAATCTTGGGCTTCCGTTGATTGTGGGTACGTGCCACGTTTTGAAAGATCATCACCATAACCATCGTCGTCATCTTCTCGTTGCGCGGTTCTAGACCGGAAAAGCGGCGCCATTGTGAAAAATTTGGGAAAGGAATGCAACAGGTGGGGGGAGGGGCATAGGCGCCAATCCTCCTTATGGTACGTGCCATGTTAAAAAATTGGAGGAGGCTTAAGCTTCGCCTTCAAGAGTGGAACGCGACAGCGTTCCCGTCGACTCGCCAAGGGGTGTAAGACAATGGGCTACGGCGCAGCGACTACGCGCCCCGCATCGGACGCGGTGAGCGTCGAGCAACGCAGCGTTCGGCGCGACAACGAAATGTGTGCCTGAGCAAGCGACGCACGCCTGAAACAGCTCGTTTCTAAGGCAACACCGCGTTCACTAGAGGCGCTTTTGTACCGCTTTGAAGCATCGAACTCGTGGCTCAGTGCAATAAAGAAAAAAAACTCGTGGCTCAGTGGTAACGTCTCCGTCTCACACTCCGGAGACCCTGGTTCGATTCCCATCCAGCCCATCTTGGAAGTTGCTTTTTATTTATGAAGTGCCTGCCATGATTTATCGCTCACGGCCAACGCCGCGGACGCCGACGCCGACACCGACACTGACGCCGACGACACCGGCTTTTCTGCGACACGAGCTCCTTAACGCTATCGCGTTAAAAGGACTCTACACCAAGATTAACAATTTGCTTAACAATGAACAACTTTGCGTCCCAACAGCAACAAACAGCAGCAGTGGCGGGAAGATATCTTGCTGTGGGTATGTGCCACATGGTGAAGAGGGAACAACAAGATGCAGGCTGTCCAGTTGTTTTCTTGGAATCGCCTTCTAATGCATCCGAGTCTTGGCCAATACACCATAGTGGGCATGGGCCTTCGACAAAAGGCCAGCACGCCAACAAACGGACAGACGGACGGATTAGGTTTCGGGCTTCCTCCTGAATCTGCATGGTGGTCCTGGGGCTGGAGCTCTTACGTTTAAATGAAAGCCGGTGCAGCACGTCGCAGTTCCCAAGGAGGCTTGATTGGTGCTCGTGGGTCGGGCTGAAGTAGGTTTAAAATAAGATTGGTCGGGATATTCAGCGATGTTTGATGTCGCGAGTTATCGCCTATTGCACCCTGCGCTTTGTCACCTGGCTACGGCGTTTGCATGGCAGCGTCCGCTTTCGCGTGAGACGCTGGCCGCGTCGCGCGCCTGCCGGGAGCAGGAACATACAACGCGTGTCTGCCCTATACGTACTTGCTGTACCTTGAGTGAAGTGGCGGAACTCCTGCACGTAATGGACGCTCGCGCGGAACGCCAAATGCAGCCTCCTTGCTGCTGTTCGAGGGTGTTGCTGAGATTGCGTCGTGAGTATACCCCGTCGTGCCACATTGCCGTACTGTTCATGCCCATTTGAATAATCTCGCAGGGGACACTGAAAGCTGTCGTCGCCTCAGTAATTGAACTTGGATGCTCCGCCCAGCAATACGGTGACGTGTGACCTTTGTGGTTTTTGTTCATTTGCGTGCAAATGCTTGCTGAACTTTAGGTCTAAGGGTTGGTCTAAATTTATAGATTACTCTATATTTTCATTAAATAATGATAAAGTTGTGCTTATGTGCGTGTGTGTGCGACCGCGAACTAACGCTTTGCCTTTTATTTCCTACGCCTGTTCGGTGTGAATAGCTTTAAGAAGCTGTGACGGTAAAAGCCCCTAAACCGGGACACATTCCAAGATGCTTTCTAGCTCGGCAATTTCCAGCATTGTATGCGAAGCGAAGCCGCTGTTGTTAAAATAGCCCATTTCACCACTTTTTTGGAGGGGCATTCGCAGTAGCACGTAATCGTTGAGATAATTTATTAATAAAGCATGTATGTTCGCATACGAACCCATAGGAATTTATTGGATTACGGTACGGGGGATGCTTTTTTCCCTTCTTTTCGTTAATAATATGGCCTGTTGCTCCTGTCGTCTATGGCTTTCTGCTGGCGAGAACGATGACACACGGCTTCGTATGTGGCGGCCACACACCGAAGGGGGCTCAATGCACAAATGCTCAATCGTGTACGGATACTCGGGTGCCTGTCGCGTATGCTTGTTAACATAGACCCACCACTGTAGCTCAGTGGTCATGAAGGCGTTGTGCTGTTGAGTTCGAGGTCGCGGGTTTGATCCCTCCGGCGGCGGCCGCAGTTCTATGGGAGGAAATGAGCAAACGCTTAGGTTCACGCCTAAAAATGCACATGTAGTCAATATTATAGGCCGACTACAACAATATTTCCCATTGGCTAATGGTTTTCAATAAGTAGCACATACTACTTGATGAATATTGGCAATGTCGTACGGCTAGTAATTGTCGAATTCCCTTGTTAGCAGCCTTTGAACAGCACATAAGCATATGTGTGCACGCAGAGGTTGGCGGGCGTGAAGACCGCACGCATGGCATGATAGCTGACAACAGATATTTTGCGAGAATCTATTAAAGTAAAAATAATTAAAAAGACACTGGACGTGCACAAACCTTTCAGTCTAAATGCATAACTTGCCTGTTTAAAAGCATGGCGATCATTTTACGCGAGAAAGATAATTGATAAGAGAGATAAGATAAGATAAGATAAGAAAGATAATCTACGCCTTGTTGCAATCTTTCTTCTTACTTTTTTTACTGCAAGCAGTGGTCATAATGCCTTTTACGACTTCGGGTAAAAGTACGCTATCTTCTTTCACTATATATGTAGTATGCCATGCAAGTGCGCTATACAAGTGCAAACCTAGTGTACTTGTTCATGTTTTTACTTCTTTCTGACACTGCAACTTCAATGCGGGCGACTAGAGCGCTGTTGAAGTTTCTGCATGGCACATAAACTAGACGAGCGGCTCTAGCAGGGCCGCCGTCTAATGTGCGTAAGCACTCACCACTTCTCTTATCATCATCATCCATCCAAGTACTTTCCCTTCCCTTACCTCTTCCCCAGTGTGAAGTAGCAGATTTTCCTATCAACGGAATCTACATTAACCCATTTTTTGTTAAAAAATAAACGTTCAGCCGTCAGCGATATGGTCAAGCAGTCTCTGTTCTCTTCTGTTTCACTTTTTCAGCTCTGAAATTTCATACGAATACGTGCTAATTCACTCAATTTGCCCTACTTGAAAAAAATACTTGATTTCAGGTGGCTGGCGGACGTGCATACGTCAGGGTTCCCGTTGAAGAGCTTAAGAACGGAAGCGAGTGGAAAGACTGGGTCGATGGCAACAGACTTTCTGTACGAGCCGTGGTGGTCGAGGAAGTCACGGCGAAGCAGGAAGCTGCGCTAGATGATTCGGCAATTTTCAGCAACACGCCTTACACCGTCAGTCTGGAGAGTGCTCGACGAGACTTCAAGCCTGGCACGCAAGTCGCGGTTGTGGTAAGTGCTCAGCAAATTAGGCTGCCTTGACTCGGTCGTGCATTGCAATGCGAAAGACATTGTACAATCGGGTCGAACTCCTACAGATATGGGCTAACAGTGACCCGTGTTGTGATAACTTCTTGAGGCCAAGTGCTTCGAGGACAAGTATCGCTAAGGTCAAGTAACCGCTCGAATAGTGATATTTTCTATTTCATTCGGGTGCAAATATTCAAATATCATTCAAATACTGACTCAAATACCGAACATTTTGTTTGGAGCGAAAGAAGGCACACGCCACTTCAGAGCGAACACAATGATGTTCGCTAAAGTATGTATTGTTTGAATAGATGAAATAAATCTGAAGGCAGCCTAGCGAAGAAATGTACTTGAACAGGTCACTAACAAGGTATCGCAGAAAAGCGGAAGCGCTGCTTCGCGATTTACTACTCATACTGGCGTCCTCCATGAACTGGTTCAGCATTTCAAGTACAAAATGAAAAAAAGAAGAAAAATTGGCTGACGATTTAGCTCTGGTTAAGCACAAACTATTATGCGCTCGCACCGCTAACTGCTTACATTGTAGTTAATAACTGTTTTACATAGTTTGCCTTGGCTTATCATTAGTCTGTGCCACTCGGTCTGTGCTAGTTTCCAATGAACCTCTTTGCTGTCAACTTGGGTTATTGGTTACGCGCCTGTAGGTGTGTGCGTCTTTTAAATCAGCGTATTTGACCGAGCGCGTGGCGTACTCTTCGGCAGACTCCTTCGCTCCTTGAGTCCTCATAGCTTGAACGGCGGCGTGTATGCGGCGTTGTCGCTGTTCGGGAGTGTCGTTACCCCCCACGCGTTTCTCGTTGCCTCGGCATCAGCGTCGAGACGGCGTTCCCTCTGTGCAGGAGTTTCATCCGCACGTTCGCGACAATTCCTCAACTTCTGTCTGCTTCCAACTTTTTTCTCTCGTTTCGCTACATTGTCAAGAACAGTCGACGCACACCAGCTTGTCGTTTCAGCCGTACTTGTGCATTCTGTTGAGCCCGGCGCTCCGCGTCTACCAACCCAGATAGACCCGCCGCCTCATCTGTGGCCCATCTCCGTAGAGCTGTGACACGACCAAGGAGGTTAAAGAAAAACTGCTGGAGTGGAAGCTGTGCGCGGAAGGTGAAGCCGCACAGGAGGGGCACGATAAAACTGTAAATAAACTATAAAAATGGCGAAGAAGCACTTTACGGACACTTCCCACGAGTTAATCGACGTCCTTGGTTAATCGTGGCTTATTTTACCAGACAGATACTCATCTACGTGTATCTGTGTATTAAATAGCGGTCTTAGTGGGAAATCTGAATATCCTGGCATACTGTATTGGGGAGAACGTCATCAATATTAAGATGAAGTTGCTATTTTCATTGGGAACAACCAGCGCTTACTATCTAATTCGCCTAGCATTACAATGGCAGAGCCAAATCACTTAATCTGTAAGCGGAGATCACCCGACAAGGCTCTATTTCAGGTGACGGAGGGGCAAGCATTGGCTTCACCTTTCCCGGCAAGAAGCTACGGGAGCTTCCACTCCAGCGGTTTTTCTTTAACCTCCTTGGACACGACTTGTTGTGTGGCACTGCCATATTACCTGCTAAATCGCGCGGCGCTTCTGCCCACCGGCCACCGCCACGGCCGAGCGCGGCTTCTTATTGGCTTTAGCTGTCGTAGCGCGCGCGCTCTCATTGGCTGTGCCGTGTGAGGCGGGAGCCTGTCATTGGCTGTGGGTGGTTACTCACCTCCAAAGCGTGATGTACCTACTTCTTGCCCCCTCTCCACCGCGCGTTCATCGTCTGGCAGCCCACGGACGAATAGCTTTTCCGGATTTGAAGCACTAGCGCTAAACATTAAAAATATACGGCTTTGCAGCGTCTCTTTCTTTTTTTTTTTTGGCCCAATGGACACTATCAAGCATCATCATTGCATAACTTTCTGTCAAATTAAAATGCAGAAAATTATGAGTGCAAAACTATAGAATAAATTGCGACACAATAACGATAACTATAAGATCAGTACTAGAATTGTGAACATTTAAACATCCTAAAATAAGAACAACAGACGCCAGTTCCTTTTCAAGTCGGTTATTTGTCTAGTCAAGTACGGACCCAGAAAGCACATTGTTTGCACAAATGGCAGGGTTCAGTACACATGGCAGTCACGAAATGCGCGTGCAAAATGGCTGTCAGCTCAAGTTTATTACGGTAACGCCCATTTTTCTTACTAAATACATTGAACATTGGTGGCAGCATTGTTTATGTTCCTGCTGCATGCAAATGTCGCACTGATATTGCGGCTTTCTGAAACTTCCTTAACGCTGGTGTTTCGTCGTTGTGGAGGAATAATGAAACGTTTTGGCATAAGTCTCTGATTCCTGTACGAGTGGTCTGTTTTACATTCCAGAAGTGTAACGCATCAATCTACCTTAACACAACTACATTGTTCCATTCCTGTGCCTATAGAATGCGGCCTACCGAGTGCTTCTTGAACAAGTATTTCACTGTACATTTGACTGGTTGTTTTACTGCGTTCCGGCTCAGGTTCGATGACGCGGATTCCATTTTAGACCGGAGCCAGATCGGAGACCTTCAGCCACATACGAGGAAAATCAGACCATTGGTGGAAACACTTCACCGTTGCCTTTGCTGTAATATTGCAACAGATGTAGCAGACAGAAAAAAAATGCACTGGAGTTGTCCAAGTATGTGTAAGCATAATCCCCAACTTCAGTTGGCTCACCCCTAAATTCAAGTTAGCCCACAATCAAATTTCAAGTTGGCCCACCTCCAAATTTCAAGTTGGCCCACACACATACTTCATGTTGGCCAACTCCAAATTTAAGGTTGCCTTATCTCCAAATTTATATTTCGCCCATGCCGAAATTTCAAGTTGGCCCACTCCCAAGTTTCAGTTCGCCAACGCACAAATTTCTGTTCGCCCACCCCTACTATAGGCTTCTCCATGCATATCTTATAGAGCCTAGTGTACCCCTGTCGGAATTCTTTCTGACAAAATTAATTACATAAGTTGGTTTCGACTGTTCCGTATCGCCTACAAAGCTTCCAATCTACATTTACACTAGTATAGTGATAAAATGTCTTATCTTCGCAAATTACGCATTTTCGCGCAGATACGTTGCAATACACTTTTTGCGTGACAGGCTGGGGTTCTCGCCAAAAAATTCGCACAGATTAAAAGCACGCAAATGTAATTTTCCTGCCGAAAATTTAACCAACAATTACGATGCTCCCTAATGCAAAATTTGAGCGCGGATCTATACGTGTTTTCATTTCGCGATATATTGGCTGTCTCGTGCAGCACGTTGCAAACGGAGCTAAGGTTGGCGCGACTGCATCGCTAATTGGAAAATCGCGAGCGGCCGCGCATAGGCGACGCGTGGGCGCGATCCGCAGCAGCCGGCGCCGCGTACAGACTTCCGCTTATGCAACACTTCGTTTCCATTGTCTGACGCGAGCTACTCTGGCGTCACCTCGTAGCCATCATCGCCGCGGAGCTCGTCTTATGCGGCAGTACGCTTTTCTTCTCATGCTTTCGCCTTACGCTCCGCCTCCGCTTTCCTCCTCATGGTTGCGCTGCAGCCTTTTCCACTGCTTTCCTCCTCGCGCTCTCTTCGCTATCGCCGTCTTTCATCTGCCGCTGCACTGCGCGTTCGCTCTTTCATCCTTCACTGGCTCGTTCGCTCGGCTACGAGGGACGCCGACGGCCGTCGCAAGAATGGGCGCCTAAGAGGTGCGCTCTAAAGTAATACCGTGGCAGATGCCGAAGCGACAACAGATGTGCCAGCAGCCACGTGACCAAGACTCTGTCTGTTAGCTCGAAGTTGCGAAGGCCTTCGAGCGCTTCGAGCTGGTGCACGACGCTCCGAATGAAGCGGGGGAACGCGATTCGAGCGCTGGATTCCGATAACAGAGCGCTCGAGAGTGACCAGTCGAATGTATCATCTGTGTAATCTTTCTATTTAGCCTCCCCCCCCCCGGTCTTTTGATAAAACACATGCCAAACACCACTGTATAAATTTGTCGGTCAAGCGATCACCATGATAGCGGAAGGATGTGACCAGAGTAAATTGTTTAATAAAGTGACAGTTGTTGCCCTACGTACATGTAGATAGATACCTGATGTCAAGTTCGCTTTGTTTTTGGCGCAAGAGTGACTCATGGTGATGATGCAGATGCCAAGTGCCCACACTGCTGTTTCTCCTGTGCACGATCAGGCAGACATTCGACATGCGAACGGCCAACCAGCCAGCGATGTTGAAGCGAAGATAACGGTGACCTATGAGAATGGCACAGAGGCGAGCGACTTATGTACGTTTTCTACGAAGAAAACGAATAAAGAGGGCAAGGCGCGGTTTGTCATCGAGACGCGACGAGGTCAACAACGGCTGAACGTAACGGTGAGTCGTTATCTCTGCTAATCTTAGCATCAAGGCATCGCGTGGTCCCGGATCCACTAATATACCAATTTTCCACAGTCCATAAAACTTGAACAGTCGCTATTCCTCGGCGCGAGTGGCGTCATGCACTCCAGCAATCATGATGCTTAGTCACTCTTGGCTTTCTAATGCATGTCAATTCTTTCGCTACCTCCGGTGAACTTCTGGTCAAAATTGTGTTCCGGTTAAAATCTTACCTATTGAGTATGCTACGGACTTGCTCGAATATTCTGCTAGCTGGATACGTCGGCAGCAATACTGGCCCGTCTACAAATAATATGCTGAAACTCTTTCTTCAAAAACAACTACATTTAGAAAGGATAATCTATCTCTTCGACAAGAATCTCGTAGTAGTCGCGCGTACGTTTGCTAAATTATTACCTCTTGAAGCCACGGTGCGTAACTTTCAGCATAAAATAGACAGCAGCAGCAACAATAAAAAAATAATCTAATGATCCGGATGAGTGCAAGAACATGGTCGTCTTCGGGGTTTTACGCAGTCCTAATGAGACAGGAAATAGAGACACCCAGCTAGCACCGTCCGTCTCGGCTGGCGGAGGAAGTGGGTTCAAAACCACGCTGCCGTAGGTTTCCCATGGGATAGCGATACGGGCAAAGGTGTCTCTCGGCCGGACGCTCGACTTTCCTCAGGGGTGAATCGCTCTGGGGCAAGGAGCCCGCGCCGTGCAAATACCGTCGAGCTCCATGCGCACAACAAAACGCTAAAAAAACGATTGCCCTTGTGTCTTCAGAAGCATTCGTCATTTTCGTCTTCGTGTGGAAGTGAGGTCTCGGATGACGCCCCCGAAACGCGCGTTCAGCTTGCGTTCAGTTTCACCTCGCGCAACCGGCCTAGGCTGCGCCGGTGTCGTCAGTCGCGTATGTCGGCGCGACCTAGGCCAATCGCGTAAGGCGAAACTGAACGCAAACTGAACGCTCGTTTCGAACAGCAATCTCCGATCGCGTCCCAGAGCCGCCATCGGAGATCGGTATAAGCTTGAGGTCGCGGGTGATGGAATCCTGGAAGCGGCGGCCGCATTTCGATGGGGGCGAAATGCAAGAACTCCCGTGTACCGTCCATTGGGTACACGTTAAAGAATACCACGTGGTCAAAATTAATCCGGAGCCCACCACTACGGCGTGCCTCATAATCATGTTCCGGTTTTGACGCGACGTGAGACCCCAGAGTTTAGTTTTTTTTTTAACTCTGTGCGCATCGGGAGCAAGAAGTTCTTGATAAGACAGCAGGGCTTGTTGTAGGAGCCTGCTGCTGTCGCAGGAAATGCGTTCGCAGTGGGATAAATGGCGAAAGTTCTTTGATATTGTCACGCGCTAAGGCAAGAATAAGCAGCAGGATCAGCAGCCAGACACGAAAATGTCAGACACAAGGAGGACGGTTCACCAGCTGGCGCAAGATCCTTGACTTCGTCGTCTTCAATCACCGTTTTTGCTGGGCACGCAGCGCTGGCTCAAAACACCAGGTGGCATTATTCCCCCTCCCAACGGAGCATCGACTCGATGCTCAAACACAAAACGTACATGGAAACTACACAAATTAGGTAAGACAAAAAAAGTGCGGGGGGGGGGGGGGAGGACGCGCTAGCACACATACGGAAATGCACACGGAAAAATGTGTTCTGTGGTCGGGAACAAAAAAAAAACGCTTCACAGTTCTTTGGAGGAAGACGCGAGGACAGCGAAAAAAAAAAGGTTGTTTCACGAGTACACTTCACCGTGTAAAATACGGCTTGAGGCGGACCACATGTACAGTCTCTGCGCGTGGTAAACGGCGCTTGGACGATGGCAGGTCTCCATCTGGGATCACTTCATAGTTCACGTCGCTTACACGCCTTAGTACTGTGTATGGTCCGAAGTACTTGCTGAGGAGTTTCTCGCTGAGGCCTCGCCGTCTAATGGGTGTCCAAACCCAAACTTGGTCACCAGGCTCATAGGTCACTTGTCTATGGTGGAGATTGTACCTTATTGCATCGGTACACTGCTGCTGTCTTATGTGCACGCGGGCCAGTTGACGCGCTTCCTCGGCGCGCTGAATGTACTCCTCGACGTCAGGAGCTAACTGGTCGAGCTGGTCGGTATCTTCATATGGCATCATGGCGTCTAGCATAGTTTGGACATCTCGACCATAAACGAGGCGGAATGGCGGGAAGCGTGTAGTTTCCTGCGTGGCAGTGTTGTACGCAAACGTTACGTACGGGAGGATTTCGTCCCACGTCTTGTGCTGCACATCCACGTACATAGCGAGCATGTCTGCCAGTGTTTTGTTTAGTCTTTCTGTCAAGCCGTTAGTCTGAGGGTGGTATGCAGTGGCCTTTCGATGACTCGTGTAGCTCAGCTTGAAGATGTCATCCAGAAGCTTCGCCGTAAATGCCGTCCCTCGGTCAGTGATGATGAATGACGGTGCGCCGTGCCGAAGCACAATGTGATGCATAAAAAACTGGGCAACTTCAGATGCAGTCCCGCGTGGTAGTGCCTTCGTCTCAGCGTAACGCGTCAAGTAGTCAGTTGCGACAATGATCCACTTATTGCCGGAGGAAGACAAGGGAAATGGTCCAAGAAGGTCCATTCCAACTTGATCAAACGGCGTACGCGGAGGGTCGATGGGTTGTAGAAGGCCTGCAGGCTTGCAGGGTGGTGACTTGCGGCGCTGGCATTCACGGCATCCTTTCACATAGCGTTTGACGCAAGCAGTCAGTCTAGGCCAGGAGTACAGTTGCCGTACCCTGTCCAGAGTCCTTGAGTAGCCCAAGTGACCAGATGTCGGCTCGTCGTGGCAGGCTAATAGGATGTCGTCGCGAAGGGCTTGAGGTACTACTAGCAGATGTGGTTTGTCGCCGGCACCTGTGTTTCTTTTGTATAAGATGCCCCCTCGTAGGCAAAATGACGACAACCGTCGCGAAAGTGGGCGAGGAATGGACGCGATGCCGCCTTCTAAGTGATCGATGACGGGTCTTAACTCAGCGTCCGATCGCTGTTTAGCGAGCAGATCCGGCCCGCTGAGGGCTCCCAGAAAGGCGCTGTCGTCTTCCTCGTCAGGATTCTGAGATTTAATAGGTGCCCGTGATAACGTGTCAGCATCTTCATGTTTCCTGCCTGACTTGTACACGATGGTGATGTTGAATTCCTGGAGTCGCAGACTCCAACGTGCCAATCGTCCAGAAGGGTCTCGGAGGTTGGTCAACCAGCACAAAGCGTGATGGTCGGTCACAACTTTAAATGGCCGCCCGTATAGATACGGCCTAAACTTTGTGGTAGCCCAAATAACCGCGAGGCACTCCTTCTCTGTGGTGGAATAATTGGACTCTGCGCGTGACAGAGTGCGGCTCGCGTAGGCTATAACTCGTTCAGTGCCGTCTTGTCGTTGTACCAGGATAGCTCCGAGACCGATATTGCTGGCGTCAGTGCGTACTTCTGTGTCGGCATCCTCATCAAAATGACCGAGCACGGGAGGAGAAGACAAGCAACGTTGTAGCTCCGCAAAGGCGGTCTGTTGTGCATCAGTCCAGAGGAATGGCGTGTCGTCACGCGTAAGGCGAAATAGCGGATCTGCAATCTTCGAAAAATTTTCAATGAAGCGTCGATAATATGCACACAAGCCCAAAAATCGTCTCACACTTTTCTTATCGGTTGGAGCGGGAAAAGCTGCTACGGCAGCAGTCTTCTCAGGATCAGGCCGAACACCTGCCGCGCTTACGACGTGACCAAGGAACTTCAGTTCCTCGTAACCGAAATGGCATTTCTCTGGCTTGAGTGTAAGGTCAGCCGATCGAATGGCTTCGAGTACATTCCGAAGGCGTCGAAGGTGCTCGTCAAAAGTTTCCGAAAAGACAACGACATCATCGAGATAGACGAGGCAGCTTTTCCATTTGAGGTCAGCGAGAACGGTATCCATCATTCGCTGAAATGTGGCTGGAGCGGAACAGAGCCCGAAAGGGAGTACTCTAAATTCGTAAAGGCCGTCCGGAGTTACGAAAGCAGTTTTCTCGCGGTCACGCTCATCTACTTCAATTTGCCAGTAGCCGCTTTTCAGATCGATAGAGGAGAAATACTTCGCGTGCCTCAGCCTGTCCAGAGAATCGTCGACACGAGGCAACGGGTACACGTCTTTCTTTGTGACGTTGTTTAGCTTCCGGTAGTCTACACAAAATCGAAGGGTGCCATCTTTCTTTTTAACAAGGACGACTGGCGATGACCAGGGACTGCATGAAGGCTGGATTACGCCGTCTTGAAGCATTTCCTTCACCTGCGTTTGAATAGCATGTCGTTCGGTCGGGGAAACACGATAAGGCTGTTGCCGTATGGGGGGCACGTCGTCATAGGTGATGATACGGTGTTTCGTAATCGATGTTTGACGTACCTTCGACGACCGTGCAAAGCAAGAGTGGAATTCAAGCAACAGCTCGCGCAGGGGTTGTCTGTTCTCTTCAGGAAGCGTTGGACTAATGTCGACGTTGCGTAGAGGTGCTTCAGCAGTGCCGATTGCCTCGGAAACAAAACACTCAGTGACATCGGCTATCGGGTCGGCGTAGGCGATGACAGTACCGGGGAAAAGGTGCCGGTGTTCGTAGCTGAAGTTGGTGACAAGAACCTCACAGTGGCCATCGTGGAGATCGACAAGGCTTCTGGCTACGCAAACACCATGAGAAAGCAGGAGAGACCGATTGCTTTCTACGACTGCTTCACCGTGTATGAGCTTGTCACATGCCACTTGAACCACGACACTTGCACGCGGTGGTAACGTGACAGCGTCATCGATGACACGAAGAGATGCTCGAGGGTGGATGGTGTTGGTCGTCGCTGTGGCGCTTTTTGTCGAGAAAGTGACGAGGCGTTGTCGAATGTTGATTATAGCGCCGTGCTCCCTGAGAAAGTCCATGCCGATGATTAGGTCTCGAGAACACTGAGGGAGAATGCTCAAACTGGCAACAAACGTAGAGCCGCGAATCTGTATTCGTGCCGTGCACATGCCGAGTGGTGTGACGATGTGCCCGCCAGCTGTACGAACTGGCGTTTGATTCCAAGGCGTGGTCAATTTCTTCAGAAGGGTGGCCAGTTTTTCGCTGATTATAGAATAATCCGCTCCAGTGTCCACTAAAGCAGTCAATTCACGACCGTCAAGCAGTACAGGAATGTCCAAGGAAATTCTTTTTCTGGAATCAGCAGGTACTGTCGTCGTCGATGTATCGTCGGTCCGCGTACGCCTCAGTGGGGGTCCTTGAGCACGTCCAGACTGAGCGGCCTCGCCCCCAAAGGTCGCTGTGGTTAGTTTTCCCGTCGTGGGCTGGGCGACCGACCCTGCACCACGCTTGCATACGTACGGCGAGCCGGAGAAAGCCGCCGCGGCGAAGGGGAGCGTGACTGGTGTCGAGCTGATGGAGATCCGCGCTGCTGGGCAACGTATTCTTCAATTTCAGGAGGACGCTGGCCGAACCTAGGTCGCGGCGAGTTCGCTGAGAATCCGCGTAGTCCGAGCTCTCGATAGGAGCACTGTCGGTAGACATGCCCAGCTTCGCCACAGTGAAAGCAAAGGGGACGGCGATCAGGTGCCCGCCACACGTCGGATTTCCTCGGGGCCTGTCGGTGGTCCTGGTAATACGAGGCAGCTTGGACGGGCTCTAGCATGGCCGGGTGCGCGGCGCGAAGCGGGGAGGGAGGTGGGGCAGGTTGCCTCAAAGCTTGCGAATATGACATATGTGGGCTGTCATGTCTTAGCGGTCGAGCTGCTGTATTGAAGGGTGGTTCTTTTAGCGCATGCTGAACTTCGTCACGGAGAACGCTGGACAAGGAGCTGAGCGTCGGCTGTGAAGGTACCGACAGTTTCTGGAGTTCTTCGCGGATCACGGAACGAATGAGCTCTCGAAAGAAATCGACGTGACCCCCGAGAGCTCCGAAGAAGTCCGTAGGTGAGGCAGTGTTCACTTGACGTTCGTATGATGGTGTCCGCTGGCGAAGAGTCTGCTCCATGGTGATGGCCTCGGAAAGAAATTCTGACACAGTCTTGGGAGGACTGCGCACGAGACCGCCGAACAGCTGCTCTTTCACTCCGCGCATCAGGTACCGCACCTTCTTTTCTTCCGACATGCTGGGGTCGGCTCGTCGAAAGAGACGCGTCATGTCCTCGACGTACATTGCGACACTCTCGTTCGGCATTTGGATACGGGACTGGAGATCACGCTCAGCTCGCTCTCGGCGATCAGGGCTCGCATATGTATCAAGAATCCGCCTTTTGAATTCTGCCCATGAAGTTAAGGCATCTGCACGGTTCTCGTACCATACACGTGCGCCATCGTTAAGGCTGAAATAGACATTTTTCAGCTTGTCTGCGTCATCCCACTTGTTGAACGCGGCAACACGTTCATAGTGCAACAGCCAATCTTCAACGTCCTCATGTATGGCGCCGTGGAAGGGATTCGGCGTTCGCGGATTGAGTAGCATACAATGAATCGGCGTTGTGCCTTCCATACCGGTTGGGGTGGTCGGAGCTGCCATTTTCTCTGGGAGGAGTCCAAACTCAGGGGCTTGTCCACGGATCCTTCTGCTGGCGCGGTGTACAGGCGTAACCACCGGTACGGGGCTGGAGCTCCTGCTGCCCGGAGGGGTTTGGTGCATAGATTAGATTACCCAGCACCTCCACCAGTTTGTCACGCGCTAAGGCAAGAATAAGCAGCAGGATCAGCAGCCAGACACGAAAATGTCAGACACAAGGAGGACGGTTCACCAGCTGGCGCAAGATCCTTGACTTCGTCGTCTTCAATCACCGTTTTTGCTGGGCACGCAGCGCTGGCTCAAAACACCAGGTGGCAATATATTATTCTTTTTCATTTCAGAAACACCCTTCCTGCAATAATCATACTCATCATCGCAATCATCATCGTATTATAGTCGCCCGGGCGAGGACAGAGACTCGCCCACGATTTTTCAATCAGCCTTGCCATCCGCCAGGCGAACATGTACGCGGGCAAACCTGTACGAACAGCAAGCAGTTCGCTCGAGACGCTCGACTCGGATGTTCCTCAGCACTGTTTCTCCTCTCCCCTTATCAGCTTGCGCGTAATTAATGGCAATTAATGACAAAAATGGTCTCGGGGAACTCGGGCCATGAGAAGAAAACTCCCGAACGATTATAAATTTTTGGATTGATTATGCTAGGTACTCCACATTCACCACTGGTAGCTCAGTAGCGCACCACGCTACTGTTGAAAAGTCTACGATCGTTGCATACTACCTGCACTAACAAGCATAACTGAAACTTGAACGGTAACGATGAAAAGTAGAAAATGAGCGCGCGACGAGCGAAGGAAAGTAAATTGCTGGCCTATAGCGAAGAAACGAAGAAAGCGGTGTGTATTATAGAGTAAACGAGGGTAGTAGATGCTTTACGTGAGATGAAGAGGAAGGGGGAAATGTATAGAGGAAGAAGTGCGTAGAGGAAATAGGCGGTGATGTATTAGACGGTTAGGTTGTGTGTTACAGCAATTAAGGTATTGCAGTCGAGGATGGCGCTTATATTAGGTGGTGTGACGAGATTAGGAAATTTTCAAGCATATGGCGCACTGGGGTGACGCGAAGCGCAGGTAGGTTGACATCACCGTAAGGAACCTTGTACCTGCAGTGGGTACAAGTGAGACTGAGGTTCATGGTACTGCTATTTCATTTCAATGAATATTTATTGTTATTGCGTTAAGAAAAAGTGCAGTCATCATACATAGAAGAGCGCACAAAGACAGAGAAAGCGCACTTGTTTAAGCGCCTACATGGGAGTGAGTTGTGCAGTGCTCCTTAGACACTCTTTAAGCATGGTGCATATTCTCTGGCTCAAGTTTTGGAGCCAAACTTACGCTGCCGTTACAAACGCAGGTCAGCCTCGAAGCGTAACGATGCACGCTATTCGTCTTCGACCTGTTCGTGTTTGAATTTACGGCAATAGTTCGTACGGATGTGACGGACGGCTGTTATCGACAAACATTAGCATAGCCACCACAGTTACTTCTTTGGTAGGAGAACATTCAGCGGTTAGCCCCCGTCGCTTTCGTTACTACGATCTCGTGCTACGAGGTAGCAGAGACACTTGCACATGCACGTAAATTACCCTTTTCTGCAGGTCCGCGCAGACAACGACCGTCGGTCGGAGGCCTCGGCAACGCTGGTCAACTACACGTCACCGGTGAACGCCTTCATCGCTATAGGACAGAAGTCCTATAACGCAGACGAACTCCAAGTGAGTGCGGCAAGCAATGCAGCTTTCTCGGCAACAAAGCGCAATTTAGATAAATTGAAGCTTCTCATCGCATGACTAAATAATTTGATGAGTATAATATTCTATGACTAGAACTTGATGGCCATAGATTTTGGTATGTTCTATCATTTTAGTATTGCTCCATTGTACTACCGTTTGCTTGTGTGACCATTTGCCACTTTTTTTTTACTTTCATTCTGTATACTTGTCACTGATAACGCTTATCCACTCTGAAATTTTTATGACTGGCCGTCACCTTGCTGTACTGCGAACTTGTAAGGGATCGGGACCTTATCAAGCTGTTCGAGCTTTTAGTTCCGTACTTGTTCTTTTTTCAAAGGAATTGATTGATTGATTGATTGATTGATTGATTGATTGATTGATTGATTGATTGATTGATTGATTGATTGATTGATTGATTGATTGATTGATTGATGTTTACTGAGCGAGAAACGGCAGAATCAGTAAAACTGGGACACAAGAGATATGCGCACTGAATAGAAAAGTAAGACAGCTGTAGTAGATTATGTTGCCATGGTGCCCCAAGTGCCAGCTGCATTTTCCACCCATCGAAATGGTGTAACCTGTGCAGGATGAGTTGGCCTAAAGTGACAGGGATGACCGTAAAGACCATTGCAGTAAATCGAAAAAACAGTGGTTCTCGATTGCACTGAAGCCGCAGTTAACCGGACTGTTTGTGGGACAAGCTGCGAGATGTATTATTGAAACATTTAGAGAACGCAATAAAAAGGCACAGAAAATGAAATAACGGTGATGCATCACGCTTGTGGCAGCTGCACGTGTCAGCCATCTTTTTCGTGCAGCAGAAATTAAAGGTCTGCGTCACTCAATCAAAGCAAGAAGAAATGGTCTGCGGACTAGGCACGCTATCGATCAGCTCTGTATATAATGATCTGCTTCTTTCGATCAATCTTCGGACGCTGCAACCAGATTATCATGTTGTTGACACGCTCACTGATTAGTTTTATGATGAACGTGCGTATTTACTGGCTGAACTGGAAATTGCATGTTACGAGGAAGAGGCTGTGCGCGGGAAGATAAAAGAGCCAAAAGAAGCGCTACAAGTTAAAGAAAGGCGTTTAGCAAGCAAATTAAAGGAACGTTCAAGTTCCCATCGAGTGTTGCGTGACACTTTGGTGGCAGCTGTGGGAATCGAACCCATGACCTCGAAAATGCTGGTGCTACGACGTTGTTCACATGTACCGGGAACGTTTCATTTGCTGGCCATGTGGCATTTACGTTTCTCGCTCGTTTCTTCCTCTGTCTTCACTCCGCGGTAACTTCGGTTCGCGCCTACTTATCCTGTTTACTTATCCTCTGTTCTAAAACCACTTGCAACCATAAAGGGAGTGATCACGTTTAAGTTTTACGAAAAATTTAAAAATCACTCGTAGCATTCTTGCCTTAGATCTGGATTATTCGAAGAGGGGAACCTTACTAGCGCGAGAAATTGAAACACATATTTAACTACTTAACAAAAATTCACTAATTACCTTCCTGATTGATTACCTTACTGCGGAAATTGCAACTTGCGAAATGTAGCCGGTGAACTTGTACGACGCATCAGCTTGAAATGGATTTCCAGAATGACACCAGCTTTGAGATAGCATCTCCCAAAGTGGGGGGGGGGGGCGAAATATATGGGCGTTCCAGTTGCTTTTGTGCTTCAGTAAATAAAAAGAACATTTTGTTAAAAAGGTACGTGGAACAACAGTGCATTTTTTACGGCCAATTTTATGACACATATCTCCAAACTGATGTAATTCTGCAAGTTAATTCTAATTGGATACTCCTTACGTTGGATAATTGGATACGCCGCTACAGTTCATAAATTCCAATATATGCAAGTAACACAATTAATCACTATGGTTATTAGTCTTGGTTATTAATTACTTAACTTGTCTCGGAATCATCCAGCTCAAGAACTAGAATTATGTTATCTGCAACAGGCGATTTTTAAGATTTCCATTAAAAAAAATCACCCTGTGTATTGAGCTGTTTTCAAATAAAACAGAGCTGCGGTGTCGTCTCTCCCGATTTTGATGTGTGCGCTGTTTCTTGTCCGTCTTTTAGAGGCGGCTTTAGCTCGGGGCCGAACTCTTGCCTTTTCTACTCCGATACACGCGACTTGAATAAATATATGTGGTTGGAAAACTACTGCATCTACTTGAATGAAACTTTGTTGCATTGAAGTGAGTAAGGTGAATTTGACCGTTTTAAGCAGAATTTCGATTTACGGTCTCGGAGTTGAAAAAGAAAATTTCCGAGAATTGATAGACCCTAAAGGATTGAGGAGGGATTTAATGAATGCGCAACACATTAGCAAAAACAGATGTTGGAGTTTTGCAAAGCGTGTTTATCGGAGCGCCTGAAGCGGACAAATTGCATATTTGAGATTGCAGCTCACGGGAAAGTGCGAGAATATTTACGAGGTGTTTAAAAGGCCGACTCGTAATTTGGTGATATATACCGCAGGGACGTGAATTCCGGCAATTCTGTCCGCTTTAGATGTCGCAACAGGTGCAACTTATAGAGTTGTGGCCTCGTTTTTTTTTTTTTTTGAGATATAGTTGCAAACATGATTTCTATGTTTTTTTTATTGCTTAGTTCTTTCAAAATTTTTGTAAAAATAACAACTGCAGCACGCAAACACCTGTTTCTCCCCAGTTGACATTGTCTAACTTGTTCTATTTTAACTGCAGCAAACATCACTAATTTTCGTGTAAAACTATGTTTTCTTTCCCCTTTGCCCGCTCAGTAGGTCCTGATGTGAAGCTTATTTTGAACGCGCGGTTAGGTCCTTCCTGCCTTAAAATGTCACCTAATTTATTTGCTATCGAACTGCGCACCATTTATGATCGCGGTGGAAATTTAGTGATGCCTTACATTACCTTCACAACACTACCAGAGGGCTGTCAGCTACGACCAGTCGAACATGCCGTTAATTTAGTCCTAGTGATGTTTTTTGCTGCAACCTCCATGTGTTTGTCATTGATTGATTTATTGATTGATTGGTTGATTTATTTATTTATTGATTGACTGACTGATTAATTGATTTATTGATTGATTTATTGATTGATTGATTGATCGATTGAATTATTGATTGATTTTTTCATTCATTCTATCATTAATTCATTCACTGGATACTTTCAGGTGGGTAACCACTTCCAAAATTACCTGACAACATACCCGGACGACTTCTCAACAGTGTATTACCAGGTAAGGCGTGGCTTTCAATATGATACCTTACAGAGCCGCGTGGCAGTCTTAAGCGGATGCTTTGGCTCAGACTAAACGCCTCCAATTAGGTGGCTCGTAACTATATATTTACTGCATGAGCACGTGTCCTCAGTGGTCGCGTTTGGTCTGCCTGTTCTTTTTTTTTCGCACGTATCTTTTTCCTCAAGCATTATTTTAGTCTGACGAAACCAACGATTTAACGATACTGTTTCCCATTTTCTCTGGCTGGTGATGCGAAATTGCTGGTATACAGAGTGTTTCCTGAATGACGTCACAGATTAGTAGAGCTGAAAGACTGAAAGTTGGGTAAGTTGATGCACAACGCTCACAAGACTTAATTCTGCACGGCACCATTAATTCGATTTAACGCTCTTCACAGTACGCGATGACGTAGTGTTAAACGTTTGGCCTCTCGGCATATATACGCCGTGGTTCCTCAGAGATTCTGCGCATGCGCAGAAGGCCTAGCGTATCGAGGCAGCGTGTCACGGAATTCGACAATTTCCGGGATGGTGCGCACTGTCTGGGTTCGGCTTGCAAGGTACAGTTACACTGCATCAGAACCGAATGCGAGTTCCTGCATATGCAGCTGCAGAGCTCTATCACGTTGCTTGCCATATGTTCTGCATCTTCCGTCTACCGTCATCGTCACCCATCATGCACCTCTTTCTTCCCACTTTCTTTCCCTCTTCCCCTTCCCCCGATGCCGAGTAGCTGGCTAGAAGAATATACCTCAGGCCGACCTCTCGGCATTTCGTATCATTAAACCTCTCTCTCTCTCTCTCTCTCTATCCCGTCAACGGTGTTGCTACGTTAGCAGCCTTCACAGCTACGTTAATGTTATTTCATAATTGTGTTTCGGCCGCGCAGGTTATCGTACGTGGCAAGATTGTGGCACATGGAAACGCGGATGAATCGGGCCAGTATAAATATCACGTGTACTTTAAACTCACAGAAGAGATGTTTCCCAAGTTTAGGTTGCTGGTCTTCGGCTTCCACCAGGGGCACGTGGTAGCCGACTCGGAAGACTTCGAGATGGGCGAACGCTGCTCCTTCTCATCTACGGTGAGTCTGCGTGAGTTTAACATCGCCTAGGTAATGTAAAGCTATCCCGAGGGAAGCTTTTGCATTTAAACCAGTGCCACCTTGCAGTGATAACTTAGCGGTTATCGTGCTGCGGTGCTAAGCTCAAGTTTGCGGGTTCAATCCCGGACGCAGCGGCTTCATTCCGATGAGGGCGGAATGCAAAAAAAGGGCTCGTGTACCGAGATTTTGGGGGCAGAATTTGAGCAACCCCGGTAGTGCATACGATCCGCAGTCCCCCACTGCGGCGAGTCTATATTCAAACCGTGGTTTTGGCACATAAAACCCAAGAATTTAATTTATTTGAAATCAGTGTCAATAAGAAACGCGTGTGAAGTGAGACTATAACACACATCAATGCGGTTTATTGGTAAGCAATGAAAAAAATATGACATGCCAATATATCGCGCACACACATTAATCTCGTACGAAAATATACCATGTGCTTCTTAACGCAATAAAATTTGCAGTTTCGCCCATTATACAAAGTAGTGATGACATAGCTGACAAAATAATGCGCGCAGTAAGTCACGCACTACTTTGGGCGGTATCGATTGAGGTAAGCACTTGCGGATGCCTATGAACAACCTGCTTTCGAGAACAAAGAAGTACTTCTAGCCCGAGTTTCTATGTTTCGTGTAGGTGGCGCCTCAGTGATAGTGTAGTGAATTGTGTAGGCACACAATTTCGTACCTCCCCTCCCCATGTTTCAGTGTTTTCAGCCGATTTAGTTCATATTCGTATACATCGGCACTGGTTTACGGATCAGCAGTGGAGTGTGATGCGAGGCCGCCATTTTAGCTAGGGCGCAGCAGCAGTGTTCCAGGAGCAGTGTTTTTTTTTTTTTTTTGCTAGAAGAATCGGGAGAGTGTCTGTGTGTTCGAATAGTTTTTTTTTTTGTTTTCAGTTCTGGAGTTCAAGTCTTCCCACGGCTCTAGGGCTGTCTTTCTTTATTTCTTTACAAAAACTTCGCAAAGCACTCTGTGATAGCAGCGACCGACACTGGCGGTACCAGTGCACACCAAAGTGACTAGGAGATTTAGCCCAAGACAGGTACTGCTGTGAAATCGTTTGAAGCATGCAAAGCGATACGGCCTGTTCAGCAGTTATGCCTGAAGAGGCGGACATTACCTGTACGGCAGATAAAAGCATTATGTGAGCTAACAAGCAATGTTTGAATATTTACTTTTAATCCTTCACTTTCAAACGCGAATGCCAATCGCAGAATTGAAGCAAAGCGCTGATGAATTTCTAATCATTTAGCAAAAATTATGTGCTTCGAACCAGTTTCGAGAAAAACGGTCAAAATCCAAGGTCAAAATTCGCACAGCATTGATGTTGCATTCGATAGGTTCTCAAAAGCGTCCTTGTAGCAGTACATAACAATATTAACATCAATGTCACCAGAGGGAGAAAGAAAGATAGAGATGGAGTTAGCGAAAAAGAACGGAAGGGCAAAGAGATTAACCTGTGAGAAGTCCGAAAAAAATGGATTGAAAGAGTTAGAAAAGGAGAAAGAGGAAGCGAAGCGAAAGTTGACGCAAAACGCTCTGAGGCAGCAGAACCAGTGAAGCACTAGTTCTCGTGGGTTAGTGGCATTCTACGATCCAATGACGAGCGACGAGACAGACAAAAACGACTGTGTACCTCTCTTCTCTCTCGTCACCGGCTCCGAGTTTGTGCACAAAAGCCCGCAGTCATTGCTTATTTTGCAGGCTCGCAGATTGCAGGAACCGAGCTAGCGTTCCGCTTCCGTTTAGTGCACACGTTCGCTGTGACCACTGCACTAGCGCTTGCCCTTCCAGCGGGCGGCCATGGTCTTGTTACCTTTTGAGTGGACAGTTTGCAACGTTGTAGTACGTCTAACGCAGTAAATAGCAAACTACCCCTACATAGTACAACGTGAGTATGAAAGAAGGTTTTTAAGCAGATTTTGGGGATGGCTCTCTCCATATTGGGGCTAGTCTCCGAATTGGTGGCGCAAGCGCAGACCTCCGAGATGTCGGCTGTGAATAAAGCGCGGAATCGAAGATTTTGGAACTCATGACTCAGCTGGGTCTTTATTTTTTTGCGGCGCTTCACAATATAAAGCCTTAGATTCATGATACGAAATGTAAATATGCAATGTAATGCTATGTAATGCCCCTTCCAGGGGTCCTTGAGAACCAATAAATGATGATGATGATGAATGTTCGCCATCTGCGAGGCGGACCTCGCTTCGAGACACTTACCATCATGCATCGAATATTCTGCGTGTGAAGAAAAGTTCTCGTATTACCAACGAATAATAATAATAAACAAGTGCGGCACAACCAGTTGTGTGTATCCATAGTCTTTTATATCTCCATTCTTTCTATCCAGTTGACTGTCTCTGTTTCTCTCATTTTGTTTTTGATGCTTCTCGGTTGTCTAGTTACAGTTTCACTCAGGTTATACTTGGCTGCCAACTTTCTTGACTACTTCCTCCATTCTGTGTCCGCGCTTTATCAGTACATGTGCTTGTGCACCTTAGCCACCCATTTATTTTGATCCATGCTCCTGAGTCTTTCATCAAAACTAATTTTTCTCTGCGCTTGTCTGGCTTCAAAAGAGGCCCAACCGATGTAATTCTGCACGGCCCCATTTGTGGGTTTACCGTGGGCTCTCAAAGCAAGCCGGCCTACCGATATTTGGTTAGCGTCCAACTCCGACAAGATTATGTGCTTTTAAGCACAGAATGACATTTGCGAACGTTAGCGCCGACGCCATTACTCCTTTCCAGATTGCGCGCACCACCTAATATTTATTGGGGCCCCAAAATGCTCTGTGTAGCAGAATTACTGCATTTCGCTTCCCCTTTATTTTCGCATTACCTTGGTGGGTGTTCGAGTAAGTGTTTTCTTCGTTTATGTATATGCCGAAGTATTTATGCGGCTTGACTATGGGTATTAGTAGCTCTTGAAGGGAAACCACGTAAATTCGCATCTCGTCATTAAAGATTATAAAGTATGATTTCTTCTTAGTGGGCATGCTGCGCCATCTAGCGGTGTGGCTATGAAGTCTGCGAATGCGGACTTCGTGGCGGCAAATTTCAAAAAGGTTTATTGAAGAGCGGCAATTACCCAGCGACCGAAGTTCGTCCAGCGGTTGGTTTCGAACCCGGTTTCCTCAGCACAGCAGCCTAATGCTGTATCCATTAGGCAATGAACTACCGATTCAACCATCACCTGGCGGGTAAAAGGTTAGAGACCTAGACAAAGAGACAGGCAGAAAACAGACAGTCCCTTGAAAGGGCACGGAGTTCTCAAGCTATACTAATCGCATTAAAACAGCGCTTAATCCGGAACATCCCTTTTCTGTGTGTTATCTGTGCAGATAAAACTGTTTATCAACCGGGACCGCGCGGAGCCCGGTGATCAGAAAGTAATTGGCGTCCAAGGAAAGGAGAACACGACAGTCGGTCTACTCGCTGTGGACAAAGCTGCGTATCTTCTCGGCGACGCCAGCCTGCTCACGAGAAAGAAGGCAAGTTGAAAAATATACGCCTAATCTTGCAGAGATAGCTAGATAGAAGTCTGGCCTAGTTATTGTAGTCTCTTGCAGCTGTCATCAATAGGCAGTAAATATATCTACAACTAGTTCCAAACTAGCTTGCTCCATCTAGCACGTTTGTCGTCGTGACGGCGTTAAATTACAGATGGTATGAGAATCGAAAGATGACAAATGGAAGGGGGAGATTAACATTAGAAGAAACGTGAATCAAAAGAATTTTATACATGGGACAACCTATCTGTAACTGCTGAGCATTGCAGAGTGTGTTGCAGTATAGTGGTGCCACAAGAACGTAGCCCCAAAAAATCAGTGCAAGGGGTGAGATTGAGCACGACGAGCAAGAGTCCATACAAAGTCCGCTTACCCTACAAAGAACTGAAGTGCTAAGCGTCTTACAATAGCCTTGTCATTTGCATCATCATTGACAAAATATAGCGCGAAGCTCTAAAGAATGAACTCATTATGGTTTCTGAATGGGGAAGTCTTGAAGTAAAAAATTTCGCTATGGTACCGGGATTAAATCCAGCTTACCTTGGTTACGGCTCTTTCACAAGACTTATAGCTAGCAGACGGTAGAAGTAGAGCTAGGAAGACTTAATCGACAACTTGTAAAGCAATACAACTGATTAACCGACATGGGTTGAGCAGAAATGCGCAAAGCCAAATGAAAATTTCCTCAAGTAAGTCGTTACCCGGCGAATGCAAGCACTCTGTGTGGCGAATCGCTTTGCACCGGAAACGTTTTGTGCCCACTGAATTTGTCACCAGAGTCTTAAACCCCTGTTTGGCAGCTATTTGGGGCACTTCGCTCACACGACCCAAGTTGCGGCCCAGGCGGAGGTGTCACGGCGGAAGAGGTCCTCGCTAACGCTGGCGTCGTGATAATCTCGGCTGAGGACTCCACGGACGGCATCACTTCAGGTAAGAGAAAGAGATGTAAGGGGCTCGCGGTTTCGTCTAAAGTGCAATGTGCTGACACCGACTAGTTGGAGTACTATTGGGGGTATAATTGGGGACTTTTGTAAAGCCGGAACATCTGTGCAGCTGTCAGGTAAGTCTGGTTTCCTGCGGCCAATATGAGCAATAAGCTTGGGCAGACTCTAGTAGGCAGTCACGTACCCCTCCAGACGTCTGCATAGCTTCTGCTGTTTCTCCAGTGTCCCTTCACTGAACGACTATATGCCGACCTAATACTCGTGCTGCTCTACAAGCAATGTATCTATGTGAACGGTCCCGGCTGCAAAGCATACGATAAGGGCTCCACATTCACTGCAGCACTCCTTGCACTGACCTCGAAATTGAACCTGGTCCCTGCGCGGCGTTTCCAAACGATTGTTTCACACTAATTTTAGCACATAAGTGCAGCTGCGTTGTTTCAGAGTCACTGTTTGATGGAATGTGTACAGCTTACATTTTACAAGTAGGCCGTTTATCGCATTCGTGAGCTACGTCGCGAGTGTATGCACAGCATTCACATTTCTTGAATCAAGGTTGGGATGCCGGGCAATGAGGGGTAGTAATAAACGTAAGCAATCGTGTGCCCTTCTGGTATAACGCCTTTGAGGCCGCACTTCAGGCGTCCAAAACGACCACGCGTGATAGCTATACACCAGTGTGGAGGCAATATGGCAGCGTGACGGTTTGACGGCTTCTTGGTTTGCTTCTCTCTGTGGTTTACTTTGTGTTGGAGCCCGCACTTTGTGTTGGAGACCGAGAACTTGACAAAGAAGATCCAACTTCCGTCAAGACGTCTCCATGTAACCATGTTCGCTTTGCAGTAGCCAACGACACATTCATCGTGTAGGCGCTGAATCATGCCACGATCTTCCTCCGACCTTTTGCAGGGGACCAAGCTTGCATTTGCAGTCCCATATTAAGCGGCGATAACGCTATAAATGTCAACACCACTTCGATACCAAGAGACAGGTATCACCTGAGCTCGAGCAACCAGCGAAAACTTTAGACGCGAGTCCTGTGCTCGCATGCATGTCTATCCTTCACGATGCTGACGGGAAACCAGTGTTGCCTTACGTGCGCAAAGAGCTGTTGGTGTTGACGAAATCTTCTCCATGACATCTTCAAATGACTCTAGCCACAAGAGCAATGCCACCCAGTGTTGTAAAATCCATACACTTTCTTTATACAGACCCACGGAGAAACTTATAAATGTCTAAAATTTGTCATTAGTGCGACTGAGGAACAGTGCTGCTGATTTTTATAGCAGCTGTACAACGAAGCTTCCGGAAGTTTATGTCATTGCTTCGAAATTGAAGTTGATTTATCCTTAAGAATGGCCAATCGAGGTGGAGTTGAAGATGCGTTTCAAGAAAACGTATCGCAACTTTTGACAGACGAGAACTCCATCCGCTTACTAGACTGGTCGTGCATTTTCAATTACCTGCTCGAGGTAGCAATGCTGCCACTTCAAGGAATCCATTCGCTACCGCGTGTATAATCAACATTGATGCTGACTGGAAATACGGATGATTGCTGCTTATGTAGCAATGCTTGCAATATCTCCCTTTTTGCAAGAACTACCGTTATAAAAGAAGTAGGTAGCTGAGAGAGAGAGAGAGAGAGAGAGAAAGACCGCATGGCGCTCGCTATAGCAAAATTTTGTTCGTTATTTGCCATATTTCAGCTAAAAGTGCAAAAAAAAAAGATTTGGAGGACGCTTAAGCTTTGCCTTTAAGAGCGGAACGCAGTCAAGTTCACACACCTGCCTGCTTTTCATGCTTCCTGGCATCTGCACTTTATGTAACCGTAACTTTTACAGAGAAACGATGGCGGCAAACGCTATGCATGGAGGGAAGCTTTCTTGTAGAAACGCGGGCCTTTTGCGTTGGTCGATCTTCTCTTATTGTTTCGCACTTTTAATATTTCAGTCTGAGAAGAGCTAACATAAAAGATAAGCGCTGTTGGCGTTTTTTATTTTTTCATTACATTTGTTTGTGGGATGCCGTTATCAAAATACCGAGGAAAAAATTCCGAGGAATAACTTTGTAAAGAAAGAAATAGAGGTATGAACAACTTTGGTGGTAGTAGAGTGGTTTGGTATGCGTGGTTCGGATGTTGGTTCGAAATTATTTTTACCGAAGCGACGTCCGACGCCGGGTTTTCTGCAACATGAAGCCCTTGGCACTATCGGGTTAATGTGCACTCTATGATGTTTACATCGGTCGCAAATACGCAACCACAGCTGTTCTGTTGAAGCTGTGTTTCCCACCACATTTTCACAGCAGGAAATCGCAGCCGATTTATGAATTACCTTTCCTAATATCCCTATCATTTAGTGACATTTAGAAAATTTTGAGCTGGCTCAAACGGAAATCAGCTACCTCACGACCGCCGCTGCACCTACATGTCTGCATTATCTGTAACGTTTTAGATGCGGAACGTTCACGAAAATATGCATATATGTGTGATATATTAACTTACCTGTGTCAAAGTAGTTGTTTAATAAGTTGTCGATAAACATAAATTTCTACTGTATTTTGAAGCATCCGCACCTGCGGGTTTTCTTGCGTAGTGTTGAGAACAATCGTCGCAAGTACTACACTGCACAAAGGCGACTGTTTTTTTCTTGTCTTCATCTGTTTCAGAAAACAGCTGCGCTGCCAGGGCTCATCGTCGCAAAAGAGACGTTCGCGAAGCACGTAAGAGCTACGTCTGACTTTATATATGCGTATGTGTACTGAACTCATGCACAAAACTTTGCTATTCATGTACTGCTGGACTCTGTAGTTTTTATTCATCCGGGGTTCCACTCAGTGTCTGATTTTTTACTACATTGTCCCTTTTTGCGCATATTTGTTTCCTTTGCTAAGTGACAAGGAGTATCCAGTGCCACCATAAAGGCACCAGCCTCTCCTATTATTCATTTTAATAAAGAAAGGAGCTACATCGTATGAAGAAATGTTTGAGTAAAATGAACATTTTGGAGCAGCCATGGACATATGTGACGATCGTCGCGGGTGGCGGTCGCATCCCTTCAAGAAATTAATCCGCCTTTTATCACCATCGCGACCAGTACGATGTTGGCGGGACGTTGTATTGGTCGATTTCTCGTTTCTTCTGAGTAAAGTATGAGTGCTGAGCCAATCTATACACGTGAATGTGTGCAAAGCTGGAGATAATTAAGCATTATATTTTGAACTAACGTGTTCACCCGTGTCGATAGGAGGGGCACATTAAGCAGCTGCAGTTTAGGCAACTCTAATAGCTCGCTCGACGTTTTTCTTGTCGACGTGAATGTCCGTGGCTCGCGCCCACAAAGGAGAATTGGTCAAGAATGAGGTGACTATGACAAATCATCAAATATAAGGCATTACGTAGTGGCATAGTGCGTAGCACGACATAGTGGCAATTGAAAGCACAGACAGAGACCAGCGCAAATATTTCTTGCTTTATCTCTGTCAAAAGTGTGCCACGAGACTGCTCGGACAGCAGTAAGCAGTTGAAAGCTTGCGCCAGGTAATCTTCTCACTGAAATAAAGCAAATGAATGTTTTCGTACTGAAAATACTTTCAGAAGATAGCCTTCTGGCTGAAATAAAGCGCCCGAAGTGTACTGTAAATAGAGCTATGACGGGCTAGCTGGTTGGAGGACATTCCGAGAAAAACAGCGCAGCAACCGGAGCATTCGCCAACATCGCCTGTATTGTTTTGTCTTTCATTGCTGATGTTGCTGCGATCTTTTTTGCTCAGTTGAAAGTCTGCGCCTCATAATCTTGTCAGAAGACATACCTCCGACTGACTAGCATGCTATCCATTTCAACCCTTCAAACTTTGCTTAACATTGTCATCGGTTTCTCTTCTTTCTCCAGGGTTTCGATTCACCACTCCGTTAATGCGACTCTGTTGTGATGTGGGCACGTTGCCGGACAGACTGCGGAGGCACTGCTCTACTAGGGAGGACATCATCCGGCGCCACTTCAACAGCCCAGAAGGCAACGAATGCGCTGACGCATTCGCTTACTGCTGTGCTCGCACATTCCAATTCAAGGACGGCGGTACGTAGCCCGGTCGCGGTTGCAACACAATAGCATATTGTTTCCACACATGCACACACGCACGCACACGCACGCACGCACCAAAATGAACTCAAGAAGGGTATTGGGGCATGCGCTGAAGAAACGGCTGCAGTGCCGCAATGAGCGACGTAGAGGCTGAGTGGCTACTAAAAGCAAAAGTGGACATATGTATACCCGGAACCACGCTGCATATAGCTGCCTCTTGTGAAGACAAGGAAGTCCTTGTTTGTACCAACGCTAAAGCTGCATTTTTTATCCTTCTTTAGTGCTTTAAATAGTAGCGCAAAAAAAAAAAGATTTCAATTTGTCTGCGAAGAAACGGTAGTTTGGGTAATGGCCTGTAAACATCGCAAGGCAGCGCATAACCTATGAGAGCCGCCGCAGCGGAGTTACTTCAATAGCTTTGACCACCTGGAATTGTTTTACCTGTGCCTAAAATGCAGTTCAAAAGTGGTCTTGCAGTGGGCCCCACACCGAAATGCAACATAAAAACACGAAACTCCACCCGTGATCTCGTGTTTAGCGTAACAATGCCATAGACAGTGAGCTACACAACCATGGCGAGAATTAGCCAAAAGGTGCATGTCCCTTACGTGCATCTTTTGGTACGTTTCTGACATTCGCTTTGAAATTCAGGCCGGAATTCGTCTGAATTTGAAAGCAATCTATACTTTTTTATTAATGCAAATGGCAATAACTCTGCAAGCACACATAATCTATATGAGACCTTCGTGCTGGAGGTCCTGCGTTCAAATCCTGCTGTAACACAATTCTAATAATGTTTATTATTTAAAGCGCAGTGGCTTTCTTTAAAAAGTTATCATGTTACTTGCAAAGTCACGAAGCCATTTAAAGCCGGGAGGACGAAGTTTACGGAAATCAATGTACAGTACTACCCATCGCTCCCATGCTGGCTGAAGTGCCGTGCTTGCAGCTGGCGTTACAGTTCGACCTATTACCTGCACGAAACTACAGGGCGTCAGCCACGTGACACATGCGGCACAAATCCGTCGCAGGCAGACGTGTGACGCGTCGCCCCCCGTGAAGAATGAAAGAAGAGGGAAATAGCTGACGTCATTAATATGGTGTGTGCCCACTAGTGCACCCAAAAGGCGAACGCGTAAACGCGAGAAAGACGTCGCAGCAGTTCCCTTGCTTCCCTTAGGACGCGTTTCTCACACACGCCTCACCTGCGTCTACCCTCCACGAGGCGTGTGTTCTGCTTGGTGGTTTGGGTGAGGGAAAGGACGCTTATTCTGCAGCCCATATGGGAGCACGGCGCAGCGTACACCCGGGGGATGAAAGATGAGGGGATAGAGGGGGAAACGGGGAGTAGGTGCCAGACAGCATACGGCAGCTTCATCCAGGGGCGATGGCCGGCGAGTGAGGCAGAGGTCCATGGGAGGCTGATGTCTAGTGGCAATCTAGGAGCCCGTTTGTATCCACATATTTAAGCAGGCTTGCCAATGCTGGAAGGTGGCAGTGGGCCGGTAAGAGCAGGTGTGTGTCTGAGGCAGCCGGGAGCCCGTACCGTCGGTAGGTGGCAGGGAATTGAACTCGCTCCTGGGCTAATGCAAGAAAGGTGCAGGGCAGGTGCTTGATGGTCTCGGCGTCGCCCCACCTGCAGGCCGGCTAGGCGATGCGTCCCTTGGCATGTAGCCTGGCCGCAGTTCACACGGAGTCCGTGCGCGGGCGCAGGAGTTTAGAACAATCCTGTCGCAACAGACCGTTCTCAAGGAGGAGGTTTGGGGCACGGTTGGTAGCTACCCTGTTGTCCAAATAGCTGGAAGCGAGCAGCTGTTTTAGTCGCTGTCTGGAGAAGTCCGATGCTGCGACTGCTCTAGTGAGTGGAACGGTTGGGTGCTGGGCGGCGTTGGCAAGCACACCCGCCTCCTCGTTCCCGACGATCCCTACGTGGGAAGGCAGCCAGTATAAGGAGATGGCTACCCCCACTGCAAGGAGGGCCTCTCAGGAGGGTCTCAATGAATCCGTGCCGATGGCGATCGGTGAGTGCCCGGAGAGTCGGTCGCGAGTCCCTCTGCACCGCCACTGTTTTTCTCGGGAGGTCCTCAGCCAGAATATTTTTGAGCGTGAGAGATGACGGATGCTCAAACCATCAAGACTGGATTTATTGCAACGAATGCAGTGTGGTTTATCTTAATAAATCTTCTCGGCCAAGCTGGTGCGATGAGGAAAACATTATTTTATGGCGCTAAAAAGAAGGGAGAAACACTAACAAACACACATAGTTTCTCCCTTGCGTGTGTCTTTTTAGCGCCCTAAAACCATGTTGTGCGGTTGATGCGTCTAGACTGGAAGCGAACTCCTCTCAACGTAAATGAAAATGGTCAATGTTTTGTTGCTTTCCCTCCAGGGCCTTTGTTAATGGAGAATTCCGACCTGCCGAGGGCTCGCGGTGGAAGTAATCATCTCGACGTGCCGGGTGGTCTTGAAGAGGAAGATTTGTCTGACAAACTGCTGAGGCAGGACTTCCGGGAGGCATGGCTGTTCGTGCAAGGAACAATAGGGTAATCGCAAAGCATGAGATTTTGTATATAGGAATTGGTGCTAAATGAACTCGGGCAAATCCCTGGCTCTCTCGAAAGTTAAAAACAAAGTCAAATCGTTGCCACTCAAGACAGTGAAGCAAATGTGCTTTTCAAAGACGCCATCGTGAACGACGTCATCGCGGCCGCCACCTTGGTATAGTGGCACGTCGAGAAGCTGAGCGAAAAAAAAGAGAAACCGCATACCACAAGCACGTCTTGCGCTGAGCGACCTGCAGATAACAGTGATAATTGAAAATGTGTTGCCTTCAACCAGGAAAACTAGGAATATGCACGGGATCTGAGGCAGTGACGTCATCGTGGCCGGCCATGTTCAAATACTAGCACGATGAGAAGCAGCGTTCGTGACGTCACTCGAAAACAATTTTTTTTATTTGGGTCCACCGCCCACATCTCTCTATAATACTGGCTAAGATAGGGGACAAAAAAAATTGAACGTAAATCTTTTTGGAGGTAAATGGAGTGTCCACTCTTGATTTACATACTAATAAATCGAAAGTGAATGACAAGAAAAAGAACCTCTACCAACTCCAAAGAGAATGAAAGCAGGAGCATTGCGTTTTCAGGAGGCCCATATTATTTTAAGTTAACTGAAGCAAACTGCGTAACGTTCTATCTGTCCTTTATGCTAGCGAATAATCGTATCGTAAACAAGATACGCCAGCACACCGTTTCCACTATATGATTTTGCAGATTAGCACCGCGACCAGCAACGGTGTGCCTTGCCCTCAAATAATTAAATTATGCTAACGTGCTAAGAACGACAAACTCGGATTTAAAGAGAGTGTATGTTGTGCTACCAAAGTCTCGGGCAGCGTGTATTTGATTATTTGATCTGTACTGGAAAACATTATCATGGTCCTGCAGGACGCGCTTAGGGCATAGCAGGCGACCCCCACGTAGGGGCCGAGGGGGAGTACATGGTGGCTGCTACGCGGACCTGCTTGACGGAGACGACACCACGTTCGATGGCTTTGATGGCCGGTCTGGCCATCAAAGCCATCTAACGTGGCGTCGTCTCCAACCAGGCATTACGCATCCTACGTATCGCGGATCCGAGCACCCTCAAGCACCACACTGTCATCTTGTTACTCACCCATCTCGGTCGGGTGCTGGGCGGATTTGTACCAAAGAAAGCAAGGTCAGAAAAGAGAACCACAGGGGATGCGCTCGTTTAGCCTGATTTAGAACTTTGAACTTTCGTGCATCAGGCAAAAAAGAATTTCGGTTTCGTTCAGTCTCGCCCATAGGGCCAAGCAGTGACAGCGATAGCAAAGTTTAGCGTTGCGCTCGAACTGCTAGGACGTCGCTCTGACTACAAGCGAGAGCGAGATGTTTGCTCACTGCAGCATGCAAAGCACCTGCTGCTGGGGGGGTGGAGACTGACAAGACCGGCGGAAAACCGTCTACTTCAGTCAGCAGCGCCCAGTTTCTTTCTTCCTCGTTTTTTTTTTACGTTTGTCCCTGTAACCCAGCTGTAGATGCAGTTTTCTTTGTAACAGAAACTAGCCTCATGGCTATCGGTTCAATTATTGTGTGGTCATTTTATGCGTTCAACTAATAAAGCTGATTGATTGGTTGAATGATTAAAACGTTTTACTAGTATCACATAGTCACTTTTATCGTGATCGGGCCCGAACCTGGTAGTCGCACTTCTTAATCGCTGCTGCGGAGTCCAATGATTCGGATCTAGTTTGGGTAACTTCAAGCGCACGAGTTGCCTTTAGTGTGTCCAAAGCACTTATCAAACTTGTCTGATAAGTTGGAAAGGTTGTATTATAAAGCTATTTATTTTTCGCAACGAACCAACGGGTAAGGCTACTATCATCTGCTGATCGTCTGCAACTCTCAGAACTATATGGTCATTAGCCTAAGATCAACAACCCTACGACCACAATGAAAATGCTCGATCGCGATACCCGGGTGACGATTGTCCGAATCCGTATCGTACGAGACTGTGGTCGAAAGGGACCATGTAGCAGCATTCGATCCTGATCGAACTCAGTCTGAGTCGAGCCAGATCGCGATCGAAAGTGGCCATGTGACACAGGTATTAGTTAACGTTAGCATAACGCTTACTGCCCGTTCCGCTCGGACGAATAGATGCACACGGCAAATAGCCGGTGAAAACCTAAGGATGAAAAAAATTGTATGTGCGCTGTCTAACTCGTACACAATATGCATATATGCACCAGCCAATGGATTTCGCACATGTCCCTTACTTCACGTAGTTTGGCGTGTTTAAATAAAGCGGATGTTTTCTCCGCACACTTGTGTCCTCTTGTGTCCCTAATTTAAGAATGAGACAGGCATGTCTTGGCAAATGTTCTGGGTGGTCTTGATCCCGTACTCAAAGGTAATATTAGCTTGAAACAACCAGATTTTGTTTTCCAATTAGTTTGCCATTTACATAGCAGAGCAATATAGTTAATTTCCTTTCCCTTGTCCTCTCGTAGCTTCAACGCTAGTCAAGGAGGGAAGGTGATGAAGGTCCGAAGTCGGCGCCCCTCGATGATTCGAGTGCACGGTGGCAGCGCGAAGGAAGAGCCGTTGTCCGACGAAGTGACGTTTTATTCAAACGCCGAAGCGTCTGTCCGGGTCCAAGCCCGAAGCTCCGCTCTTTTTTCACACAACCAAACATGACTTTTTAAGCCCTCAGTTGTACAAAGGATTCGCAAACCAGCCAATCACACATGCGAGTTCACATCATTGTAACCAATAGCACAACCACTTTCGTGCCGCACACGGCATTAGTGGAAACAGTGGCACTCTTTAGAACACGCCAGGGGATAGGATTTCTCAAACACACGTGCCACCTCCCTCTCCCCTACGCTGGGCTGCGAATATCGACCCCTGATGTCTTCCCTCTTTTCACCTGCAACCGGCCGCCATACAAGCTGCCGAGAATGTTCCGTGAAATCAGTCAATCGGATTATTAACTCCATATCCGCTGGACAGCGGGCTACCCTGCCAGTACTGAGAAATCTGTTTCCCGTGCTGCTGTGTGCCGGTTCGCTTGAAATACAAACACCATAATTGGGACCCGATGGCAATAGCACATAAAAGCATTCCTCGGCCATAGCCGGCTAAGTGATAAAGCTACCGCCATTTTCACGGGAATCCTTAGCAGGCTCACGCGGATGGCAAACATCAAAGCGGCTGGGCAGGGTCGCGTCGCCCAAATTCCGTGACGGGACATTTGGGGAGCGCGTGGGCATTAGCGGTGGCGGTGACCTCAAGCACCCCCCTTCTTTCATCTTCACGCTCGTCTCCCCGAACGCTCCCGTTCAGCTCGGCCCTTGTGCCCTTTTGTTCCGAGTGGGTTTCCCGTTATAGTGCCTTTTCTACGGTGCAGCCACTAATCCGCTTTCTCTTCACGCGTGAGTGCTGCCCGCGTCCCCTCTTCTCGGAACCCATATGCGTGCCTCATTTCCGGTTATTGGCCGATACAGCAGGTGTGGGCTCGTCCTACGCTTTGCTGTAGTCGCCTAAACTGGGCCAACCAATAACAGCGAGGTCAAGTCCCTAATCTCAAACTGACTAATATCATTAAGCTGCGAGCAGACTCCATCTGGCTAAGCTCTCTACTACTGACGAAAAGCAGCGCCTCATAACCATATTGTAGTTTTCAGCACGCAAAACCCCAGAATTTTTTTATTTAGAAAAGGAAGTGAAAAACACGTGAATGGGGGCATTTTGGGCGGGCCTCGTTTTTAATTCTCAGGACGTGCCCGACTATAGCTTGCGTGTTCACAATGCTCTTGCCAGCTGCGGAAAGCAGAACACTTGGCCTGGTTGATTGAGCAGAGCGTTGATGTTTTGTCCACCTCACATCGTTGTTTTTGTGCAGCTGGCCGCCCTCCTCGTCTCACCGTCACGCTCGTTTTTTTCAGGGGCGACGGCTGGTACAACTGTTCATTCAGTTTGCCGCACAGTATAACAACGTGGTCTGTTCAGGCAATGGCCGTGTCCCCTGACGGAGGCGTTTGTGTCGCCGAACCTGTGGACGTGGTGGCTTTCCGGAAAGTGTTCCTCCAAGTCAGCTTTCCCTCGACGGTCGTCAGGAACGAACAAGTCGAGATAGTGGCAACCCTGTTCAACTACGACACGGAATCGCAGGACGTAAGCGCTGACGTTCGATATGCCATCGCGGCTCATTTTAAGCTTTTGAGTCCAGAATTTGTTTATCAGCAGTCAAAAGTGTTTCCTCGTTTGGCCAGGGCACTTTGCTACCTTCGGTTGAACTTTGAGCACTTTCTATGAAGAACTGTGCCGGGCGGGTGCCCAGCGCCAAAGAAAGCACGCACTTATATGCTCGGTATTCTGCACTCTTAGTATATTTACTAGGACAGTGAACCACTTGACACCGTCGGGCAACTTAAAACCATTGCAAGCCGGATGCAGCGTAGACAGGAATCCATCCAAGATGCACTTGATGCGCTTGGATGGATTCAGCCTCATGAGTTCCTCGATCTGTTCCCGCTCATTGGAAACGCATGTTGTTTAGTGCTGCTTTTTTAAAAAAATAGATATGCCAACAGTCTTACATGTTCTCGGACCACTATACATGTGACAATATAGCTTTCACTCGCTGAAACATCCCGCCCGGCTGTTGGGGATGTTGCGAAAAGCTGGGGAGGCATTCTGTAAGTGTCAATCTAGTGAACTGTCCATTCCGGTCGCCGAAGGTTAGCTGTAGCTGTACTAGCGAGAAATAGACTGGTTAGGGGCGCATGCTTCCTTCTCGCTGGCACCCCAGGTTAACAAGTCAGCACTTCAGCAGCAGCCGAAGTGGACACTTAGGACTAGCCCCCCCCCCTCCCTTTCACCTTATGTAATACCATGAAAGTGGTCCTTAAGGGACAATAAATGATGATGTTGATGAGCACTCTGTAGCGAGAAGATTTTATGACAGCGAACAATTTGACACGGAAGCTCTTGCAAAGAAGTCAAAACTGTGAGAATAGGCCTTGCGTTTGTAACGTACAAAAGCTCGTGTAACGTGCTCAAATTACATTATGAAAAACTCCAGGTGGTCGGCATTGATCTGAAATGATCCACCTACGGCGTGCTTCAGAATGATATCGTGGTTTCGATACGTAAATCCTAGAATTTATTGTATCCTTCCGAGTCCGCCATGGTTGACGGAGTCGGTGGAATCTAAAAACTAGATCAGGTGCCGTGATGTAAAGTATTTTAGTAAGAAGCAGTGAGGCTTGTGTTATAGCTGTAACGTGGGCGCTGGGGGGGGGGGGGGGGGGAGAGGTCGCAATGCTAATAAAGTATGTATACAGTCGAACCCGCTTATAACGAACATACTTATCCGCGAAATACTATACTCTGATATATCGGGTAATTCTGTATACTCACCTACACCGAATCCGAAGAGCCCTTGGGGATGTATTCGTCATGTGTATTTGCGGATTTATTGTCTTCAGTGAAGAAAAGACGGAAGAGAAGAAGGAGTTTAATTTTTTTAAACAATGCGCGTAGTAGTTAGCAATTGGGGCACGTGTATCCAACAGTTTTCCAGTTTCAATAAGAACGGTGCATCGATTGGATCATGCCTTGACACGCTTCTTGCATGCTTTCGTGCATTCGAGAAACAAACAAAAGTACAATAACACCCCCGAGAACTACACGTGTGGCATACGTGCTGCTTTATGGCGCTGATTGCGGATGATATATTCGATGTTTAGTTCGGTATGAGTGATTTATTTTTTACTTAAGCATCGCGGTCGGTATGTTGTGCGTGTTCAATATAGAAAATAATTCGCCTTATCCGGTTTAGTCATGTTCGCCTTCGGCTGTATATCTGTAAGCGTAGTTAGTTTGCAAGGTTCAAATGCTTGAAAAAGTGAGAGATGAAAAAAAATTGGTGTGGGTCGATTGTAAACACTCCTGAATTATTTTCTTTCTTCGAATAGGCAACAATCTCCTTGTACGGCGATCCGGGCTTGTGCATCGCGTCGAAGCATCCTCGGCTGCCACACGTAAAGATGATAAAAGTGGAAAAGAGATCCGCCGGCAGCGTCAGCTTTCCCGTGGTTCCCCTGCGTCAGGGAACCTTGCCCATTCAAATTCAGCTCCGAAGCACCAGCCATGCCGACCGTGTTAAGAAGACTTTAACAGTTGTGGTAAGCATGAACTTCCTCACTGAAGCTGTCCACAGAAAATGAGGGGGAGAGTAAAATTTGGAGAGAAAGCATGTGCGTTTGTGTGGTTCAATGCAATCTACAGGAACAGTCGTTGTCAGCTGGGCGCTCAGAAGTCAGTACACCACGTGTGTGGGCGCGTGCACCGGCGTGCATGCGTATGTATTTGTATGTATGTATGTATGTATGTATGTATGTATGTATGTATGTATGTATGTATGTATGTATGTATGTATGTATGTATGTATGTATGTATGTATGTATGTATGTATGTATGTATGTATGTATGTATGTATGTATGTATGTATGTATGTATGTATGTATGTATGTATGTATGTATGTATGTATGTATCAGTGCACGTATGTATGCAAGCATATGTGTGCATGTATGCATGCATATGTGTGCATATGTGCATGCGAATGTGTGCATGTATGCGTGCATAAGTATGCGTGTATGCATGCATCCATATGTAGAAAGAAATCCGCTTTGAAAAACGCAACAAACCCATTTTCCTATCTTCGTTTTCTTTCACTCCCACATAGACCCCTACACTGGAGCAAAATCATTACTTGCAAAACTCATGAGCATTTCTTGTTGTGGACGTGAGTTTTTTTTCTTGATTGAATGAATGAAGGAAGGATTTATGCAGTTGAATTATACATTTATCACAGCTGAGCGTGTTGTGTGAGCCCTTATGGGGAACGCTAGTCATGGTGTCTGCATTTGGTGTCTTGTGGTTTGTTGTGCGGGCTCTTGCCTCACTTCGAGGGTCGCTTGCCCACGCCTTCGTGCGGCTTTATCGCCGAGCGTTGCTTGCTGATGAAGAGATGAGTTCGTGAATTTCAAGGAATGAAGAAGCGGGTTTATTTGCGTGTTTGCGAGTTTAACAGGTTCCAGCAATACGGGCACCCACTATACGTCGGACCGGCGTGCACACCCCTTCAAACTCGCATCTCCCCCTCCTCCTCGCGCCAGAGATGCCAGCCGTTCGCTCTCTCCCAGTGTCCTATACACGTGGCATTTCGAGAACCCGGGTTTCGGTCACTCGGAGGTGTCGAAAAGTGTTCGTAGCACTCCGACCATGGGGTCTCACATAATCTTGGCGGAATCTGCATCCAGTGTTTGAACCCTTTCCTCGTATACGAGGCCACCACGAGGCAAGGATGATTCTCGAAGTCAACCTGCAGGGGCTTGATGAGCCGAGCCTTCATGGTTGTCCCCGCGTCTTTGTTGACAGCGTGGGCCCCTGTCATCGTCTAGGCAGGCGACCAGCCAAGCGTTCGCCCCGCGGGAAACTTACGACGGAAGGCACCTGTCGTGCTGAGATGTCGCAACGAGTACCAACTCAAGCATAAATTTTGGAGCAAGAGATATCGAACGGGTAAAACAATTTGGCGAAAATTTCAACATCTAAGTAAACTCAAAACTCGAAGGTACAGCGAAGGCATCACATAAAATTGCAATATTAGTGTAATATAACTAATAATGTTTTAATCAATCATTACGATAAGAAATGTAGGTGCATTTTACTGGTCATGTATTTGACGAAAATTTCCTATATTTTATCGAAATTCCCGGTGGAGTATACTACTCGGTCACAAAACATACCAAATACGCAGCGTTTCCGACTTTCGCCTGCCTATAGGCGCACACATTAACAAAATTGTTGGTTTTATTAGATTTCCTTGTGTCATCTTCAAATGTTGATAAAACTGATTTTAGTGTTCACGAGCACGCAGAACTAACCGATGAAATGTTATGCGCAAACCATTTCCTTGCCAGTCACACGGCTAAATGCGATGGGTAGTGAATGTTACCCCGCACGATTAACACGCATCTGATTAATCCTCAGCCTGAGGGGACGCCCGATGAACAGAGCTTCTCGGTGACAATTGACCCAAGCAATGAACAACGCCGGAGGAAGAGAGCCGTCGTGACCAGGGAGTACAGAGGTCAGTGAACCACGTCCCTGTTCATCTTTGAAGAGTGCATTCGTGTCGGAAAGGCTGCACTAATGATGTAGCAGTTTTCTTTTGCACATCTTAAAGCGTCCAATTTACCTATTTTCCGCTTTACCCCATGCATTCACCAAGACATGCATGTAGCTGACATCGACATACCGTATTATGGACACCAGGATACGTTTTATTTCCTCAGATGTTTTCGAGGAAGACAACGGACGACAGGTGATAACTATAATTCCACGTTATCCCTACAACACAGTTCCAGACACAGAGTCGTGCTCTGTTTCCGTCATAGGTGAGTACGTCCGCTTTGTATGTGCGAATACACGTTTAGTAAGCTAATAAAAAAAGTTTTTAGTGTAAAAGTAAACAGATTACTTTATGCCACACGTTGCAATAGACGAATTGTAGCCGGTGACTGTTAAATTCATATCCACTTCGAACGAATTATGAGGCTGATATATGTTTCGAGTTACTTGGTCCCAAAGTTTGTGACGAAATCCATTGGCTGTCCAGTAACTCTTGAGCTTCAATGCTTAAAAATACGTTTTTTTTTTTTCTAAACATAACTGGAACCCCAGCGTATCTTTACGGCAAGGTTGACGGCCCTCACCTCAAACCTGGTGCTAGTTTGGCAATTCTTTTCAAGTTGATATGCGTTATGAAATCATGGCTTCAATTTGTGTATTGCAATAGCTGTGCTACAGTAATTAGTTGCAAAGTTCATTAGCAATATTTTGTTAGTCAAATATTGACTAACTTCTTTATCGAAATTATGTCCGCCTTTGAATGTGGCGTAGCTCAAGAAGTAGAATTGTGTTACATGGTCAGGGGCGACTTTTTGAAAAAAAGTTTGTTCACGATAAAATGAAGGACTCCTTGCATGACCAGCCCTTGAGCTTCGAGCAGTCTCATTTGCACTGAGGGTTAGAACGAGCTGGCTAGCTCTCCGTGTCTCATTGTCAAGCCGAGTTTTATAATGTTCTGTACGACGTTCGATTAAAAAAAAAACACTCTCTTCCCACTACTCCTAGGGGGGGGGGGGGGCGGAGGTATTCTGTAAGAGTCCACCTAGTGGACTGTACATTTCAGCCGCTACTGATTGGCTAGCGCCGCTCGTCTCCTCCTTACTCGTACAGCTGCATCCAATCAGCAGCGGTCGAAATGGACAGTCCACTAGGTGGACTCTTACAGAATATCCCCCCAACGACTATTAAAGCACACTGCGCAAAAAGCATGCAACTGTACGTATCCCACGCAATGCAAAAAAAAAGAGATCATGCACGACACAGTTTACGATGCAAGGTCTTGGAGCGGGGGAGGAAACCAAGGAGGCGCTTAGCGTTTCTATTTCCCTGCCTCTACCACGCCCTGCATGCACTTGCGAAAAGCATTGACGTCAACGGCTAACGCACCCTGAACTCAACGTAGCGAAAGCACCACCCGCCGTTTCCGCTATCGTTGTTGTTATTGTAGCCTGTCACACGTGTGGCTCCTACGCACGATGGGGGATTGGCCAAGAAATGGGTGGATTATTCCAAATTATTATGGAGCATAAATTTCCTAATATCTATGGAATTAGCAGTGAATAGCGTAGAATTGCCTTTTAAAATAAAATCAGGAAGGTCATATTGAAGTAATGATAATTAGAGAGACCAAACCTATGTTTACCCAGGCTACCACGCTGGGTCACTGTTACGTGGGTTAGCCCAGTAATACTAGACTGACTCGGAGCGATTTTCGTTGCTTAATTACTATGCATTAAAACGCTCTTTTGAACTGTTTTATTATCAGCTGTTTGCTTTGTTTGTGTATTTTGTCCCGAAACAGCCTCTCACTTGTAAGGTACACTGGCCGTAATTGCGGAGTCAGTGCACTTCATTTGACGTGCTGACTCACGCCACGTTAATTCATTGAACAGCAAAATATATTCGTCAATCAAACTGCACCCCGCATTCAGATCGTTGCGAAGCGCATAGGCAGGGTGTATGACGAAATTACAGAACGAAAAAGAATCTGAGTGCGTGAAACCAAACTGTGTATGACGGAATTACAGAACGAAAAAAAAATCTGAATGCGTGAAACCAAACTCGATCTGATTGCGCATCTAAGCGTGGTTCAAAGATAAGCATTTTCACCAGTTTACGATGTTGCAGGCAGCGAAGCGGCTACCGTTGGGGGAGCGGCCATTGCGAACGTCGAGTCACTTATATCGATGCCCAAGGGTTGCGGAGAGCAGACTATGATGATTATGGCACCGGTCCTCTATGCGTACAAGTATTTAAAGGTGAAGAAAATGCTAAACGAAACCGACAGAGGCAACGCTCTCAAATATATTCTCGAAGGTAAGTGATACACCTGCGTCACTACTTTCCGGGAAGTGGGAGGGGAAGTTTGCAATATCTGCACAAAAATCTCTGTGTCGGTTCAACAAGCACTGTGTTTGAAGTACCATTCTATGCACGACAGAAATTCAAGCAAATAAGTGCGTGTCGTGGCACGCTGTTACCAGACCGAGAAAAAAAAACGGGGTCGCATTATTTATATCTGGAGGTTCAATGGGGCCTGCTTGTTCCCGGCTAAATGTTATCTTTGTTATTTTATAATACCTCGAAGGATCGGGGACAATAGACGAGGTGTGGACTGGTCGCCTGTCAGTTTAGCTGGCACGACTGGCTGGTTGGTTACCAATTCCTGTCCTGAAGCGTGACAGGTTGGAGATTGGGGTGATTTCAGAAAAAAAAAATGTGTTCCAATTATTAGATGTCTGCAGAAAAAAAAGAGCGTGAAATGTGGTCGTACATTGGGATAGCTAAGACGAGACAGACGGCGAGCTGGATATATAAGTGTGTTGCCTGGTGGTAGTGAATGAAAACAAAAGATACAAGAAATAAGCAAAGATGCGCTTGTTTGGACAGCCTGAAGTGTGCTGTTTAAGTATGCTCGATGGGGTCAAAAATAGCGCGAGCATATCCCACTCTCGGTTGGATGAGAGTTGTATTGGCCAGTAGTTTTAGAGAACAAGCTGACAGGGATAAATTGCGGCGCAAGTGGTCAAAGGAGCAGTTAACGGGAAAGTAATTACCTGATTTGACATCGTGACATTCCCACATGACATCGCATTATCGCTGCACTGTGACAATGTGCTTCGTTTCATCCTCTACTTTAGTGATCACAGGCATGAGGTAGCAAAAGGAAAGTTGTTACAGTTGATCACGTATTTGCAGTATCGAGAATCGAGGACTGTTCGCCTGAAAGTCCTCGAGAAAATTATCTCCGCAGGATACGACACATGTTTTGTATTAAGTACATGAAAATTTTGTATAGGCACCAGGTTCGGTTCTCTCTTTGCCAAAAGTTCTTCAGCTGTATTAATGCAGCAGACCATTTTGCCATATTGTGTTTATTTAGCTCTTTGCATACCGCGACTGTAGAAACCGATCAGTTCCATCGACAGTTTTTCTACACGTTGTTAAACATTTCAATTCTTCTACTAGGGACGTCATGCACCGTCTGGAAGGATGACTGAACTTTTACAATTGATCAGGGTTAAGAAGTTTTTGGCAAATAGAGGAGCCGAGAAAAATAAAATTTCGACTTAAGGTGTCTCCGAAACTAGCCTCCAGTGTTCCTAGCACTTACTCAAGAAAACGAAGCAGTGTTCGCGCTTTGGTCGACTCGGCAACATAATTTTTAAATGACAGCATCAGTGAAGGCAGAGAAGCTTCTGTCGGGTAGTCTAATTTTCCAACCGGATGTTCTGGCTCTTTTAAGCAAGTCTCAAACACCGACTGATGCCCATGCGTGCGTACTTTTTTTTACAGTTTCGTTGTACTAATATCTAATACAGCTTTATTTTTCCCGCCGTCGGTTGCTTTCATCCATCAACGTTTTGACAGCATACTTGCAAATTTTTCAACATACTTGCAGCATACTAGCAAATCCTTCCCGTCTTGTGGGGTTTTCACTCCCACAAGGGTGGACAATCGATTTCAAACCGACCTTCAACCGAAGCTTGACTCGCAGTCTAACTTTTACATTTTGAACACCACATGTGCAAGCGGCCTCATTCAGTACTGTACGTTATTGTACAACACTCCAAATTAAGGTACGGTGCTGCAGAGTAACTAAAGAAAGTTGTGGAAACTCCAGTACCAGTTGAACGCGCACGACACTAGCTTAATTGTGCAGAAAAATTGCTCTAGCGCAAAAATTAGGTATGATGAGGCTCCTGTATGATCCCCTGACCTGACGACATTCGTGAGCCTATATAATGCAGTAACAAACGAACCAGGTGCCTTCTGCAAAGAGTAAAAACGAATGCTCCCAGCATAATAGAAATTTGCCCATTCTCACATTCGCGAAGCTATACTGCTCTTCCGCATAGCATCAACATCGTTACGGCTAGTGTTAATCCAAACAAAATCTGCATAACAAGCTTCTTTGCGTGGTCTGACCTACAAAGGTTGGGAGTGAGGAGCCAGGACCATATCTTGTAGATTTCAGATTTTTTTACTCTTAGTAACACTAAAAATAGAAAATTGTTACTCTCTCTGATTCGTGTTCTTTGAGGTGCTTCACTGAAGTGTCACATCAGAATTCTCGAAAACTATGTGAGCAGTTTAAAGGGCTTTACACCCATTCGAAACACGAATGATCAATATGGCTGCAATTTTATGCATCACGGTGTGCGTTGCTACTACCACGTCTCGACATAAAACGCTGAAACATAAAAGCACCGAAAATGCGGGCACTGCTGGCGGTAAGGAAAGATTTAACTCGTTGGCCGCTTTCTGCGCCATCTACGCAGGGTACGGGCGAGAGCTGAAGTTTAGAAACGAGAATGGATCGTTTGCCACATTTGAGAAGAGGCCCGGGAACGTATGGTAAGCCCACTCTCGTTGGCAATGTCTTCGTTTGCGTTTATGCGGAGACGTGCTTCCTTAATTAAGATTCACTGGCCTTGGCAGGTTGACAGCCTTCGTGCTCAGGGTTTTCTGCGAGGCCCAAGATGTTATCGACATTAGTCCTGACGTCATAGAAAAAGGATTATCCTGGCTTTCGAAGCAGCAACAGCTCGATGGCAGCTTCCAAGAGCTTGATCCCATTTTACACCGAGAAATGCTGGTAGGTATACCAATATATACTGCACAATGAACGGAATGGGTATCATTAACACCACTGTACGTCGCTGTGACTAAGTGGCTATAGAATGATTCTCTTGATAACGAGGTTTCAGGTCCAAGGGTTCGATTTCTGGCTGCAAGTCCACATTACGATGGAGGAGTGCAAATGCTTTCATGCACCCAATCTTGTACCCGATCATGCACCTAAAACTTGTGCGCTATGTCCTGGCTTGCCCGTAGACCACTAGATAATCAGAAGTAATCTGTAAGTCTCCATATTTGTGCCCTTGATAGTCATTTCGTTTATTTGAGAGGTTGACCCCATGGGTCAATCAACTAATACCAAACGCTACCATTACTTATAGATTTTTTTCTCATAAGCGATCGTCATTAGGAGTGCTAGGTCAGCCTATGGGTTCTAAGAACGAATGGTTTCAAACTGTGTTTTCTAACTTACGCAGTTCTAAATATATTTAGGAACCAAGTGTGATCCTTTAGAAAGGGCCATTAAGGGAGCGTGCTTTCGTTAAGGAATGTTTTGTGAACGCGGACGAAGCGTCTCAGGTATTTCGTATATATTTGAAGCAGTGTGTTCATTCTGGTCCGCTAATTGACTATAGGGTCATCTCATTACTATTCTGATTTTCTCGCCAATACTCAGGGAAGCGTTCTGGGAAGAACGGCGATGACGGCGTTTGTTCTGCTGACGCTTCAAGAATGCGCGGCTGCATCAGCTTCTCTGTCGGAGGTGAGCTTCAAATGCTGTTTTCTGACGCGTTCGTGAGAAGTAAATGCGAATTTAGAATGCAGGCAACTCTTAGCACGTGAATATAAACGAAAAGAAAGCAAGAAAGAAGCTCGAGAACTGCTGTGCTCGTGGTGCTCCAGTGTCTATGGAATATGAAATGTAACGATCTTTGACTGAGAACTTGGCAATGTTGCAAAATGCGTGGGTCGCCAACACTTTGCTTCCGTCTTTGTAGGCAAGTTGCTACAGTAATTCTTGGAAAGTTCCTAATATTAGGCTAGTGGCTTAAGTCTTACAAATATGCCACTGTCTAGCTCGTGCTATTGTTCATGCTTTTGACACACAAGTAAACAGAAGCTTCCTTTAATGCCTTCAAAAGCTACAATATTTGTCAAAAGATTGAGTCTGAAAAAACAAGGATATCACCTACAGCGGAGCTTGTTAATTACACCGTGGCGGTGCAGTGGAGGTGTATGTCAGCAATGTCAGTGAAATGGTAGTCGTTTTATTCAGCGCAAAGTGCCGTGGAAGACTGCTGTCCATGGTTTTGGTGCTAGACAAAGAGCACCGACAAGATGTACACGACTGTATTTTTTAATAATTACTAGGAGGCGTTTTATGCTTGGTGTTTATAGTGAGCCTGTGGTTCTGCAAATTCAATGGCCCTCCTTATGAGAGGTCTGCTATAACTTCCGAGCCACAGCTGTATTGTGCCAATGATGCAATGGGGCTCAAGTCTGGTAAGTCGGTAGTGCTACTGTCACTAACTGAGTTCAGTATATCGTCCATTTGTAAACATATACTTCATAGTCATTATACAGTCAACTGACTTCATTATTTCTAAATACTTTTAAAGTTTATGCACATTAAGAGACTGGTATTAGTCCTTTTGTACAGCCGCGTTTGATCGACTTATCAAAGTTCATTATACGATCTCACTTAAAATTTAATGATGACCCATCACCATTGGCACGGCGCCCTTTGGCCCTATCCGGCCCTTTCTCCTCTAAAAGCAGCACATCAACATCAATGGTGCTCAGGTGTTACATCGAGTATCCGGTTTTGCAATACTTGTTGCTCAATTTTTTATCCAATATGTGCATCTCTTAACATGTCGTTTACCCTCACTGCATCCTCAGTGAAGTGTGCTACAATGCCGTCCAATAATTACATACACATCTTTTCTTGTGCCATTGGTGCAGGCATGTCATGCCAAGGATTTGCAATCGCTGTCAGCTACACAGCCGTAATGCGGGTCACGGGTCGAATTTTATTTTGCATTTTGAAGTTTATTAAATACATATTGCGGATACAAAAGTACAGATATTTAGTACGGAATAAGGTCCCATATTGTAAACACTGTAGGGGGACCTTTTGTAATGCTAAAAAAAACACAAATACTACGTAACAGTAAAAAAAAAGAAAAACAGTGGAATATAAAGTTATAGCAGTGCATGAACAGACGCTTCAGTGAGGTTTCTCAGTGGCGGGCAATTCTCGTTCGCGCATGGCTCATGTGCCGTTACACATGTATACGTCTCACCGGCGTGTCGGTATTAAAGGAAATTATTAGCTTTTCGTTTCACATGCCTACGCTTACTCGTGCGCGAACGGATCAATGAATCTTTTCACAGGCCTGACGCGCTGTGTGATTATTGCGCCCAGATTTTCTTTGATATAGTCAACTTGTACCCGTGTCGGTGCGTGCTTGCGTTATGTGTGTGCAGTCTCACTTGCTTCTCCTAGGTGATTACTTCTTTTTGCCTTTAGTGTCTGAAACGTTCTGGGCGTGAGAATCGAAAGCCCATTCATTTCAGCGCACTTTCTCTTGTTGTCTTGATTGACGAGCTTCTTGTTTCAAGCTTTCTTTTAGTCCGCAGCTTCAAACGCTGCGTAATTACGTGACTCACACCTAGCCAGCATGCGTTAACCATGGTGGGCCTAAATGCAGCATAGTTTAGTGTGATATGTGGTCGTAAGTGTTTCACAATGATACGCTCCTGCAGGGGGTCAACACGACCATTGCGCGAGCTCGATTTTATATCGTAGAACGCCTGGATGCCATCAAGTTTCCGTACATAGCAGCTCTGACGGCATATGCGCTGAGCTTCGTTCCCGGACCCGACCGGCAAAAGTCGATGGACGTCCTAAGAGCGCACCTGCTCGAAGACACAGGTATTCTTTAAAACAGACTGATTACGTTATAGATCATTCCGCTTTTAATTGAACTATGCCTAAATTTTTGAAAGTGTGCTTAGATCAATGATATATTTTATAAATTCGAATCATAAAAACAACTACACAAAAACAGACATCTACCCAATCGTAGCGATTCGTCGGGTGGTTGTCTTATTTTGCCTTTATTCATTACTTCAATCCACCTTGAGGGTTTCCGCAGAACTAGTACGTCAAACTCTTGTCTTTGCTTCGAGTTGTCGATAAATTCGACTTCGCCCTTCTATCGGCTAGCCGCCTGGTTAGCTCAGATGGTTGAGCGGCTGCCCCGGAATGGCGGTGGTCCAAGGTTCGGGTCCCGTACCAGGACGAATATTTGTTCAACTACGAGGCTTTTCTTTCGAGTAACCCGTACGGGTTTTCCTTTGTAGCAATTGCTACGACTGGGTGGATGTCTCATCTTGCCTTTATTCAGTACTTCACGCCACCTTACGGGTTTCCGCAGAACAATTACGTCAATCCTTTCTTTTTTTCCTCGTGTTTCCATTTTCAGATATGAATACACTTAGCACGGGAGATGAGGCAACAGGCATTGACGTGGAAGGCACCGGCTACGCTCTTCTGGCTCACCTCAAGCATCGTGACCTCGACTCGAGCAAGAAGTTTGTCAACTGGCTTCTTCGGCACCGGTCAGCTTCGGGGTCGTTTGTGTCGACGCAGGTTTGTGTCACGTCGTGAGATGCTTTTATTTGACCTCAGGTCGTGGATAAATCATAGTGCGCTCTCAAACATCTGGCTGCTACATTAGTGGCGCCATCTTCCGTAAGCTGTGCCATTACGGAGGCCACCCATGTGATGGGATTGGGGCTGTCCCGAAAACCATTACTCATACGCCTGGTCAGGGGTTGCTGACGTCCGCTGATTAGTACAATAACCCTCAGTGAGCTTATGAACTTCCGCATTTCCGTCTTTCCGCATTTGCCGGATCAGGGCAACTGAGGTCCATTAATAAATAATTAAATTATATGATCAATTATTTAGAATTTTTATGAACAATTTTGTAATTATTAACAAATATACAGCTGAATAAATAAATAAATAAATTATTGATGAGTAATTGCGGAATTTTCAAACGGACCCTCGTGATTTAGGTTGTCTTTTCGTCATGCGTACTTTTTACGAGCAGGGCAGATTTCAAGACCACCTTTAAAAGCTAAAATTCTTTTGTTTAAATTCCTCATATTACAATAATATAGATTATATTCAAAACGTTATAATGTTTGGTGCACTTGTGCTAAATCAGCAGGACGGGATGCTAAAGCATCTTGCACATATATTTATCTGTTTATGGTTTTATTAATTTAAATATTTATTTAGTACTGCAATGCAAAGGGGTGTTAGCACTTACAGAATGTAATTCTATTCTTTTGACCCTCTCACAATTTTATTTGCTCTCGAAAGGTGTTTAAAGCGCATGGTACTGTTCAACGAAGTCTACAATAAACTTCAAACTTGAGCCTCACAAGGATAATACTAAAGCAGACAAGTTGGAGGAAAACTGTGAAACCAAGCAATTTGGTGATAATACCTTTAGTTGGCACAATAAAGTCCAACCCACATAAAGTTTACAATCTCAAGTAATGAATAAGCAAGGATTGAAGGATGCAGTAAAACTAGACACCGGCATACATTATGGACGCCAGGAAACGGTTGTGAAATAGTTCTTGGAATTTATCAACCGCGAGTTCATTTCACTCCTTAACTGTCTTAGGGAAAGATGAATACTTCGAACAATTATGCATAGGCGAAAAAGAGTTATCGCTAGATTATGACAATATCTAATGAGTGTACTTTTCAGCAAAGAATGTATATTACGTCAGAATATATCGATCTTCTATTGTCCTTGAAATATCTGGTGCAAAATTTGAAGTCATAAAACAAGATCTTTCTTTGATTTCTTTCTGCTCGAGGGAGAGAGAGAGAGAGAGAAATAACTTTTATTTATATAGCCGGCAGATTCGTGGGGGGGCCAACCCCGCCTAGATGGCGGCCAGAAGCCCTTGAGCTCTAGCGGCATCCTCGGCCTGCTGGACAGCCAAAAGTTGGTCTTCGGGGGCCGAGCTGAGCAACACGGTCTCCCACTGCTTCCTATCCTGAATTTTTTGGCCCTGTCGGGGCGCCCGAGGGCAGGCCCAGATAATGTGATCCAGGTCCGCCCTTTCTTGACAAAGTTTACAATTGGCCGAATATTGGTCTGGGTAATAATGATTGTAAGTCACCGGATTCGGATATGGATTCGGATATATGATAGGGCCTGGAAAAAATCTTACATCGCCAATTTAATAATTTTTTCGAGAAGAACAATATAATATCACCTGCCCAATTCGGCTTCAGAAAGCTTAAGTCCACCGAATATGCACTGTTGGAACAAAAGGAATTCATCTTATCCCAGTTCGAAGAAAGAAGGCTTGTGCTTGGCGTCTATGTGGATTTTAGCAAAGCATTTGATAATATTCACCATTTAACATTGATTGAAAAACTTCATAGCTATGGCATTCGAGGTCATTCTTTAGCACTAATTAAATCTTACCTAGCAAGCAGACAGCAATTTGTTCAGATAGATATGCATTGTTCAAGTATGAAGCCTATTTCAAAAGGAGTTCCGCAGGGAAGTGTCTTGGGGCCCCTTCTCTTTAACGCCTATATCAATGATGTAACTAATATTTACCTAAACGCGAAATATGTCCTGTATGCTGATGACGCCAGTATATTTGTTTCAGGAACAAACTGCACAGATATAGAATATGAAACGAACCTCATGCTCTCTAAGCTGAGGGACTGGTCAATAATGAACCAATTAGAAATAAATACAAACAAAACCAAAGCTGTGCTCTTTAGGCCTAAAAATAAGCCAGTGAATTCAAATATTAACATTATGTACGGAGAAAAAACGATAGAAATGGTTACTAGTATGAGAACTCTCGGCGTAACGTTTTCGAGTAATATGCTCTGGGACGAACACATTGACGCAGTCACAATCCAGTTATCTAGGGTCATTGGCATGACGTGGAAATGTAAATCACTATTGCCGTTTAAAGTTAAACTTCTCATTTATAACTCACTTTTTTATTCGTACCTCTATTATTGCTTATTGGTATGGGGTACAACTACCTTTGTTAATTTGCATAAACTACTTGTCTTGCAAAAGAAGTTTGTTCGGCTACTCTTCAATGTCCCCTACAACTCCCATACTATAAACTTATTTCAGGAAGCCAACATAATTTCTGTGTTAAAGTTATACCAGTACAAGTTAACAACTGCATTTAGGCGGGAAGCAAAACTGAACTGCTCCTTTCTACGAGAACTTTCTAACCTTGAACTTAATGACAAATTTTATGTTACCCGTCATAAAGAGATATGGCGGGTGGTCACACCCAGAACAAATTACTTAAGGGAAAAGCTGTCACACACAATGCCAAAACTTCTAAATAAATATAATAATCTAGGCGTTGATATCACCCAAATAACGGCCCAACAACTGAGAGACTTGTATATGCATGATTTTTAAATTACTGGTTCAGTGTACATCCTCTCGGCTAGTATGTATATAAAGTGTGTATATATGCTTCTGTATATGTGTGTGTGTGTAGGTGTGCATACGAGTGTGTATGCATATACGGGTATATGAATGCATGTGTATGTGTATATATATGTGTGTATATAATGTTCAGCGGCGTATTCTTGTCTCATTTGTATTCGCCACGAGAACCACACAAGCTACTCTAAGTATTTTTGGTTTTGTCACCAGTGGCTCTGTATGGATATGGGTGTGCATGTGTAAATGCGAGTATGTGGGTTCATGAGAGTATATATGAGTATGTGTATATGTATGTATACATATGTATATGTGTATGTGTATATATGTATGTATGATGCATATGTGCTTGCATGTATGCTGTTGCCGAATATTCTGTAGAGGGGGCTGCGGGCCTCGTCAAGCTGCTTACTGTAGCAGCTTTTACTTGCAGCCTCCTCCATCAAGTAGATGGAAATAAAGCTATTCTATTCTATTCTATTTGTTTGAAGGAGGCGCCATGCCACCGCCTGCTGCTTATTAAGTGATGGGTGTGCGGGAGGAAAACGCACCCTCCCCAATCTGTAATGATTAGTGATCTCCCTATAGCCAACCATCCGGTCCCCTGTCAGCCCCAACCGCGGCGCCCCGGTGGCTCGGTTTGTGAGTCCTCGAGCCACAGTGTCTGCCGCCTCATTGCCGGGGAGAGAGGAGTGCGCAGGCGCCCAGATGATATGGACAACCCGCTCACCGCGAAAGTTTTCCAGGATACGTTGTGATTCCGGCGAGATGCGTCCCTTTGCGTAATTTAAAATGGCGGTTTTAGAATCACTGACTATTATCGTGGCCAGTGTGGAAGCCATTGCGAGAGCAATGGCCGATTCCTCAGCCACCTCGGCTCTGTTAGTTTTAATAGATCCGCTGACCTTACGCTCACCTTCCGAGTTCACTGCAACGATACACATATTCTGAGTAGTCGTGTACTCTGCCGCGTCGACGTACACCACGTCCTGAGAGCGTTGGAATCTCCTCTGTATAGCCCTTGCCCTTTCCTCCCGCCTTTCCCTGTGGTGTTCTGGATGCATGTTTTTGGGTAGCGGTGGGATAATAAGCTGCTTCCTTATGTCGTGGGGAATGTCTACTTTAGTGCCATACTGTGATGCGTATGTTACTCTAAGCTTGTTAAGTATGTGTCTGCCAGTAGGTGTTTGTGAGAGTCTTTCATATTGCGCTATCGTATGGGCTTCTATGAGTTCTTCGAGCGTGTTGTGGACACCTAAGGCTTGGAGCCTGTCATTTGATGTGTTTATCGGCAAACCTACGGCTTGTTTGAATGATCGTCTAATGATGCCGTCGATTTTTGTCTTTTCTGCTATTTGGAGATTTAGGTAAGGGGTTACATATACTATGCGGCTGATGACAAAAGCCTGGACTAGTCGTACCAGATTGTTTTCTTTCATCCCATAATGGCGATTAGCTATTCCCTTAATTAGTCTCATTGTTTGTTGTGCGCTGTTTTCTAGTATTCTGATTGTTTCCCCGTTGTGACAGTCAGCTGATACGTGGAGTCCGAGGACTCTAATGCTGTCGACAATAGGTATTTGGTTGCCATTTACAAAAAGCGTGATGTTTGGTTTATCCGTAGAACTCTTACGGCCCCTCCGTGTCGGTCGGTATAGAAGTAATTCTGATTTTTGCGGCGAGCATCTCAATCCTTTATCCACAACATATTTCTCAACTGTATGTACGGCTGTTTGGAGGATTTCCTCAATCTGCCCATCACTTCCACCTGTTACCCAAAGGGTGATATCATCGGCGTACAGGCTATGCTGTAATCCTTCTATATTTTCTAGTTCTGCTGGCAGGCCAATCATAGCTACATTGAAAAGAAAGGGAGATAAGACTGATCCTTGTGGTGTGCCCCGGCTTCCGAGTTTTATCTCTTTGGATTTCACTTCACCGTATTGTGATTTGCGCAACACGGTCAGAGAGGAAGTCTTTAACGTACGCGTGGGTTCGTTGGCCCACTCCTAGGCCTTGCAAGTTTTCTAAAATAGCCCTGTGGGTGATATTATCAAAGGCCTTCGTAAGATCAAGACCAAGGATAGCTTTTGTATGTAGTGTTTGAGGTCCCGCGTCTATTATTTGGTGTTTGATTTGCAACATAATGTCTTGTGTAGACAGTTTTGGTCTAAATCCAATCATGGTGTGCGGGAAAAGGCCGTTATCTTCCATGTAATTAGTTAGACGTGTGAGGATGACGTGCTCCATGAGCTTGCCAGCACACGACGTTAACGATATAGGCCTGAGATTCTCAAGTTGAAGTTTCTTTCCCGGCTTTGGAATCATTATAACCCGGGCGGTTTTCCATTGACGTGGAATATTACCCTGTTCCCAGCAGGTATTAATATACTTGGTGAGGGCCGAGATAGATTCATCATCGAGATTTCTCAGGATCTTGTTGGTGATTCCATCCGGGCCTGGCGTGGATTTCGTGTTGAGCCTGATGAGTTCCGCTCGAACTTCAGCCTCGGTTATGGGGCTGTTAAGATACGGGTTTTCCTTACCAGTATACGGATGTTGTTGTTCTTTGGTTGTATTTCCTACGTATAGACTTTGTAGTTCCTGTAAAAGTTCTTCTTCCGTGCCTTTGTATCTGTGAATTATTTTGTACAGGCAGTGTCGTTGTGTGGACTTGCTGTTTTCCGGGTCTAAAAGATAACGCAGAAGATTCCAGGTTTTAGGTAGCCCTATCTGTCTCTCCATGGCGTTGCACGTGGCCTCCCAATTTTGACGGCTTAATCTATTCGCATAGTCCTCTATTTCCTTATTGAGCATGGCGATTTTCCTTCTCAGGTTTCTATTAAGTTTTTGCTGCTTCCAGCGTTTCTGCATACTGCTTTTTGCCTCCCACATATGTAGGAGTTTGCTGTCCGCCTCCTCTATCCCTGCTTTTTCCGGAATAGTCTTAGTGGCTCGTATCACACTTTGATGAAGTTTTTTAGTCCAGATATCGATGTCATGTATGACTTCATCAGATTCCTCCTCCCGGATTTTGCGGAAGGAGTCCCATTCGACAATTGTTATTTTTCTGCCTTTCTTTCGTGATGGGCCTGCGTGTACAGTTGTTGCTACAATGAAGTGATCACTACCCAGATTTTCTTGCGTGTTTATCCATTTTGCATCAGGTGTGTTCTTTGTAAAAGTTAGGTCTGGTGTGGTGTCATTGCTGACACTGTTACCCATTCTAGTGGGCGTCTGTGGATCCGTTATGAGAGTGAGACCCTCCTGCTGAGCGTCTATCCATAGATTACGACCCTTGACGCTCTCCAAACGGTATCCCCAAGCCGCGTGGGGTGCATTAAAGTCCCCTACAATTACCATTGCATTTCTTTCTGCTAAATTTAAAGATTTACAAAAAGTGGGCCGAATCTCATCTTGTGTCGAGGGCTACTGTATACATTTAAGATGAAAAGGCTTCCTTCTCCCTTGCGCATGGGAATGATTTCAAGCAGGACGTGGTCTACACCGGTCACGCCAGTGGTGTGTTCTATGACCGTAAGGTTTCTATGTACGAGAGTAAGGTAAGTATGTAAGGTTTCTATGTAACCGGATAATTTAGCCAGTCCCCCCGTTTCTTGCAGGGCGATGACGCCTGGGGCCTCCCTGCTACGTAGGAACTGCTGCAGGTGTCCCCGTTTCCGGCGATACCCGCGACAGTTCCATTGCCATATTATGTATTTATTACGCGGAGCCATGTTTAATTGTTTGATTCTCCCCGGTGACTTTACTGGTTTCTGTCACTACGGGTCGATGATGTGGTTTGGTGGTCGCTTTTACCGGTCCCACTCCCGCAGGCCTCAAGTCCTTTTGCGCGTTTTCAACAACTGTTAATCGGGTTTCAATGCCTTCTATTCTTTGTATAATTTCCACGAACTGTGCGTGTAACCCGGCGAATTGTTGTTGTAGCGTCTTGGTTAACTCCACAAACATTCCCTCTACTTGCTTTTCTAACTGCGTTGAGACGCTGCTTTGCGCGTCTGGCGCGTCTTCGGCTTTTCTTTTGTGGGGCGGCGTCCCTGTCATTTGCGCGAGAGCGGGCGTTGACTCGCGGCTAGGCGTCTGTGCCATACTGGCGGTAGGCGTATGACTTGGCTCGTGTGTCCTATTCTGCTGAAGCCTAGCGTTTTCTTGCTTTAATTGTTGAATTTCCTGCCTCTGCTTAGCATTTTCACGAGTAATTTGCCCTAGTAATTTTCTAATTTGGATCATTTCCTGCTCCAGGGCGGACCCTTCTATTTTAGGTGTTATATTAGACGGAGAAACAGCGCCGGAGACCGTGTCTGCCCAGCTCACCTGCGTTTTGTTGCCGTCGTACCCGCCAGAGCCCTCCGGGGTTCCGCGTAGTGGGGATCCTCTCGATCTCGATTCAGACCTGGGCCGGGACCTGGACCGGGACTTGGAGTTGGAGTGGCCGCCACCGCCTCCACCGGGGAGTCTTGGGAAGGAGCTAGAGCGGCTCCTGTCGCGGTGTCTGCTGCCGTGGCTGTTGGTCCATGTCGATCCCTTGTGCGATTCGGTGCTGCCCGACCGCTCCCTGGACCGACTTGGGCGATTGTCCGCCATAGCTTTCTTCGGTGGATGTTCATTCCGTTGTTGGTGTTGTTGTTGTTGTTGTTTCCACTGCCTCTTTCTGAGAAGATATGGGATCTTGAACCGTTCACGGCACTTTTTGTCTCCTGTGAGGTGTCCCTTCCCACACATGAAGCATCTTGGCTCGCACTGATGATCTTCGGGTGGATTTAGAGTTCCGCACCCGCGACATTTCTTGCTGTTCGGTGTCGGGCAGACATCCGCTCGGTGGCCGAGGCGGCCACAGGTGGTACATGTTTCGTACTGCTTACGATATAGTAGGCATCGGTATTCAGCTCCACGGTAGTACACGTAGTGTGGTACGTACGTTCCTTCAAATACTATCACAACCGAATCGGTGCGTCCCATGCGTCTTGCGTGTAGTATAGTCGGGTTTCTGCAGTTCACCAGGCTTTTTTCAACGTCTTCAGGCGTGTCGTATTCTGGTATACCGTGTATGACTCCCTTGGAGGTGTTCTCCGGCGCAGTAATGTAAGCGGCCGTACTGTAGGTGTTCGATCCAAGTTGGATTTCCCGTATTTTGCTGTAGCGTTTCGCATTCTCCAGTTTCGGCGTGCTCATGATCATGGTGTTTTGTCTTGGATTGATGCGTAGCGTATCTTCTCCGGCATTTTCTGGTGTCAATGCGGCTGCTAGCAGAACGCCATCCTTTATGTACGCAATGCGTTGTTGCGCCATGTCGAGCCCACCTCTCGGGCGGATCACGACCTTGTAGTCATCCTCCGGTAGCTGCGGTTGCCTCGGGGCCATTGGTCGCTGTAGAATTCGTACGTTCGTGGTTTTCCACGCCGTTGAAACCGGCGAGTCTCCGATGTTCTTGGATCGTTCATCGAGGTCTGGGCGTCTCTTGGCGTTACTGTGGCGTTCGTGAGCCGCAATCCAGCCCTGGTCGTCATATTTTTCCGGGGAAATTGTCTCCCCTTCCACTTCTACGACGTCCATCCTCGCGTCTCGTGGCGAAGCGGGGGCCCGACCGCACCCGAGACAGGCGGCGTTCCCGCCGAAGTGGTGGGAACAGTGGCGTCGTAGACCCAGCTAGTTAGGGTTAGCCAGGCCGCCGGCGTGGCAGTGTATTAAAACTGCCTTTGTGGCTCAAAAAATCGCCCACCTGGGATAATCCCGATATCTTCGTAGTCCGTCGACCTTCCTGTGTGAGATGTGGTAGTTCTAGACTCGAGAACTGCCTTTTTCCGCCACAATCAGGGAAAGTTTTCGGAGCCCATGTGCATCCCGTCTTGTCGGCTCAGCGCCCTCTTTCTGCTCGAGTTGGAAATTTTTTTATCGGTTCTTGAAAAAAATATAACTAAAAAGGATGTTCATTTAGACTACCAGTGTTTGATGTCAGTCTGTGTGAACAGGTCTGGAATAATGTTGGTGCATTTATCAATTATAGCAAGACAGATTCTGAAAGCAAGATAGCAATTATAGCAAGACAGGTCTGAAAATTAATCTGCAGAAAACTAAAGTAATGTTTAACAGTCTCGGAAGAGAACAGCAGTTTACGATAGGTAGCGAGGCACTGGAAGTGGTAAGGGAATACATCTACTTAGGGCAGGTAGTGACCACGGATCCGGATCGTGAGACTGAAATAACCAGAAGAATAAGAATGGGCTGGGGTGCGTTTGGCAGGCATTCTCAAATCATGAACAGCAGGTTGCCGCTATCCCTCAAAAGGAAAGTGTATAACAGCTGTGTGTTACCAGTACTCACATATGGGGCAGAAACCTGGAGGCTTACGAAAAGGATTCTGCTGAAATTGAGGACGACGCAACGAGCTATGGAAAGAAGAATGATGGGTGTAACGTTAAGGGATAAGAAAAGAGCAGATTGGGTGAGGCAACAAACGCGGGTAAACGACATCTTAGTTGAAATCAAGAAAAAGAAATGGGCATGGGCCGGACATGTAATGAGGAGGGAAGATAACCGATGGTCATTAAGGGTTACGGACTGGATTCCAAGGGAAGGGAAGCGTAGCAGGGGGCGGCAGAAAGTTAGGTGGGCGGATGACATTAAGACGTTTGCAGGGACAACATGGCCACCATTAGTACATGACCGGGGTAGTTGGAGAAGTATGGGAGAGGCCTTTGCCCTGCAGTGGGCGTAACTAGGCTGATGATGATGATGATGATGATGATGATGATGATGATGATGATGATAATGAAATTAACACAGGAGCGGGAAGTTACAGATCTGGCCTTAAAAAATCAATTTAGTGTTATCCTTGTCTGCTACGTAAGTTATATCTTTAACTCAAATAAAGTTGTTAGTAATCCTGAGCACTAGATAACGTAGTGCGGTACCTTCTTAAAAATATAGTGACTAGAACAATCTTGAAACATTAGCATGTGCATTTTGCATTATTTGTTAAATAAAAACTTTGATTTGGAAAGCTTAACTTTTCCAATGTTATCATTCTGTTTGCCTTCTACGTTTCTTCAATATTTTATGTTGATGAGACGTCTGCATCGTTGTTGATGCCGTTACCCTTGCATTTTTTGTTCTGTGTACACAAACATAATTGGAAGTACGCACACTGCCATTTGAGCTTCAGCCTTCTGTATGAGAACACGTGCTCAAAACGAAGATACTCCGAGTATAATTTCGCTGCGACATCTTATTCAGGCTTCTCTGGGCTTCTCCTCTCCCTGTCCCCCTCGTTGTTCTTGCGATGTTCTCAAATCGCTAAGTCACTGTTGTTTCCGTTCTCTCAGGACACCGTCGTAGCACTTCAAGCCCTCTCGGAATTCTCCATACAAATTTCTAATGCCGCCCCTGACATCTTTGGAGTAGTCGTCGCTGATAATACTCTTCAGGACTTCCGCGTTAAACGAGAGAATGCTGCTCTGTTGCAAGAGTTTATGGTAAGTACGAGAACCACGCCTGCCTTATCTCGGTTATGTGCTTCGCAGACTCTGCAGCTCTTTAAATGTGTAAGCTCAGAATTCGATTACACTCTCTGTCTGTTAAAATAGGACTTGGCATCAACCCGCCATACCATTTTCCACTATTACTAACACACCCACTAAACCCTCTATCGGGCTTAATGATCTCCCACTTCGCTAAAACTGACAAACGGAGACTTACAATCTTCTTACTTTTTGTTGCTTAAAGAGTGTGTCAGGTCTAGTTGGAATAGAATAATGACGATACAGCTCTGCAGAAATACAATAGACTCGCAACTAGAATTACTTTCTATGGACAACTAACTTGTTTTACATGCACTGCATCAACCTCTAATGAGTTAATCTAGGCATACTCTAAGTCACTGTTAAGAAACAAAAACAACGTTCCACGATTGTCGCACTGTGTTATCCAAGCATTGTTTTACGCAAGCTAAGAATCAAGTTTCACCGTTGCTCTTGTGCAGCTTGCTATGTCAGAAGCCTTGAGTTGCCTGCTGCTTTGATTCACGGGGTTGCAGTATATAATAGCTAACTGGACCCACTATACCTTCATAGGTACGCAATAATGTAGCATCACAATAACATGGTTGACCAAGAGCAGTTGTGTAACAAAAGCACAGAGCGCTGCCATCGTTTCAACCAACGGAATTTTCTCAATCGGGGCGGCAAATGCCCTGCTTGGAAGCGTTTTCATAGGTCACTAATCCGTCCACGATGAATGACAGCTAATTTCGAGGCATGAGCAGTAGTACATCAATACACCAATTATTTATGTTTTAAAGCCCGACTCGCTGAAAAGAAATAATTGTAATGTATTAGAAGAAGAATTAGCCATAGCTACATTGTTCGATGCGCAAGCAAGTGTTTGTCTCGTCTGACTGCAGTGCTTCTAATTCGGGCTTGACGTTCGTGCCGAAGATGGAGGCGCAATGTTGCTTCAAAATGCCTTACTGTTGCAATGTTGTCGTGACATGTAATGCCGTTAGAAATTGTAATATTGTTTCTTATACCATATTGTATCGTGGCACCTGATTTTTCAGTATGCGTTTTGTTCTTATGGTACTGTTATACAGAACATTACAACTGCAACCAACTGCTACCTAGGCCCTGTAAGGGTCTGATAGTATATTGAAATAAATAAATAAATAAACAAACAAATAAATAAATAAATAAATAAATAAAAGGTCCAACCAAGCACCCCGGTCTTGATAAAACACTTTTGTAGACTGCCAAATTCTGTGCTCATTTACGGGCTAAACCTTGAGCGCAAGGAGATGTAGCCAGAGGGTCGCAAGCTCTTCAGTCAGTGTCGTTTCCCTGTCGCATCTAAGTGCATCGACAGGATAACCCGTCTCGCCAAAAAGCCGTCTTCACTCTAGAGATGTGACGTCTATAGAAGATTGAATGTTTCTCGAACTTCGATTGACCGAAAATACTGCTTCAAGCTCGAGAAGCGCTTGCCCTACATAAACTGCCGGAAACTACGAAAAGTAACACGCACCCTTGCAGATCGTCGACGCCAGAGGAAAAATTGTCGTTAACGCATCTGGAATGGGCACGGCAGCACTGAATGTGAGGCTGAGATACAACATTCTGGCCCCACCCCAACAAGGCTGCAAGGTATGTAATTCCCTCCCCCCTTTCCCCCGTCTTAATTGATCGACTGTATGACTGTATATCGCCAATACCCTGTTAATAGTTTATAGACTTCCGAACAGCTCACATCATTTGGGGGTGTATCTTTTTCCCACGCTAATATTAATTATATGCCTTCCTTGCGTTTCCCTTGTTGAAAGCTCGGTGCTCGCTACTTTCCTGTTCAAAATACTATGTCACGATGATAACGCGCATGCCGTTTGGGACCTGGAAGTACCGCGTGCACCATGTTAAAGGAAAAGTCATATAAGGAAGGTGGCGATTACTCTTGTGGGATGATGATACACCCCAAAAGGTTTAACCTGTTATGGGAGTGTGGCAGATTTCATGAAATAAACTCATTACGATTCCCTTGAATTCCCTTAAATCTCCTCGAAGCTCAAGCACCTTTATGTGAGGAGGGGAGGGAGGAAAAACCTAATTTACAAACGCGCCAACAGTGGGCAAAAATTTCTGGCTACGCAAGTTTCTAAACTTGTCATCCAGGTACCCACGGTTTTCCGCAGAATTGGCCAGAGGGAACTCCGGGGCCAGGGGCCATCCATCGTCTACCCAGCGGTCGATTTAGGCACCACTGGCCTCCTTGAAGCCCTTGGGTTCCGCGAGAGCAGTGGAAAAGTAAACATGTCGGCAATAGGGATTAGCAAGAGGGGTTTGGAGGAATGGTGGAAGAAACATAGGGAAACGAGAAAAAAACGCAGACGTATAAAAGCACAGTTCACAATAGGGGATCAGATGATTTGGTTGTGGGTGTTTATAGTGTTTTTTTTTTATATTGTTTAACCTGGGTAGGGTACTAGGCAGTATAATAGCAAGTGCTTCGTGGCGCAACCCACCGCCCCGTTACAAAGGGGACGCTCATAACATCCATGCATCCATCCTATGGGGGCAAACCGCAACTCCCTCTCCTCCCCTTGGTGTCGCAACCCACCGCGCCGTTTCAAAGGGACGCTCATAGCATGCATCTATCGATCTATTCATCCTATGGCAGCTACAAGTGTGGCAGTTCATTCAGTGTGGAAATTATAGGAATTGCGTGGAAGTGGATTCAAATGGCTTTGTGACTTTGCAGATAAAAATGCTCGATGAAGGATTGTGTTATAACTGCAGCAATTCACAATGTACATGGATGCGCGCACAACCCCATTGCCTACGTATGTTTAAAAAAACTGATCTCCTCAAAGTTTAGTAAGATAAAGCTCTAATCTGTCAGTTTTTTACTCAACCTTTACCTGTGGAAGCCGTGTTTACATAGATAAACATTTTTTCTTGCAGTTTGCTCTTTCTGTTGCAGCCGAAATATACAGTGAAAGCGGAGGAGGTCCTGGAAAGCTTCCCGTAGACCTACTACAAAAGATTGGTGTACAGGAGTGTAAGCACAATTCAAAACTCGTATCGATTCTCTTATTCACATGCACATGAAGTGGCCTCGGCCCACTTCAATTAGCTTACGTCGTGTTATATACAGGAAATAGTTGCTTCTTAATCTTTCGTCACCTTTACTTAGGCATGAACACACAACAGCAGTGGCAAGTCAGTCTGGGCCGGTAGAACACTTCTAGGAAAAAGCAATTTTTTTTTGAACGAACGGTTCAATATTAGTGGACAAAATGAAGGAAAAACTTAACTGACTATTACTATACTACCTAATGCGAAATTTGAAGCAGTTGTATGCGTGTTTTCATTTCGCGATATATTGGATGGTGCGGGCAATCTCTCTCGTGCGGCACGTTGCAAAAAGAGCGAAATGGGGCCCTACTACCTCGCTAATGCGGAGATCGCGAGGCGGCGCGTGGGTGACGCCTGGGCGCGGTTCACAGCAGCCGTCGCAGACAGACCTCCGCTCATGCAGCGCTTTGTTTCCGTAGAGACGACGCACGCTACTCTGGTGCTATTTCGCAGCCATCGTCCGCGGCAAAGCCCGTCTTTCGAGGCACCTATGCTTTGTTCTCACGTTTTCGCCTTACCCTCCTCCTCCGCTTTCCTCTTCGCGCTGTCTTCGCTATCGCCGTATTTCATCCACCGCTCTGCTCCGCGTCCGCTCTTTCATCCTCCGCTGTGCTCGTTCGCCCGGTTACGCCGAGGACGCCGACGCTCGCCGAAGGAACGGGTGTCTAAGAGCTGCGCTCTAAAAAAGTTCCCGCTTCAACTTTAGCGTGAAAACCTGGGCGCCGGTACTTCAGTGTGACGTTACTCAGTTCAATGTATTTCACTAGAAGGGAAATTTGCGCGAGTTGGAGGTAATTCATGTTTCGAAAAGTAGCACCACTAAACATACAAGAACATAGGCAAAGAAGAACACGACAATGGCGCTGTGTCGTGTTCTTCATTGCCTATGTCTTTTTCTGTTTAGCGCTATCAAAAGAAGCCAACAAAGACACCAAGGAAAACGCAGGGGAAATTACTTGTACCGGCTAATTGAAATGAAGAAATTATAAATTGATAGAATTGAAAGTGTATGAAAAAATAAATTGGCAGTGGCTTAGCTCGGCTATGCCAAGATATACGTATCGAAATCGAAGGCGTACCATGGTTAGCCTTGGTTAATCTTGATTGCAAGTCCAGGTTAGTCTGGTTGTCTAGCGATGTTGCGGCGTTTAGCCAGTCGTTCGGCGCCCTGTTCGTCTGTTTCCTGGGCGATTAGTTTCCTCTTCATCTCGTTCCGACGTCGATTCCTTGCCTCCTCCTGCTTATCGGAATTGTCGCCGTCCATACTGCCGCCTCAACTGTGGTGGCGGCGCACCCGAGCCCTCCTTTTGAATTCGCCGACATGTTATCAGGCATGAGACGTAGCTGGCAAAGCGAGCGGAGGCGAGCGCAACGACGAGGAACGCGGGTTAACGTCATACCAGACGGCGGTGGCGGCAAGGTGGCAAGGTGCGGCGCTGCGCAGCGGCCGAACACCTGTGGCTCGGTGCTACTAGTGGCGCATGCGCAGTAGTAACTAGGGAGCAAGAGAGAAAGAAATATCCGCGGCGAGGCGCACGTTGTGATGTCATGTGCCTCCTCGGAGCAACGCCATGGCGAAATTGCAAGTTCGCGGCCAGTAAAGCTTTCGTTTTAAAACAACCTGCCGCATGTTGGGAACGATCCCACGTCTCCACATTAGGCGTGTAGTGCTGTACCAATTGAGCTACCGTGGCTAGTCTGGTAATGGGGAGACGTAATGGGGAGACGTGGGATCGTCCCCACTTTCGGCAAGTTGTTTTTTGCATCCACTTTCAATTCCATTAATCTATAAGTTGTTTATTTCAATTAGTAGGTACAATAATTTCCCCTGTGTTGTCCTTGGTATCTTTTTTTGTTGGTTTCTTATGATATTATTAATAAAAAATCGGGCCCCTCGGTTAACCTCCTTTCTTCTCGTTCTGTTAGCACTGTTCCTTTTCGAAACTTCAAATTCGTAATTTTCAGGCCGTTTTTGTTTGGAAAAAAAATTATGTGGAAACTTGCTGGGTTTAGTCTTACCTCTTTTTATCACGCAGCGTAACGCTTCTTTACTGACGAACAATTGGCACAAGTAGACGCCATCAAACTACATCACGTCGCTGTGAGCAGGGGCAAAAAGCTTTGCTCCGCAACGAGACGTGTTCAATTTTGCGTCCGTTGAGGCTTACCGAGCTTACCGTCATCGTAATGCTAGGCACTGCATAGTTTACGGATGCAGCCTACCCTAATAACATACCGGCCAACCTTTGAGCTTTGAAATTCAAAAAAATCTCGCTCGCAAGCAGGCGGGGGAGGGGGGTAGGAGTGAGAAGAGCGAGAGAGGAATTTCGGGGATACATACACGCCTCATTAAAGATAGATGATTTATCTTGTGATGCAGCGCACAAGCAACGACAAACATGGCACAGCAAATAGTTAAAAGCAACGCATTGTTTTCGTATGACAGTGACTTCTTTTGCGACTGGGTGCTTCAGTAACTTGTCTGCATAAGCTTACTCGAAGTATCCCTCTTCGTACAATCTTTCACCATGCATCGGAAGACTTCTACGGGAGGGTATCGGGGGCTTACAACCCAAATGTCTTTGTTAAGGAAACTTATATTTCGTAAAACATGATGTAACATTCGCAAAATTGTAAAACGAGCTCAAATTTGTAAAACTTACGAAAATTTCTGCATAGTTGGCCGTTATTCTAATAGCATTCTTCAGTGTTTCTTTAAACTTCTGCACCAGCTTGCATTCGTGTACGTGTTGCAGTAAGCAAGTGAAATATGTTTCTTTATGACTAAAGAATTGGGTCACTGACCGTGTAACAAAACACTGGGTCGGCGACTCAATTTTACAATTGTGCTTTTGCTAGAGCAGACGGTTTCTTTTTTGTCTTTCTGCCAGATCCTTGATTTTATGGTGTCCTTATAATAATGCACTTTCTTCATTAACGATTTAGTCCAAATGGGATAGCTTTATATTTCCCCGTTTCTTAAAGGCGCAGAAAAAAAGAACATTGACGACGTGTTTCGTAAGTCCTGCATGTGTGCTCGTAAAAAGAAAAGTGGGAAAAGCTTTAACGATTGATATGGATTGCTTTTATCAATCGCAACTGTCGTTTTTGTTACTTACCCATGTGTGTTTGTTATCCAACTCCGAATTTCTAAATTAATGCGCCATTTGCGATTGTTTCAGCGCACCTTGAATCCAGGCATCGTGTTGGGCGAGCACAGGGTGAGAAAAAAAAACGAGCGCATTGCGATCACGGCCACTTCCTGACGTTCTGTTTTTGTCTTAATTAGCCCATAGTGACTGTAGCACACTCTGGAATGCACGTACAATGAAATCAGTCGTTTTAGTTAGCGGCAAGCATAAGGAATGCATTCGTATTCAAAACTTGCGCCACTGGAAGCTTCTTTTGCCGTTAGGAGCAATTGATGGAAGGAATGAATAAATAAAAGCTAGACCCGTCTGATCCTGACATGAACTGCCTGTATTCACTATAAAAATGGCTCTGGTTACTCAATGTTGTTTGATCACAGTAATCCTGGATCTAATCATAATTTTTTTTGACAATCGGTTTCTAACGCCTTGCGCGGTGTCTCAAATAGCTACGCAGTTGGGCTGCTGATCCCTAGGTTGCGGGTTCGAGTGTGGTCCCTAGCGGCTGCATTCTGGCGTAGGTGCAATGTTGAAACGCGTGTGGACCATGCTTTGGGTGCACGTTATCCAACCAGCGGTTGTCGAATGTAATACGAATTTTGCTCCGATACTTCCTGCCACGTAGCTGCATTGCTGTTTCGGGCCGTTATATCCCCAAATTTGATTTGGAATTTTTTTCTGTTTCCATGCTTTGGCCGCCGGCTTGTTCTATTTACTTTACTTTTGCAGTGTTATCTGTTGACAAGAAAGTTGCAAGGAAAGTAGCATAAAAGTAATCAGATATGTTTTAGTAATCGGCTCAAATGCTTTAGTGGCGCTAGTGATTGGACGCTGTAATCGATTACATTTTGGAAGGCAGTGATTGTAATCGTCGTCAGTTATATTAGTTAACTAAGCTCTGGGCATAGATATCGGAAGACATGTGAGCGCTTTCCGAGCTCATTACGCCTTGTCAAAAAATGGCACAAGAAACGTATACGGTTCTTGTACTAAAAGGGGCACAAGAAATGTATTCCAAGCTTTCCAAATTTACCGCTTATTAACTAACTCGGGATCAGTGTGTTTTGCTCTTCGCAATTTATTTGGTTAACACTCTGAGGCAGCGGCTAGTCACGTTTCTGACTCAGTAAGGTACCTCGGCGTGGTCACTGTCGGGCTGTTTATGTTCTGCGTAATTGCGCGCTCATGTGGTCAGTTGCGACAGATTTGTTCTTGCAGCACCCAAGGCCTGGAACGTAGATCTTCTCTACTTTGTAATAGCCTGTAGCAAAAGCGTATTATCACTATGGTCACTCGCTTACTATGTTCAGTGAGCTGTCAGTGTAGTCGCCGTCATCCATCATGGGTGCATTGATTAAAGAGTGTGCCCATTCATTTATCCTTGATGCTTGGTGATACAGTGGGCGTAAGTTCGCATATGAATTGGGGTGGATGTGTGTAGATAACGTGCGGTGAATATTATTATTCCAGGAAGCGGTGCTATTCCCTTTGTCACTGTGTAGCGAGTGGTACTCACTCTAGCCGACGTTCTGTGGTTTAAATCCTTTTTTGGAGGTTAGCAATGGAACATTCACGGATGAGTAAATTTTTTTATCTTCGAGGAGAGTCGTCCATCGTGAAGGTGCGGCAATACAGGCAGTCCTTGGGTAGGAGTGGTCCGTCAACTTGGCCACACAGATGAATTTCATTCCTTAATATGCCAGTCGCTATTTTGGCAGCGAACAACTACACATGTCTTCCCTCTACCGCTCCACATTTTGCACCATGAATGGAGCACATATGTGCTAGCGAACACCCTGTTGCACTTCCCACGGCTTATCGCACAGTAGCAGGGCAGAAGCAGTAATATCTATTTTTATTTTTATTTTTACACACTGCAACCCAAACTTGGGATTTTAGCTTAGTGGAGTTGCATTAGATGGGTTTTGCAAATTGACAAGCCACCAAAACAACAACAACAGAATACAGGGAAGGAAAGAACACATTTTGGCAATGCAATACAAACCAAACGTATAATAAGCATGGCTCGATATGCGAGACAATTCACTGCTGGAATTGTACAGCAAAATAGTTTAAGGATGTTTGTGAAACCACTCCATTAAGAAGTTTATTCCATTCACTTATTGTCCTAGGTAAAAACGTATACTTAACTGCGTTATTTCGGGTGGAGAAAGGAGTAATTGTCAAGGCGTGTTTCGGCCTTGTGGCGTATCCTGCAGAGAAAGAAAGTATCTGCGATATGTCTAACCTATTACTATGAACTAAATGAAACAAGAATTTCAATTTTTACATGGTTTCGTATTTGTGCGCTTTGGATGAGGCAATGTGCGGCCCGCCACCGTAAGCGCCATCTCGTTCGTCTAGAGCAAGCTGCTCCGCTAAAAGGGTTTACATCGAGAACTTGCGCACTGTGGGAAAACCAGCTTGACAATTGGAATTCCAAGGGGTCTACCCTTTGTGTATGCTGCAGCTACATTTTGTCAACTAATTTCATGGAAGCAACGTTTGCTTAGTCACTGGTATAAGTCGTACTTTTGGAGTTGGAAGCAATCTTATCACATACTCAAAACTAAACTCGCGAGACACTTCGGACGAATATTTAGGATTTTTGTTAAAAGTGACGTGCTTAACACATCCATGTTGCATATTGTTCCGCTTGCCTTATTCGCTGAACAGTGAATAATGGAAAGTGAGTTAGGGCCTCTTATTTACTTACTTTATTTTTTCAGGAAAGCCAAGAAACAAGCCTGATCAAGAGCCTACATATCAGATAAAAGTGTGCACCAGGTAATTATTGCATTCACTTCGCCTGTGCTTTTTGTCTATTTTCTTGTCTATCTCCCTCCCCCGTTCCTACATGTCGGGCAGCAAACCAGATTTTCTTTTAGGGTTAAACTATCTATTCTACTTTTAGATGTTCCTTGCTCTCGTAATAATTATTTTGTTCTTGTTTCTTTGATAACATAACATATCTTGAGGCATAAATCGGCTTTAAGCCCCGCGTGTGCTACAGTTCTGGACAGTTCAAATGCAGAAACATCGGTGAAAGTAATGCTTATACCATGTCGCACACACCTAAAACACCTTTAATTGGAATTTCGCTGTAAATTTGAATATTTTTAAAGTGTCTTAGTAAAACAAATTGTAAGGTAGACGGCTGGGCTCTGAATGTTAATACGTACATTGTCATGTAACGGGTTCACCTTATTTCACATGAGGCATATTTATCAAGTGGCTCGGCAGGTGCTTTCCAAGTATGCTGACCGTGAAATAGTTGATTTCCTCATAAATTATGTCTCTGTAGAGTGTGAGCAAAACTACGACAAGGTAAAAGCAGTTGTTGTTTTGCTCATGGTATTGAATTTCCATCTCACGCCTTCCCCGTGTTTTCTCTGGATCTCTACAGAGCCGTCGCACGCGGTCCACATTCTGTACATGTGACAAAACTCGTTGTAGAATTAAGAATTCTTAATCCGATCTACAGCTATAAGCTTTTCAAGATCCTGAAGATGCAAGAAATGTGGGGAAGCAATTATTTTGGACAAAATTAGCTGGCGGCTGATGTGGACACCAGGTATAGACACGCATCAAGTTTACATGATCAAGTCCAGTAGCAACCTCCAAAGTACTGAGAGTCGGGCGTGTCCGTATTGATTCACCGTTAAATCACATAGGCTACAAAACTGTCTCCAGCTTGTGTTTTTGGATGGTGTATTCTTTTTTCAAGTACACTTAGTCCTTCGTCATCTGTATAGACGCTAAAGTTCACTACGGGTCATTTTGGACCTACCGCGATAGTTGTATATCCACGAGAACCCTCATGGCGTATTTTCTTGCATCTCAACAAAAGTTGTATTGAAGGCAAAAAAAGTTAACACAAATCAATAGAATTATTACAACTTTTGTAAGAACAATCACTTCGATGTTCGAAGATTACGATGGTTTTGAGACAAGGCGGGGCCGAGAACCGAATCGTATGCAGATTATAGCTCTGTAATCGAGAGTTCTACGGAAGCCCGTCTTGTCGGAATGAGACATGACAATGAAAAACGTACACCGACAAAATAAAACTTCTTTAAAAGACACGCAGCAATGACTACGGACAATATTGACTGGATGAAGTCTAGTCTAGTCGGCCAGGAAAGAAACTGGAAGCCACGCCTGCACCTGGAGTCTCTCGAGACACAATCTACAGTACACAAACTCAATCGAAATGAAGGAACCTTCACCCCATCTTACGCGCGTTGCTTGTACCACTTGCTAAAACCTATTTAAACAGGCATTTCAACCTTTCTCGCCCACTTCTAAACAAGGCTTCTCTATAGAAGCCGAAACGTCTTCTATGTTAAACAAGTTTTTCTTGGTCGGTGTACTTCTTTCTTTGTCAGGTTATAGCTGTGCTAATACGACCGGTTGGATTACACGCTTTAGGCGTGAGTGCATTGATTAGTACATGGTACGGGCAAATTTGAAGCGGTGCCTAATATTTCTTTATCAGTGATACAAGTGCATACTTCTACTGGCTCACTGCTTATGTATCGGCAGTTCATCGATTAAGAAGGTTGTTTCATTACTAAGGTATTATTTGTTACCTTAATTGCAACGGTCAAGAAGTGTGTGTAGTTCGTCCTGCACAATGAAAACGCCTCAATGTTTCCTACTTTATCCGCACATGATTGCATTGTAGACTTCAGAAGTATTTCTTTCGTCCTTAGACCTTTAACTGGCAGCTGAACAATAATGTCGACCTTGTAAAAACATATCCGAAAGCTAGACAAATGAAAACATGAGTATTGCCTTTAAATTTGTCTTTCGTCATCCACCCGCTCAACATTGGAATTCAGAAAAACTTTGACCGTGAGCAACATCAGATGCTTCGATAACAACCCCCCCTCCCACCCCCCGGCTTCTTCCCCCCGTCAGTTTCTTCTTAGCGCAAGTGGTGGTAATAGTCTCGGCACTGCGAAAATTGTTTCATTTGTTTAAGCGAGCAATTATTTTTATGCTAATGCGTCAAATGCCCCATTGAGTGAAAAAGCCGGTGTCTGTAATCTGTAGCAGCAAGGCGGCACCTACAATCACCTTGGCTGTGACGTCACGTCACGTCATGAGCGCGCCTCTACGGAGCAACGTGGACGAAAGGAACACCTCCTGTTGTCTTAGCGCGCCAGGCGTTGCGTGAAGGGAGAGGGCATCCCCGCGACGCCACGTCACCCTCGCTCTCGCTCTCGGAAGCCGCCGCGCGGTGTCCAGGCCAGCACCGCAGGCTGGTGCTGCTCTCTGGCTCGGGCCGCACGTACCACTATCTCCTTCCGGCCTTTGTGGCTGCTGCTGCTTCCTCGGTTTCCCGTCGCGCACGACGTAGGGGGCATGCGGCGTTGGTACCGCAGGCTGCTACTGCTTGCTGGCTCCGGTAACACATACCGCTGCGGTACATTACTCACTGTCCGAAACTCGAAGGACCGCCCAGCGGTGTTCAATTGGACATAAATGCAGTCGCAATCACCACTCATACGTAATGTTTGGGTGCAATAATAAATTCTAAGCCACAACTTTCTTATCTTGCCAGTTAGAGTGTTAAGGCTTCGGACGCTGTTTTCATAATTTCTGGCGTGTATTAGAAACGCACTCAAAATAGCTTTGTTCATTTCTTGATTGCAGATACTTGGGCGGAAATGAATCAAACATGGCTATTGTGGACGTTGGAATCTTCACTGGCTTCAGGCCGATTAAGAATGACTTGAACAAAGTAAGCAACCGTTCGCCTGTTCTTACAGCATAAATATTTTCCTAGCAGCAAGCAGTACAGCTGCTCATTACACAAGAAGTCTACGATCCAGGAGTGACTTCACTATGAGATGCGATGGCTGAGGCATTTTTGTTCGTGTCGTTTTTCTTGAGATTAGTTGGACATTTCCCACATACAAATAAGCAGTTTTCTTCGGGTGAACAGACTTTGTGAATCTGTGCTTCTCGTGGACGTTTAGCTATGTAGAGAGGCAAATAGTTGCGCTGCTGTAATGCAGCTGGGGGAATGCTTGTGGGAAGGAAAATATTTTCATGGCTGTAATTTCCGAAAAACACCCACAATTGTTCTAAGTGACTTTCAGATTGCAATTAGGTGTGTTTCTAGGTAAATACGAATATTTTAGGAAATATACCATGCGCTTCCATGGGTCACAGATGTAGAGCGCTGCAAACGGTGAAAATTGAGTGTTAATCGAACATAAATATACAAAAAATGCCAGATATTCGAATAAAAATGTATTTTTATTCGAGGCTATTGAAGCTTTGAGATGAATGGTCTTAATAGGAACTTTCTTTATTCCATTAAAACATGTAATGCTACGTCGAAGTGTTCAAGATCGTAGAATTCAGTATCGGCAAGTGAAATATCGCCATAGCTCCTGGCTGGCTAACAACAACCTGAAATTTGCTGTGACCAATGTGCCTGAAACATTTCTCAAGTCAGCAGGTGTAATTATTAGGAGCGACGATGTAGATTCTGCCATGAAATATTATTGAACAAGCTGGACGGATTACTGAAATTTGCAACCGACTATTCCAATTCAAACGTTCCAATATTTCAAATTTTTGAAATTTTCGAAAAATTGAGTGCTATTATTGAACACATAATTTGAATATTCTACTCCCGCTGCTTAGAACTGCATAAAAGCGCACAAGAAATTCATTTGTGTTCGGAACACGCTGACACCTAAAGCCCGAATCTACGCGTCACAACTACCCCTTGATTGAAAAAAAAAAATTGGGGTTCCGGCTCATATCGCTCAGGTGCGCAGAATTCGTTTTCGATTTGAACAGCTTGCTTTTTGGCTTATTCGGGTATTTAAATAGAAGCGTATAAACCGACCCCATGTAAAAACTGAGTAAACATTGTAGAAAAAGCTCCTTGAGTGCCATCAATATCCTGTGCATTTTCTTGCAGACTGTTTAATTTTCCCGTCTGTTGCAGGTTGCCAAAGAGACGGCGGGGGTAGACTCTTACGAAGAACGGGAGAACGGCGTCATCTTTTACCTTAAAACGGTAGGCAACCCACAGTGCACGCCAACATAAAAGTTGCTATCTTTTTTTAGGGGGGGGGGGGGAGTATTCAGGATTATTCAAGCTTTCGCCCATAAATGTTCCACGCACATACAGGCGGATGTTCCAAGGTCACACTGTCTGGGGACCTCCCATTAGAGAAAGTGCAAAGGACATACATATATAAGCAGTCAGAAATAAAGCGGTACATTCGAAGCCGGAAAATACAAATAACAATAAAATTTGGCCAATGCCTTATCAACTGACTTCCAATAAGTATGGCGATGAGAACGAAGGAAGTTTGGAATACAAATAAGAAAACGCAGTAGTACCATAGTAACAGTGAAAAGGGGCCATGGTATGGTCGTACGACGGTTTTCAGTTCACTATTGTGACTGCGAGGAGAGATCTCAATATGGTTGTATGAGGGGGAAAAAACGGGCTCTCCGTAAGCATTCTAGCTCGAAATTTCAATTTAGATCGCTTCCTCGAAGGCCTTTCTACGGACAGCGACCTCGAGTTTGACATAGGCTGTCTGACGTCACGAAATGCAGCGCCACCGCTGTGTACTCCGTCGGCGGCTGCGTATGGCCGTATGGCCATACGCCGCCGCCGCGCTATCTGGAAAATTATCTGCGATTAGTACAGAGTCTAGATACGCCGAGGGCTGATTGCTTCGTGTGCTAAGTGTCGTCACCGCTTAGAGGCAGCACGAAGGTAAATTCGCTCGCAGCGGCGGCTGCTATTCCTGAATCCAACGGATTTTGACACTGAATGTGCGCGTGCTCAACGAGTGAGATTTGGTTATGTTTGCCTGTGCGCGTGTGACGCCACGGTTGTTGTTTCAGTTGGTAAGCGAATGTTTACGAGTTTAAGCGGCCGATGAAACTGCTATCCTTACTTCGCATCATTGCAACAAATGCTTCGCCTTTCGGGAGAGACTGTGTCTTCTTTCTTTTTTTTTTTTACCGCGCCGAATGCGCTCAAATTTCGCCAGCCTGCTGAGAAACGTGTTATGGCTTAACATGCGATGCGTAATTCAGCCTCAAAAATTTCGTTCACGGCCCTTTTAACGAAGCACGAAACGTTACGTTCTTGACGCTGAATGAGGCCATTTGAGCACGTCGAAGGAAATTCACAGTGCAATGTGGTGAAGCAAAAATACATCAGAAACTCTTAAGTAAATCAACCAGGTATCGCTACAGGAAAAAACAAGGTAACACAATGTTGTCATATTGTAGTAAATAAATTTATATCACGTTACTGGCTGAAAGTGAAGAACACCTGTTCTGAGCGCTGTGAAAATGCCGTGGTATTTCAAAAGACCTGATTCAGGAGGAGGGAGCCTTCTAAGTGACAGCGTGGCGTTTTTTTTTTGTAGGTGAAAGCGGCGACGGCGACTTGCCTAAAGTTTCGGGTTGAAAGGGAATTTGCAGTAGCAAATCTTCAGACTTCAACCGTCAAGGTGTACGACTATTACCGACAAAGTAAGTGTGTGTCTACCATAGCCCGACGGTTACTGTGATATCCCACGCACAGGTCAGAAACGACTCGTCGCGTTGAGTGCCTCCCTTCGCACACACTATGTGATACAGTGAAAAGATGGATTTCGTTACATGGGCAACCATATTCCTAGAGTGGAGTGAAGAATGAAGGCTAAACACTTATCAGAGAGAATGGCAGCCAAAGAGCGGTCTCGGCACATCGCATATAGCGTCAACGCACTGTAAACGAAATAAACGCGTTGTGGAATACTTTGGCGGAACGCATGTATTGGAGAAAAGGTGTATTCCTAACGGTTATCAGCACTACGTCTGCTTCGCACTCAAAAGCACAGAGCCTCGTAATTACTAACGCGCAGCCTTCTTTCCCTCTGCCTTATCAGGTGTTTTTCTGTGGGTAAGCAGTAGTAAGCAGCGCGAAGCTGGCACAAATCCAACAAGTAAACAGAAAAAAAAGAATACAAAAGAAGAATAGAGACAGGCAGACACAGTGTGGGCAAGCTGCAAATCATTGCTGCGTCTGTCATTTTTTTTTGTTCTAAATATCATGTACCAACTAGCTCCACAGCAAACTAACTCTTTTGCGGTCAGTAGTGGCTAGGTTCCAGATTCGCCGGTGTTGTGATTCGAACGAAAATGCGCAAGCGTAATATCAGGATGTTCTACTCATTAAGCCATAGACGCAGTTGCATGAAGTTAATAATTATGAACATTACCTCTCTCCTTCGCTAATGGTAGGGAGCGCGTGGGTCAAGTCCCTTAACAAACGGTCTGCTCATAAACTGGAGAACAACTGCGCACGGGCGATAGTTTCCCCCCATGGATAGGGGGCGAGAACTTACTCCTGCTAAAATATATGTGCCGAAACCATCGACGATGATTGTCAAGGTAAGCAAATAGCCAGAAAGAAGCAACGCCCCAACAAGAAAACGAAGGAGCGAGCGTGAGAGAGAGAGCAAGAGAGAGAGAGTGTACAAACGAACGTTTTTCTTGCCGGGTACGACCACCGACGGACCACCGGCCAGCCTAACATAGACCACCGACCAACCTCAGACTGACCAGCGACCAACCACGAGAACGGCAGAAAGGACGAAAGAAAGTTATTTGCTTTAAATGTATGCGCAGAAGAAACAAGGCGCCGAGCAAGTGAAACGAGGCGAGTAGAGGAGTGGGACGCGCGTCCAGCTGAGTACCGTGAGCTCTGTGCTTATCCCCTGTAGTGCTGATAATTTAACTTGGCTCACGTTTATTTTGGGACCTCAAAATCCTGACTTATTCAGGATAAACATGCCTAAATACAAAATTCTAGCCTTTATCATGTACTAGAGCGAGTTATCGTATCCGGAGAGTGGAGGAATCAACTACAAATTGTTATATCTGCCGTACTATAATTAGATTTTTCCTGAAGTAAGGTTACCTTTCTTTACATACAAAATATTTTGCGTGGAGAGAAATAAAGATGGTGGAGTTCTAGTTTTGCTGCATATGGAATTGTGTTCGGGCACTGCAGGCCGTGAAGCCGGCCTCAGACGAGTTGGACCGGAATAATTTTCTCCCTCTATTTCTTGCTTGAAACAAAGTTGAAAATCTTCACTACTGCATCTCGTACGCATGGTTTGCATTCCTCCTTGTATGCAGGCGACAATTGCACCCAGTCATACAGACCAGAGCCAGCGAGCGCTTCGGTGAAGCTCTTCTGCGACGGCAACATGTGCAAATGCGCTACAGGTACTAACGGTGGCAGGTTTTAGCCATCTAGCAAAAGAGAGTTATGCATTGTGTTGTTTGTTTCAGACAAATCAGACAAATGCATATTTATTGCCTCTTACAAAATACTGGTGCACCGGAGACTAAGACAGCTCCTGGGGACATCTTATGATGATCGGTTTAACCACAACGCGTGGTAAAAGTCTTTGTTTCGCGAGCGTGCTAGTTGAATGAAAGTTCTCAAGAAATTCTGAGTCCATTATGCTGCTGCCTGTGTATTATATTGTCAGCTATAAAGCGCATCGTTGATTGTTGCAGTAGTAGCTGTGTGTGTTCTGGTTAAAAAAATGTCACAATATGGCACCAGCAAAACAGCTGAACGTCCTCTGCTTACAGGTTGGTGAGAAGGTGAATGAGGAACCCTCAGCTGAACTAGGGGCATTAGGGCATTGCTCTGTCTTCGTAAACCGGGTATCCCGCAAATAGTAATACATTTAAAAACAGGCCAGAACTCTCAAAATTTTCACGGATCAAATTGTTTTGAAAAGGAATCGAGAATGTGACATCGAATTGTTTCGGGTCTCCTATTAAGGATGGCTAGACGAGCTGTGCCAGTATTAATGTAGCCTGGTTTACAGTAAAAGAAGTCCCTGCTGAAAACCACCCAGAAAATGTTAGCGTTCGCAGTTTTTTTTTTTTGCAATTCGAAAGTTGACAGCATTTCGTATGCAAAGGCAACATTATAACTAATGTAATTACATACCGTGTAATCTTCACAATTTCTTTTCAAAATTTTTACGGGGTGCGGGCCTTGCACGAGGTAGCTTTGTAGCTACTTACTGAAGCCTCGAACCATGCTCTCAGTCTGCTACTCACATAAATACAACCACTGGTGGCCGACCGAGAACACATGTAGTTTCCAACCGACTTTTTGGACACGTGATAGTGCGAGCTTGTAGCGGCTTGCGCAAATTAACCAGCACGCGAGTTTGCGCATGACACTGAGGGAAACATTGTGCTTAATATTTCGCCCGGGAACGAAGTGCAGGTGTGGGCCTTGCACGAGGCAGCTTTGTGGCTACTCAATGAAGCCTCGAACCATGCTCTCAGTCTGCTATTCATATACATACAACCACTGGTGGCCGACTGAGAACACATGTGCAGTTTCCAACCAATTTTTCGGACACGTGATAGTGCCACCTTGGCGCGGCTTGCGCAAATAACCCAGCACGCTAGTTTGCGCATCACACTGAGTGAAAAATTGTCCTCGAATTTTCGCCCGAAAACGAAGTGCAGGTGTGGGCCTTGCACGGGGCAGCTTTGTGGCTACTCACTGAAGCCTCGAACCATGCTCTCTGTCCGCTACTCATACAAATACAACCACTGGTGGCCGACCGAGAACACATGTGCAGTTTCCAACTGATTTTTTGGACACGTGATAGTGCCACCTTGGCGCGGCTTGCGCAAATTAACCAGCACGCGAGTTTTCGCATGACACTGAGTGAAACATTGTCCTTAAAATTTCGCCTGGGAACGAAGTGCGGGTGTGGGCCTTGCACGAGGTAGCTTTGTAGCTACTTACTGAAGCCTCGAACCAAGCTCTCATTCTGCTACTCATAGAAATACAACCACTTGTGGCCGACCGAGAACACCTGTAGTTTCCAACCGATTTTTCGGACACGTGATAGTGCCAGCTTTTAGCGGCTTGCGCAAATTATCCAGCACGCCAGTTTGCGCATGACACTGAGTGAAAAATTGTCCTCAAATTTTCGCCCGGAAACGAAGTGCGTCTGTGGGCCTTGCTCGAGGCAGCTTTGTGGCTACTCACTGAAGCCTCGAACCATGCTCTCAGTCTGCTACTCATATAGATACAACTACTGGTGGCCGACCGAGAACACATGTGCAGTGTCCAACCGATTTTTCGGACACGTGATAGTGCCCCCTTGGCGCGGCTTGCGCAAATTAACCAGCACGCGAGTTTGCGCATGACATTGAGTGAAAAATTGTCCTCAAATTTTCGCCCGGAAACTAAGTGCGTCTGTGGGCCTTGCTCGAGGCAGCTTTGTGGCTACTCACTGAAGCCTCGAACCATGCTCTCAGCCTGCTACTCATATAACTACAACCACTGGTGGCCGACCGAGAACACATGTGGAGTTTCCAACCGATTTTTCGGACACGTGATAGTGCCCCCTTGGCGCGGCTTGCGCAAATTAACCAGCACGCGAGTTTGCGCATGACATTGAGTGAAAAATTTTCCTCAAATTTTCGCCCGGAAACTAAGTGCAGGTGTGGGCCTAGAACAAGGGCCTGCCTCGCACAAGTCGTGCCTAGGAGCCGTGCTGGCTCTCAGACGTTCTGGGCTTTTCGGCCGCTTACAGAAAGTGTTAATGACGGCGTTTCTTTAGTAATTGGCACCAGAAACATATAAATTTGCGAGCTTTTTGTGACTCAGCCACTCGTATGCGGCATCTGATAGTTTGAACGCGGTCTGCTATTATCCGTACAGTATTAAATCCGCCTTTTTACGCGGTTCAGCATTTTGCTGCAGTTAAGTTTTCAGGGAAAAAAAAGCAGCTTCACCGCAGGATTTTCCTATTCGACTCATTTGAAGGGCGGAAACGTTTTCTTTAGACAACCACTGAAGCAATTTCAGTGCTGTTTAACTCATTACAAAAATACGATGACCTTTGAAAAGGTATCTTATTTAGGCCTCTGTATCTTTGATCGCCACAATCTAACAAAATTGAAATAGACCGATTGAGAGGTCTTCAAGTTTACAACTCAGTCCCTCTGGAATAAAATTGATATTGCCGTTTTGTAAAGGGTATCTGTTGGATGGTGTATTGTTGACAAAGCGCATGTAAGTTTAGACTAATGCATAATTTCGTAACTTACATTGGTATAGCATTTGCTTATGGTAAATAAGATCCTAAAGTAGACTGTTATTTCTTAACTTCATTTTACCTGCTTCTAACTAATTGCCAGCTGTTTCCGGCAGCACCTCGATAACCAACTTCTAATGCAATATTGCTAACTGAACGCTGTATTTTTTAGTTTGCCAATTCTCGCACTTTCTACAACTGTCACGCGTCGTTTTTTTTCGATATTTTTTACCACACGTATAGACGATCTTGTAAGCGGTCCGCGAGCGCCGCAATCTTTGACGTACAAGAAAAATATTTCACTTTTGTCCGCGCTGTGGTTGAAATAACAAGGTCAAGGAACAACGAACGAGGTCGAGAAACACCGAACGCATCTGTGTGAGATCATCTTCATGCATACGAAGCGACCGTTTGCGCTCTGTTACCATTAGAAACCGCCAGTGTTAGCATACGAAGCGACCGTTTGCGCCCCGTTACCATTAGGAACCGCCATTGTTAACAGCCCAAGATGGTAGCGCTCCCTAAAGTTGGTGAGATATTGTTACGGAGGAAGACGCAGACGAAAAGCTGTGTACGAGTATATTTACAAGAAAATACGCTGCGCTTGGCCAAGACGCAACAGCCCGCGCTAGCTTCTAATCGTCATCGTCATCTTCGTACTGCTCGGCTCTTCGTCATTGGAAATACTATCCCGTAGCACTACCCCCGGCGGCAAAAGCGCCGTCCCGGAGCGACTAAACGCCGGAGTCTGAAGCAGTGTAGTAGGTCTTGAGCCTACTGACGTGCACGACATCACTAGATGCCAGAGTAGATGACGAGGTTGAGCTCACAGGAGCAATTTCGTACGTCACAGGCGTCACCTGGCGCAGCACGCGCTAAGGCCCTGTGTATCGCGAAAGGAGCTTTTCTGAAAATCCGACGTGACGAGAGGGCGACCACAGGAGCACGACTGCGCACCAGGCGAAAAATGTACGTCACGGTGGCGGGCGTTATACTGACGCTGCTGCGTGGTTTGCGAGTCCGTCAGTCGAGCACGGGCAAGCTGGCGTGCATGGTCGGCGAGGGCGATGGCGTCGCGCGCATACTCGGTTGTTGAGATCGCAGCAGGAGGAAGTACCGTGTCAAGGGGCAAGGTCGGTTCGCGACCGTAGAGTTGATAAAATGGAGAAAATCCGGCGGTGTCGTGCCGGGAAGAATTATAAGCAAATGTGACGTAAGGAAGGGCAACGTCCCAGTCGTGGTGGTCCTTCGAAGCGTACTTGGACAGCATGTCGGTAAGAGTACGGTCTAACCGCTCTGTCAAGTCATTTGTCTGAGGATGGTATGAGGTAGTCAGCTTGTGTTGAATAGAACAGGGACGCACAATGTCGGCGATAACTTTCGAGAGGAAGTTACGAACACGGTCAGTAAGCAGCTGTCGCGGGGCGCCATGCACTAAGATAATGTCACGCAAGAGAAAGTAAGCCTGCGACGTCAGTGGCGCAACTGGTAGGGAGAGCTCGCGTGATAGCGTATCGGGTGGCGTAATAAGTTGCGACGGCTACCCATTTGTTCCCAGAGGATGACGTGGGAAAGGGACCGAGGAGGTCTAATCCAACACGAAAGAACGGTTCCACAGGGATGGTGATCGGCTGTAGATGACCGGAAGGTAGCACCTGAGGTGTTTTCCGACGCTGGCAGGGATCACAGGCAGCAACATAGCGTCGGACGTAGCGAGCGAGACCAGGCCAATAGAAGCGGCGGCGGACGCCGTCCTACGTGCGGGTTACCCCAAGATGTCCTGCAGTGGGCGCGTCATGCATCTCAAAGAGCACAGTCTGTCGTAGATGTTTTGGCACGACAAGAAAAAGATCAGGGCCATCAGGGAGGAAGTTCCTTCGGTACAGAATGCCGCCCTGCAGGACATATCGGCGAACGGATGCGTCGGTAGGTGTTGAGCGCAGACGCTCGATGAGTACTCGCAGCGATAGGTCTCGGTACTGCCCATAGGCGATGTTAGCGAAGGCAGGCACAGAGAAAATGCCGTCGGCGGTACTACTGTCGGCGTCGTCAGGCTCGTCTACCGGGTAGCGAGACAGGCAGTCAGCGTCCTTGTGTAGTCGGCCAGATTTGTAGGTGACAGCGAACGAATATTCTTGGAGGCGTAAGGCCCAGCGACCAAGTATTCCTTAAGGGTATTTCAATGAGCATAACCAACAAAGCGCGTGTGTCTGACGCTCACGCTCAGTGATGGAATAGTTGCGCTCCGCGGGCGATAGCGATAACAGCGATAGCGATAAGTTGCTGGCGTAAGCGATAACACGGTCGTGGCCACGCTGGCGTTGTGCCAGTACTGCGCCAATTCCGTGACCGCTGGCATCAGTACGGACTTCGGTAGGCGCAGAAGGATCGAAATGGGCCAGAACGGGAGGCGTTGTGAGAAGGTCGATTAGAAGCGAGAAGGCAGAGGCCTCGTTATCGCCCCACTGGAAAGGGGCGTCTTTTTTCAAAAGCTCGGTTAGTGGTCGTGATATGGCCGCGAAAATTTTCACGAAACGGCGGAAGTACGAGCAAAGGCCGATGAAGCTGCGCACATCCTTGAAACAGTTTGGAACAGGGAAGTGCGTAAGAGCATGGATCTTGCCTGGGTCCGGTTGCACTCCGTTCGCGTCAACGAGATGTCTAAGAACGGTAATCTGGCGACGGCCGAATTGGCACTTCGATGCGTTGAGTTGCAGACCGGCTCGCCGAAAAACGTCCAGGACTGCTGAGAGGCACTCGAGGTGCGTAGCGAATGTTGGGGAGAATACTATAACGTCGTCCAAGTAGCACAGGCACGTGGACCATTTGAAACCGTGAAGAAGGGAGTCCATCATGCGTTCGAAAGTGGCAGGAGCGTTACATAGACCGAACGGCATCACTTTGAATTGATAAAGACCGTCGGGTGTTACAAAGGCAGTCTTCTCGCTGTCGAGATCGTCCACGGCAATCTGCCAATAGTCGGAGCGAAGGTCAATAGAGGAGAAATAGCGAGCACCGTGGAGGCACTCAAGAGCGTCGTCAATCCGAGGTAGGGGATACAGGTCCTTTTTGGTAACCCTGTTAAGGTGCCGATAATCCACGCAAAAGCGCCATGAGCCATCCTTCTTTTTTACCAGCACAACAGGTGACGCCCATGGACTACATGACGGTTCAATGTTCTTGGCAAGCCTTTTGCGAACTTCGGTGTGAATAACTTGACGCTCAGCCGGTGATACTCGATACGGCCGGCGATGAATAGGAGGGGTATCGCCGGTATTAATGCGATGTTTGACAGCTGTTGTTTGGGCCAAAGGACGGTCGTTAAAGTAAAAAATATCTTGGTAGGAAATCAGAACGCAGTAGAGCGCACGAGCGTGCTCGGAAGGCATGTCGGGTGCAATCATTTTCTGTAAGTTGGCGATGGTACAAGTTGCCGACTGCGACGGTAGAGGAGGATCGGCTGAATGGTCGTCTACTGAAATCGATGCTACAGAGTGATCCTCGAATGAGCAAAGTTGGGCCAGAGACATCCCACGTGGCAGCACTTGTGTCGTCAAGCCAAAATTGACCACTGGCAGGCAGACGCAATTCGCCGTAATAGATAAAACTGTATAAGGTACTGTGATCCCGTGTGTAAGGAGGACGTCTTGCATAGGAGCCGCGATGTAGTGACCGTCGGGGACTGGTGGGGATGACAGGAAGTCAACGTATGTCAGTGCCGAAGGTGGCAAGCGAACGAAGTCGACGGAACTGAGGCAAGTAGGGTGTTGTTCAGCGGGATCCAAAACAGGCAGGTCGAGGCGGAGAGTACTGGCGGAGCAATCGATGAGAGCAGAATGTGCGGAGAGGAAGGCTAAGCCGAGGATGATGTCGTGGGGACAGTGAGCGATGACTGTGAATAGCACGATTGTTGAGCGATCGGTGAAGGAGACGCGGGCGGTACACATACCAATTACGGGGGCTGTTCCGCCATCGGCGACACGGACAACAGGCGTCGTGGTGGGCGTGATAATTTTCTTGAGCCGGTTACGAAGGTCAGCGCTCATTGCGGACAAATGCGCCCCAGTGTCTATGAGTGCAGACACAGAAACACCGTCGACTTGCACGTAAAGAAGGTTCAGATGAGTGGGCAACGTCAGTAGAGGATTTGGCGGCGTAGGGAGCAATGCAGCGTTGCCTCGAGGCGTTGCATCGTCTAGTTTTCCGGCTGGGAGCGGCGTCCGAAGGGAGTCGGTGAATAGGAGCGATTGGGCTGGGGAGAGCGAGATTGTCGTCGTTGGGGCGAAAGCGAACGAGAAGAGGAGCGGTTCGGTGCAGGAGAATCAGCGGCGGCGTCATCGGAGCGTGCGGCATAGGGACGAGAAGGGCCACCTGGGGGGCGAGAGTAGGCATTATGAGTAGGCCGGGTCGGGGAACTCCAGCGACTGCGACAGTGCCGAGAGAGAGAGAGAGAAACTTTATTTTGGTTCCTTCAAGGATTTAGCGTCTCGAGGTCTCGGTCGTCTTGGGCGCCGGCGACTTGGAGCCTCTTCCAGCAAGGGTGGGCCCCTATTCCAGGGCTCCACTGAGCCTAGCTACCTGACTAGCGTGCTGCACTAAGGCCCTTTGGGCCGTGAGCTCGCAGCTGGGAAGCCGACTCTCCCATTGCTCCGCACTCGGGTTATTGTGTTGGTGGAATGATTTATTGTGTTTACATTCCCATGTGACATGGTATAGTGTGCGTGTGGCCCCGCACCATGGGCAGGTGTCTCTGTATTGTGTTGGGTACATTTTGTTTAAGATGTATAAATTTGGGAAGGAGTTTGTCTGCAATCTGCGCCAACTCGTTGCTTCCTCCTGTGTTAGAGCTTTGGGGGGTGGGGGATATTTGGCTCTCGTCCCTCTGTATAAGTTTAATATTTCTGTGTATCCTCCCTCACAAGCGTGTGGGTGATACTCCGGGGCGCTCGACTGCTCTGCTCGGCACGTGGTCTCTCGAGCTAGGCTGTCTGCCCTTTCGTTACCCTGTATGCCTGCGTGGGCCGGAATCCAAATTAATGTGCCCGATTCGATGTCAGTGGAAACGAATGGGCTTGTCGTCAGCAGTGCGCCATTCAGATGGGTTTCGGAAACGTGGTGGGTAAGTAGATGCGGGACGGGGCGGAATCGAAGAAGCCGGGCGGGTATCAGGACGATGAGCCGAGCAGATAGTGTGAAGACCCATGTTTTCGAACTCTTGGCCGATAACTGCCTGGATCAGTGAGACCGTGACTGCAGATGTTTTGGTGGGACTGCAGTCGAAGGCAGCCGGATAGGCGGCCTCGATCTCACGCCGGATGATCCTGTTAACATCGGCAGTGTTGTTGGGACGAGGAGTGTGGGCACAGGAAGATGTCGCCGGGGTGTTGGGCAGACGGGCAAACTGCTGGTCAATACGTCGGCTTTTAGCGAGTTCCAGGTGGCGGCACTCTTTTATAACAGCATCCACCGTCGCTACGTTTTTGCAAACGAGCAAGTTGAAGGTGTCATCGGCAATGCCTTTGAGGATGTGGGCAACCTTGTCGGACTCAGTCATGTGGGTGTCAACTTTGCGGCACTGAGCCAAGACGTCCTGAATGTACGTGACATAGGGCTCTGTTGACGTCTGCACACGGCCGGAAAGCGTCTTCTGCGTGGCAAGTTGGTTACCGTAGGGGTTGCCGAACAAGTCTCGAAGCTTTGTCTTAAGTGAATCCCAACTGGTGAGCTCATCTTCGTGCGTGCGATACCCAACTCTAGGTGTGCCACCGAGGTAAAAGACTACGTTGGCGAGCATAATAGTAGGGTCCCACCGGTTATTGCGGCTGACGTGTTCATACAGGCTGATCCAGTCGTCGACGTCTTCCCCATCTTTGCCCGAGAATACGCCAGGATCACGGGGAGCGGGGAGAGTGGTGTAGGTCGTCGTGGTGGCAGCAGGTGTCGGAGTCGGCGGAGTAGGGTTGTCGTCGCCGGGAGCCATGAAGGAAGGCTCCACGTACCGTCCTGTGCGAAGCTCCGTGACGAGGTGCAGGGAACGTCCACCTCCACCAGATATGTTACGGAGAAAGACGCAGACGAAAAGCTATGTACAAGTACATTTACAAGAAAATACGCTGCGCTTGGCCAAGAGGCAACAGCCCGCGCTAGCTTCTAATCGTCGTCGTCGTCTTCTTACTGCTCGGCTTTTCGTCATTGGAAATACTATCCCGTAGCACTCCAGCTGCGTGTTCCTCCAGCTTAGACACCGCGCTGTTTTCAGTATTGAATAAGCAAAAATAAGTATTGCTCGTCGTGAGTATAGTATATCGCGTAACTGTCTTCGCGGTCTTTTAGCCGTCGTATGTGCTGCGAAAAACAAGCCAGGTCTTGCGATAGCAGGTATACAATGAACATGCGTGTTAAATTTATTTCGCCATTGCTCGATAGCCGCGTATCTCAGGACTCTCAATAAAGTTTTTCCATCTATCCATCCATCGCTGTCGGGCTTGAGTGGAGTTGCGTATCGCGGAGCTCGACTGCAGTATCATGCAACGTGCTATCCTCAATTCTGTAATAGCCAACGCATCTCGTATACGCTTCAAATTCTCACATAAGCATAACAAACTTAACGCATGAACCACAGTGCCGTTTTTGATACGCTGAAGCGGGTTTGAAATTGCGGATTGTTCAGCGAACCAACTACTGAATATTTTACTATACTAATTAAGCACTAACTCAGATATCATTTCACCATCCTTATTGGTCCAAATGTGCTGTCGGTATAGCCAGAAAAAGAGACGAAAAATGGCAACAATCTTTGATGGACAACTGTGTTTGGGCATGCATTGAGGGATTAAGAAATTATCTTGCTTCGAATTCCGTGTTTCTTCGATATCGATGTAACATCGAGTCTTGCGTTTTCTTTCCCGCACAGCGGAGTGCCCTGTCAACGAAACTTTCACTAATGTCATCAAACCGGGCAGGAGTTTCAAGGAGTCGAACAGGATGGCCCTCAGAAGGATAGCATGTGACGACCATGACTTCGGTTGGTATACGTACGTGCTTGTGCACTCAATAACTCAATAACAATCAATAACAATAACAAAACAGCCAGCAGCTAATGAAGTCCTAATATTGCACGCTTCCCTCCTACGCTTGGAAGCTTGGTTTGGGCTTCCGCCTTCTGGACAGATGAATATAGTGATATCTTTTGTCCTACATGTCGAAGTTGAGATTAGGCTAGGTTAAGATGACATGACGCTAGCTTGTGAACACTTAGGACGGACCTTCGCATCGCAGACAACTTTGATATCGATATTGAAATGGTACATCTCAAAGGAAGCTATGCTCTAATTAGACAAACACTGGTCTCATTTGATTGGAACTCGTTGCATCGAAAGATAAAATGGAATTCAATTGACTGCAGGGAGCAGAATTTCGATTTACCACGCATCGTCTTCGCAGAGGTTGCCGAAAATTCGTAAGGAAAAAAAAAATTTCATAACACACAGAACTCTCTGCCATAAGGAGATGTCGCATTTCTATAAACTGAGTTTGCCAGAGCAACGGACTGTGACAGAAGTGATACCCGAGTTTATTGCGTAAGTCCAACTGTTACAATGTTTACGATGTTCTTGCATGAGTGCTACTCTAAACTTAAAGAACCCTTTAGAGCCGTGTATAACGCATCAATTTTTTTCCAATGTGTTAATAGCTGGAGTTTAAGTCATTGTGATGTCGTTGTTTTTGTTACCGACGGTTCTTTTTTCTGAAGCCTTATGCTTTAGCTTTTCTAAAGAAAAAGAAATATTGATTACCCTAATAAAAAATGAACCTAGCAGTCGTAGATTCCTGTTTTTTTTTTAAATGCAAAAAGCCTTATTAAAATTGGTGTATTGGCGGCTGAGCAAAAGATTTTCTGCTTCAGTTTATTATTATTGGACATTCCGAGGTAAAGCTTCATCTTAAGACAACTTCAGGAGCTTGCCCCGTAACATGTCGTATCCACGTCATATTTCAACCAGCGTTACCTTAGCGGAGTTTATGAAAGGTGCGATATTTATTTCATTTGATTTCGTTTATTTACTCTAAGGGGAAAATGGAGGGCCTTACATGAAAGTAAAAGCTACATGAAATAAAAAGTAACAACCCAAGTGCATATATGACAACAAATAGAACAACCCGAATAGTGAACATAACTTAGAAAGCAAGAAGTCGGCAGAACACAAGTTCACATGGCATGTGCAAATATAACAGTCCCAAAACAGAGAAAAGACGGGGAATGCGGGAGATGGCGATCGCCTTGAAGAAGACAAGTCCACTTGTCGAAACGTTGGCTCCTGCATTCACCTTGTTCACGTTTTGCTCATAGTCCCAAAACAAGCCAGATATGCAGCGTCAAAAATGTCAGCAGGACATGGAGAATACACTACAACATAATACACAGAAAGTAAAACAAAGCCCACGAAGTTGGTTAGAAAACATCGCTTGTTACAAAGGTTAGTAACGCCGATCATAAAGAAAATGGACTCATTGTCGGCTATGCTCGATGACAATAAATTTCACTAGGCAATCGACAGAACAAGCGGGGCATTCTAATGTTGTTGTTGTTTTTTTTTGTTCTGGCATATACAGGTCTATATTATCCTGCATGGTGAGCACAACATGAAATGTGACGGGTCAGAAAGATATGTCCGTGGGCAAAATAGGCGTCACTATGGTACAATGAGTGAACAAAAAAAGTTAGATGCTCAACTCGAGTGAACGCTTCTAGTGACTCAACGTGAATAGATGTTTTCCGTCTTCTCACCCTCTGGTTAACGCAATTTAAAATGATAAATTGTGCTGCTTTATTTGTATCAATTCTATAGTATGCAGCTAAGATATATGAGGTAGGGGTTCCATATAGTAAAATTACACTTTACAGACAACCTGATCAGTGAGGTATAAACTTTGTCGTGTGCTTTTGTCGGCTCATTTTTAAAGCCGTTTTAGAGCACAAAATTTTTTCAAAGCTTTGTTAGCAACGTATTAGTCTACATTAGCCTTGAATAAGGGTAGACGCCTAGGTATTCTATAGAACGGACAGAGTCAATGAGAAGTTCGCTTACGGAGTAGCAGTAGAAAGTGGTGTTTCCAGTTGCACGAAATTTATATAAAGGACTCCAAAGGACTCGGCTAAGTTCTGAACACATGGTCCGCGTAATTAGGCAGAAGAATTCCACAATTTTACATCCCACGTGAAGTATTACACAAGAGTTTGTTCCTTACGACGTAACCCCGAAGAACATTCAGGCGGTGCTATTGTTCTGGTAAGTTCAAGAAGTTTCTTGTGCGGTATACGTGGACACTCAAGCCATTGTTCTTGTCGCCAGCGCCGCCATCGTGATCGTTATCATAGTGATCATCATCATTTTCATCCTCAGCGTCGTTACTGTTTTGTCTATTTGTCTGAATTTCTTCTTTTTCAAGGTTGGACCGCCCACCGCAACCTATTGGTTTATGTGGTTGTGGCAAGTGTTTCTTCATGACTGAGCTCTCTACGTCTGTACTTAGGATGCGCTAGTTGCGAATACAGTTCAACGTAAAAGGCCCGTGTCAGCGAATTCCGTCACGACACATTGGTTAAAACACCTCGTGAGATGAGAAGCGAAACGCCTAGGAGCCAAAGCGTCTCATTGCTAGATTTGTAACTATGCTTCCTGTAAAGCACTCGAAATGAAACTTGCCTCTTACACAATTGAAAGCATAAATTTGAAAATTGTACTAGAACCGGGAAGCGCACAATTACGGGGTAACGTTCTTTTAGGTTTACGCACTAGCGTTTGCTGAAGTCGCCCCCCCCCCCCCACAGGTATCACGAGGCACATCTTGAGCGCTCAGCCATATTTGAATCGCAATTCAAAGAATTGTGAACTATCACTTTCAATTAAGTGATTGCCGTATACCGTAAAATACTTTTTTTTCTGATCATCACCAAAGTTTTCACGAAGGCAGCTTATGCGGGGGGCACAAATATTCGTCGTTGCTAATGCCGCATGTTTTTCTTCTCATGAACATGGTTTGAAGAATAGCCAATGTGAAAGACTCTTTCATAAAGAAGCGGACTCGTGTCAACCCATGTTACAGTGGGCGGTAGCATTAGGCCTTCTAACTTTCATATTTCCTGTCGTCGCTGCTAAGTTGGCAAACAGAACGACTAATATTATTGCTATGATTGTTTCTTTAAGCATCCCTTGTACATAGTACGTGTTCCAGGCCTGATGAAGCTTGAGAGGTGTGGCAGGGCTTGGCAGGCACAGAAGCAGCGATTCACCATGCCCACCGTGCATAAAGTCACAATATTGTAGTCACATTCGGCACAACACACACACAAAAATGCGAAAGCTGTACTCTGAAGAGAAGGAGATGTACATGAAATGGAACATGGATGTATGCTTATGAAGACGGTGATCGTTTCATTCAGTTTGGTGGAAAGGGTGAATAGGAAGGGAATAAGGTTGACGGTTAGAACTGGGCCGCCATCAGATGGTTAGTCTCTGTGTACGAAGCCTCTCTCCCTGTACTATTCTAATTACTAGTAGTAAACAAGGCTATAACACGAACATATTAAACACAAAGCTGTAATCTTCTTTCGCTTGAAAATACAGGTCAAAGAGGCTTTTCTTGTAAAAAGCAACATGTGCGCAGATATAAATTGACATTTCGAGATTCTTTATTATGCATAAAGAAGCGATGACCATAGCCTTGCATAGGTCATGTTGCTCATCGCCAGTCAGCTATGAACAATGTACGCCTTCAAATCCACTCCGGAAGCTATCATTTTGCTGTGAGGCCCACTAACGCGTCTGAAGGAATAGCTACACACGAAATTAAAAGGCACATTCTTTTAGTGATGCACCTTCAGTTAGCCATTATGACCATAGCAGAATACAACAGCCGCTCGTGAACTGTACTCTGCACTTGATGATTATTGTCTAACCCTGTACGTCCTGCTTTCACTTTCACTTAACGCAGTGTGGCAAGGAAAAGTTTCTGCAAACTACGTCCTCGCTGGTTATAGGCACTTAGCGTTCCACATCGACAAAGTTATAAAAGAAGGTAAGTGTGTACTGCGTACGCTGTAAGGGTTTGGCTCGGGGATATAGTGATAGAAGCGCTATGAAGATGACTGATACGTTCCACTAGAGAAGCTGCTGAGGCCATTCCCTCCAAGGACACTGAAGCGGTGTTGAGCACACAAAATGAATGAGGAAAAGCAATATCTGGTTCCTCAAGTACATATTCGGTCAAGATAAGCGTTTTGGCGCGCCTTCTAATCTCACATTTAGCCTAAAATATGTTTAGGAAAACCAGAGCAATTTATTTATTTATTTATTTATTTATTTATTTATTTATTTTTATTTATTTATTTATTTATTTATTTATTTATTTATTTATTTATTTATTTATTTATTTAGCTTTAATGGGCGCTAAAGATGACCAGTTTAAACTGACATTGTATGGTAACAGTGTACGATAACACTTTGATTATTAGAAGATAAAACCATCATCCGAGCCAAATGTTTCTTCAATATCGCGCCAGAATCCCAGTGCAGACAAATCAGTGTTATGTGACAAAATTTCAAAAGCTGTTGTGTTGTTTCTTTGTCTTTTTTTTTGTAATTGGACAGTTGTGGGCTCAGTAAACGTTTCTAGAGCCTTCATAAACTCAGTTTTCGGTTCTTTTTTTTTAATGTAGTCTATCTTTGCCGACAAAAAAAAATAGATTTCCGAGCAAATGCCGTCAGAAAGCATGACGTCAGAGGGAGCTGCAGTGCCAGAACTTCAGTGCCGCTTCTCCACCACCTGCATTTCGTTCTTCAATCTTTGCTTCCTAAGCCCCCTCCAGCGGTAAGAGCGGCATTTTTGTGTGCGTGGTATGGCAGAGAATAATTTATTAGCACAGATCAATTTTTTTTCTCTCTCTTTGGAATCCCTTTGACGTCTCAATGTAAAGATAAATTTACGAGAGGCGATGTTGTAGAGGGGCTCCGGATTATTCTTTAGCACCTGGCGTTCTTTCATGTGCACGTGAATGTAAACATTCGAGTGTTTTTTTTTTTTTCATTTTGCGTCATCGAAATGGCGGCTGTCGTGGGCGGGAGCCAACGCGTAGACCTCGTGTTACACAAGAGAACGTCAGAGCCGCTGTTCCATCACAGCGGGTAGAGTAACGTAACTACTGAATTTTCGTATGGAATAAGACGCATGCAAGAATAATGGACACTATTAGCTGTTTTAATTGTTGTAGGGGTGTGCATGCCAGAGGACGCAATTCGCGCGCTGGGGCCACATGACCATGAGGCTAGGAGTGTTTTTTTTTATCCTTGCAAATAAGAGTGCCTCTAACGTGTCTGTCTGTGGGGTCAAATAAGTAGGCCGTGGCGTTTTATGTGTATATCTGAATGAGTTTTTGTCTGTCTTCTTCTGGGCCAAAAATAATTGTTCGTACCACAGAGCTTATTTCAATGTACTTTTTGAGATGGATTGCTCGGAGGCTGACATTACTGATACGAGAAACAAAAATACATAATCGATGAACTAGCAAAATTCAATTAATTAAGATTTAAATTATTTGCGCGGCAAACGTTGGAATTTCAGACATTGTAGCCACCGTGTTCTTGAGATGTGCCCACTTGAAAGGAAATATTTTGAAGAATTAATTCCCGAACTGCGCGAGCAAATACATTGTGGCGTCAGTAAGCTTTGTGTTTTAATGTAAGAAACGCCGCTTTGTTAAAATAAAGTTAGTAGAACAGCAGTGCGTTTTCGCCGCAATTTGACGGCGCACATCCTAAAAACTGGTGCCAACGTGAGATTTTGTTTTTAGTGATTGTGCGCATAGCAAACTCGCCGGCTACAATTCGAAAATCGTATTACGTGCCGTAAGGTGATTGGCGAGGAACTAGTCAAAATCAATCAATTGCGTATTTCGATTTATCGTGCAAGGGATGTTAGCCTCTTCCAGAAATCCAGCTGAAGAACTATGATTGCTTTATCTGTCGCACGTTATGACATATCTCTGAATTTTGAATTTTAGGTGAAGAAAATAGCAGCACTCTTCAAAACCAAACGCGACTTCTTCTTGGCCGCCAGTTGTGCAACACGTCAAACCTCGACGTCGGACGTCAGTACGTCATATTTGGCAAGGACAGCGATGACGACATCACGGATGGAGGTTTAAGGTAGGCGTACTGCGCCTCCACAGTGCGTCTCTTGTCACCCGAGGAAATGGAGCCTTCTGTCTATAAACTCGATGGCGTCTAGCCTGCTGTCTCAATTTGGCGACATACCGAATCTGAGCTTGCGTGTTTGAACGCTACGCCTAGGCGAGAGAAAGCGTGATTGTGACGTCATGTGTAGTCACCTTAAACAAGAAGCTGCCTCTGAGAACAATGCTCTGCGTACGAAGTTTCAAGCGAGGGTGAGTGTTCCAAGAAGCTCCATTCACTGAGATGCAAAAGTTTCAATTGTCATACCTGAGTGTTTTAAAAGATGTCATGAGATGAGAGCAGGTAAACCTGTCAATCCAAAGTTCATAGAAAGGGAAAGTAGGCAGATTTAAATTCATTCTTGTGTGCCAGGAAGCGCCTGAATTTTTTCGTGACGAACACAAATATAACATTACTAATTAGTGCAATGCAAATATTCTCATTCAGACAAAATACGTTTATCACACGCTAAACGCAAGTATGCAAGCTATATAGATGCGTAGTCTTTTAGCGTTTTTCACGGTCCAGTATCAACAATTTCTCGTGTGCGTCACAGATGATGTAACTAGGGGAAACGGAGTCCATATGTAATTACATGTGGTCTCCTTGTCCTCCGCATGGAATGAAAGGATTCCACAGAAAAGCACGAAGTTGTCTTTTGTTGGCGCGGCCGCACCATCACGCATGGCGGGCCATTGATATTTGATTTGACACTTGCCGAAGGCACCATGATATAAGGAAACCGGTGCTCTGCTCTTGTATTACCTTCATCCGCGCCCCTTACAGGCCCTTTTTTATCACCGCTTATACAACTGTATTATCAAGTGCCTAGTTTACTGTCGGCTCCATGCAATTCTGAAATACGTAACTGCCAATTTTACCACGTGACTGAATTTCAGGTATTTAGCCTGAACTTCGAAGTCGTGATTTAAAAGCACCCTACCATTGGCTACAAATGAACGTGGCGGGCCCAGCGGGCCAGGTCTTCTCTACCGCCTTGGCCAAACTGCAAGCCCCTCTTGTGACAACTGAGGCTCTGTTGAACGAGCACATAATTCTAAACTGTAGAGTGCTCAGTGGTGGAATGGTCACACAGGAGACAATTAAACATGGAAACAATCTCTCAGGACCCTCTGATATTTACGCACATATTAGGTCTGTGACACTTCCCATCAACGCAACGTGAAGCGCTCGATTTCTTTGTTGTTGTTTGACTGCCCTGAATCGCAAGCCTGTCTCTAGAAAATCTAGCCCTCGTTCGGACATTAATGCACGTCAAAATTTCGGCAGACGCACTTAAGACTGCTTACGTGTGCAATTTCGAAAGCATTATAGTCGCTTTAGCATTATCTATGATCAGAGTTTGCTGATTATAGCCAACCCTGACCGACGAAATCTGAAGAACAAGGGACGCGCGGGAGGAAGCGCGTGCATCTTATTGGATTGGATTGGATTGGATTCAGTGGCCTCACCCTTTGTAACGGGTGGGAATCACCGTGAAAAAGTAGCGATGTCATGGCCTTAGTAGGTAACAATCAGGTACATGCACACATACACTCGTAACGCGGCGCCATCTCCTTGCCAATTGGCTGCGCCATCACGTGTCCAATGACGTACGCGCCAGGCACACCGGGTACCAGAACCACGGAGCCGCCCTGGCGTCTGGGAAGCGTCCTCGTCTCACACACCGGAGGCCCGGGTTCGATTCCCACCCAGACCAAAATCTACCACATATTCTTTTCAAAGCCACTGATTTACGTTGTTTTCAGGAACCTTCAGGTGAACTTTGATTTCGCTCCGAGCTTTTTTTGACGTGCTTTTTTTCTCTTTGCACCCTTTGACATTTTTGGAACCATAGCTCGGTCACTACGACGCCGGATTTTCGCGTAATGGGGCATGCAATGCGCTCGCGCAATAAACAGTCAAAAAGTGAAATCAAGACGACCCATACATTCGGACAAGGCGGACTCCAATGTGAAATCAAGATATCATGTAGCGTTGTCTTCTTTTTTCGTTTTCTTTTTCTGCCCTCATTTATCTGTCGACTTCCTCTCCGCTCCCCTCCACCATGGCAGACCAGCTTGTATAATCAAATATTGCTACGCCGGCAAACCTCCGTCGTTTTAAAGAAAGAGGTGTCTTCCTCTCTCTATTTTGTTGAAATTTCTCGCACCCGAATGACAGATGTAAAATTTATATATTTTCGCTCCAACCTTACTTCTTGCATTGTCACGGCGGGAACCAAGTGAATCTTTAAGTCCTACCGAAACAGTGTCTGCAGAACGTGATACTGTAGACTCTTTATTTTTGTTTTCTTTGTTGCTTTTCAGCGTCAGGTACCCGCTGAATCACAGAGTTCGCATCTACCATACTTCAAGTGGTTCCAAACTGCCAAAGGAAGAAAAAAGTGTGCAAAGAGCCATAGGGTGGCTCTCTAACGGGTTTATCAGCGACGGTGGCTGTAATGAATAAATGTTTCAGAACAGCAACTTGTTCTTGGTGTTCAAAGTTCTCGTTACGAGCGGGGGAACAAACGACGTTTTAAGTCTATAGCCCCACGATGACTTTCATTTCCTTATTTCTGCGTCAGATTATCCGGCCAACTGACAGCTACCGACATTCCATCGCCTTCGAGTAGCTGTCCGCCACCACGTGATCACTGGATGGATCTACCATTGTCGAACCACGAACTTAAGGCAGCCTTAGCTTTCAGGCAGCCTGTGAGCAGTGTGGGGACCACGCACACTGTTGATAATATAGACTGCGTAATAGAGACTGTTTAAGGTAGACTGTGTGATGAGTTTTCGTGAGAGTGCGCTGATGAGTTTTCGTGAGAGTGCGCACAGTTCACCTCCCTCAACGCGGCACGAGTTGCGGCGTGATTAATTGCGTGCAGTGCCTCTCGTGGATTAGTTTGGCAATGCAGCAATCTGCGGAGCCCACGTTTCCTGTGGCAGTCGATTGGTCGGTAATCTTCGGTCACGGCGTTGCAACCCAGCGCAATTTCGTTTGAGCTATAAAACGCAGGAACGACGCCATAGCTATAGTTTTGTTACGGTTAGGCAACAGACGGCTGTTACAGCGATTCATGGCCTGTCTTGCTGTTCATCGGAACATGTAATCCTGCTGTGTAGCCACACATCAGCCCCAGGACCTGACGGAATTTTCTACCGAACTCTGTGTCACGGGGGGGGGGGGGGGGGGAGCGAGTGAGAGGAGTTCTTAAGGTGTACAATGAATCTTGGAGAGATAGCACGCTACCAACAACCTGGAAGACAAGTCGCCTTGTTCCACTGCTGAAGCCTGGCAAGTCGCCGTTGGAACTCTCATCATATCGCCCGATCGCTTTGGCGAGCTGTGTGGGCAAATTAATGGAGAGGATGGTCCTAGGACGCCTGGAGTGGTACTTGAAGTACCACAACACCTACCCAGATGCCATGGCGGGCTTCCGACGCGGTCGATCATCGATCGATAACGTCGTCGATCTGGTCACCTACATTCAACATGAGAAAGGCAGTAAGCGTCTCAGCGCTTCTTTATTCCTCGACGTTAAAGGGGCGTATGACAACGTTACGCATGAAGCCATCCTCTCTGCTCTCGTAGAGGTAGGAGTGGGTGGTCGGATGTTTCAATGGATACGGAGCTATCTATCCATGCGATCCTTCTTTGTAAGCACCGAGAAAGACCATACTTTTCTACATTATAGCTACCGCGGCGTCCCCAAGGGCGGTGTACTTAGCCCTGTTTTATTTAATCTAACACTAATTGCTCTCCTTGAGCACGTGCCAACCCCTGTCAGGCTATCAATGTACGCGGATGACATCTGCACATGGATGTCTGCAGTAACACGCCTACAATTGCGAGCGAGAATTCAGAGGGCCGCCGCACAAACTGCTATCTACCTCCGTAATCTAGGCCTGAAAATTTCCTCCGAGAAATGCGCACTAGTGTCATTTACGCGCAAACCCATGGCAAACTACAGTGTAATGATATATGGCCAATTAATACGAAGGGTCCGATCGTACAAGTTCCTAGGTGTCATAATCGACAGGGACTTGTCATGGAGCCCACACCTATCATACGTGAATAAACGGTTGACAGGCATCTGCCACTTGTTGAAGTTTTTCGCTGGCAAGACCTGGGGAATGTCGCCAAGCGCCATGTTGCAACTGTACACGGTGCTTTTTCTAGGATTTCTGCGATACAGCTTGCCAGCAATAAACAACACAGGTAAAACGAATCCACGCACAATACAAAGTCTTCAGGGTCAAGTGCTCCAGATCTGTCAAGGCCTGCCTCAGAGTTCTTCAACAGTGGCTACGATAGCAATCGCTAGAGACCACCTTGCCACGACCCACATTGAAATTGAAGTACTCAGGACCCATATAAGGCATCTAGACAGGACTCCTCGTCACCATTTAGCCTCTCTACCAGCGGACAGACCAAACACATCTTTCAGCCAAACGATAACCGCATATGATGAATCATTGCCAGCTTCTTTCACTCCCGCTGCGAGACCTTCGATCCCTCCAAGATGCCTCGCTCAGCCAAAAATCAACCTTGCAATACCTGGTATCTCGAAAAAAGCTCATGTGTCATCACCAGCCCTTAGACAGCTCACGCTACTACATTTGCACGAGAACTACCGTGAATCTACGCATATTTACACTGATTGATTTGTCCTTCCATGCAGCTCCGCGGCGGCAATCGTCATACCAGAGAAAGCTACAACAATCAAATTTAAGACCACCAACGCGACAACATCGACGGCAGCAGAGCTCGCAGCGCTCTTTACTGCCCTTCATCACATTGGTGATGAACGGCCACGCAAGTGGACAATATTCTGCGATTCGAAGGCGGCACTGCAGTCTCTACTGTCACCTTTACGACGCAGACAACACGAACAACTAATATTCCATATTACAGAGATGCTACAACATATAAGTGATGCAGGCCATGAAATGACCTTCTAGTGGGTTCCAAGTCACTGCGGGATTATCGGCAATGAAGGGTGGATCACGCTGCCCGCTCAGCCCATACTGAGGAGCGCCACGTCCCAATTCCTCTTTCTAGAACTGACGCAGCAGGGAAGCTCCGCCTACTTGCTCGGCAGTGCACCCCGTCGTAATGGAACGAACCACATTTAAGAAATACGCGACTGTACTCACTTGATCCCGCACTAAGTCTTCGAGCGCCATCACAGCTTCGCCGTAGAGACGCCACCCTTTTATATCGACTTTGGTTGGGCGTCGGCTTTACCAAAGCCTATGCATTCCGCATAGGGATGGCCGACACCCCAACCTGTGACCACTGCGGCCATGAAGAATCAATTGGCCATATTTTGTGCGCCTGCCCGCAGTACAGTCCACTGAGGGCATGCCTTCGCCACGAACTTGACCAACTGGACGACCAACTGGACGACCAACCGCTATCCGAAAAAATAATTCTACAACATCGAAAGGACCTACCGTTACAGAAGAAGGCCGTGCAAGCGCTATTGCGCTCTTTGCGATCTACCGGTCTGTGTGAACGACTTTAACTGGAACGCCTTTTGTGTGTGTGTCTCCATGTGCGTGTTGTTTTTTGTCCTTTTTTTGCGTTTTCCTCTCTGTCATCTTTCTAACCCCTATCCCCCATCCCCAGTGTAGGGTAGCAAGCCGGAGACTCATATCTGGTTAACCTCCCTGCCTTTCCTCTTCATTCTCTCTCTTCATTTCCTTACAGTAGTGTTACATATTCGTCCGCTATAGTCAACAATGTATTGGTGTCATTAAGGTAAGGTAAGCGTTGCCTAAAATGAAAAATAAACATTGATGAAGAATTGTTGGAAATTGCAAACAACACAATAAATATATAATTAAGCGAAGGAACCGCTTCTACAAACTTTTGAGCCGCAGAGAACACAATGCTATGCCAGTGTCCATAAAAGGATGATGCGTGGAGAAAAAGAAGATCGGCAAAAAAATATTTAGACGAACTGGTGAAAACGGTGCTTTTAGGGTGTATTTTCTCTCAAAAACCAATATCTTCGGCCGCAGGGCAAGGAATTATCTGTGGTTGCAGCACCTCCAATAAAATGGCACAGCTACGGTAAGTGTGTTACAGCACAGCCCTTGTATGAAGAAAATATAAAAGTTCAAAGCATGCATACTAGCCTTTTTGGCGTTGAAAGCGACAGTCACGTACATCTCAGCTTTCAGGAATTTGATTGGTTGCGATCCCAATTGGAACACAGCGTAGAGACCTTGTACCACTGTAACTTATTGTATAAAAACCTTATACCACCCAAATTTATTTACGTTGTGGATCCCAAGCGTAAGCCTTGCTCACATGGAAACGCTGAACAAACGCCTCGTTGGTAACCATTCTGTACAGTGTGCCTTACCGAGAAAACCTAGGAGCTGCAGATGGAAGCCGCACGAATCCTACTGGACATGGGGCTTTAAGAAGCAGGCTTCCAGTTCATACGTTAAAAGTATACATCATGCCACAAATTACTTCAGCGTAAAATATTCTTTAGTGCCACGATTGCAGAAAACAATTTCTTAGCAGAGAGGAGGAGGAGGAATGAACGTTTATTGTAAGAAACAGCGAGAAAGTGTCCGTTCTTCGCCCTAGGTGGGCGGCTCTCTTAGTCCAGAAAGCCGTTGGCTAATGCTGCAGCCCGGGCCCGGTCCACCAGACTTCGCTCATCTTCCAGGCTCTGTGCCTTTAACATTGCCTCCCACGTTTCTTCGATCGCTTGTAGCGGTTCTGAGGCATCATCTTCACTGTTTTTCTCGCGGTGCGGGCACACCGACACCATGTGTGGGAGCGTGTCTGGTACGTCACAATACCGGCATAGGTATGAGAACTTAGCAGAGAAACACACGTAAATTGTGGGAAAATTTGTTACAGCCACTACAACGATACGCCTCCACCGCTGATTACGTGCCGCAAAAGATGTTATTTCCTTTTTTTTTTTTAGGTGTTCGTCAAGTGTCTTTCAATCTGTGAAGTTTCGGAAAAGCGTCTAGGAACAGTGGAAGACGTTTCGGTACTGTTCACACGTAAGACTATGCGAAGTTGATATGCATTATCTATTCACCATTTATTTTATTCAATCATTTTTATTGAGTTTGAGCTCCCCACCTTCCTGTTTGGTTGCTAACTGTTAGTAACCGAAACGTTTCACTTCACTAATTATTATGTACCCTTCATTCGTTCAACAATTTTTAGTTGTTGATATGTGGGCGAGATATTGTGCTCCGATGTGTAAGCGCGACTGACGAGGGCGTAGAAAAGAAACATACATACACAGAGCGGCTGTCTCTGTGTATCTGTTTCGGCATCCTCGTCGTCAGTCGTTTTCAAGGCCTATTAGTCGCGTTTTCAAGGGCGGTTCTTGTGCACTTTCAACATTCTGCTCCAAGCTTAAATTAATTCTATAACATATTTATTAGCTCGAGCCGCTTCTCGATGCCTTTTTCATTAGAGTAGCGAGCCATCAGGTGGACCAGCCTTGATTGCCGTCGAAGTACAATACAATGTAGTCGAAGTGCGATTCTTTGTCCTGTTTGCGCAGGATCCCACCTAGCACAATTAATCGATCATGGGAAGGTATTAGTGTATAATAAACAGCCGAGTAATTATAAGACAGTGTGGAGCATTGCGGAATTCGGTTACGCAAGAGATTTTTCCATATAAATCCGCCGTATCTTTATAAGAATACAGATTGGATTGTTGGCGCATACGTCCGAAGCGGTTCGAGTACCTTAATTAGCGCAACATGTCACGAGTTAGACCATCGATCGTAGTCCCCCCAAAGGTTGTGGGTTCTACTCCCACCACTGGTCGTTGGTGCGATTCCCTATGAATTTTGGTGCCATAACACCGGACATCGGATTTTTTCGTCCCAGGAGCCGTCTAAGGATTCCGTCTTAATAAATAAACAAATGCAGCTCTAAGCTAAGCAACAAGCACCAGAAGCCATGTTCAAGAAAGTAAAACGCTAGGCTGGCTTGTGGGAGACATCAACTACGAAGGTAGATGTTGCCGAGATCGGTGGCCCGGGTTGATGTACATCATATGGCACAAGCAATCGTCGGTAAGCCTGCATATACTCTGCGCGATTGTCCCTGATCTCAGTGGGGATGGCCGTTAAATTAGCGTAGGCGCGTTATGAGTTCCCATTTTGCGAACATATGTCGTCGGGCGGTAGGGTTGGTATGACCAACATCTGCGACTCGAGTGGGTGTGTAGTCAAGTAACCAGAAAAATCCGTTCTGGAGTCCTATGACTGTCGAAAGGGAACAATGTCGCCATCCTACTTCGAAACAACGTAAGCAGTTATTGATACCGTGTGAAGGTTACCGCTACCTTCGCGTTATCATCACTAACAAACTAAATTACGAATCTTGTTTATTTCTCAGAGCACTTGTCTTCACTAGGACGTCGCATTTGAAATTCTGGTAAGCTGCCACTGTTCATATGACATTCTGCCATTCTCACTGCTCAAGCAAAACGTTGGATGAAGCGATTCATAGCCGTCATGGAATATGAGCTTACAGTAGTCTACGGTTAATTTGGCTGCAGAGACAAAGCGATGACGTTAAATTTGAGGCAAGAAACAACGCTAAAACAAGTTCCATTTTGTTTGCTGAATAGTGAGCTATCACATTTAAACTGTACATACGCCAGTGCAGCTTAAGGCAGCGAATAACCAACGTGCTGTTATATTGATATTCTAATTTATGTAGTCGTCTGTGCTACCTGCATCAGGTGATCAATGCTCTCTTAAATTCAGAGGTGGCTAGGAGCAACGCAACATGTGCTAATATTTTTTGACCCTTGATAGTGCCAGCTTGTAGCAGCTTGTGCAAGTTAACCAGCACGCGAGTTTGCGCATGACACTGAGTGAAACATTGTCCTTAAAATTTCGCCCGGGAACGAAGTCCGGGTGTGAGCCTTGCACGAGGCAGCTTTGTGGCTGCTCACTGAAGCCTCGAAACCTGCTCTCAGTCTGTAACTCATATAAATACAACGACTGGTGGCCGACTGAGAACACATATGCAGTTTGCAACCAATTTTTCGGACACGTGATAGTGCCACCTTGTAGCGGCTTGTGCAAATAACCCGGCACGCGAGTTTGTGCAGGACACTGAGTGAAACGTTGTCCTCAAATTTTCGCCCGGCAACGAAGTGGGTGTGTCGGCCTTGCTCGAGGCAGCTTTGTGACTACTCACTGAAGCCTCGAACCATGCTCTCAGTCTGCTGCTCATATAAATACAGCAACTGGTGGCCAACCGAGAACACATGTGCAGTTTCCAACCGATTTTTCGGACACGTGATAGTGGCACCTTGTAGCTGCTTGCGCAAATTAACCAGCACGCGAGTTTGCGCATGACATTGAGTGAAAAATTGTCCTCAAATTTTCGCCCGGAAACGAACTGCAGGTGTGGGCCTACAACAAGGGCCGGCCCACGCACAAGTCGTGCCTAGGAGCCGTGCTGGCTCTCAGACGTTCTGGGCTTTTCGGCCGCTTACAGAAAGTGTTAATGACGGCGTTTCTTTAGTTTTTGGCACCAGAAACATATAAATTTGCGAGCTTTTTGTGACTCAGCCACTCGTATGCGGCATGTGATATTTTGCAAGGGGTCTGCTATATACCCGCATAGTATTAAATTCGCCTTTTTACGCGGTTCAACATTGTGTTGCAGTTAAGTCTTCAGAAAAAAAAAGCGCTTCACCGCAGGATTTTCCTATTCGACTCATTTGAAGGGCGGAAACGTTTTCTTTAGCCAACCACTGAAGCAATTTCAGTGCTGTTTAACTCATTACGAAAATACAATGACCTTTTAAAAGGTATTTTATTTGGGCCTCTATATCATTGATTGCCACAATCTAAAAAAATTGAAATAGACCGATTGAGAGGTCTTCAAGTTTACAACTCAGCCACTCCGGAATAGAATTATTATTGCAATTTTGTAAAGTGTGTCTGTTGGATGGTTTATTGTTGACAAAGCGCATATAAGTCTAGACTAATGCATAGTTTCGTAAATTACATTGGTATAAAATTTGCTTATTTTAAATAAGATCCTAAAGTAGACTGTTATTTCTTAACTTGATTTTACCTGCTTATAACAAATTGCCTGTTGTTGTCAGCAAAACCTCGATAACCATCTTCTAATGCAATCTTGCTAACTGAACGCTATATATTATAGTTTGCCGATTCTCGCACTTTCTACAAATGTCACGCGTCGTTTTCTTTTCAATTTTTTTTGCCACTCGCATAGACGATCTTGTAAGCGGTCCGTGAGCGCTGCAATCTTTGACGTACAAGAAAAATATTTAGCTTTTGTCCGCGCTGTCGTTGAAATAACAAGGTCAAGGAACACCGAACGAGGTCGAGAAACACCGAACGCATCTGTGTGAGATCATCTTCATGCATAGAAAGCAACCGTTTGCGCTCTGTTACCATTATAAACCACCAGTGTTAACAGCCCAAGATGGCGGCACTCCCTAAAGTTCGTGAAATATTATGCGTGTTCCTCCAGCTTAGACACCGCGCTGTTTTCAGTATTGAATAAGCAAAAATAAGTATTACTCGTCGTGAGTATAGTATATCGCTCAAGTGTCTTCGCGGTCTTTTAGCCGTCGTATGTGCTGCAAAAAACGAGCCAAGTCTTGCGATAGCAGGTATACAATGAACATGAGTGTTAAATTTATTTAGCCATAGCCGCGTATCTCAGGACTCTCAATAAAGTTTTTCCATCTATCCATTCATCGCTGTCGGGCCTGAGTGGCACATGCGCATCGCGGAGCTCGACTGCAGTATCATGCAACGTGCTATCCTCAATTCTGTAATACCCAACACGTCTCGTATACGCATCAAATTCTCACATAAGCATAACAAACTTGACGCATGAACCACAGTGCCGTTTTTAATACGCTGAAGCGGGTTTGAAATTGCGGATTGTTCAGTGAACCAACTAATGAATATTTTACTATACTAATTAAGCTCTAACTCAAATATCATTTCATCATCCTTATTTTCCCAAATGTGCTGTCGGTATAGCCGGAAAAATAGGTGAAAAATGGCAACAATTTTTGATGGACAACTGTGTTTGGGCATGCATTGAGGGATTAAGAAATTATCTTGCTTCGAATTCCGTGTTTCTTCGATATCGATGTAACATCGAGTCTTGCGCTTTCTTTCCCGCACAGCGGAGTGCCCTGTCAACGAAACTTTCACTAATGTCATCAAACCGGGCAGGAGTTTCAAGGAGTCGAACAGGATGGCCCTCAGAAGGATAGCATGTGACGACCATGACTTCGGTTGGTATACGTGCGTGCTTGTGCAATCAATAACTCAATAACGATCAATAACAATAACAAAACAGCCAGCAGCTAATGAAGTCCTAATATTGCACGCTTCTCTCCTACGCCCGGAAGCTTGGTTTGGGCTTCCGCCTTCAGGACAGGTTAATATAGGGATATCTTTTGTCCTACATGTCGAAGTTGAGATTAGGTTAGGTTAAGATGACATGACGCTAGCTCGTCAACACTTAGGACGGACCTTCCTATCGCAGACAACATTGATATCGATATGGGAATGGTACATATGAAAGGAAGCTATGCTCTTATTAGACAAACGCTGGTCTTATTTGATTGGAACTCGTTGCATTCAAAGAGAAAATGGAATTCAATTGACTACAGGGAGCAGAATTTCTATTTACCACGCATCGTCTTCGCAGCGGTTGCCGAAAATTTGCAAGGAAAAAAAATTTCATAACACACAGAACTCTCTGCCATAAGGAGATGTCGCATTTCTATAAACTGAGTTTGCCAGAGTAACGGACTGTGACAGAAATGATACCCGAGTTTATTGCGTAAGTGCAACTGTTACAATGTTTACGATGTTCTTGCATGAGTGCTACTCTAAACTTAAAGAACACTTTAGAGTCGTGTATAACGCACCAATCTTTTTTCCAATGTGTTAATAGCTGGAGTTTAAGTGACTGTGATGTCGTTGTTTTTGTCACCGACGGTTCTTCTTTCTTAAGCCTTATGCTTTAGCTTTTCTAAAGAAAAAGAAATATTGATGACCCTAAAAAAAAATGAGCCTAGCAGTCGTAATTCCTGTTTTTCTTTTGCTTAAATGCAAAAAGCCTTTATTAAAGTTGGTGTATTGGCGGCTGAGCAAAAGATTTTCTACGTTTCAGTTTATTATTATGGGACATTCCGAGGTAAAACTTCATCTTAAGACAACTTCAGGAGTTTGCCCCGTAACATGTCGTATCCACGTCATATTTCAACCAGCGTTACCTTAGGGGAGTTTATGAAACGTGCGATATTTATTTCATTTGATTTCGTTTATTTACCCTAAGGGCACAATGGAGGGCCTTACATGAAAGTAAAAGTTACGTGAAATAAAAAGTAACAACCCAAGTGCATATATGACAACAAATAGAACAACCTGAATTGTCAACATAACTCAAAAAGCAAGAAGTCGTCAGAACACAAGTTGACATGGCATGTGCAAATACAGCAGTCCCAGAACAAGCCAGATATGCAGCGTGAAAAAATGTCAGCAGGACATAGAAAATACAGTACAACATAATACACAGAAAGTAAAACAAAGCCCGCGAAGTTGGTTAGAAAACATCGCTTCTTACAAAGGTCAGTAACGCCGACCATATAGAAGATGGACTCAATATCATGGCTATGCTCGATGACAATGAATTTCACTGGGCAATTGACAGAACAAGCGGGGCATTCTAATGTTGTTGTTTTTTTGTTCTAATATATACAGGTCTAAATTTTCCTGCATGGTGAGCACAAAATGAAATGTGACGTGCCGGAAAGATATGTCCGTGGGCAGAATAGGCGTCGCTATGGTACAATGAGTGAACAAAAAAAGTTAGATGCTCAACTCGCGGGAACGCTTCTAGTGACTCAACATGAATAGATGTTTTCCGTCTTCACACCCTCTGGTTAATGCAGTTTGAAGTGATAAATTGTGCTGCTTTATTTGTATCAATTCTATAGTATGCAGCTAAGATATATGAGGTAGGGGTTCCATATAATAAAATTACACTTTACAGACAACCTGATCAGTGAGGTATAAACTTTGTCGTGTGCTTTTGTCGGCTGATTTTTAAAGCCGTATTAGAGCACAAAATTTTTTCAAAGCTTTGTTAGCAACGTATTAGTCTACATTAGACTTCAATAAGGGTAGACGCCTAGGTATTCTATAGAACGGACAGAGTCAATGAGAAGTTCGCTTACGGAGTAGCAGTAGAAAGGGGTGTTTCCAATTGCACGAAATATATATGAAGAACTTCAAAGGACTCGGTTAAGTTCTGAACACATGGTCCGCGTAATTAAACAGAAGAATTCCACAATTTTACATCCCACGTGAAGTATTACACAATATTTTGTTCCTTACGACGTAAGCCCGAAGAACATTCAGGCGGTGCTATTGTTTTGGTAAGTTCAAGAGGTTTCTTGTGCGGTGTACGTGGACACTCAAGCCATTGATCGTGCCGCCAGCGCCGCCATCGTGATCATTATCATAGTAAAAATCATCATTTTCATCCTCAGCGTCGTCACTGTTTTGTCTATTTGTCTGAATTTCTTCTTCCTCAAGGTCGGACCGCTCACCAGAACTTATTGGTTTATGCGGTCCTGGCAACTTTTTTTTCATGACTGAGCTCTCTACGTTTGTACTTAGGATGCGCTAGTTGCGAATACAGTTCAACGTAAAAGGCCCGTGTCAGCGAATTCCGCCACGACACATTGGACAAAACACCTCATGGGATGAGAAGCGAAATGCCTAGGAGCCAAAGCGCCTCGTTTCTAGATTTGTAACTTTGCTTCCTGTAAAGCACTCGCAATGGAACTTGCCTCTGGCACACTTGAAAGCATAAATTTGAAAATCGTATCGGAACCGGGAAGCGCACAATTACGGGGTAACGTTCTTTTAGGTTTACGCACTAACGTTAGCTGAAGTCACCCCCCCCCCCCAAAAAGTGCATCACGAGGCACATTTTGAGCGCTCAACCATATTTGAATCGTAATCCAAAGAATTGTGAACTATCACATTCAATTAGGTGATTACCATGTACCATAATATACTTTTTTTTCTGACCATCGCCAAAGTTTTCACGAAGGCAGCTTACGCGGGTGGCATAAATATTCGTCGTTGCTAATGCCGTATGCCTTCCTTCTCATGAACATGGTTTGACGAATAGCCAATGTGAAAGACTCTTTCGTAAAGAAGCGGACTCGTGTCAACCCATGTTACAGTGGGCGGTAGCATTAGGCCTTCTAACTTTCATATTTCCTGTCGTCGCTACTAAGTTGGCAAACGAAACGGCTAATTTTATTGCTATGATTGTTTCTTTAAGCATCCCTTGTACATAGTACGTGTTCCAGGCCTGATGAAGCTTGAGAGGTGTGGCAGGGCTTGGCAGGCACAGAAGCAGCGATTCACCATGCCCACCGCACATAAGGTCACAGTATTGTAGTCCCATTCGGCACAACACACACACAAAACACGAAAGCTGTACTCTGAAGAGAAGCAGATGTACATGAAATTGAACATGGATGTATGCTTATGAAGACGGTGATCGTTTCAGTCAGTTTGGTGGAAAGGTGAATGGGAATGGGAATAAGGTTGACGGTTAGAACTGGGCCGCCATCAGATGGTTAGTGTCTGTGTACGAAGCCTCTCTCCCTGTACTATTCTAATTACTAGTAGTAAACAAGGCTATAACACGAACATATTAAACGCAAAGCTGTAATCTTCTTTCACTTGAAAATACAGGTCAAAGTAAAGAGTCTTTTTTTTTTTGTAAAAAGCAACATGTGCGCAGATATAAACTGAGATTTCGAGATTCCTTAATATGCATAAAAAAGCGATGACCATAGTCTTGTATAGGTCATGTTGCTCATCGCCAATCAGCCATGAACAATGTATGCCTTCAAACCTACTCCGGAAGCTATCACTTTACTGTGAGACCCACTGACGCGTCTGAAGGAATAGCTACATGCGAATTTAAAAGGCACATTCTTGGAGTGATGCACGTTCAGTTTGCCATTATGACCATAGCAGAATACAACAGCCGCTCGTGAACTGTACTCTGCACTTGCTGAATATTGCCTAACACTGTACGTCCTGCTTTCGCTTTCACTTAACGCAGTGTGGCAAGGAAAAGTTTCTGCAAACTACGTCCTCGCTGGTTATAGGCACTTAGCGTTCCACATCGACAAAGTTCTAAAAGAAGGTAAGTGTGTACTCTGTACGCTGTAAGGGTTTGGCTCGGGGATATAGTGATAGAAACGCTATGAAGATGACTGATACGATCCACTAGAGAAGCTGCTGAGCCCATTACCCCCACCCAGGGACACTGAAGCGTGTTGTGCCATTACCACCAGCCAGGATTCCGAATTTACAAGATGCAGAATTTATCCTGCGAGCGCCCTTTGGACAAACCCGGGGCTGCGCCGAAATGGTAAGCGCCCTAATTCTCCCTTGACAAGTCAAGATGCTGAGCCGTCAGGCAGCGGTGTCCTGCGGAGAAGCATCGGCGAGCGACATGTCCAAACGTGCAACCAAGTGCCAGACAGCCCGGCGCCGTACCTCCCCTTGCCTGGAGGTCACCGCGCCCGCCAACTTTGAACCGGGGGGGCCAGCGCGGTCGCTGGTTGGACCTCTCGGACGACCGTCGAGTACTGGCTTTGTATTGGGCCGTTTGATGACAATGGTTTCTCGGGGCATTATAAGCCGACGCCGCCGCCTGAAAAACCGGATCCGCCGACCCACCGGGAGCTGAGATCCGCTCTCGAGTGGAGTGAGATCCATCACGCGTTTTCGCCCGACGTCGCCGTGCGGGAACAGTCGCGTTTGCTGTGAGCTCTCGGCCCCAGTGTCGATCCGATCATGTCCTGTATAATGACCTGTATATAATGTATAAAGTCCCTTTCGTTATTCTCACCGACGCCTGACTCGGAGTCTTCGCTACCAACGCTCTGTCACGAAACGGGTGACGAGCGCTACGGGACCACCTCAAAGTCGTATAGTGGTGGCAGCGGTGCAAAGTCGTAACAAGCGGTGTAGAGCACACAAAATGAATGCGGGAAAGCAATATCTGGTTCCTGAAGTACATATTCGGTCAAGATAAGTGTTTTGCCGTGCTTTCTAATCACACATTTAGTCAAAAATATGTTTAGGAAAACCAGAGCAATTTATTTATTTATTTATTTATTTATTTATTTAGCTTTAATGGGCGCTAAAGAGGACCAGTTTAAACTGACAGGGTATGGTAACAGTGTACGATAACACTTTGATTATCAGAAGATAAAACCATCATCCAAGCCAAATTTTTCTTCTATATCGCGCCAGAATCCCAGTGCAAACAAATCAGTGTTATGTGACAAAATTTCAAAAGATGTTCTGTTGTTTTTTGTTTTTTTTTTTGTAATTGGACAGTTGTGGGCTCAGCAAACGTTTCTCGAGCCTTCATAAATTCAGTTTTCGGTTCTTTTTCTTTAATGTACTCTAACTTTGCCGACAAGAAATATAGATTTCCGAGCAAATGCCGTCAGAAAGCATGACGTCACAGCGAGCTGCAGTGCCAGAACTTCAGTGCCGCTTCTCCACCACCTGCATTTCGTTTTTGCATCTTTCTTTGCTTCCTAAGCCCCCTCCAGCGGTAAGAGCGGCATTTTTGTGCGCGTGGTATGACAGAGAATAATTTATTAGCACAGATCAATTTTTTTTCTCTCTCTTTGGAATCCCTTTGACGTCTCAATGTAAAGATAAATTTACGAGAGGCGATGTTGTAGAGGGGCTCCGGATTATTTTTTAGCACCTGGCGTTCTTGCATGTGCACCTGAATGTAAACATTTGAGCGTGTTTTTTTTTTCATTTTGCGTCATCGAAATGGCGGCTGTCGTGGGCGGGAACCAACGTGTAGACCTCGTGTTACACAAGAGAACGTCAGAGCCGCTGTTCCATCACAGCGGGTAGAGTAAAGTAACTACTGAATTTTCGTATGGAATAAGACGCATGCAAGGATAATGGGCACTATTAGCTGTTTTAATTCTTGTAGGGGTGTGCACGTCAGAGGACGAAATTCGCACGCTGGGGCCACATGACCATGAGGCTAGGAGTGTTTTTTTTTTTTATCCTTGCAAATAAGAGTGCCTCTAACGTGTCTCTCTGTGTGGTCAAATAAGTCGGCAGTGGCGTTTTATGTGTATATCTGAATGGGTTTTTGTCTGTCTGCTTCTGGGCCAAAAATAATTGCTCGTACCACAGAGCTTATTTCAATGTACTTTTTTAGATGGATTGCTCGGAGGCTGACATTACTGATACGAGAAACGAAAATACGTAATCGATTAACTAGCAAAATTCAGCTAATTAAGATTTAAATGATTTGTGCGGCAAATATTGGAATTTTAGACATTGTAGCCGCCGAGTTTTTGAGGCGTACCCACTTGAAAGGAAATATTTTGAAGAATTCATTCCCGAACTGCGCGAGCAAATACATCGTGGCCCCAGTAAGCTTTGTGCTTTAGTGTAAGAAATGTCGCTTTATTAAAATAAAGTTAGTAGAACAACAGTGCCTTTTCGCCGCAATTTGACGGCGCACATCCTAAAAACTGGTGCCTAGTTCAGAATTTGTTTTTAGGGATTGTGCGCATAGCAAACTCACCGGCTACAATTCGAAAATGGTATTACTTGCCGTAAGGTGATTGGCGAGGAACTAGTCAAAATCAATCAATTGTGCATTTCGATTTATCGTGCAAAGGATGTTAGCCTCTTCCACAAATCAAGCTGAAATACTATGATTGCTTTATCTGTCGCACGTTATAACATGCCTCTGAATTTTGAATTTTAGGTGAAGAAAATAGCAGCACTCTTCAAAACCAAACGCGACTTTTTCTTAGCCGCCAGTTGTGCAGCACGTCAAACCTCGACGTCGGACGTCAGTACGTCATATTCGGCAAGGACAGCGATGACGACATCACGGATGGAGGTTTAAGATAGGCGTACTGCGCCTCCGCGGTGCGTCTCTTGTCCCCCGAGAAAATGGGGCCTTCTGTCTATAAACTCGATGCCGTCTAGCCTGCTGTCTCGATTTGGCGACATACCGAATGTGAGCTTTCATGTTCTAACGCAACGCTTAGGAGACAGAAAGCGTGATTGTGACGTCATGTGTAGTCACCTTAAACAAAAAGCTGCCTCTGAGAACAATGCTTTGCGTGTGAAGTTTCAAGCGAGGGTGAGTGTTCCAAGAAGCTCCATTCACTGAGATGCAGAAGTTTCAATTGTCATACCTGAGTGTTTTAAAGAGTGCCGTGAGATGAGAGCAGGTAAACGTGTGAATCCAAAGTTCATAGAAAGCGAAAGTAGGCAGATTTAAATTCATTCTTGTGTGCCAGGAAGCGCCTGAATTTTTTCGTGACGAACACAAATATAACGTTACTTATTAGTGCAATGCAAATATTTTCATTCAGACAAAATACGTTTATCACACGCTAAACGGAAGTATGCAACCTATATAGATGCATAGTCTTCTAGCGTTTTTCACGGTCCAGTATTAATAATTTCTCGTGTGCGTGACAGATGATGTAACTAGAGGACACAGAGTCCATACGTAATTACATATGGACTCCTTGTCCTCCGCATGGAATGAAAGGATTCCACAGAAAAGTACGAAGTTGTCTTTTGTTGGCGCGGCCGCGCCATCATGCATGGCGGGCCATTGATATTTCATTTGTACACTTGCCGAACGCACCGTGATATAAGGAAACCGGTGCACTGCTCTTGTATTACCTTCATCCGCGCCGCTTGCAGACCCTTTTTTATCACCGCTTATTCAACTGTATTATCAAGTGTCTCGTTTACTGTCGGCTCCATGCAATTCTGAAATACGTAACTGCCAACTTTAGCACGTGACTGAATTTCTCGTATTTAGGCTGAACTTCGAAGTCGTGATTTAAAAGCACCCTACCATTGGCTACAAATGAACGTGGCGTGCCCAGCGGGCCAGGTCTTCTCTACCGCCTTGGCCAAACTGCAAGCCCCTGTTTGTGACAACTGAGGCTCTGTTGAACGAGCACATAATTCTAATCTGTAGAGTGCACAGTGGTGGAATGGTCACACAGGAGACAAATAAACATGGAAACAATCTCTCAGGACCCTCTGATATTTATGCACATATTAGGTCTGTGACACTCCATATCAGCGCAACGTGAAGCGCTCGATTTGTTGTTGTTGTTGTTGTTGTTGTTGTTGTTGTTGTTGTTGTTGTTGTTGTTGTTGTTGTTGTTGTTGTTGTTGTTGTTGTTGTTGTTGTTGTTGTTGTTGTTGTTGTTGTTGTTGTTGTTGTTGTTGTTGTTGTTGTTGTTGTTGTTGTTGTTGTTGTTGTTGTTGTTGTTGTTGTTGTTGTTGTTGTTGTTGTTGTTGTTGTTGTTGTTGTTGTTGTTGTTGTTGTTGTTGTTGTTGTTGTTGTTGTTGTTGTTGTTGTTGTTGTTGTTGTTGTTGTTGTTGTTGTTGTTGTTGTTGTTGTTGTTGTTGTTGTTGTTGTTGTTGTTGTTGTTGTTGTTGTTGTTGTTGTTGTTGTTGTTGTTGTTGTTGTTGTTGTTGTTGTTGTTGTTGTTGTTGTTGTTGTTGTTGTTGTTGTTGTTGGCGAGATATTGTGCTCCGATGTGTAAGCGCGACTGACGAGGGCGTAGAAAGAAACCGATACGAAGAGACACAGAGCGGCTGTATCTGTGTATCTATTTCTACGTCCTCGTCGTCAGTCGTTTTCAAGGCCGATTCCTTTTTAAGGCCGATTCGTCGCGTTTTCACGCGCGGTTCTTGTGCACTTTTCAACATTCTGCTCCAAGCTTAAATTTCTTCTATAACGTATTTAATAGCTCGAGCCGCTTCTCGACGCCTTTTTTATTAGAGTAGCGAGCCATCAGGTGGACCAGCCGTGATTGCCGTCGAAGTATAATACAATGTAATAGAAGTGCGATTCTCTGTCCTGTTTGCGCAGGATCCCACCTAGCCCAATTAATCGATCATGGGAGGGTACTAGTGCATAATAAACAGCTGAGTAATCATAAGGTAGTGTGGAGCATTGCGGAATTCGGTTGCACAAGAGATTTGTCCATATAAATCCGCCATATCTTTATAAGAATACAGATTGGATTGTTGGCGCATACGTCCGAAGCGGTTCGAGTACCTTAATTAGCGCCACATGTCCCTAGTTAGACCATCGATCGTGGTCCCCCCAAAGGTTGTTGGTTCTACTCCCACCACTGGTCGTTGGTGCGATTCCCTATGAATTTTGGTGCCATAACACCGGACATCGGATTTTTTCGTCCCAGGAGCCCCGTCTAAGGATTCCGTCTTAATAAATAAACAAATGCAGCTCTAAGCTAAGCAACAAGCACCAGAAGCCATGTTCAAGAAAGTAAAACGCTCGTCTGGCTTGTGGGAGACATCAACTACGAAGGTAGATGTTGCCGAGATCGGTGGCCCGGGTTGATGCACATCATATGGCACAAGCAATCGTTGGCAAGCCTGCTTACTCTGCGCGATTGTCCCTGGTCTCTGTGGGGATGGCCTTTAATTTAACGTGGGCGCCTTATGAGTTCCCATTTTGCGAACATATGTCGCCGGGCGGTGGGGTTGGTGTGACCGATATCTGCGACTCGAGTGGGTATGTAGGCAAGTAACCCGGAAAATTCGTTCTGGAGTCCTATGATTGTCGAAAGGGAACAATGTCGCCATCCTACTTCGAAACAACGTAAGCAATTATTGCTATCCATGTTGAGGGTTATTTACTTGCGCTTTTAGAATCTTGTCACATGAATTTGTTACCCAGTTAAAATCTTAGGTACCAAAAAAGGTGGGATGTATCGGTGACGCAGGCGCAAGTGAACCTTCTTTGTGTACTCTGTTCGGATGTTTGACTCTCTCGCGCCCTTTTACATTTGTTTTCCCCGCACGACTCTCGTGAGTCCCGCATCTGGCTTTCCGCAGTGTTTGTGATGTTTGTATAGGCTGGCAGTTTTCATGGAGACGGCGAGTTTTATTTATTTATTCGTTTGGCATACTCCCATGGACATTACGGAATTAAAGAGGGGAGTGGTGGTTACAAGCAAAACAGTAAATTCAAGAAAATAAAACATATATACAAAAGCAAATAATGAATGGCACCTAGATATACAAAGTTGGTTGGCGTTCGTGAGTACAGGTTGAACAATGCGAAGAAAAAGGATCTTAGTTAAACAGTGTTAGCTATGGCGTTCTTGAATAATTTGGGGACTTCCGACCGTGGGCGCTGCAAATGGCTGCAAGAAAGGGTTGGATCTGGATAATGGAAAGCCGACTTTGTGAATATGATCTAGTCTGGGCGATACATATGGAGGTGGGGAAATAAGTTTCTTGCGTAACAGCGAGTGATGAAATAACTTTTCAAGAAGACATAGAAGGAACATTTTGCGCTATTCGCAAAATGATACTCGCGGTTCTCTTAAAGTTGTAAAGAATGTAGCAAGTAGAGTTAACTTGAACCATTTCCAGTGAGTTCCTTGATCGTTTCTTTAGCTGCATTAGAAAGATCCTATGCCGCAAACGAGCATGGCTCCATGTCTTCCCTGCCCTTTCCCGACAATACTTGGGAGCCTCTCTGGCTTATCTCGACTGCTGTTGTGCATACAATTAGCGTTGAGTGTCATCGTTTCTGAAAGGCGGGCGTTCCCTAAGGTAATGGCTGGATGAATGTCTTGGAATTATGCCCAGTGGGCTCCCGATTTTTACTACAGCCAATGCGTCCCTCATTTGGTTGTTCATACTTTGATCCTGTTTGTTTTTGTCCTCAGGCGAGCCTCGAAGAGAAAAGCAGTGTCCTTTGCGCTATCGAACAAGCTATCTCAGTAAACTCCATGAACTTTTGCTGAGAAATGAGAAATAATCAAGAAATATTTACCGCTGTTCAATTATTTTTTTCTTTTAATTTATATAAGCATACAACAATTCCCCGTGGAAGTTTAAATGCGGCAACAAAATTCAAAGGTTGGAGATTTCAGAGAAAATTGTAGGTCTTAAATTTTTATAAAACACTTTTTAAAATACTTTTTGTATGTCGCTAAATATTAATTTCGACACACCTTTTACTCTGTTTGGCAGGTCTATTTTAGCCATCCAATTGCTTTTCACATTACCTTTTTGATCGACGGGTCTCGCGATTATAGTGAACTAGTTCACTAACCTCGATAAACAAGTGCGGCATCAAACAAGTGCGGACACCGACGATAACGCCCTCCTGCAGCTGAGGTCTTTGAGGTCTAGTTGTTCGTGACACCGCATGAATTCCCACTAGGGTTACATTGATATGAAGTCTGCGGTTTCACGTACAGAATAGTCCTGCACCTGGAGCACATTTGAAACTAGCTGCATAAAAAGTTATGTACTTATTTGTGCTGCTCAACGAATGGACGTCCAGAACCTAACTGTGGGGTTGCCAACCTAAGAAGCACTAAAGTGGGGCACAATATATTTTGTGTCGGTACTCCCTCAATGAATTACTCCTAGGTGCATGGATTGATTTTAATAGAGAGTAATAATTATGAGGGAAATTTGTTTTACACAGTTAATGTGCTATTTTAAATCGTGCGGAACAATACTAGAAACCATTGAGTCCGTCAATCGCTGTGTAAGCAGGTGTATCTTTCACTGAGGTGGCACGAAGAAGGAAGTTTCGCAACTGTAGGCTGATCAACCAACTTTCTGCATGGGAGTCCCAGTTGAACACATAAGGTTGTGACCAAATATTCCAGGGTGAAAATCAAGCCTTTGTGGTTATCAGAAATGTTGGGACTCCCAATAAAAACTGGGCTCCAGGGCCCACAATGAGCTCTTTGTGCTAGGGAAGCCACAGATCAGTTGTAATTCTAATTGGTAACTTTTGACAACACCACAAATCAGTTTTGTGTCAGTTTGCATTACTGTATCTATTTTATGCAGGATACATTGTTTATTCGGCATTATCCTAATTTAAATAGTACATTAAGTAACTCTCTGTTTTATTGCTTACAGCGTCTTAACTAATCAGAGTGCGCTTGTCACTGAGGCCACTAGACAAGCGACTCTTAAGATTTGGATACCTTGTGATAATCCGGTGCCCGTTTTCACGTTTATGCATTGTAATGCAGTGTTAAATGGTATACAGGGATTATTTATGTAAATATCGATGTCTTTTCACCAAATCACTCATTTTTTGTGAAACTGGGCTATGGTTGGAGGAAGCTGCAGAATGTTAAGTTATACTATGAGCAAAATAGTTCCATGCAAATCAATCAAACTTTTTAAGTAAGGGTACAGGCGACTTATCACTAGGTGGTAGGGCTAGAAATAAGCTGAATGTTTAAATATATTCCTAAACTCAGTAAATTGAGAATGCAGACTGGCGGGACTGAAATTCATAGCACATTTATTGATCAATGATAGGGAAACTAAGTAGAATGTTAACCGAAGACTTTGGATTGCACAAGCTGTCTCAGAATGGTAAATGCATTACAAGGATGGCTCATACACGTGACGTTTCTTGTACAGAAGTTATTCACCGTGAAAGCATGTCTTATCTCCGAATGTTCTCTCTAGACTGTAACGCGAACGACTTACCTTTACCTGAAGACCAAAGAAGTATTGAAAAAAAGATAAGTTCATGACATTCAGTAGATCTATAAAAAGTCTCGCAGGGATGCCCTGAAGGGTGGATTAGGTGCACATCTGCTGAAATAGAGTACCTTGATGATGACCATGGTGGTCTTGAGCTGTGAAGTATGTGGCATACATTGATATATAGGTGAGTTGGTCGATTTGTAAACTGGACCACGGATGCGGGTTTAACCTAGAGTACCAGCACATTGAGTTACATTTTCTTTGGCGACATGCAAAGCTATGCAAAAGCTGAAAAATACAACTACGTACAAAACAACACTTCATTACAAAGCTCTCGCGCCTAATTATTAGTGAGGTTAATGTTGGTAGCTGATTATGAGGCACGCCGTAGTGGGGGAATTCGGATCACTTGGGGTTCTTTAACGTGCACCTCAGTCTAAGTACTTTTTTTATTACATGGAAAACAAAACTGAAGGTGTATTACAAAGTTGACACCACTACACGCTTAAAACTCGGGCAAACACACACATGCATCAAACAAGCGCATCCAGTCTGGCGGAGGTTTCTGCACAGCCTACACACTTCTTACATAGGCGGCACTTTCGCGAAAGAAGGATTTTGTAGATCGCGGGCCTTGGGCATGGCGATCAGACAGTCTCATAGACTGTGTGATCACGCAGTCTCATAGATCCCATAGACTATATAAACCAAGTACTATGAACATGTCATAGAGAGGACCACCCGTAAACTTAAACGGTAGAAACCTAATTTGATATGGAGTCATGTCAATGACCTTTTTAAGCGTCCTTTGGAGAATGCCCCAAAAAGATACAGCGTCGCTACAGTCTACGAAACAGTGATCTATGGTTTCGGCACGTGGAGAGGGACGACAATTTGTTGACCACGGCACAAAGCAACCACTCGAATTCAACCAAGTTTTAGCAGGGAGTGTTTCCGAATGTAATTTAAAGAAAAATGTTTTTACTCCAGGAGGTACACACATTTTTCGGACGCGCTTAAGTACATCCTGATAAGGTCAGCTTAAATAAGGTGCACGATACAAAGGATCTGGGAAAATAGAGTCCACCAGTGCCGCAGAAATTGCTTTTCGACTCGCAGTGAACACGTACTCCAGGCTGAATCTAACTTCCGAGAAAAGAAATGTGTCAACTTCCTTGACAAAGCCCTAAGGAGCCTGTGGGACAACTTTCACATTTGATGACGCTACTATATTAGGAACATAATGAACTAAGCGGAGTTGCAACATTTCACGCAAAAACGGATGGTCACTGTCTCGAAAGAAAAGCAGGCGAGAAACAATTTGCCTGACGAAGAGGTGTACTAATCCTAGACCACCACGTTCAAGGGGGAGGAACAGATTGTCGCGCCGCATCGATTCACAGCTCGAACCCCAAATAAATGTTGCAAATACGCGATGCAGTGCGTGAAGGTGAAGTCGTGAGCAGTGCAGTACTTGTAGCACAAACATAAGACAGGAAGCTAAGAACACGTTGCACACTTCAGCACGAAGGAACATTGACAAGTTCCGCCCTCGCCATGAATTCACCTTACGTTGAATTTTGCCAACTTCTCCCGACCAATGAGCGTTGCTATTTCTATACTGTGAGGGAGGCACTCCCAAATAACGCAGATCTTCTTTCCATTGAATGCTTGCGTATTGTGATGGCATTGTGGCCAATAATCCAAACCAAAAACCTGAACTTTTTTCAATGTTAACGCTTGCATCAGAAGCCGCACAAAATTCTTCTGTAATTGCAAAAGCAGTCTTTACACTCTTTTTATCGGTAAAAAAAAAGGCCACGTCATCTACGTACGCAAGAACCCGAACCTCATTAGTCAGTAATTTAAACCCTTGGAAATTTCGTTCTTTAAGAATGCTCATACAAAGTGGCTCTAAATACAAGCAGAACAGAAGTGCATGTGCAAAAGACAGCATACATATTCAATCTAAGTACACGGGCGTGTTCGCATTTCGAACCCATCGAAATGGCGCCGCCGTGGCAGGGATTCGATCCGGCTACCTCGAGCTTAGTAGCCCAATATCATAGTCGCTACGGAACCACGGCAGGTATGAGGTACGACTGTTAATACATATATTTTTAAGACAGAGCTTTGGGGGAAAATTACAGTGCACTCACTGGAATTTGCACTTCTGTTTGCTTATGATACTGAGGGTTCGATCATGAAACCACGTGGGTACGTCGACGATCTTCTCTGGCATACATTTTGCAGAGACCATGTCACTGTAAGTGCAATTTCTCATAAATGCAATGGCCTAGTTCTTACAATGCGCCCGATCACATATTAAATTCTTTCTCTTTCAGATAATTTAACACAGAAGCACACTGTTTCACATTGAATTCCAGTGATTACAATGCTGTATTTCATTTAGCTGAATCTGTGGCAAGCAGCACACATAACATGTTCCAGGAAAGGGCGCGATACACCTACGTAGAGTATTGCGCTGACGTAGTACAAGAATGCCCTTCTTGTAGATGGAGTGCAAATTTAGGAAATAAATCAGGGACGCTCTTGCACATGAGACACTTGAAGTGTATTTTCATATAGAAAGATGCTTTATTAATAATAACACAACAAAATAAAGAACGAAAACGAGCAAAATACCAGATTCATCAATAAAAAACGCGACTAGTCATCGCTGTATCCCTGAGTGGTTTTGCCTTCGGAGCGGCAAGATCAGCAGGTCTGAAAAAAAAAACACGGAATTACACCGTTGCATCTATAAGGTTTGGTTGAACTTCTTAAATGTCTAAAGAAATTTTCTAACATATAATATGCTCTCCCTCTACGTCGACAGAGAAAGGTGAACAGATACCTTAAAAGCCTGACGGGTTTTGGAATCAGCGTATCCAAGTTAGCACCAAAGATGTTCAGTAGGGAAGTGCCCATTTCCACTGGGACGTACCTAGGGCACATTTCACCTTGCAACTGCCCATTGCCACAAAGTCTGCACTACCTGCCATCTCTGGGATCGCCTAAGAAAAACTCCCAGGTTAGTCTTCAGGTTGTCGTTAAGGAAAATTGCGTTGAACTTGCCAACATTGATCGCATCAATATTACAAGGGGCTTTTAACTGCGATTTGCAGGGAAAGTTTACCTATAGTTGAACGCAGTAATGATAATTTAAACGGAAACAAAAGTGGACGAAAAAAACATTAGGGCCAGCGCTCGCGGGTGAGGCCCGATTGCAAGTCCTACGCTTCACTCAGTCCTGGGCTAACGATAAAATATGCTACGCGCAAGATCAATAAATATGACTCAATGGGAACATGACAAACGCCTAGCGACATCGAAGGGTGTAATTTATTTATGTGTATTGATGTTATATTGGCACTTATGGTATATGTTGGGATATAATTACTCCACTTCCTGTTCCGTTAAGCACGAATTTTCCCAGTGGATAGGGGCCCAACATTAGGTTGTATCAGGACAAACTCACTATAGCACATTTTCTTCCTTGCAGTTGCTCTAGTGGCTTGTGGGGAGGGTGCAGCTGCTTTAAGATTCACCCGCCTCTGCCTTTGTTTTCTCTCTCCGCTGTTCCGTCTTCTAGGGGGCTACGATTCGAAAGTCAAAAACGCATGATTTAGGATGAAACAGCGCTTCATCACACTGTAGGAATGCTTGACATTCTCGGGTCCCTCTACATTCTCTATCATCGCATGACACTCACGACTCCTGACACGCACAAGAAATGGATGACACGGCAAACGCCGACATTCCGCAAGGGCCTTTCAAATATCTACCTGCATTTGGCTTCCGTGCACGAATGTCAATGTTCGTGAGTAGGAGTTGGCAGTTTTCAAAGAGATGGCGAGTTGCTGAATACTAATGGCTCTCTTCTTGAAACTGGACGGCCAGTAATAGCCAGTTAGGCTGTGAGCCAATTAGCTATGCAGGCAATAACGCCGGCTCCATGTCTTTCTTTTTTTTTTCCCGCGTATACTACAAGCCTCTCTGGCTTATCTCGACTGCCAATGCCTTAACAGTACCACTAAGCATTTAGTTCCATCGCTTGTGGAAGGTAGGCTGTCTGTAAAGACATGTCAGGGTGAATATCTTTGCGTTACAGAAATTCGCAGTTGCGTCCGAAAGGCGAAGCACCAATTGCGATAGCAAATTAGTAGACAGCTTTACGAAGTAAGGATAGTAGTGTTATTGCCCGTATAAATTTGTAAACATTCGCTTACTAACTGAGTTAACAATGATGGAATGTGTAAGCGTGACTCAGCGAGCACGTAGAAAGAAACATACACAAAGTGACAGCGCTGTCATTGCGTGTCTGCTTCTGTCGACGTCCTTGTTCAGTCGCGCAAACACATTCTATCAAGGATTCAAACCAACTAGCCCGCCAACGTGTTTTAACTAAAGTATCCAGCACGATGCCACGCGGCCACAGGCAAACATGTACACATCTTACTCGATGTGCGTGGAAACTCGCTGTGAAAATTACGGAGAGGAATCGCGGCAGTAGCAAGCGAATTGACCTGCATGCATGTATCCGTTGTCTCCTTTCAGCACAAACGAAACGTGGAAAGCACAGCGCATACGAAGCTACTAACACTACGCGCACTCACCAACATCGCAGATCGCTTTGAAGATGAGGCCCGCGCGGGCGCGCGCTTTAGCTACGTCGCAAATCGCTTTCAAGACACGAGCGCTGGCAACGCATCCCTATACAGCGTCCGCCAGGGGGTTTACGACGGCGTCCGCGATTTCTTGGCCAACGCCATAATAGACGCCGCGGTTGTCTCCACTCTGTACGGAGCGGCGAGCGAGGAGGACATTGAGGCATTTTATCAGCCGCCTGAGAAGAACCAAGGCCTCACCCCCCTGCGTCAGGCACCACAGGAGAGCGCACGCGTCCGGGCGCGTTTCTTGCTCGCGCACGCGAGAATGAACCGCTTTCGCCGGCTCACCCTCACACGCTTCATCGAACAAATTTTCGCGTGATATCTTGCTTGCCATGTTTCTAAGTAGGTTTCATGAAATTTTGCTGAGAAGTTAGAAATAAACCAGAAACAATTTAACGGGGTTTAGTTAGTTGCCTTCTTTAATTAAACAAGCATAGAACAATTCCCCACCGTCCAAGGTTTTATGCAGCAACACTATTAAAAAATTAGAAACAAGAGAAAAAATCAAAGGCTGCCGCGTTTCGATGGCGGCGAAATGCGAAAACACCCGTGTACTTAGATTTAGGTGCACATTAAAGAACCCCAGGTGGTCGAAATTTCCGGAGTCCCTCCACTACAAGTGCCTCATAATCGGAAAGTGGTTTTGGCACGTAAAACCCCATAAGTCAATTTCATCTCCCTTGGCCATTAAAAACGCATCTCCCACATGGTATGCCATTTGCGGCATAGTGACTGACTTTGCCTGCCATACGTTACCTGCAGGAAGGCGCTCCTCAATGCACGTATGTAAAACAGATCTTCGCACAGGTTTCAGGCCTGACATGGTGTGGCGTTGGTTGAAGACAATCTCACGGAATTCATAGCTTTGCGAAAGTTGGTGAAGCTCTGCAAGTGTTTTACATAAGTTTTTGAAGTTTTTCATCTTTGATGCCTTGAACCTCATACGCCAGATTTGTTTGAGTGGTCCGAAAAGAGAGATCATGTGTGGGTAGTGCACAAGGTAATGTAATTTAGGGATTATGCGGGCTTCTGGGTAGCGGGTAACGAATGAACGGAGAAATTCTTGAATTTTCACCTCCATATAAACAAGAGACTCTAAGGGAAGCTCATCAGACAAAAGCATGCCTATAACTTCTTTGAGTAGGAGGTAAACCTCTCAGCCTTGGTTTCGCTCTAGAATTTTAGAAGCGAAAATCTGAGGCAAAAGTCCGAAAAGGCACCAGTTCACTGAAGCAGTGCCCTTTAGAGGGGTATTGCCTCGTACGAAGGCTTCTGTGGGTCGTGGTGGTCTGTCAACGCTTTAGATTTAGAATCTAAAAACGTTGTGGTCTGTTTGTACAATCATTGCACTGTTCTGCAGTGCACTGTTCTGCAAACCCCTGTGCAAAAAACGTGCAAACCGCTGCTCTGTTCTTGCTCAAATTCTGTAAAGCGATCGCATTTTGGCGTCGACTTTACACTTGGCACAGTTAAGTGCCTTGTTTGTAAGGAAAAAAACGCGAATTTGCCTGCGCCCATGAGGGTGCGAACAGCTGCTGTAACGGGCGCAAGCATAAACCTGTGTCGCCGCCTGCCGTCAGCTTCAAAAAGCAGCGTCTTACGGAGGACGGTCGCCTGTTCCAGGCATAGAGTTTCTCACTACATTACCTAGAGGGAAATCTGGCGCTGCTGCGCTATGGTGGCTAGCTGCGCTGTGGTATGCATCGGAATGCCGGTATATTGTGGATTCGGATTGGCATCGTTCTCGTAGAGACAGGACACCTTGAAGACGCGCTTGGCAAGTACCGTTCCGTCTGTCACAATTACTCATTTTCTACTAGACCAGCACGTGAAAAGCTGTTTTAGCTTTATTATTACGCGAAAACATGTTTTGTTTAACTATGAGAACTTGTTATTGTGTGTACGACTACATGTTAAGTAAAAAGTATCAGCGGGCCGCTAAAGTTGGAGGACAGACGACAAGGTTCGCGCTCACTTTGAAACAGTTGGTCGTCTGTTCTTGCTTTTCTTCGCTTGGTCATGCATTGTGGGTGAGTAGAGATGTAATACGCGTGAATGGAAACATTTTATGAAGATTTTACTTTGAGAACGGGTTATTTGTGTAGCCATATCCACGTTTTAGACGAAGCCTCTTACAACACCAGCCAACACGAGCCTCGCAGACACATATACCGTCATTCCCATGACGGCACGGTTAGCATAAAGCCCCTGCATCTACGCGCCACCGCCGCTTTTGGTCGGCGGAAACGTGTATGGAGGGGCTTTAGGTTAGCACGCATAGAGTTTCTCACTATAACACCTAGAGGGAAATCTGGCGCCACCATCTATGTGAGTTTTTTAAGGGGCAATGTCGGGAGCCACACAGCGATGGTATTTGACTTCTTCCTGGCATTGAAGCCACGGAAGCCTGTGGTGCCAAGACAAGCGTCTAGGTTCACCTAAATAATCCTGTTCGGAATCTCCGTGAGGCTTGTGGGGGCCAGAGCTTTAATGGTTGCTTTATAGCAAACCAAGTCCGGTGTTGACACAACTGGGTGGTCAGTCGTTAGACAGGAACACTTGCCTTGGCAGTCGCTGTTGGCCGAAGATAAATCTGGTGCAGATTGTTGTGAAGGATGCTTCTGAGAACCACGGGTGGCCACCGGTGCAGATGGTAGGTTAGAAGACAAGTCCATAGGGGTACTCGGTTTGTAATGCACAACAATTGGAGCCCCATTCCCAATTGGTGTCTGGGAGGTCATCGCTGGGCTCCGCCCTGAGGGCAGATCACTCACAGTCTGATGTGCATTTCGGGAAGGCGGGGGGTGGGCTGTATCTGAAGGACTTGGAGTAGGAACCAGGAGCTGGGATCCAGGCTCAGGTGTCAACTGTGCGGCCGGTAATGCCGTCGTGATGAGCGGCGCCGGTGAATCTACCGCAGCCAGTGCGTCGCAGGAAGCACTAAGCCTAGTCCCGGTGCACAGTTCACCTGCAGGGCTGATGGAGTGACATTCGCTGAATGCCAGAAAACCAGACTGCGCATGAGCGTCTGGAATGTCCTCGGATGACTTGTGGTCTAGTCTCTTGAAGTATGGAACATATTTACGCTGAAGGCAAGATTGTTCACAAGCGCGATGATGATGATGAACCCTCAATCATTGGCGCAAGCCTACTATGGGGGATAGGCCACGAATCGGGTGGTAATATGATTGAATAAATAAAAGAAATTGGTTAATAAATAACTAACACACACAAAAAAGTAAAATAAAAAAGCATATACTTAAACTTGAGTAAGGTAAATTATGAATAATAATACTACTAAGATTTAAAATGTGCATTTGTGCTCTTACTTTTTGAATTTTCTAAACTGAAGCAGAACTAAATCAATTGTGGAAACTAAGAACTATTAACAAGGCATTCTTCTTATGCCACATAGAAAATTATAAATGGCTAGACAAACGTTCCTGTGGCTGTATCCCAATACTTTTGCTCCAAGGGAGAGAATAACAGTGCTGCTTAAAGGCAGTCCTAAATTTTGAAGTGGGATTTCTAGACATAGTTTTCGATGAGCAGAAACCCGCCAACAGGATAATAAAAAATGATCTATAGATTCCGGTTCATTGCAGAGGTAACATAGAGGGGATGCCGCCAGACCACATCTGTGCAAGTAAAAATTAAGTGTTGGAATACGGCAATGCAGCCTAGTAAATGAAACTTCGAATTTCCGGTTAGGACACCATTTTCGGTTCGAAGAATAATTTATGTGCAAAGAATATGTACATTATGCTAATGACGGCTTTTTTGTCTTCGCTCAAAGGAAATTGCTTATATCTGGCTGCAGTGATGGGCACCGTTGCCGGCAGCACAGATAGCACAGGACCTGTTAAAGAAGCTCCTGCTAAGGAATCAGCTATTTCATTAATATGAATGTCTCTGTTGCCTGGCACCCGTACCAAATCAACTAAACTTAAGTGAGGCAGAGCTAAAAATAACACGTGTTCAATGTTGTCGACTTTGTAGATGCAGTAAGTGCGCTGCATACAGATAGAGAATCTGTGACGATAATAACTCTTGTAGTATGAAGGGGTAATTTTCGCAAGGCAGGAACTATTGCCAGAAGTTCAACATGAAAAACTTATGTGCACTCTGGTAGGCGAAGTGAAAAAGACCACTCGATGGGTGGTGAGTAGATACCCACGCCTGCCTTCTCTTCACACAAAGAAGCATCAGTCGCTATTACATTTATTTTGAAACGGGCAAAACATTCTTGTAAATAGTCAATCAAATATGTTGTGGGCAGAAATTTTGCATTGTTTGGAAAAATGTCTGTATATTCAATTTTGAGCAACCCTGGAGGCCTATGAAGCTTAATTATTTCTCTAAGGCTAATTGGTGCTAATTCTGCTTGCACAAATACAACTTGCGGGGTATGCAACCGTTACCACGTCTTCTCAAAAGATGGATTTGGTTCACTAATAAATGGATATTGTCCACGTTGTAGTGAAAATTGATAAGCTCTTAAGTAGGTTTGAACCGTAAGCATGCGGAATCGCATGTGAAGTGTAGGTAGGTCTGCTTCCTGGTATAATACATAATTAGCAACAAATTTAGGGAGACCTAAACATAGTCGAAGAGCTTCTCTTTCTAACAGAACAAGAAGTCTTAATTTATATTTTGCACTTCCAGAGAATAAAACACAGCCAAATTCTAAAATCTGTCGTACATACATATGATAAATCATAATTAGTGTGTCACTTTGCATACTAGAATGCCAGTTACTGATTCTATGTAATAAACGTATGGCTCACGTCTCCTTTTTTCCAATATTCCAATTTTCCAATATGATACCCAAGTATTTAAGCGACTCTACCTGAGGAATGGTTCTCTGTTCATTTACTAATGATAACTGTAACGGCCCGGAAAATGGAAAAACAATAACTGCACTTTTGTTTACGTTTAGTGACAGATGCAGATTGTGAAGTCAAGTCTGTAGAGTACAGAGGTACGTTTGCAAAGACAGGTGAAGAGAATTGACGTCTCTAGCTGTTGCGAAAAATGCGATGTCATCTGCATAGACGTACAGATTCACAACCTGGTGCAGTGGTACTGAACTCATCAATAGGTTAAATAGTACAGGAGACAGAACAGCCCCCTGGGGCACCCCACTTGTCTGATCGAACTGTCTTGAAGAAAAGCCGGTTTGAAAACACTGAAATTTTCTTTTCTTATAAATTAAAAAAATCCATGACATTATATATCTCGGAAAATTGTAGGACTGTAATCTGTCCAGCAGTAGAGAGTACTCAATGCTGTCACAAGCTTTTGCGATGTCAAGTGTCACTAAAGCACTAACTTTTTTTCTATGTTGGGCAAGTTGGATGCGGCTTTCTAAATCTACATGCGCACAGAATGGAGAGTCTGGGCCGGAAACCTATTTGACATGGGCTCAGTAACGAATTTAGAGATATATGATCCATCATACAATCATATAAAACTCTTTCAATTAGTTTTACCATATTTGACGTAAGAGAGATAGGCCTAATGTCGTCAACATTGTAGCCGGCTCCTTGTTTTTTGAGCAACGGAATAATTTTGGCTGTCCTCCATTCTTGTGGAATCCAAGCATTTTGTAGACAATAATTTACGGTGTTCAGAATGTCATCAGAACACATTTCAAACAATAATTTTAGCATGGCATTAGAAATGCCATCACGACCTGGAGCTGAGGCAGGCAGAGATCTAAGGACATTAGACAGTTCTGACGCTGTGACTTCCACAAAGTCATTGGCCTTAGTGGCCCATTCGGCAAATGTGATGTTAAGCGGTGCACTAAGCCCTTTCCTATGAATTCTAATGAAGCAGATATCTCGCCTGGTGAAAGAATGATCGATTCAGTATTCGCTGGTGTCGGTATGAATTTTCTATATCGAAGGAATCTAAACAGAGCTTTTTTGTTGCTGGGCTTAGAGAGGAAGTCGTGATGTTTTTTGTCATACTCGCATTTGGCATTCGATACTGTTCTCTTGAACACAGCAGCTGCGATTTTATAATCACTCCAGTTACCGTAAAAACGGGAACATAGGTCAAACTTTTTTCCAAAAAACCATTGCGAAAAGTCAACCCTCGTCTTATATACTGGACATTGGTGGAAAAACTACGGAAGTCTTGCAACAATGGGCGGATGAAGTAAAGAAACGCCTTTGCCATCGCCATCAGCAGCAGTGCGTCGTGGCAACATTGTGGCACCGCCAATGTGCGTTTACATTGTCACAAAGTGTATTGGTTAAAGGCTGCTTTTTCACATTTTGTTTCAAAATGAGCGGAAGCCGACGACAAGTAACCGTCGCCTTCAATAAAAAGGCGATTGAGTGCGCGGGAGCCTACGGCAACCTCGCAGCACAGCGCGAATTTGGAGTATCCAAAAAGAGCATTCGGTACTGGTGGAGTCAGAAGCAGCAAACCAACGGAAAGCGTCATTTCATAGGTGGACTGCAGAACTGAAAGACAAGGTTGCGGAGTTCGTCCAGGAGCTGCGTGTAAGATGGCTGCCTGTGACAGCCAAATGCATCCGTTTTAAGCGATAGAGATCACGCGCGCCTCTGGACTGGGCAGCGAGAAGTACTCGTCATCCGACTCTAGTTCGGACCACTCTAATCAAAGGCGTTGCTCTGATTCGGAGTAGCGCTTGCGCACTTCGTGCCCTTCTGCGTACTGTACACCCGGCCAATTTTTAACAGTATCGCGCGACCATCGACCAGCGTGCTTGTCAGCACCTTGTCATCACGGCACGGAGTGGCAAAATAGCGAAAGTAAGCGCATGTGTACACATACGCGAATCTTGTTTGTTTCACCGCTCAGCGCCATTAATAAGGTGCTGACAAGCACGCTGGTCGATGGTCGCCCAACACTGTTAAAAATTGGCCGGGTGCACATGCAAGCAGCATTTAAATAAATACTGTCACTATTGTGCATGAGTCGCATTTGTTTCGAGGTAAGGGTGTCTTTCGGTACTTTTGCCATTGAAAAAGATTTTTTTCGTTTTTAGAATTCATTAATTGGGGGATCGACCTATATTCCGGTCCAACCTGTAGTCCAGTTTTTACTGTCGTCAGACACTGATTGTAAAGTAATTTCTTCCACGCGGCTTTTCGTGTTCTATAATCTCGCGTGCAATCCAAATTCCACCAAGGAGAGGGAGTACTTTTGCTTATGTTAACGTTAAATTGGGACTTTTTAAAGAAACTTTTTAATACAGTGCAAAGCCTCGTGGCTTTGATGTCATTGGGTACCGTTTTCTGGGAGTTGACCGTTTTCAAGACACTCTGAAATTTCTGGTAGTTGACATAAGTCCACGTCGGAGACTCCAGGGGAATAACAGGGCAGACAATATCAAACCTAATAGGTAGGTTTTCATATCATTTTCATTTATTTTACCCTCAAGGTACATAGTACATTATAGAGGGGAGGGGCTAAGAGAATACAAAGTAAACATTGGTAAAAGTAACTAAAAAATAAATAATAGCAGTAATAATTCCAAATTTTGAGTTGACATCCGATGATAATAAACAGAGGTACAAAAGATACAAATGTGATGTACACAATGGTAGAGATTAAAAAAAACATATGTACAGTAGATTTACAAAATGCATTGTTAACTTTTTGATCATGATGCTGATGAAAACTGATGAGAACGCTGCAATAGAGAAAGGTACATACACATAGGCAAGACAAATGGTAAGTATACTACAAAAGTTCGTTTTCAAGTGCGTTTCTAAACATAAGTGGGTTAATTATACCTGCTAATGAAGGGGATAAGCTGTTCCAGTCTTTGCTAGTCATTGGTAAGAATGAATTTGCACTATTTGCAATGGTCACTATTTGAGGCTGAGTCAACAGTAGACCAGGAAGTTACGGAAATTCCTGAACTGGCAAATGTTAGGTCCAAGGCTGATTTAGAAAGACTCTGAATAAAGGTAGCTGAATTCGTGGTTAAGCAACAAAAATTTTGACTAATTGCCCAATCCGACAATCGCTTTCCACATGAGTCCATTTTGAAACCCCACGACACATGATGTGAATTAGAATTCAGCTACCACAATTTCTTTCCTACAAGATTTGACAACAGTATCAAGGAAACGAATATCATGCACGCCTGTGGGAAAATATGTATTAACTAAGGAAAATGGGGAACAACCAAGAATAGTTACATCTATTGCTAGTATACTCGCACTCCTTAGACATATACTGGTAGGAAATTATCACTTTGTGGCGCATTTTAGTTGTTATAAAGAAAGCAAGTCCTCCGCCTCTTGATGGACGGTCCAATCGAAATAAACAATAATTTTTTATATGAAAATATTGGCCATTGGAGAGCCAAGTTTCCTGCAAAAGAATAATGTTGGGAGAAAGTTGTGAACAAAAATACATTAGATCGGTAGCTGCTGAAATAATGGAACGGCAGTTCCACTGTAGTACCTTTAAATAACCTATGATGAATTAATGCCTACTTTAGAGACCGCTTGCTCTAAGATACTGCCTTTTAGAAAATCTTTCTTCAAAATACTGTCTTTACTGTGCTTTGTGGGTTTTGATTCAGGGACATAGCTGGAAGAGTTAGGATTAGAATCCGACTTGGAAAGACTATCCTTCACAAACTTATTGTTTTTTTAGTGCGGCACAGAGACCGACGAATTATCGTTGGGTGATCTTGTGCATTTGAGCGTCGGGAGGTCCATTTCTACATCCTGGTTGTTTTCCAACGCTGATCCAGAGAAGCACCCGTTGTCGGTCTGCTGAGTTGAAGTTGATGGCCTCGCATTGTCTGTGTCTTCTACAATAACTGATAAGGGATCCATTAGCTGTTGAGCGTTCAATGTTAGGGTCTGTGTAAGAATCTGCGAGCTAGCATTAGAACTCACTAAAGGACTGAACAGCTGAATCATTTGTGAAGTCATCACGTGAGCTAGAGTCTCCCGACAGATTTGATGTTAATTGATCCCTAGCTTTTGACAGCGCCTTTCGGTCCGCTGTCGCAATAGAATCGGAAAGGGCTGAGTCTGCAACCATTTGCTGTCGGGCTGTCACTCCTGCATATCCCTTAAGTCCCCCCTGGACCTCCACAACAGCATCACGGCGTGAGCAACATCTCCTTTCAATTACATCAATAATTTGCATTTCCTGTGATCTTGCAGGGCAATTCGAGTAGTTGGTGGTGTGACCACCACCACAGAGACAACATTTCTCTTTTGACGAACAATCAATAAAATTGTGGTTGTCTCCAGAAGTATGGCAGCGGGGTGCAGATCTGCAGCCTCTGACGCTGTGACCAAATTGCCAACATTTGTTGCATTGTAGAATGCATGGAGCCAGAGCTTCTACCTTGTAAATTAAGGGCTGGACCTTAATTTCCATTGGCTGCATTGTCCCAGCACATGTAATTATAACCGACTCTGTTGGTATCTTTTTATTGTCAATTACTCGACTACACCGGTAAACGGATATGATTCCAGCGACCGAGAACATGTCTAAAATCTCATCAGGGGTTGAAGTGACGTCTACCCCTCTCACAATGCCTCTAGAGCATGCGAGATGTGGCGGTACGAAACAGCTCACCGGATGTGAAGCGAAGGTGGTACAACTGAATAGTTCTTTGACACAGGTCTGGTCTGGTGAGCAGTATAGTATACCCCCTTTGCCGAATTGACGGATGTCTGTGATCTGGCGGAAGTGAGGTAAGGCCTTCTGCAATTCACCCTGAATTGTCTTTATATTTTCATAGTGATTGTTCCGCCGTCGGTGGGTACCATGGCCACAGGAACATTGCTGGCTCCAGTGCAAAGAAAAAACTCAAGTGGCAGCTCCTGAGGAGCTATCAAGGCTGACCACGGGGAAGCCCTGTAGCCCGGTGATGATACAGACATCAAGCAAGGCTAACATGAAAACACATAAAGAAAAAGAGTAACGGAAAATTACAAGCTGAGCAAAGAAAATACCACCCGATATTTGACCTAAGCCCCCAAAGCAGGAGAAGCCAGAATCGAGGAACTCATTTCCTAATCGCAGAGCTAGATCGAACGTCAGCCAGCCACGATGGCCAAGGCGCGATCAGCAGCCACCGTAGCAGGGACACCTCGTCGTCTTCTTCCGACCGCGAGTAGTTAGGTTATTAGGTTAGGCTTAAACTCAGAGCAACGACGATGCTAACGAGCCTGGAACATTGGTGGTCGCAGTCGGGCAAGCCCGCCTGCAGTGCTTGCAGTTAAATTTTTGAATTGGGATACCTGCTGAACGAAAAATTTTGATTTTTTTCTTAGATATAGTGCCTATTAGAGGGCAATACATTCTGTATATTTCATAATTTTTGTTACATATCTCTCTTAGTAGATGCAATTGTATCTTTACAAACTTTGTTAAATTGTTAGCCCACAATCTTGATCCTGGCAATTTATATCTTTTTTATGACATATATCTCGTTAATTAAACTTTTAAGCGTGAAAGGTGCATTTGTTCTGCTTTTTGTTTATGTACTGCATAAAATATTCGGTGCAATAGCTCCTTTAGAAGAAAAATCTGGCGTCACCTACAAAGAAAACCTATTTTCCCCATGGTATGGAAAGAGTTAGACGTCGATCTGTACATCGCTGGAGCTGCATGAAATCTGTCAAATTTATGCCTGCTTTGTAAGTTTATTAGGGTATAGTATATTCTAGACACTATACTTAGGTTAACATGGTACCCTAAAAGTTCAAGAAATGCAGTATCTGAAATGTCACAGGGAGCAATGAAAGTTAAATAATATAGACGCCTCATAATGATGAAAAGGTCTTTGCCAGTGACGATGAATGAATGTCGAGTCTGGTTTAACTCGCATGCAACAATTTCTTTAGGCAAGAGCAAATTGCTATAATACTATGAACCAATCTAGGAAACCGGCGGAGCTCCAAAGAACCAATCATTGCAAAACACGGAGCTCGGATGATAACGAATCCTGGAACGACACACTTAGGGCCAGAAGGGAGGGAAAAAAAACACGAAGGGCATCCAAGGACGGAGGCAGACGTCGAATAGTCTGGCTGTGTTGAAAAGCAGCATAGCCATCTTCTTTGTAACCAGGTGAGAACAGCGCCTTTACCTCGACTCCTTGCCCACCGCCTCTCAGCGGTTTACGCTTGTTGCGTTGACTCCACCACATGCTTGCACTCGCCTTACGCCATAACTCTTAGTAGGTTGGTTCTATTCTGAGTTGTGTCTTGGTGTTAGTATTTCATCAAGTAATGCGGTTGTCACACGGTGCACTTTTGATCGCGATCAATTCTGAATTTCTCAGTCATGCTGGCTCCTCTGCACAAAATGCGCGAGACAGCCAATCGCTGTCGAGAATTTCGATCCGAATCTGTGCCGATCGCGATCAGAAGTGTACGTGTGACACCGGTATTATTCTCAATCTATTTTATCCCAGGTAAACAACATTTATTGTGCACTTTACTGCAACGAACGGTGTTGTGCTTGATTGGGTGCTCTAGTGTTCTGCTTCAGGGACCCGTTCGAAACCTTAGAGAGTGAACCTGCATCACAGTAACATGTAGCGTCCTCGCCGTGGCCGCGCACCAACATGCGCCATCATCGTGCCATGAGTATAGTGTGGATCGATTCGAGGACTGTGTAGAATGCGCTTCTGTACCCCGCAGGACTTTTGGACGCCACACCATACCAGACTCAAGCATGGTGACCGTCTTCTTAAGTGGTGTTTTGTGGATCTTCCTTGTCTACCCAGCTTGCGTCGTCACCGAAAGCGTGCTGCGATATGTGGTATGTTGCCTTCTGTCCATCTCTGCTTTCACGTGCCCATTTCAGTTATGCGGCAAACACTTTGAGTTTCGATGACCTCAGAGAGTCTTTGCAGCGAATGTGACCGACGATCACACTTTAGCCGTGAGCACCGTGCCAGAATATGTCTGCTGCAAATAACGCTACTCAGCCTGTCGCAGTTTTCCAGGCTAACGCAACGGCCCTCCTAGTCTTTTCTTCAGGTCGCCAATCTTCCCCATAAGTTTAGAGATTACTTCTTTCAGTTAGTACAATAGTTTACTTACTTGGTCAGTTATCTAGAGTTATTTTACCTATTATTTAGGGTAGTCACGTTAGTTAACAGTCTGTTAGCATGGTTTATCTAGTTCACCAGTTTGCTTAGTTATATAATTAGTTGGACATAAATTTGTTAAAGTTTGGTATTAGTGAATTAATAATTGGCTGGTTGAGTTAGGTCAGTTGTTTTTTATGGATGGAACTTCTACAGTTATTTTTGTTAGGCCTTTCAATCGGTACATTTAGTAATGTTAGTTAGGTAGCCTTGTGACTTGACCGACACGCAGGCACGCAGTAAATGTTTGGAATGCTCGCTACCCTGAAGCATGCTGTCACTACACGCAGAGAGATGTGCAGTTAGAAAACTAACATGACCGGCCGGCTAAAAGCAGTAAGGCAGGCCTTTTACGTCCAATTACATAAAAGTGCAAGGTGAAATTACTCTGTAGCCGTTTCTCATAGAGTTGTCTCTACTGCACCAATTTGTACTTGGCGGCTGTTACAAATGAAAGAGAACCTAGAAATGAAACAGGGCATTGTAGTTCTTTCTAGATTGTTCCAGTTTACATATTCAAACTCTGTTCAGCAACAGGGCGACGGGTTGCATGTTGTGCCGACTATATTCGCACACCGTAAGGAGCAGCGGATGCTTGTGCGAAATGGGGCGAGCACATAGAACGCCTATGGCGTCTGTAGGGCGTCTGCTCCCATGCGCTTGCACCAGCACTGCGGTGTGTTCACTGTGGGTGCTAAAGGAAGCGCTCCCATGGTGATATGCAGGAATTTCGTGACCAGATGAAAAGTAGTCAAGGACCCTGCTAACGCGCTTCTAACCCTCGCTTTCACTGGCAATGCCGTGCATCTCCTGGTTGAGGATAAAAATTGGGCAGAGACGCTTAAGACTGCTTACATGTGGGATCGTGAAAGCTTTCTAGTCGCATTGGTAAAAAATGTTTTCTATGCGACTCTGTAAACTTGAAATGTTTGACAATGTAGCAAGGCGTGAATGGTGAAATGTTATTGTTAGACAGAAAGGACATTCTCGCGACGTGGTCGAATAGCGCACATGACGTGGCGTCATCACTGGCTAGTTTTCAGCGTTCATGCAGCGTCCACCTGTCCACGGTGATCAGCAGCACTAGGCACACCTTCAGTCAACCAGGAACGAGGGGCCTCATTGATGTTGGAATGACGTGCTCCGCTAGCACCCAGGAGACCAGGCGCTCGATTCCCAACCAAACGGCAATTTAACCCAAATTTCTTTTGAATTTTGTCAATTGTTCACTTGTCTACAGAGAGCTCCCTTACAAATCTGACGTTAGTACTAGCATCTTTGACGCATTCTCACTCTGCGCTGTCAGAAATTTTTGCTGCTGTCCTTTTCGGTCATGCCTATGCCGACAGACTTTCGCGCACTTTAGTGCGTAATGCTTTCGTAAAAAAAGAAGGCACTGTATATGTAAACTTTCCCAGCAGCACACGATTTCTGGCAGGTTAGCGCGTTCCTAATTACAACATTTGTGGCAAAGTTTCAAGTCCTGTGTTGCTACTTCGGACCCGTTCAGGTCGCAACTGGGGCTGTAAAAATTTAGCATTTTAGGCAAGTTCTGCACCCACCACGTTGTATGTTGTTTGGCTATGCCCTCTTGATTCAGATAACAAGGTCCCTGGCTTGGTTACCGCAAGCGGTGCTGAATTTATAGCGCACAGCTACTAGAGCTTCATTAAATAGCCCATTGCAGCTGCGTGCTTCTTTCTGACTATCCCTGTGAACACATCTGAAGCTGTTTCATGCCTGCATTGGAAGTTTTATAATCTACTTTTCTCACAGTCCAGGGAAATTCTGAACATAGTGTCTTCTTTCTCCTTTTTTCCTACTTAAGTAATTTCTTGTTTAGCTATATTCTACCGAACATTGCTTATAATTGGACACGCCCCCCGAATTGCGAAAAAAAAGGGAACTCTTAGACTTAGCCATCATGGTGTAAATCTTGCCCACGCGTTAAAAGGCATGGTGTGTTCCAATAGGTTGGGTGAAACAAATACGCCAGTGCGACGGGCACACCTGTGCAACTGCAACGTCCATGAGCTAGTGCCCCTATAAGACCAATAAACCTCCAGAATGGATACATCACTTTGTGTGACTTATTCGGTAGTCTGTTGGTTTTCTATTAGAAGCGTTTGCTGGGGTTTCTGCTGGGTTTGCCAATATCGATATCTAAGCACTGTTTAAGATGTCGACCTCTTGGACCATTCTGCATAGTGTATTTCCCGGGCTCTCTACAACTCGCAATCTCTGCTTCTTGCTATTGTTTTGTGCAGATCTGCAGCCCATGGACAACGATGTATGGGGCATCCTGGACATTAGGGAGGGCCAAGGATGGCCTACTGCAGCCCGACACGAGTAGCAGACAGGTGTTTTGTGGTACGTAACGGGTCATGTTGCTCAACATAGTGCGCCATCGTTTCTCTTCAGTACCTCTAAGATATAAAAGCTTGCCGACCTGAAGTAACAGAATTGTCCCGAGTACGGTATTCACTCTAGTCTCTTCTGTTCGAAATATTTAGTCAAAAACTGTCATGCGCACTAAATACGAGATAAATCAAAAATACATTTTTGATAGATGCAAAAGCTCTCATCATTGGCATTCAAAAGTGCTATAGTCCAATCCATACGTCACTGCAGCTGCATGAAATCGATCAGGTTTGCGCTGGCTCGGCAAGTTTATTAGGGTATAGTATATTCTAGACACTATAGATATGTTAACATAGTATTCCAGTAATTCTCAGATGCAGTGCCTAAAATGACACAGGGAGCTATGAAAATAAATCAATCTGACAACTCATGATGATTAAGAGGCCTCCGTCAGTGATGATGAATGAATGCCAAGTTTGTTGTAACTTGAATGCATTGATTTCTTTACGCGAGATCAGATTGCTATATTACATCCTCTCGCTGGTCGTGAAAAACTGGCAAGGAAACAATTGGTGGCATTATGTTATTCATTTCAGACCGTGAAGATCTCGGGCAATAATAGTCGAGGGCGTGTTATAATCAATAAAGTACGGTATATGGTATAGGTGCATTTGTCAAAGATGCAGTTGTATTATAATTGAACTTTTCTGGGTGATTCAAAGCCCAGTACGGCCCCGAATGACAGCCCAGTACAGAAGTACGAACAGATGTGAAATTGTGTTAATGGTGTGGGGAACACTGTCGTATGCCCAGCCCAAAGCAAATCATCTGAAGCAGACGTCACACTCTTACCACACTTCATCTGTCCAGTCTCGTTCAAAATGGCAGCTACAACTGCACGACATAAGACGTTTCCAGGATGATTCCTAATTCAACTTGCCCCTGTTTGTACTCATGTTAAACAATTCCATTTGATCATCTGTACCACTGGCCAATGCTTTTACACCCAGCACATTTCGCGATGCGTTTTGTGATGCATTGTTCAGTGTGACGTTGCGTCGTTCTTCTGATGCGGCTTTCCGAAATGCATAACCGCGGCGCAATGCTTGAAGTTAATTTTTTTAGTGCTGAATGATTTCTTCTGACTAAACCTGTTCTTGTATACACTTCCCAAGATACACCCTGTGGCCTCTTGCTTCGAGGTTTCTTTACCTCCTGTGCTTTGTGGGGAAGAATAACTAACTTGCAAAAGTTTTCAAGCATGCGAACGAGTGTTATATTTGCAGTAAAGCGGTTGAGAATGCCGCGTACATCTGATGCACCGACAAAAAAAAAGCAGTGGGATAATTTCTCATGGAAGTCATTAGACAACGAACTGCTGCCCTTACTCCTGTCCCCTTCTTTGTATATCAACAAACAAAACAGCCAGGCCTGGTTCAATATATAGCACTCATAGTTATGGTACTTTTGTTTTACTGCTGCACGATAGTACACATCGGCAGCATCCAGAAAATTACATTGATCCGGTTTTGAACATATCAGTTCACTTTTTTCCGTGTCATTCGAGGCACTTTACATAGTTACTCAAATGTGCTGCCACATGCTGTGCAAGGCCACGAATACATACATATAGATTAGTGTGACCCTGTTTTTTAATTTTCAGACCCATACTGGAGGCTAGCTATCGTGTTGGGGCTCTGCATGTTCACCATAGGTTTTATCTGCGGCTGGATCATCCGGAGCTGCTGCGCCCCAGTTCGCAGATAATGACAGACGTCATCCAGCAAGGTGAAGCCGGCTATATCTTTATACGCCAAGCTTCAGTACAGGATTCACAAGCAGAGGTGCTTTGAAAGCAACCGAACGGCTAAAATATTCGTGTTCAGCAGAGCAAGAACCTGACCGAAATTAATATTTAGCGACATACAAACGAATTTGATAACAACTTAAGGCCTTCGATTATTCCCTAATTGCTAATCTTTTTATAGTGTTGTTGCATAAAACCTTCGACAGGGAATTGTTCAATGTTTGTTTAATTATAGAAGGCAAATAACTAAATACCTGAATGAATTTTACTTAGAGAGAAGGGTTTTCCTTCCGCCTCACTCCAAGCTAAGCAGGCGGTCACACTAAGACTTCTGCAAACGAACTCGTACCCAAATCGGGCGTCCCTTAATAGCATATATCCCGAGATTTATCCGAATTGTTCTTGCGTGGCTTGTGGTGACGTAGCTACGTTGCCTCATGTGCTCTGGGAGTGCGGGTCGCTGGGCCCGAAGTTCACCAAGGAAGAGTGGGACGCGCTCCTGCGAAGTCCCATCTTTGAGGACCAAATCCTGGCCGTCCAGCGCGCCTGCGATCGGGCCGGCAGACTAGATCTGTAAGTCCTGTCGTGGGATTAGCCAGGTGCGCGTTCTATCGCGCTTTGCTGGACCAAATAAAAGTTTATTCACTCACTCACTCAACTAACTAAACACCGCTAAAATGTGGTTTATTTCTAACTTCTCAGAAAAATTTCATGGAGCCCACTTGCAAAGGTGGCAAGCAAGATATCACGAGAAAATTCGTTTGATGAAGCGTGTGAGGGTGAGCTGGCGAACGCGGTTCAATCTCGCCTGCACAAGCAAGGAACGCTGCCCTAATGCGTGCGCTCTCCTGTGGCTCACGAGGCAGGGGGGTGAGGCCAGTGAGGAGGGGCGTTCTTCTACGGCGGCTGCTACGGTGCCTCAATGTCCCCCTTACCCGCCACTCCCTACAGAGCGGAGACAACACTGCCTAGATGTAGAGGCAACCGCGGCGTCTATTTTGGCGTTGGCTACGCGAATCGCAGACGCCGTAGTAGACCCTATGGCGGACGCTGCAGGGATGCGTTGGCAGTGCTCGTGTGTCTAGAAAGCGATATGCGACATAGCTAAAGTGCATGCCCGCGCGGGCCTCATCTTCAAAGCAATCTGCGATGTTCGTGAGTGCGCATGATACCGGTAGCTTTGTATGCTCTGCGCTTTCGACGTTTCATTCGCGTTGGAGAGAGACATGTATGAAGGTCAATTCGCTTGCTGCTGCCGCGATTCTTCACTCCAGAATTTTCACAGCGTTCCGCGTATCACAGGGTATCCGCGTTCATAGAGCGAGATGTATACATGTTTACTTGTGCGCGTGTGACACCTTGCTGGTGAATATAGACCATGGATCGATGGATGCATGTTACGAGCGTCCGCTTTGGAACGGGGCGGTGGGTTGCGCCCCCAAGCTCTCGCTATTATACTGCCTAATGGCCTACCTAGGTTAAACAATAAAACAAAGAAGAAAAAACACTATGAACTCCCACAACCAAATTTTCTGATCCCCTATTGCGAACTGTGCTTTTGTACATCTCCGTTTTCAGTCATTTCTCTACTTCCACCAATCCTCCAATCGCCTCTTAGTAATCCCTATTTCGAACATGTTTACTTTTCCACTGCTCTCGCTGAAACCGAGGGCTTCAAGGAGGCCAGTGGTGCCTAAATCGACCGCTGGGCAGATGTCCTCACATTCTAATAAAACATGCTCCATAGTTTCTCTAGCTTTACTGCAGCAAGCACATGCTTCGTCCTTCTTATATCTCGCTTTATAGGTGCGTGTTCTAAGGCATCCCGATCTCGCTTCGAAAAGTAATGAGCTTCCGTTTGAGTTATCATAAATTTTCTTTAATGATTTGTTTTTGTTTTTTCTCTTCAGTAGTTACTCATGACAGGTTTCTTTGCCATTGCCACCACCCATGAGATTATTTCAGCCATTCTGACTTTCCGCTTGATGTTCTTTGTTGCTGTGTTGCCCACCCTACAGGCTGCATACTTGCTGGTAAGCTTCTAGTTCTCATTCTCCACTGTGAATCAATGTTTTTCCTGTACAGATACCTTAACACTCTCCCAACCCATTTACTTTCTTCCATATTCCTCACTCGTTCTTCATACTCAATTTTACTGTGAGCTTCCCTCACTTCAGAACTAGTCCAGCCAATATCACCCTGCACAGCGTCATATGTAGTCTTCCTGTGAGCGCCCAATGCGAGGTGACCCGCTGACCTTTGGTTCCCATTGAGTCCTGATTGTACCGCTCATTTACAACAAACAACCGCATTTGCAAAAGTAAGTCCTGGAACCATTACACCTTTCCACATACTCGCAGGACTTCATACCTATTGTATCCCCATAGCGCTATGTGCTTAGTTATGGCTGCATTTCTCTTCCCCTTTACTGTTATAATTTTTTCCTGTGTTTCCATATATCAATTGCCTTCATTTATCCATATACCAAGGTATTTATATTCTTTTCCCCGAGGTATTTCTTGGCCCTGTATATCCACTGTCTGTTAACTGTTTTCATTAAATACCATAACACCTGATTTTCTAACACTAAATTTCATACCTAAATTGTTGTCTTCCTGTCCACAGATATTAGCCAGACGTTGCAAATCACTTTGCTTGTTAGCTAGCAACACAATGTTGTCTGAATAAAATAAACCTGGAAGTTGCTGCTCTACTACTGTACCCGCCTGTTTGTATGAGAGATTAAAGCCGATATTACTTCCTTCTAGCGCCCTCTCCACCTTCACCATGTACATCATAAACAGCAGCGGGGATAAAGGGCACCCCTGCCTCAATCCCTTGTTGATATGAACTTTCTCCTCACTCTTCATCCTGTTCCATTCAACGCAAACGGTATTTTCTATGTAAATCTCTCTCAAAAGCTGTAAAAATCGTCACCTAAGCCTTCCCCTTCCAGAATGTCCCACAAAATGTTGCGGTCTACGTTGTCATAGGTTCCTGTAATGTCTAAAAAGGCCACATATAATGGTCTGCTTTCTACTTTTGATATTTCAATACACTGAGTTAAGAACAAATAAGTTATCTAAATGCCTACCTATACTGAAGCCATTCTGAAGTTCTCCCAAAATTCCATATTTCTCTGCCCATGCTTGAAGCTTTAATTTGATTGCCTGCATTGCTAGCCTGTATATTACCGATCTAATGGTTAACGGTCTATATGAGCGAATTCTATCTTTCTCCCTCTTACCTTTATAAATAAAATCCATTCTACTTTGTCGCCAATCGTCTGGTATTCGTCTATCTTTTAAAGTTTTTTCCACTGGTTTCTCGAGAGCTTCCTTACTTTTTGGTCCTAGTTCATTAATCAGCCTAACGGGAACCTCGTCTAGCCCTTTGGCTGTGCGCTTAGGAATTTTCTCTTCCGCTCTCTTCCAGTTGAAATTTGTCAGCACCAGCTCCTTTCCCACTTGGGTCTCTTTCATGCTCTTTGTTTCTGCAAATACAACCTTGTCATTGGCTTGGAAAGATTTGGCTGTTATTTTTTGGATGTAATTTATTGCAGCTTCTCCTTCCAGTCTGTTTTCATCTTCGTCTAGGATATGTTGTTGTATTGTTGTTGACTTCCTGCCTAATAGTTTTATGTGGTTCCAAGATATTCTAGGTGCAGCCTTCTTTTTCTCACGTATTTCTAACACCCAACGTTCACTTTCACCTTTTAATTTTGCTTGCACCAGTATTTGAACCATACACTTTTTCTCCCGGTATATTTCCCATTTACTGGTTACTTCATCCTGCAGCAACTGCACCTTCTTTGGCTGCCTGTGCTTTCGGGTTGCTTTCTGTCGTTCGGCGATCGCTTCTCGTATCTCAATGTTCCACTAGCTTTTTTTTTCCTTTCCAACGAACACGCTGTTTCTCTTTCCGTATTTGTCGTTATTACACTTAGAACTTAGAAGCTTACTATATTCCCACTCTTCATTTGGCCATTTGCCAAGTTCTTCCTCGACTCTAGTGTCTATATTTGTTATTTGTTCAGCATTCAAATTTGGACTGGCCATTTGCACTCCTTTCTCTCTTTCCCAACTACATGTGCCATTTTCAAAATGATGCGTTTATGGTCACTCCCTATGTTGCTATACCCTTCCTCATCAATGACAATTTCTCTCAATTTATCATGAATTCCTTCTGTCATCAGATAGTAATCAATGGTTGATTGCCGGTTTCCCACTTCCCACGTGATCTGCCCTTTACACTTAGGCCCTGTATTCATGATAACGAGGTGATGTTGCTCACAAAGGTCTAGCATTGACTTCCCGTTGTCGGTATAGCCATCTAAATCCTGTATGTGGGCATTCATGTCACCTAATAGGATAAATTCAGAACCATTCCCAAAATCCTTAATATCAGCGCTTATGCAGTCCACTAACTCTTCATTCTTCTCTGTGCAATTATTTCCAGTCCACAAATATGTAATGCCCAGCCAAGTTTCATTCCCACTCACTGTACCTGATAACCAAAGATGCTCTTGACATATTGAATTTACTCTTTTCCATTTAGCTCCCTGATGGATGCACATTCGGACTCCCCCTCCCTTTCTTTACGACTTAGTTCTGTTGCACCCTTCCAAAACATAATTCTCAATAACTCGCGGCTCTTCTGAGTCTCTAACGTGTGTTTCTGTAACCGCATACACCCCTATTCGTTCTCTATTTAACTGCTCCTCAATCTCTGCCCACTTTTCCTTTCTTCTGCTGCCCTGCATGTTTATGTAGCCTATTGCATGGCGAGCTCTCTTTCTTGCTTTCCTCCTTTTTCTGTTAGCGACGGCGATGCTCTTCTGAGGTTGCCCTAGAGGACTTTCTTTATTACTATTGTCGACTGAGGCAGAGAAAGAAGAAGTACAGTGTTCGCGTGTGATCTCGGGGTACTCTGCACCGGCTGGGCCTAGCCTGTAGCTTCCCTCTCGGACCTTGTTTCACCCTGTAAATAAACATAATTCGTAACATCTTTGGTGGACTTGCGGGGTAAATCTTGGCCTTCTTTTTCTCACGTATTTCTAACAACCAACGTTCACTTTCACCTTTTAATTTTGCTTGCACCAGTATTTGAACCATACACTTTTTCTCCCGGTGTATTTCCCATATACTGGTTACTTCATCCTGCGGCAACTGCGCCTTCTTTGCCTGCCTGTGCTCTCTAGATGCTTTCTGTCGTTCGGTGATCGCTTCTCGTATCTCGCTGTTCCACCAGTTTTTCGGTTTCTTTTTTCCTTTCCAACAAATATGTTGTTTCTCTTTCCGTATTTCTGTTGTCATTACACTTACAAGCTTACTATATTCCCACTCTTTATTTGGCCATTTGCCAAGTTCTTTCTCGACTGTAGTGTCTATATTTGCTATTTGTTCAGCATTCAAATTTAGACTGACCATTTGCACTTCTTGCTCTCTTTCCCAACGTCATATCCCATTTTCAAAATGATGCGTTTATGGTCGCTCCCTATGCTGCTATACCCTTCCTTATCAATGACAATTTCTCTCAATTTATCTTTAGCTGCTTCCTCTGCGTGAGTGGGGTTGGATGTTTTCATCGAGGCGAAATTCACCATCGATCCTGAAGGTGTTGAGACCACAATAGTCATCACTCCATTCTTTGGCCCTGCGGCGTCCACCTAGAGGGTGTTAGGTTGCTCGTCCCATTTCTTCTGCAGGGCTTCCCCTCTTGCTTTTCTCCTTTCGATGTTATATGCGGGATGCGTGTTCCGCGGAATGGGGTACACGTTGATGCGTCTCCTCACATCACGTGGTACCTCTTCCCTTTGGTCTATTGTATAGGGCAGATTAATATGGATCTTTTCGAGCAGATCTCTACCTGGTTTTGTGAGGTGAGCCTATTGAGTTGTGAGAGGCATTGTGCTTCCCACATCTCTTTGAGGGTATTATGTACTCCTAGAGCCATGAGCTTTGCCGTTGGCGTGGAGTGTGGTAGCCCCAGTGCCGTCTTGTAGGCCTTCCGGATTAGTGTCTCCAACTTTTCAATTTCCGACTTAGAGAGGTTAAGGAATGCCGTCCCATACATAATCCGAGAAATCACGAAAGCCTGCACTGAGCGGATGGCGTCTCTTCAGGCCATGGTGCTTATATCTGATACGATGCATCATCCGGAGGATTTGCTCGGTGGATGTTGTAAGCTTCTTCGTAGTGGTGGTGTTCTGTCGCCCCTGCGGGATATACAGCCCTAGGATCTTGATCTCCGTAGGTTTTGGTACTGAGTGGTTGTCTATATAGACTGTGATGTTCTGCGCCAGGGGTGTCCTCGGGTTCTTCAGGATGAGCAACTCTGACTTTTCCGGCACACACTGGAGGCCTCTTTCCCTGGCGTACTGGTCCACCGTGTCCGCTGCTGCTTGAAGACGCTCCTCGATCTCAGCGTCACTCCCCGAGTTGCACCAGACAGTGATATCACCCGCATACAATGTGTGTTTGATACCCGGGATACCCAGAACGCCTGTCACAACTTCAATAATGGATTAATTCACAGGTCAGGGTTGTCATTTCTGACTAAGCACCCACCCAGCCAAGCCTCAGTCATCTGGTTTCCCAGTCACCTGCAACTACCAGGAGGAAACGAAGCCGCTCACAGGCATGCCCGAGCTCTTCTATACCGGGCGTCTCCCCCTGATGACCGAAAAGGGTGCTGCGACCTAACCGCTTTAGCAGTGTATGCTGACAATCTCGCACCATACAGAACAGCCAGGAAGGAGTACCCGACACCACATAAATCCCTCAATAAGTTGGAAGAGAACACTCTTAGGAGACTACAAACTAATACTTACCCAACGCCAGCTAAGTTACACCAGTGGTACCCTACACTATACTCCCCGCAATGCCCACACTGTGAAAAGGTAGCTAACCTCTACCACATGGTGTGGGCTTGCCAATTTAATCCCATAGTTGAACTCATTCCAAATCCCTCAAAAGAACAGTGGGAGGCTATTCTGCTCAGCGATGATCCTGACCGTCAGCACTGGCTGGTGGGGAGGGCCAGCGCAGCAGCAGTAACCAGTGGGCTACCGGACTAGGCGGCCCACCCACGAGTTCTACGAATATCCTGCAAATAAAGATGTTTTCAATCAATCAATCAATCAATCTCAATTTATCATGAATTCCTTCTGTCATCAGACAGTAATCAATGGTCGATTGCCGGTTTCCCACTTCCGACGTGATCTGCCCTTCACACTTAGGCCCTGTATTCTTTTTATGTAATCACTCTCATATATCATGGCTGTATACAGGCCAGAAACACAATGCCGAAGCATGCAGCTTATATATGTATCGTGCTGGTTCACCAACCGCAGTAATCGCTGTGTTGAGCAGCACCGTCGGCCTCATGCAGGAAGGCTAGTGTAGACATATAGTAGTTTCAAGCCCACTAGACTTGAAATAACAATGCTGGTGTATCACAAATATTTGATAGCGCCTGCCGCTTAGATGTTTCGTGGTTGCCTTAGGTTGGCCGTGCACGAGCATGCACTCTTATGTTTTACTCCCTACGCCAAGCGATGAGACAGTGAGCGGATTTACGATTTAATGATGGTAATACAGAGACACCGTTACACATCCTATCATTGTTAATTCAGGTAGTAAGCAAATGTTACAAATTGATACGGGCGACAAAACTACTATGCTTACTTCATACAGCCATCTACTAATTTGTTATCGCAATTGGTGCTTGGCCTCTCGGGCGGAACTGCGAATTTCTGTAACGCAAAGATATTCACCCTGACATGTCTTTACAGACAGCCCACCTTCCACAAGCGATGGAACTAAATGCTTAGTGGTACTGTTAAGGCATTGGCAGTCGAGATAAGCCAGAGAGGCTTGTAGTATACATGGGAAAAAAAGAGGAAAGACATAGAACACGGGTTATTGCCTGCATACCTAACTGGCTAAAAGCCTAATTGGCTATTACTGCCTGTCCAGTTTCAAAAAGGGAGCCATTAGGATTCATCAACTCGCCATCTCCTTGAAGACTGCCAACACCTACTCACGAACACTGACATTCGTGCACGGAAGCCAAATGCGGGTAGATATTTGAAAGGCCCTAGTGAATTGGCAGTGTTTGCTGTGTAATCTATTTCTTGTGCACGTCAGGAGTCGTGAGTGTCATGCGATGATAGAGAATGTAAAGGGGCCCGAGAATGTCAAGCGTTTGTACAGTAGGATGAAGCGATGTTGCATTCTGAGTCACGCGTATTTACTTTCGAATTGCAGCCCCTTAGAAGACGGAGCAGCCAAGTGAGAAGACCAAGGCAGAGGCGGGTGAATCTTCAAGCAGCTGCACCCTCCCCACAAGCCAATGGAGCAGACCTGCAAGGAAGAACATGCGCTATCGTGTGTTTGTCGTGATACAACCTAATGTTGGGTTCCTGTCCACTGTGAAAGTTCATGCCTAATGGAACAGGAAGTGGAGTACCTATATCCCAACATACACCATAAGCACAAATATAACATCAAAACACATAGATAAATTACATCCTTCGATGTCTCTAAGCATTTGTCATGTTCACGTTGAAGTTATATTTATTGAAATTGCGCATAACAGATTGTATCATTGGAACTGAATCGGCCCTCGCCCACGGGCGCCAGCCCTAACGTTATTGTTCGTCCACTTTCGTTTCCGTTTAAATTATCATTTCTGCTGTTCAACTAAAGGAAATCTGTCTTCAAAAATCGCAGTCAAAAGCCTCATGTAACAGTAATGATAGCAATGTTGGCAAGTTCAACGCAATTTTCCGTAACGACTACCTGAAGACTATAACCTGGCCATATTTCTTAGCCGATCCTAGAGATAGCCGGTAGCGCAGCCTTTGTAGTAATGGGTAGTTGCAGGGTGAAATGTGCCACTAGGTATGTCCCACTGGTAATGTTCACCTCCTTACTGAACATCTTTGGTGCCAACTTGGGTAAACTTAGGTGAACTGATTCCAAAACCCGTCAGTCTATTAGGGTTCACCTCTCTCTGTCAAAGTGGAGGGGGAGTATGCAATATGTTACAAAATTTTTTTACACATTTAAGAAGTTCAGTCAATGCTTATAGATGCAACAGTGTAATTCCTTTCCTTTTCCAGATATGCTGACGTGGCCGCTCGGAAGGCACAACCACTCTGGGACACGGCGATGATTAGCTGCGTTTTTTACTAATGAATGGTATCCTGCTTGCTTTTCTTTCCTTGTTTCTTTCTTTCTGCCATTATTAATAAAGCCTCTTTCTATATGAGAATACACTTCAAGTGCCTCATGTTCAAGAAAATCGTTGCGTTCTTTCCTAAATTTCCATTCCATCTGCAAGAGGGCTGTAGATATACTACGTCTGCGCAACATTCTACGTAGGTGTATCGCGTCCTTTCCTGGAACATGTTATGGATGCTGCTTGCCAGAGTTTCAGCTAAATAACGCGATTCAGCATTGTAATCACTGGAATTCAATGTAGAACTGTGTGCTTCTGTGTTAACTTCTCTGGAAGAGAGTGAATTCAATATGTAATCGGGGACCTTTTAAAAAGTAGGACATTGCATGTATGAGAAATTGCACTTGCACTGGCACGGTCTCTGGAAAATATATGCCAGAGAAAAGTGTCGACGTACCCACGTGGTTTTATGATCGAACCCTCAGAATCGTAAGCAAACGAAAGTGCAAATTCCAGCGAATGCACGGCAATTTTCCCCCAAAGCCCTCCATTGAACACATCTGTAATAAAACTCATAGCTCGAAACATACCTGCCTTGGTTCCTTAGTGACTACTATATTGGGCTGCTAAGCACGAGGTAGCCGGATCGAATCCCTGCCACGGCAGTGCCATTTCTATGGGTGTGAAATGCGAAAACGCCCGTGTACTTAGATTGTTGTGCACGTTAAAGAACCCCAGGTGGTCCGGACTCGCCCACTACAGCCTCCCTCATAATCAGCTACCAACATTAACCTCACTAATAACTAAGCGTGAAGAGCTTTGTAGTGAAGTATTAGTTGTATTTTTCAGATTTTGTATGGCTTTGTCAATAATGAAAATGTAAGTAAATGTGCTGGTACTCTAGGTAAAACCTGCATCCCTGGTCCAGTATACAAAGCGACCAACTCACCTATACTTGTATACTAAAGTATGCCACATACCTCACAGCTCAAAACCACCATGGTCATCACCAAGGTACTCTATTTCAGCAGATGTGCAGCTAATTCACCCTTCAGAGCAACCCTGCAAGACTTTTATAGATCTACTAAATATCATGAACTTATCTTCATTTCCATACTTCTTTGGCCTTCAGGTAAAGGGAAGTCATTGGCATTACAGTCTAGAGAGAACATTCATTGATCAGACATGCTTTCACGGGTCAAAAACATCTGTACAAAAAACGTCATGTGTATCAGCGCATCCTTGCAATGAATTTACCATCTAGAGACAGCTTCTGCATACCGAAGTCTTCGGGTAATATTGCTCTTATTTTCCCTATCAATGATCAATAAATGTGCTATAAATCTCACAGTCTCGCCAATCTGCATTCACAATTTACAGAATTTGTGAATCTGTTTAACCATTCAGTTTATTACTGCGCTACCACCTCGTGATAAATCGCCTACACCCTTTCCTAAACAAACCGTTTAATCGATTTGCATGGAATTATTTTCCCCATGATATCCTACCATTTTGCTGTTTCCTCCAACTATCACCCAGTTTCACAAAAGATGAGTGATTTGGTGAAAAGACATCAATATCTACATAAACATTCCCTGTATTCCATTTAACACTGCATTACAATGCATAAACGTGAAAACGGGCACTGTATAATCACAAGATATCCAAGTCTCTAGAGCCGCTTGACTAGTGGCCTCAGCGACAAGCGCACTCTGATTAGTTATGACGCTGTAAGCAATAAAGCAGGGAGTTACTTAATGTACTATTTAAATTAGGATAATGCCAGATAAACAATGTATGCTGTACAAAATAGATACAGTAATACAAACTGACACAAAACTGCTTTGTGGTGTTGTAAAAAGTTACCAATTAGAATTACAACTGAACTTTACCTTCTCTAGGACAGAGAGCTCATTGTGGGCCCTGGAGCCCAGTTTTTATTGGGAGTCCCAACATTTCTGCTAACCACAAAGGCTTGATTTTCATCCTGGAATATTTTGTCGCAACCTTCTATGTACAACTGGGACTCCCATGCAGAAAGTTGGTCGATCAGACTACAGCTGCGGAACTTCCTTCTTCGTGCCACCTCAGGGAAAGATACAGCTGCTTACACGGGGATTGGTGGTCTCGATGGTTCCTAGTATTGTTCCGCACTAGTTAAAATAAGACATGAACAGTGTAAAACAAATTGTACGTCAAAATAATTACTCTCTTTAAAAATCAGTCCATGCACCTAGGAGAAATTCATTTAGGGAGTACCTACACAAAAATCTTGTGCCCCACTTATGTGCTATTTAGATAGATAGCAACCCTACAGGTATGACATGGCACCTCAATTCCTTTAGCAGCGGAAATGGTAGATAACATTTTATGCAGCTAGTTTCAAACGTGCTCCAAGTGCACCACTATTTCGTACATGAAGCAAGAGACTATTCATATCAAAGAAATCCTAGTTGGAATTCATGCGGTGTCACGAACAACTCAAGCAAGAGACAGTTGACTCTACGTAGTAGTTGACTGATGTAACGACCTTGTAAGTAAAAGCCATCAAATTGACCCTTCTGATAGCGCGATTCCTTTTTAAATGCAGGAGGACTCTCTTTCCTGTTAGGCTCTCGAGTGTTGAATGATTTCTATTTTCGAAGCATGACCATAGTGAGTGTGTTTACGTCAACTGTGTCTTTTTCCCCCTCCCCATGTCTAGGGTAGCCAACCGGGTGCGCCCTTGGTTAAGCTGCCTAACTTTCCCTCCTCGTTTCTCTCTCTCCTCTCTCAATTGTGTCGTGTACCATAAGGCCACCACATCATGTATTAGCTACATGAATAGACTTCCGTTTCACCTCCAAATCCACACTATACGTTTTGTATGATTTCAGCTCTCATACAAAAAATTCATATATTGATTAAAATTATTTCTGTTTAACTAAATAAGTAACTGAGGCTCCTTAGCATAATAACCGAGTTGAAAGCTATCGCTTCTTGGTACAAAAACGAGACAAATTTTTTCTGGTGTAGTCCTAAAAAACCAAGCACACTCTCGTCAGCACAAACAATGACGAACAACCTTATGACCATTTTAATAATGTCAAATTCACATTGCATATTGTAAATTTCAAAAGAAAAAAGCCGTTTTTCTTACTGACAAATAGCCCAACATAAAACTCCCTTTCCTGGTGCTGACAGCATTTAAAATTGCAATTTGGCAAGCTAAAGTTCATACTCTTAACAAAATCAAAAAGCCAGATGTTCTCCACCAATAAATGCAAGCATGTCTAACTTTCATATATGCCACAATACACATTAAAAATTTTACGTAATTAAGGTTATAAAATGCATCGCATTTGTCTTGAGGCGCAGATCACGCTCAAGCAGCAATTTTGTCAGCCTCTCTGTCATTGTTTGGTAGAGTGTGGAACCATATTAACACACGAACAAAGCATGGGGAAACTTTCGAAGGTACCCCACGCAGAAAAATCTCATAAACTTTAAAAAGGCAAGAGCACAAGCCCGATATATCCGCCGTAGAACCGAAAAAACTTTGTGGCAAAATTACGTGACTTCCATAAATAGCTCAACCACATCAAAAGAAATGTGGGAGGAGGTATGAAAGCTAGATGTTAAATACTCCCCTTTCACACTTCCCCTTCTAACAGCCCCTGGTATACAGACAAACATCAAAGAACAGGCAGGCATCTTAGGTGGATATTTTTCGGAAGTTACCAGCTCATCAAACTACACAGAATCATTTCTTACATACAAAAGCACAGCCGAGAAACAAAGACTCCCTACAAGTGGATATACAAATGAACCATATAATAAATTATTCACAGTTCAAGAAATCAACACAGTCTTGTCCGCTGGTAAACAGACTGCACCCGGCCCTGACGGAATACACTATCAAATGCTGTCCCACCTCTCTGAACCTGCCGTAGAGGCACTCAAGTTTTTTTAATAAGGTTTGGGTATCGGGTAAGCTACCCAAAGCCTGGAAGAAGGCCATCATCTTTCCATTCTTAAGGCCCGAAAAACCACCAACCTCTCCCAGTCGTTACAGGCCCATAGCACTCACCAGCTGCCTTGCAAAATCCTTTGAAAGTATCGTGAATATGAGATTAACCTTTGTGCTAGAAGCCCGTGAGCTTCTCGATGTCCATCAGTACGGCTTCAAAAAGGCAATGCTCCACAAAAGACCACCTGGTTCGTCTTGAAAATACTGTCCGCGAAGCCTTTATACACAAACAACAATGTCTTGCTGTTTTTTTTTTCGATTTAGAGAAAGCTAATGACACAACCTGGAGGTACGGAATTCTTCACGATTTGGCTGAACTTGGTATTCGTGGCAGGATGCTGAATTTCCTAAAAGACTTCCTGTCAAACCGTTCATTCCATGTACGCCTCGGTTCAACCCTGTCAAGAATTTTCATTCAAGAAAATGGAGTGCCCCAAGGGAGTGTTTTAAGCACGACCCAATTTGTCGTTAGAATGAATTTAATCAGTAAAATAATTCCAAGGTCGATTATGTATTCAATCTGTGTCGACGATCTTCAGATAGCTTGCACGTCCTCAAACATACCAACATGCGAAAGACAAGTGCAGTTAACAATAAATCAACTTTCAACATGGGCTGACCAAAATGGTTTCCGGTTCTCCCCACAGAAAACAGTGGCCATACTTTTCTCACTCAAATGTGGCCTACAGACAGATCCTAGACTACACCTGAACGAAGCGGAATTGCCGGTAAAAAGTGAACAGAAATTTCTGGGCATAACTTTTGACAGAAAACTGACCTTGCCACACATAAAGAACCTGAAGAAAACTTCCCAATCATTAAACATATTAAAGGTGCTTTCACATAAATGCTAGGGGGCTGATAGGACCTGCCTTTTACACATCTACCGCAGTATAGTTCGCTCTTACCTCGATTATGGGTGCATTCTATACAACTCGGCTCGACCGTCCTACCTGAAGCGATTAGATCCAGTACATAACTCAGGTCTGCGCCTTGCAAGTGGGGCATACAGGACGTCACCCATAAACAGTCTATATGTCGAATGTAACGAACCAGCCCCCCCGGATAGAAGAGCCATGCTCACATGTGCATATGTCCTAAAAACCCGTTCACTACCAAAACATCTCTGCTACTCCATAGTTACAAAGTGCCTGTCTAAGCAGCTTTTTAACAACAAACCGAATGCGACGAGACCCCTTATTCTCCGATTTGAAGAAATTTGCGAGGAATTAGGTATTCTGGACACACTGCCCAATGTTGCCCAGAGACCCGAACCACTGCCACCTTGGCACACCTTTCCCAGTGTAGGTGACTACACACTGACACAATTTCATAAAAAGCAAACTCCACGTGAACATATAATACAAGAATTTTCGGTGCTAGACGAAAAGTACAAAGAATACACACCGTTTTATACTGACGGTTCTAAAACATCACTTTACGTCGGAAGTGCTGTAGTGCAAGATAAATGGGAAAAGGTAGTCAGGTTGCCTCAGTGCGCGTCAATTTTCTCAGCCGAATGTTATGCCATTTCGGTGGCTGTATCAAAAATAGTCTAGATGAACATTCAAAACAGCATTATCTACACGGACTCGCTGAGTGCAATCACAGCACTGAAAGCCAGAAACGTAAGGGAACCTTTAATAGGAAATATAATCCATAACATAATAACTGCTCAAACACAAGGACACGAAATTAAGCTCTGTTGGATACCAAGCCATCATGGAATTAGAGGCAACAAAAGAGCTGACGCGTGCGCTGCTCAAGCCTGCCATAAGGATGTCAGTACTGTAAATATACCCTATGCAGATTGCATGAAGCTAGCAAAAAATAAGCTTAAAAAAAATGGCAGTGTACATGGAATAGCGAAGAAAATAACTAACTACATTTAGTAACACCTATTCTGTGAGAATGGAGATCATGCAGGCATCAGGAACGAGGATATCAATATAACAGCATGTTGGTTATTAACAGCCTTAAGCTGCACTGGCTTATGTAAACAGTTTAAATCTGAACGGTCACTATTGAACAAACAAAATGGAACTTGTTTTAGCGTTGTTTCTTGTCTCAAATTTAACATCATCGCTTTGTCTCCGAAGCCAAATTAACCATAGATTACTTACTGTAAGCTCATATTCCATGACGACTATGAATTGCTTCATCCAAAGTTTTCCCCTAGCAGTGAGAATGGCAGAATGTCATATGAACAGTGATAGCTTGCATAGAATTTCTAATGCGACCTCCGAGTGAAAACATGCACTCTGACAAAAAAGAAGATTCATATGCTTGGAACATCAACCATGGAAAAAGATGCAAAATATATTTACTACGCACTACTCTGTGACAACACTGCAAGTGACACAGCTGTTTTGAGAGTCATATGGGATAGCGCTACGCAGAAACTATTCAGTAAACACAGAACAAAGGCCAACTGATGGTTAAGGTATCTTAGCTAAGGAATTTTTAAAATAAGTTGTACGCATTCAACCAAAACAATAGGCAAAAGTAAAGTTCACCATGATTTTCGGATAAATTTTTGTAATTTCACACATGAACATTGAAACGAGTCACGCAGTTATAAATTTCTTAACATTGAAATTGCTAGTTTCGTTTAGCTACTGTGTGAAGGTGACATTTTTTTGCACCCAGAACAGCATGCAGTGGTTTTTTAGTTTTTTCAGCACTTTAAAAGTTCAATTTTCATGAAGTGTTGCATATGTCTGCTTGTGAGTTGTTGATGATATTGTTTTACACCCTCGTGCCTTCCGTTGAAATAGCATTGTAATCTATATTGTACAGAGGCGCCTCAGCTGCAGGCGGGCGTTATCGTAGGCGACCGCCATAGAGTTTCTCACTATAATACCTAGAGGGAAATCTGACGCCACCGTCTATGGGAGTTTCTTAAGGGGCACCGTGCCATCATAGGAATGACGGTATATGTGTCTGCGAGGCTCGTGTTGGCTGGTGTTGTAAGAGGCTTCATCTAAAATGTGGATATGGCTACACAAATAACGCGGTCTCAAAGTAAAATCTTCATAAAATGTTTCCATTCACGCATATTACATCTTTACTCACCTACAATGCATGACCAAGCGATCAAAAGCAAGAACAGACAACCAACTGTTTCAAAGCGAGTGCAAATCTTGTTGTCTGTCCTCCAACTTTAGCAGCCCGCTGACACTTTTTACATAACATATGGCCGTACACGCAATAACAAGTTCTCATAGTTAAACAAAACATGTTTTTGCATAATAATAAAGCTAAAACAGCTTTTTACGTGCTGTTTTAGTAGAAAATGAATCATTGTGACAGACGGAATGGTACTTGCTAAGGGCGTCTTCAAGGTGTCCTGTCTCTCCGAGAGCGATGCCAATCCGAAGGCACAATATACTGGCATTCCCATCCATACGACAGCGCAGCAGCGCCAGATTTCCCTCTAGGTAATGTAATGAGAAACTATGGCGACCGCACTTATTTGATGCCTGCAATTGGTATTATTTGCATTGCCTTCATGTTTAATAGTGAGGTGGACACATAGTGGGGTGGACACATTTCCATGAGCTAAATGTGGGGTCATTAGCAGTGTCCTCCCGTTTTGTAAGGTCAACGAACATTGCTGAGCCCACTCTCATGCAATATTCTGTGATTTCGCCGCTACTTTTATTACAGTGCATGTAGAGTGATTAATAAAGTACCGCAACTGCATATCAAATCTGCAACGGAATGACACAGTTCCTACCATAGCCTCAAAGCCAGTACTTTATTCAAGTTGTAAAGAGGGAAAGAAGAAAAAAGACGCTGCCAAGAAACGCAAGAAAACGTCAAAAACTGCATGAACGCGACAATCTGAAACGTTAACTGCCGTTCATGCCGTTCAAATAGTGCAACATGATTACCAGCAAAGTAGGAACCCTTCACTCATATATTAAATTTGCTTACCGAACCGAAATAAAGAGGTGTTGCTGGAATTCTTCCAAAGACGATCTGAAGATCTCCATTCGAAAAGTCGTATTACTTTAAGCAAGTGAACAACACGAACGAACCGCTGCCACCGCTGCTGAAAGTTTCAAAATTTGCACAAATAAAAACGCGAAGCAGCACCTTTGCATGTGGCGCCACCTTCGCTACCGGCGCTAAAAAATTAAAATTAAATTATGGGGTTTTACGAGCCAAAAGCATGACCTGATTATGAGGCACGCCGTAGCGGGGGACTCCAGAAATTGGAACCACATGGGATTCTTTAACGTGCACCTAAATCGAAGTACACCGGTGTTTTCACATTTCGCCCTCATCTAAATGAGGCCGCCGTGGGCGGGATTGGATCCCGCGACCTCGTGTTACCGGCGCTACACTTGTATAAAGCTGTGCAATCTCTTTTCGTATAAAACAACTTTAATGCACAGCTATGTTTTTTCAACAGAATACACTTTATTTAGAAACGAACAGTGAACGGCCGTTCGCTTGGAACTGTTTGCCTAGGGCAGGGAATAGGTGACTTAAGAGGAGGTAGTAGGACCAGCAATTGGCAGAAAACTCCTTGCAAAAAAGATAGCTTCACTACCGGGGTCTTCGCGTTTAGTAATGAGTGAGGCTAATGTCTAATGTAGTAGCTGACGCGTTTCCTTGTGATGAAGATGAGTGAGAATGTTTTTGAGGCAGGACTGTTCTTATAAATGTTTTCAACGCAGCATCTTGGGAAAAAATTATGGCGCAGCCACGGGAATTTTGACTTTTTATGAAAGATACTGAGGGTACGATCATGAAAGTACGTGAGCAGGTCTAAGTATTTCTGTTGCACTTATTTTGCAGACAGCATGTCACCCCAAGCGCAGTTTCTCATAAAAGCAATGTCCTAGTCCTTACAATGTGCCGAATTACTTATTCTCACCTATTTCCTTCTCGTTTAGAGAAGGAAACACAGAAGCACACTGCTTCACATTGAATTCCAGTAATTACAATGCTGTATCTCATTATTTAGCTGAATCTGTGACAAGCAGCGTAATATTTTCCAGAAAAGGATGCGATACACCTATGTCCAGTGTTGCCCAGACGTATCAAAAAACGCTTCATGCAGATGAGTGCAAATTTAGGAAGAAAGGAGAGACGCTCTTGCACATGAGGCACTTGAAATGTTTTTTTATATAGGAACAAGCTTTATTTCTGGAGACGAAACCAAAAAAAAGAAAAAAGAAAGAAAAAAAAACGCTGCTAGTTGCTGTTTCTCGACGTGGTCAGGCGGAATGGCCGGAGTGCACGCTGGAAAACAAAAGGAATTACACCGTTGTATTTAGAAGCATTGATAGAACTTCTTAAATGTGTAAAAAATTTAGTAGCATATAATATCCTCTCGCCCCACTTTGACAGAGAAAGTTAAACAGATACCTTAAAAGTCTGACGGGTTTTGGGATCAGGATACCCAAGACGTTCAGTAAAGAGGTGCTCAATTCTAGTGGGACATGCTTAGTTGCACATTGCACCCTGCAACTGCTTAGTGGCACAAAGACTGTGCTACCTGCTATCTCTAGGATCGGCTAAGAAAAACAGCCAGGTTAGTCTCCAGGTAGTTGTTTCTGAAAATTGCGTTGAACTGGTGAACGTTGCTATCATTAAAATTACGTGAGGCTTTGAATTGCGATTTTTGTAAGACGCCGTTATATTGTGACACACACTGCATCGTATTTTGCGCCCATGCTAGAGCAATGAATTTTTTTAGTTTGCCTTTAGTTGAACTGCAGAAATAAATTAAAGGCAAATGCAAGTGCAGAAAAAAAACATTTCGGTTTGGCATTCGCTGGTAGCAACCGATCACACATCCTTAGCCTTACTCATTTCTAATAATACAATCTGTGATGCGCAAAATGATAAATATGATTGCAATGTCAACATAAATGCTTATAGACATCGAAGGATGTAACTTATTTATGTGCATTGATATTACATTAGGGCTTATAGTTTAAGTTAATGGTATATAGGCACTCCATCAGTCCCTGTTCCGTTAAGTGTGAGCTCGAACAATGGACAGGAGCAAAAAAATAGGATCTATCGAGACAAATTCACAATCGGGGCAAACTTACCTCCCGCTTCGGCCTTTCTTTCTGTGGCGCGGTGGATGGCTGGCACTCCTACGGCCCTGCGATTCGAAAGTCAGACGCGTGATTTAGAATGCAACAACTCTACATCACACTGTACAGATGCTTGACTGTCGCTCCCCTTTGTTTGCCTTTCATCACATGCCATTCCCGGCTCCTGATGGTCACCATGGCAATCGCTTCACTATGGAAGGTCTCTGTGGCCTCTGTCAGCTAGGACACTGGGTCCATATTTTCCCCGTGCTCAGCTAATTGCCTTTATTTATACATAATTCCTCATTCAAAGTTATACGCGACAACAATATTCAAAGAATAAGAATAAAGCTTACATTTTTATAAAATACTTTGCTTATTAAATGTTAATTTCACAGTTTTTACTCCGCATGATACATGTATTTAGACGTCCTGTTGCTTTTCACAGTACCCTTCTTGCCCGCATCCTTCTGTCGATTTGTACGACGTTTTGCAGAACGATGTGCTGCGGTTGAGGCTGTAGGGGGGCCGCGGTCGTTGGGGTCTGGGGACCTCTCAGGTACCAGCCAATCCACATGCCGACGATCAGTCCGCACAAGGTCAAAAGGATGGCTTGGGTCCAGGTTGGGGCTGAAAAGTAGAATAATAAGTTATGAAAGAAGAGTGGGAGGAGGCGCTCTAGAGCTCCAACCTCGCTCTCGGCTACGGGCGGTGCAGAGGGCCTGGGCCGCGGCGGTCAGGCACGGCCTACCCGTCGCGACGTGCAAACGGCCCGCAGCGGATTTTACACATTGCATATTGAATTACATCTGCACATTGAATTGCATATTTTACACATACGCCTAGCACATCGCATACCGTGTTTAACTGATTATAACGCGCCCCCGACTGCGAGCACACCAGATCGTCACGGCCTGAGAACACAGTGACATTGATTGTTCTTTTGCCAGCCTTTGACGATGAGGGAGAGAAAGTAATATTGGCGGCGAGGAGTTACGGAGTCGCCATCTATCGGACGCACCTCGTTGGCGTAGTATGAAGCATCACGCAGCGCGTTCCTCATAAGTTTTGCTGTCAGGGCTCACTGAAAACACCACGCAGATGCTCTTCCGGACATTTCTGTAAGTTCTTTCGAAACGAGAGAAGTTTTTTACTGTCTAAATAATAATCTCGGGCAAACTGAAAGCATGGAATCGTTTACAGGCGCTATCTCTTTACCGAATATGTACAGTGAACGCCACTGCGCGCGGTCGCCGTGATAGTGTTTAACTAAATGGAGCGTAATAGAATGAAGCCTCAATGCAGTGATCCCACAAGTTGGCAGCGACTGTTTCGCTTTCGCCGTGTGCGCGTTTTCGCACCGTGCCGTGAGCTTTAGGCCGCAGAATATGAGCATTTGACGGTATACGAGCAACCATTGTTGCGTGGGCGCTATCAGACCTGCTGAAAAATAATTTCATTGTAGAGACTTCGACGCCTACGGGGATGAGCCGTCGCGTCGATTCAATGTTTTTTCTTCTAAATTCTTGGACATTTCAATATTATTTCTCGAGTTGCGTCGCACTGTATATTTATTGGCGTGTGATTTCCCGCTGCTTCTTTTTTGTAATCCAGTGCATTACTTCATAACACAAACATGACCTTGTCATACTTATTTATAAAAAATGTGCTTCTTACACTCCCTTTCCACTCCAGTGAACTTGCCAGTATCTATAGCATCGACAAGTTCATCGACCAAACCGTCATGACATTAGTCGGGCAGCGAACTCGGGTGAGCGTCTCAGTGCGCGTTTTCCGAAGATCGCAGACCCGGCGCCGTAGCAGAAATCTTCCTCGCGTCTGTGCTTGCTGCATACCCGAGTTGTAGCCGATGACCGTTTGCCGGTTTTATGTTTCGCGAGCCAAGCTTCACGCAGCTTGTCCTGCGGCTACGTGTGAATAAGGCTCACACCGGGCTCCGTTGTGTACGTCCGGCATTGCGCCACCGAGCAGTAGCCTACCATAATGCGCGCCTTCAAAGGCAGCCACTACCTATTGTAGTGCTTTCAAGCGTTGTAAAGGAGATGCTCAAAGCGGGAAAATCTGGCCACTAAATGAGGACCGCAGCGTACGAGGGAATTTAAACTCCGTTTTTCAGCTCGCTTCGGCGCTCCCAAAGCAGCCCGACGCGGCCGCTATGTGCACGTGATCCCTCATAGCACAACACGCCAACGGTGGCGCCAGCTTTTCCAGTGGTGGAGCTCGAGGCCAATAGCAATTTGCTCTTGCCTAAAGAAATTGTTGCATGCAAGTTAAACCAGACTAGGCATTCATTCGCCGTCACTGACGAAGACATTTTCATCACTGTGAGGCGTCTATTATTTAACTTTCATTGCTCCCTGTGACATATCAGGTACTGCATTTCTTGAACATTTAGGGCACCAAGTTATGCCAAGCAAGATGGCCTGATACGTACATCCCTCCTTCACTTGATGGGACGCTGTCTGTCCTTTCCTTATAAGCGCGCTGATGGTCTCCGTGGCCCACGAACCAACATATGCCTGTAGGGCTGGATTATTGGCCTGCATGAAAGATTAGCAAGAGTACATATTCTATACAGTCATACAAAGCCCTGTAACAACAGTACATTTCGAGGGCTCGAAATCTCAAGCAGTACTTTGATATCAACCACGTAAAACCCCAAGCAAAACATTTCTATAGAGGATAGACTACCTAATTATTAACACCAATGAAATATTCGTTCTGGAGGCATAACTCCTTCAGTCATGGCGTACGCGTTTGTAGACGCGACTTAATTTTGCCATTACTGTGCAGTGGTTGCAAGGAATGGACAAGGAACATTAAACTTTCGGTAAATTGAACGTCCTGCTTTCCTGAGTGCACCCGCTTCACTCCTGAGTGAAATCTATCGCGTCAGACGACCGCTTTGGTGAAGGCACAACCGTATTTAGCTAGATGTTTGGAGTGGGACGTTTCGATATTTATTTATTTATTTATTTACAATACCTCTAAAGGCCCTTGAAGGAAGGTATTACAAGGGGGGGGGGGGGGGGCTACAAAAAAAAAAAGTGTACGTTCAGGTACAGCATACATGGAAAGAAAAACATTTACAAGAGATTTTTTTTTTCCGTTCAACAAGGCAGCGTAGTCATCATAATGAACCAAGAAACCAAAAAAGAAGAAGCAACGTACATTAAAACATCAGGAGCAAGCAACAACTCACAAAGCATAAAAAATATCAGGGAAACACTTAAGAAAACATTTTTAACAGCTCGTCACAGAAGTGCAAATTGTTTCCTTAAATTTGGCTATGTCAGTTTCCATGGCTATGTATGAGGGTAAATCGCTCTAATCGATAATAGTGCGTGGTACGATGGATTGAGCGAAAGTTGACCGACACAAAATGCGTTTCACTTTGTTCGGGTGATCGCGGCGAGGAAAGAATCGGTGGTGACTGAAAAAAATCATCACGAAGTGAGGAGTAAAAGCGAGAATGTTTTCGACGAAGGCTCAAGGATTGCAAACCGGCACGATTCTTTAAAGATGTAACGCTGGTGAATGTTGAATAATCTGAAAAAAAAAATCGAGCAGCACGGTTCTTCAGGGCTTCAAGGTTAGAGACTAGATATACCTGATGGGGATCCCAAATTGCCGCAGCATATTCATTTTCGGGCGAATAATTGTGATATATGCCTGTTTTAGTACGAGTGGTGGCGCTTGCTTGAGGGTTCGTTTAAGTATTCCAAGAGTACGGTTAGCAGCTGCCAGGGTTAAATTTATATGGTGATGCCACGTTAGGTCAGACTGGAAATGAAGGCCAAGATATTTGTAGGAAGTGGAAGACTCAATCGTGCTGTTATTAATGAAGTAAGTGTTTTCAATTCGAGACTTTCGACCATTAAATGTCATTAACTTGGTTTTAGAGATATTAAGCGACATTAGCCATTTGGAGCACCATAAGGCAATTGCATCAAGGTCAGATTGCAAGCATTGGCGATCGATATCAGAGGAAATTGTGCGGTAAATTACGACATAATCGGCAAAGAGATGATCCCGGGACGTTACGCAAGAAGGAAGATCATTAATATATATTAAGAAAAGTACAGGGCCTAACACGCTGCCCTCGGGGACACCAGAAGTAACGTGGGCAAAAGAAGAATTGTAGTTAGTGGAAGTAAACTGGATTAACCTGGAAGGAAGAAAACCTTTAACCCATGCGAGGATGTTAGGGCGAATGTTTAGGCATGCAAGTTTGAGGAGTAATCTGTGGTGCGGAACGCGATCAAAAGCTTTGGAGAAATCAAGGAAAACTGCATCTACTTGTAAACCAGTGTCAACGGATGAGTGTAAGTCATGAACAAACCCTGCAAGTTGTGTTTCACAAGAGTAGCCCGTGCGGAAACCGTGCTGATACTGGTATATTATGTTGTGGCTTTCTAAGTATTTGGAAATTTGGGAGTTAATGACGTGTTCCATGACTTTGCATATGGTACTCGTTAGCGAAATAGGTCTGTAGTTGCATGGTGAAGATTGGTCGCCTGACTTGACGAAGGGTGCTACCTTGGCTATTCGCCAATCTAGTCATTGCGAAATATTTTCCGCCTTTTTGTAATGCTGGCACCCAATAATTAACCTGTGCACGTAATTCGAGTGGGCGATTCAATATTTTTAGTGATGAAACGTAGCATGACCGACTGTACAATATGTGAATATTTAATTACTATGTAATTATGATGGGTCTACATAAAATGCATAGTCATTCTCATCCCACACTGACTTGGTTTCTATGGAGTCTTCAGCATCGGCATAAAAGCATCTAAATTTCACGCATTTATCGACAGTTGATCGTAATTAGTGACTGAAGTGGATCACAAGCTCACTGGCCCATGAGCGTAGTGGAACAACGGTTCCGCAGGTGTACTGGTCCCGTAGGCGTACTTGTTTGAACAACGTAACGCACACACCACACAGGTTAGCGCGTTCGCAACAGTTACGCCATGAAGAATACGGCTAAAAGAATATTTTTCGCAATTCTCGGAACCCGTTTAATTGTGTGAAATGTTCGGTAGAATATAGCTACACAGGAAATTACTTATGTAGGACAAAAAAAAATTACGCTTATGTTCAGAATTTATCCGGGGAAGAGGAGGGGGGGGGAGCGCTTCTTACGAGTTGATGGTTCGGATAGTTGGCTTTCCTTAACTGAACAGGTAACTTAGCGTACTAAAAACGTTAGGCACAAGAAAGGAGGCCAGAGGCAAGCGCTTGTCTATTTCCTCTTCTCATGTGCCTGGATTTTATTGCGCTGTTACTTGTTCAGCTACGACGCCGTGTGAACGGAGAAAACAGCAACGATGCGATAACACGTTTGCTCTTCGACCACATCGCGAGGGTGATAATGTGCTTGCTTTCTAACAAGAACGTCCTACCAGTTCTGTCTTGCAACGTTGTCAAACATTTTTAGCATACAGAGTCGAGAACATAAATCGAAAATACTTCACCAAAGGCACTATAATGCTTGGCATTGGATTTCCACACGTAAACACTTGTCTGTCGAACTTTTTTTTTCCTCAACGACTAGATCCACGGACATCGCCAGTAAAAATGAGCGCTAGAAGGGTGGTAGCAGGATGGTTCAATACTTTTCGTCTGGCCGCGAAACTCTCGCGTGACGCTATGGGGACGCTTCCTATAGCGTCCACAGTGAACGCACCACGGTGCTGGCGCAAATGTATCGGAGCAGACGCCTGACAGACGCCACTGGCGTCCTAGGCATTCACCCACTTTCGCGCAATGGTCCACTGCTACTAACGACGTCTTGTCGACACAACATGCAAATCGACGCCCTGTTCCCCAATTTTAATGCGAAAAATTTTGAAACTACAACGCCGTGTTTCATTTCCGGGTTCTTCATTTGCAACAGCGGCCAAATTCACATTTCAAAAGGTACACATGGGTCAACTCTGTGAGAAACCGGCTACAGAGCAATTTAACCTCGCAATTTTATCTACTTCCACCTAAATGTCGTGCCTGCGTGTAGTGACAGCATGATTCATGGTAGTGAGAATTCCTAATATTTGATGTGTGGCTGCCTGTCGGCGAAGTTGCAACACTACATAACTTACCTAAGTGTACTAATTGAAAGGCTCAACTTAGAAATTGAAATAATTGAACAATTTTCATAAGTAACAAAGAAATAAGCTAAGTAATTAAATAGTTAAACTCACCAATGCCAATCTAAATAACAACCAAGCTACAGATCTAACTTGCCTAATTATGTAGACTAACGAAGCACTGAATAGTAACGTTTCGCGGCGAGAAGGAAAAACTATGAGAACCCTTGTGAGGCCTTGAACCCTATGAGAAGGCTTGAAAACTGCGATACGTTGAGTAAAGCTGGCACCAGACACGCCTTGCCGTGGTGCTTGCGACCAAAGTGTGATTGTCGGTCACATTCTCTGCAAAGGCTCTCTGAGGTCATGGAAGCCCAACGTGTTGCGGACTAACTGAAATGTGTACATCAGCGCATAGATGGTCATAAGGTAACGTACCCACGACAACAGTACGTCCTCGATGCTCCTTCTGTTATAAAACGTCGCTATGGCGCTGAACAGGCTTGAAGCGAGCACCAAAGCAGCCATGTCGGACGAGTCACTGCGTAAAGGGTAGAAAGATACAATTACAACTCAAATCAGTACCAAGGAGTTCTGGCATAACGCGAATGCAATCATGCGGTAGATTACCTTACGTACAGACTGGGACTGGGAGACAGACTACACACGTACGAGTGTGTGGAGGACAGGTCGGTAGTCCCTCTTCTGGTCGCCGATCTGATGCTGCTAACGACGCGCTTCGGCTTTATTCTCTCTTCTGGTCCACGGTGTGTCGTTCCAGGATTGGTGACCTTCGGAGCTCCGCGTTTTGATTGGTTCTTTGGAGCTGCGTGGGATTTCCAGATTGGTTAATTTTTTCTTTGTTTCATTTGTTTGCGCCGCGTGTCCTCGTGCTTGCCGCTCTTCGACGTCGTCGTCCTTTGTAAAAAAAAAAAAACGCAGTTTCGCTCGAAAGGCGAAACACTGATCGCCATAGCAAATTAGTGGATAGCTGTACAAAGTAAGGACAGTAGTTTTAGCGGCTTTATACATAGAGTGACTAAATGAGGACGTAGGTAAAAACAGACACACACAGACGGCTGTCTTTCTGTGTCCGTTTCTTTCTACGTTCTTGTTCAGTCGCGCTTATGGCATCGGTGCTGACACATTCTATCATTCAGTCAAACCAACTAGCCCCCCAACGTGTTTTAACTAAATAAACCAGCACGGTGTCACTCACGCACTGGTAGACATGAACACATCTCGCTCGATGAGCGCGGAACCCGCTGTCGAAATTCCGGAGTGAACAATCGCGGCAGCAATAAGCGAATTGACCTTCATGCATCTTTCGCTTCAGCGTGAACGAAACGTCGAACGCACAGCGCATGCGGTGCTACCGGCACTACGCGCACTCTACAGATATCGCAGGTCGCTTTATACACGAGGCTCGGGCTGTGGCGCACTTTTGCCGCGTTGCAGATCGCTTTCATAGACATGAGCGCCGGCAAGCATTGCTACGGTGTCCGCCCAAGGCATCTACTATACCGCGTTTCATACATCAGGTGCAACCCTGTGGATGCTACAGACACTTTTTGCAGTGGCTGCGTTCACACTGAGAAACAGTTCGGCGTGTTTGGCGGATTTTCGTGAAAATGTTCTTTATGTAAGGTCAGTTCTGAATGAAAATAAGAATTTACCCTGAGAAGCCATCAAGCCATGCGTTCATTCGGCTGCTAACACGTTGTTTTATTTCAATTTTCTTTTCCTTATTGTTATTTCAATCCCGCCGCGGCAGCCTCACATGCATTCTCTCACGGCAGCCTCACGTGCAACGCCGCCAGCAAACGCCCAGCGAACCATACACGGAACACGCGGAGCGATATTATTTGGAGACTGCACTACTTGCGTAGCTTCCACAGCATTGCACCTGATGCATGAAACGGAGCTATTTTTTTTTTTTTATACAGCGTCCGCGATTCGCGTGGCCAACGCCGTGGTTGTCTCTACTGTAGGGAGCGGCGGGCGAGGAGGCTATCGGGGCACTCCATAGTTTCTAAATAAATACCCTAGAGGGAAATGTGGCGCTAGTGGAGCTGTCATGAGCGTTGCCTCAACCTTCACGAGAATGATGGGAAGTACAGGCTTCGGATTGACTTCGATCTTTAGACTATCGGTGTTTGCTTGTGGCGCAGTATACAAAGCTATACTCAAATATTATCGCACAAAATCTAATTTTATTTCTGCAATGTCATATATAATGTACAACACGTTACATCAAATTTGTGTGACTTTGAGACTGAAGCATGGCATACTATGGTTTATCAGCAGGGCACACCAGGTTATGTATTCTTGTTCGATTGTGTACCCAATTTAACGCCAGAGAATAAATATTCATTTTCAATTTTATTCAAATTTTTCAATTCTCAAATTATTCATTCATTCAATTTTAACAACAGCAATAACAACCGTGCATGTAGTTATATAAAGATACTCATCAAGTGTTCATGGAAATTAAAATGTTACATTGTGTTGCGCGCTTGAGAGGAATGTTACAAGTTTCGTCCGCTACGATGCCTGCTCGCTGCAAACGCGAGACTTTTCTCATAGACGACAGGAACTTGCGAACTCTCTCGCTCTTTCGAAAGGCTGCGTCGGCTGTCACGATTGCTGAACGTCTTCAAGTAATTTTAAGAGGAAGCTTTAGCTCGGGCTCAACTTCGACGCGGCCTATTCCAATACATGTAAAAATGCAAAAATGTTTTTCTGAGATGTACCATTAGGTACTTTTACTACTACTGTTAAGTACTATACTACTACTATGTACTATTAGGTACAATTCACGGAATTGTATTATCAATTTTCGTTCCTGCGTTACGGAGTTGTAAACTTCACAATTCCGTTTTATGAAACTTTTCGATTTTTGCCAATTTTTAATAAAAATTTACGGCCTGAAACAAAAATCCGAAACCAACAGACACTTGATTTTAAGTTTTCCTTTTAAATGCAACAAAACTTGTCAAATTTGGTGCAGTGGTTGCCGAGAAAAACGACCTCTCCTTTTACATGTGTTTAGATAGGAGCACCCGAGCTAAAACTTCCTCTTAAGCACATCTGCTTCAGGGCTAGCTAAGACGCTTGTTGCCTCCTACGAGTATGCTTCGTTATATTTTATATTGACCTGCCGCTTCCGAAGCGTTATGGAGTAGCTTTGCACTTACCCATTTTGTGACTCTAGACTACAGCCAGGTAGCAGCAACCTGTCCTGCCACAAGTAAGTTTGTGTTCTCAAAGTCCTAAAACACTCATTTCAACGAACACATAAACGAGCAATGCGTAACGAAGCCCTCAAAGCCACTAGAAGTACAACTGTCTATATCTTCTATCAGTAGTGCCTTCTTTTTCGTATTCTGAAGTTCCATAAAGCACGTAACGCTACAGCGCACACCTATACACACTTAACAGACCAAGGTCCAAACGGTCAAAACATGTTCTATCAGCGTTTACGATATCGTCGCTTTCTCGTCAGAGCTTCTACACCACACTGCAACACATACATCGTCCCAGCCGCTGGCCCAGCCCGCTATCGGCACTTCAAGCAACAGAACAAGGGCGGATGGCGTTGCGTCGCACTGTCCCACTGCAGATTATAGCAATTGCGCTTGGAGCGAAACCAAAACTGCTAAAAAAATACTTGTAGGCTGGTTCGCCAGCCAACACTATGCTAGTCCGTAGCCTGTACTTCCCATCATTCCCGTGATAGTTCAACGATCGCAGCGCCAGATTTCCCTCTAGTTATACTAATTTGAAACTCTATGTTGCACCTCAACGGGCACCCTAGCAGACGCCGGAGAGGAACGCCCCTCATCCCACACTTTAGCCCCCCTGGTAGTGCGCAGTGGAGTTTAGCCTAGTGGACGGAAGGGCGTTCTCTCGCTGAGGCACCGCGTGCGGAAAAGGTTTGCGAGGGCGCTGCGAGCAAACTGGATTGGGGCGGAGACGCGATTCTTGGCACATTCAACGCAATTTCACTGCGGGCCTTGAGACCGATTGCGCGCGTACGCTCTGATAATACTGCTTTATTTGCACTGCAAGTTTATGCTGACACCTTTCTGCTGCGTATACATATTTGAGGCATTGGATATACAACATGACGTCTTCAGTTTTGCTCTCGTTGTCAAGTGCGTCGTCTGCAAGCGAGCGCGGCGTTCGTTGCGCGGACACTGGCGGACGCCCGATTTTCTCGCAGAAAGACTCTACAGTAAGATTTTTTTGTGGTTTTACTTGCATTGGTGCGCCCGCGACTCTTGTCTCCTGGTACCAATTGTAGCTTTAGCCAGGTGAACTGCTGTTTGGAAAATTGTTTTCTAAATGTCACACGTAATTTTTTGTCACAGAGGCCGCCTATCTGCTAATTGAGGCTACGTAAGAAAATGTTACTGATATCATTTCATTTGACGTGCGCTTCTTGTTCGTGGAATATTGATCAGGGTCAATGATCAAACAAAACAATACTATAGTGAAATGAACCATGTTCATTAGGTGCGTGGCACGAAGAGATGCAGATGACCAATGCACTTCTAGGTAAATCTAAAGGTACGTAGACATAAATAGCCACAAAATATATGCAAGAGAAAAATTATCAATTATTCTTAATGCACTGATTGAACAAGTGAAAACTCCAGACTGGAATAAGCGAGTTTCCTTTGAAAGCTGCCTCAGCTCCAGGTGAACCAGTCGACTTTTCTAGAAAAGGAATCAAGGCAATTATTGGACGTTAACATGAACAACAGTGTCAGGGACACGGTTATGTCTATGTACTCAGACTGAATCGGCGAAACCGGGAAGTCCTTACCAAAGTAATCTCCGTGGCTCGTCTGGCGATCTAGCCCCGCGGCTATGATCTCAGCCGCAGATGGGGTCTCTGCCCTGACGGAGGCCGCGAGGGTCAAGGAGTTGTCTCCCGTTCACGGCGCTACCGCCAAGAGACACCCTTCGAGGTACGCAGCAACGTCCACGTACGTTACGTAAAGGTAATCCTTGAATTGTTGGCCCTGTCTGTCAACGCTCACCTTGCGTCGGCCTTGGTGGAGTTCATGACTCGTGTACTTGTTTATGGGACTCGCCTTGATCGTGCTTCTGAACTCGGGCGAGAGTGGTCATTGCCCATGGAGAGCGCGGAACTCCGTTTGCCGTTCCGGTCCAGTTGAGGATGGCTGTGCCCGCCGTCGTGTTATGTAATCTGGCTTTTTGCGGAGTTAAAACCGTGTGCTACAGCCCTGCGAAGTTGTTGTGCATTCCAAGAGCGCAAGCTTCTCGGTTGAGGTGGTGACGGTGAGACCCAGGGCCATTTCGTACGCGCCTCTGATGATGGCATCGACTTATTCTTGATCTCGTTTGTTTGGCAAGTGATATCGATACCTCACGCTATACCTCACTCTAATGATCACCAGGGCCTGGACGAGGCGAAGCGTGCGCTCTTGTCGCATGTCCCTGTGGCTTCTTGTTATTCTTTTGATAATCCGCGAGATCTGCTTCGTTGTGGACCTGGGGGTTTGGATGGTGTGGGAGGTTTTCAGGTTCCAGTGGATCCAAAAACCCAGAATCCCGTCTTATTGCTCTCCGTAATTTTCTGGCCCTCTCAGTATATGTCGATGGAGCCGGGAGGCTGGCAGATTCCTCCTCCGTGCATCCGGATCCCCTCGGACTTCTCCAACGCGAAACGCGTACGTCTAGCTGCCGCAAATCTCTCCACAGCTTTGGCGCCCTCCTGAAGGGTCGCCTCTTTTTGTGCGAGCGAGTCTTGGTGGCCCAGAGCATGATGTCTACATACAGGGCATTACCCGGGTTCGGGATCTTTCGCAGATCTTCCGCAGCGAAGCTGAACAGAATCGGGGAGGCTATCGACCCTTGTGGCGTTCATTTGTTGGACACGTCGATATTATCCGATCGAGTCTGGCCTATTCCTATGGTCGCCATCCGGTCCGTCAGGAACGATTTGATGTAATTCAAGATGCCCTCCCCGTGGATGATGTCGTTCAGACCCTTGAGGGTGACCTCGTGAGATATGTTATCGAAGGCCCCTTTTATGTGGAGTGCGAGCAAGCGACGTTCTTGTCCCTTCGGGACGCCCTTGAGCACTTGGGATTAGGAAAGCGTCTTGCGGAGAGGGTCCCGTCCTGAAACCCAGCATGTATTGCGGGAGGAGGTCACAGTCATCTACGTAGTGCGGGAGGCGGGCTTGGATGGCCGTCTCGTACAGCTTGCCGAAGCACGTCGTCAGCGAGATGGGACGTAGGGTCCCGATCGTGGCCTTCTTTTTGGGCTTGTGAATGGCCACGATTTCGGGGTGTTTCCACTCGTCCGGTACGTGGTGCTTGCCCAGAGTTCCTCGCATGGGTATTCGGTTAAGTCTAGGATGTGTATCGGGCTCAGGTTTTTATTCATGGCGTTGGTGGTTGTTGTCGGCCCCGGGAGTGGTGTTGCGCAGTGAGGCTCGCGCCGCAACGTACACCTTTTCCTCCGTCAACGGAGCGGCCATTTCTAGTCTTGGTTCCCCTTCGTATCTTAGGAAGCAGGGTAGCACAGGGTCGCACAGGGTCGCTAGTTAGGTATATGGTTTTTAGGGCGTCAATCAGATCTGGCCGTTCCTGGGGAACTTGGGAGCGATTTTTTCATATATTGTAATCTACGATAAAGCGTGTTGAATTTCTTATTATACTGACGCTAATTACGGTCGTGCCGTTACTTTCGCCTACTTTGCGACCATTTCTATTTTTTTGTATCTCACTGAGACCAGCATATTAATACCTTTCGCGGCTCGTTACGATGACCTAGAGGTGCGGAAGAGCCATTTTTTTTCACAAAGAGGCCAGTCAGATGCCCAGATGCCACGTACTCCAAACCTGTGTGAAATCGCCATCCAAAAGAGACCTCGTCTTCGAAATGAAGCAATGCGATTCATATTTGTTGTGGTACTTTCGATCGCCCATTGCTGCGGGCAAGAGTACCTACGATCAGCAAATTTTAACGATACTGTCCGTGCTGCGATGATAAGCCATGGACACGCATGAACATGACAAAAGGAACAACTCCATACTTGGTCTAATCTCGGCTAAGCTCGGTGTATAGCACTCAGATGTGTGACGGAGCGTGTGGGTTGCTGTCGGCTTTTAAAATCATGGATTTTCATCGTGGCGTTAGCGGTTGGTTTTGGCTACATGAGCGTGATAGCTGAAAGGGTCCTAGCGCCATCTCACCGTTGCAAGGTGCCCATATTTGAATGAATGCATTCTTGTATTTTACGTGCCAAAACCACGATTTTATTATGAGCGCGCCGTAGTATGGCGCTCCGGATTAGTTGTGACCACCTGGGAAACTTTAACGCCTGTATCTGTTCACGCAAGCTTTGGAGCTCTGGAATGCGAACGCATGCCTAAGGAAGCTGTTGGCGCTACACGCATGCGCATTGGCGAGACGTCGTTCGTTACGGGTATCTGAGGCTTCGGTGCCCCTATGTTGGATCTCCCCGATAAATGAAAACGGTAACCGTATGCAAAGTCAAAAGTGGCCGTTTTTCCGCGCATTTTATCGCCGTAAATATTGCGACAGCATCACTCATAAGACGAAGATGAAGGAAAACGGCAAAACTTTATTTTTTAAAGCCACGTGCATGCGCATGGCTTGATGACGGAAAAAGACCGGATGGAGCAGTACATCCCTGGGGAGGGGGGGGGGGGGGGGGTACGAGTATAGTTTCTGAAGCAATGATCGCTGAAACTCACAAAACACGCATGCCCAGTTCTTGCTCCGCCTGCCCAGACAAGCCCGGGCTACACTGTATAGCCACAGCGGATTCGAAAAGCACCCTGCAGTATTTGTTTTTTGGTTGAAAACGTTAGTGACCGAGCGGTGCAAGCGGCGGCGGACTTAGATTTGAGTCGTTTGAGCAGTTGAATGGGCCTAGGATTGCATCTTGTCTACCGAGTAGCTACATGTAGCAGGTAGGTGGGTACGCTATCAGTTCGCTTATGCTTTGAAAGTAGCATTCACTTTAAGAACCTTAGCGCTAGAGAAGTTCAAAGTAATAATTTGCACCTGTGGTGCTCTATGTGGGCTAGCCGAACAGTCAGTTGGTGCTACGTTCCTCGAGGACGTCGTCGGATTTGAGAAACATGTTATCAAAGCTGCCGCGCTGCGTTACTGATGGTTTTCGTAGAATAACGCAAGTGTCTTAGGTGAAATTATATTTTTACCACTTTCAGTACACTTAGATCACCCCGCATCGTCACCCACACAAAGTTCACCGTACCAAAGCGCTCTCCTAAATGTGTTCCAAGATTTCGGTGCTAAGAACAGGCTTTGATGAGAACGATCCGCCCTGGTGCATACTGGTTTGGGCGTTTCGTTGCTAAGCGTGAAGGTGAAGGGAATGAATGGCGGCGGCAGCGACCGCATTTTCGGTGCATGCTGCATTCGGTGCATGTCAAAGAACCCCAGGTGGTCAAAATTAATCTGGAGTTCTCCTCTACGGCGTGCCCCATATTCATGTCGGGCTCGTTGTACGCAAACCCGCGGTATTTCATCGTCATTTTTTAATTAGGCGCACTTTCCTGCTTCCGCTGCCTCCACTGTCCACCTTTGTATGTCTTAATGCATGTTTGCATTTGCATGTTTTATTGTAGTGGCAAGAAAAGTAAACGAGTACGCAAACAATTTCCCTCTTCGGCAAGAAGAACAGAAAAGTATCTCGCGACTGGTCATTCAGGATAAGCACGAAGCTATGATGACACGCACAGGTAGCCAACGGGTTAGTTCAATTCGAGTTAGGAATTTATTTTAAATGACAACCTGTGTGCTCTACTCTCGCATTCGCTCATCGATGCGACTCCCGCAGGCACTAGTGTTCAGCCGCGTGGGTGATTCATTACGATAACGGCGCGTGGAGATGCCGTGAACACAGAATCGGGTGCCGTAAGACAGAAGGCAATGAGCAATTTTTCCGGTGGCACTTCACTATATATAACCTCTTACCGTTTGTTCTAATAATTGAACCTAGTGCAGGTATCCCGAAACGGCTAGAAAGAAAAAAAAAATCTGCACGTTTCATATTCAGTGCACAATTCTTTATCACTTTCGTTCCTCCCTTGTGTTTTGTACTACTACTCGTGTACGTTATTACTGTTGTCATTTCCAAACGGATCCTCTGAAGTTTACGCACTTACTTTTACCAGGAATCACGCTCGCCGTTGCAAAATTTGTAGAAGCTTATATTCAGAGCCTCTTGTAGCTGTGGTTCTTCAGATATTATAAGAGGCTCTGAATATAAGCTACTACAAATATCGTAGAAGTTGGCCGTATATTTCAGTACCAAAACGTATCAATTGAAACAAGACAGCAGCAAGCCAAGGTATTAGAGGTTGGATTGCGCAACATTTTGATGGGACACACGGAAGAAAAACACAAACCACAGAGCGCTCGGTCTCGGCAAAATGTTGCACAATCCAACCTCTAATGCGCTATACCCACACGGCCAGTCTTCAACTTTGGCAACTAACGTATTATAATTTCCATAAACAACGCTTTTCAAGGATAGTGTACCATGCAGTGCTTCGTGATTTTCCTCTGGAAATACGCGAGGCTTGACGTGTGACCTCAAAGCAAGTCACCACGGTAATATATCCTCAGTAGCTGGTATTGTAATAACTTGTTCTCTGAAGCATAGTTCCTTAATTAGCACTCTGCTTAGTTACTTTTTCGAGAAACATTCGGTAGGTTGAAGCAACCATACTCGTCACGTGAACTGATAAGTTTTCAACGCTAGTGCTTTCGAAGTTTGACGCCCAAGATTGGCCGTATGGTCACATGACGGAATGTCATCCCTCGTTTTGTTTTTGATCGCTGTCACCCGTCGCATTGCAGACATTGAAAAAGATGTGTCAGAAAATGTCTTTGACATTTTACTACTGCCGCCTTTCCCTTTTGTCACGCACCTATTACTCAAGTGAGAAAGATTGGAACCAAAAGAAAGTTTAAGAAGTTTCCTCTTTCACTCGACTTCTGTCCCTCAATCAGTGTATGAATCAAACATGATTGCCCTTTCACCGGCGAGACACCCTGCGTGGGCTGCCGATTACGTCTGGACGACTGCACAGCACCAATGCCTTCTTCTGGACCTGTTTTAAAGGCTGCATTGCTTTTTGCGTTTGCAGAGAACATTTATATTTGCTGGGCCCCGTAGCAGACATGATATCAACCAACAAACGCCCCGGCTCCCGGAATGGTTCCCTCTGCTCTGTGCTGTGGTGCAAGGACAACGGCAGTAGTCAAGCGAAGTTCTTTTGTGTTCCGGCAGGTGAGATCCTGTTTGTCTTTCTGCTTCTAAAACGTCTGTCTAGTTTATCTAAACGTGAATCCATACGCCTAACATTGAAACGAATGTAATAGTTCTGCGGAAACCAGCAAGGTGGAGAGAAGTAATTAAAGGGAAACGACCCAATTGTAGCAACTGCTACAGGGGAAACTCATACGGGTTCCTCGAAATAAAAGCCTCGCAATTCAAGAAGAAGTCGCCCTCGTCCGAGACACGAACCCGGGGACCACCATCTTTCCAGGGCAGCCGCTCTAGCAGCACAACTAACCAGGGGGCTAGCAGGACGAAGTCGAATTTGTCAACAACGCTTCTATTTTATTTCTGCAATACACGCTTTAAAGTGAATAATCAAGCGTTTATTATTAAAGAGTATCCCTTGGCTTCATAGGCCTGTCCATTTTCTCTTATCCGTAAATCCTCCTCTCTAAATAACCCTGCAGAAACCATATAAGGGGTGTCCCAGATAAGTTTAGCTAAGCTCTTGAAAAAAAAAACGAGAAACGATACCAGATTAAAAACAAACGTGTTGCAGGATGAATTTAGAAGACCTGTGATATTCAGTCGTCAGACTTCGGACAACCGAACACCAGAGGTCTTAAGATCCTGTTTCGCACTATGTTTTGTTGATTTTCTTTTTCGTTAAAAAGCTTGGGTAAAGTTAGTTGGGCGTTTTCATTTTTTTTAGCTACACTAATTTTTAAGCATTGCCTGTTCCAAATACCGCAATTCGAACCCTTGATATCTATTCCTTGATAAGGCGGTCAATACATTTATGACGCATCAAAACGCTTACCTCAATAATGAGCAGAATTACGGTTAATAACATTTTAATTAGTTACACAACGGTATACGTTTCTATCTATGAATTAGAGTCGGTGAGTTTGCAAGGTGCATCCACTCGGAAAAAATTTCTAAAGACCGCAGCACTTGCGAGGCAATAATTTTCAACGTGTGCAACAAAATGCGTTGGCGTTTCACTTACATTTTTAAAAAAAACTTTGGTTTATGACTGCAAGCACAAAAGTGACAGGAACACATATTCGTTTTATTTCGTCAGACACCCTGAAAATTAATAGATCGAAACATTGCAGCACACATAATTCGTTCTAAGTGGGTACGTCTTGCGAATTCATCGACCGTAATTCACAGATAGAAATATGTGCCATAAGAAAATAGAGAGGATAATAAGCCTAATTATATTAATTTCTCGAAAGAGCTGCTGATTTATCGTGCAAGTAATGGCGTCCTCGAAGAGTAACCTAGATGAAGGGTTAAAATTGTGCATTTTACAACAAGCAATTTCTAAAATTTGGGTAGCTAAAACAACACCCACTGTATATAAAAACACACACAAACACACGCGCACGCACGCGCACGCACGCGCACGCAGGCACGCAGGCACGCACGAGAAGAAAGGACGTTGGTGGAAGGTTTCAAATGAGAAAAGGTTTGTGAGTGGTGGCGCTGGCTGGCACTCCTAGGGTTATAGGGTTAGTTCTAGCAATAAAATGTGCAAGCCCCAGAAAGTGGATAGTAGAATGGCCCCGCGGTAGCTCAATTGGTAGAGCATCGCACGCGTATTGCGAAGACATGGGATCGTTCCCCACCTGCGGCGAGTTGTTTTTTCATCCACTTTCATTGCCAATAATTTATCATTTCTTCAATTCAAGTAGTAAGTACGAATAATTTCCCCTGTGTTGTCCTTGGTGTCCTTGTTGGCTTCTTATGCTTGCTATGATGGTGTGTGTGTGTGTGTGTGCGTGCGTGCGTGTGTATATATATATATATATATATATATATATATATATATATATATATATATATATATACGTGTACTTATCTTTATCGGGCGACCACATTTCGCCGCCTAACAGATGTTTTTTTTATATGAAGTTTCTGGAAAGTTATCGATGCTTCTATCCACTGTCTGTTGTCGCCGAACCTTGTGTTATCTGATTTCATCGCGTGACTCGAATGGTATAGAACTTTGTGGAAGGCATGCGGGTCCCAATGATTAGTCTGGCACATTCGACGACTGCTGTATAAAAGCCGACGCGCTTGACCCGCTGATCAGATTTTCGACGATCGCCGACTGTGTTCACCGCTATCGTTGTGCTTTAAGTGTAGCCTGACTTTGTGGCCACAGGTTCGCCCAATAAAAGCTACTTCTGTCTCTCACAGTATTGCTACTGTGTTCTTTAACGTCACTACCACGTGACATCCGGTGGAGGCGCTTTTCGTTCATGTACGGGACGTCCCCGACAAGCCGTGATCCCAGCCCGGACCGCAAAGAGAACACCAACGTAGTCCCGGACCATCGAGCAAGCTGCCGTCTTCAACAGCTGCCCCCGGAGCACGGACTTCTACCTGAGAAGACAAAGAAGATTGTGGCCAAGGCTACCACAATGGCAGCCCCAGCGTCTCCCATCGTGCTGCAGCAGCCCAGGGAGCCTCCGACGTTCCGCGCTTCAACATTCCAGGACCCGGAAACCTGGCTTGAGACGTATGAAAGGGCCGCTGCATTTAACAGCTGTATCAGCAACGACAAACTGCGACATGTCTTCTTCGCATTGGAAGACGCTGCCAGGACGCGGTTCGAGAACCGAGAAGCCACCTTAACGACGTGAAACCTGTTCCGAAGCGGCTTCCTGCAGACCTTAACAAGCGTCGTACGCCGAGAACGAGCCCAAGCACTACTAGAAACCCGAGTGCAGCTGCCTAATGAAACCACCGCGATTTTTACAGAAGAAATGAGCCACCTATTCCGCCACGCCGACCCGGAAATGTCCGAGGAGAAGACAGTCCGCTTATTGATGCGTGGTGTAAAGGAGGAACTTTTCGCCTGAATGGTACGAAGTCCACCGAAGAGAGAGAGAGAGAGAGAGAACAACTTTAGTAAATATGCCTGCAGAGTCGGTTAGGCTCCCTCCACGCAGGGAGGACAAGCTTTTACCGCGACGCGGCCACTACGTCAGTCTCGTGCATTGTGCTCCTCGAGGTCTTGGTTCCTCGCTATTTCCGCGGATCCGAGAGGGCCGCCATCCCCTTCCTAGGGGTGCTCCCCCATTCTCCTCGGTTTCGCGAGGTCGCTGCCTCTCTAGAGCTGCCGAGACCTGCTGGACGGCCTTTAGTTGTGTATCTTGGTCATAGGTCCTCGTTGCAGCCTCTAGCCGCGGCGGGATCGTCGTCTTCTCACTGGCTTCTCGTGGATTTCTACTACAGTCCCAAAAGATGTGAGCCGCGGTGGCTCTTTCCTTAGCGCAAAGTCTACACACGTCACTCGCGTACACGCTCGGACACACCGAAGACCTCCGACGAATTTCTTCGCGGGGCCACTAGCATCGACAAGACACTGGAAATCCGGAACCGGCAATTCAACCGCCCCACGAACTCGACAAACTACACCGGAATTGCGTCACTGGCCACCGACGACGTGCGCGAGAATATCCGAGCGGTCGTGCGAGAGGAACTACAAAAGCTGTTGCCTTCATCACAGCCTCAAGTGGCTTCAATTGCCGACGCCGTACGTGAGGAACTCCAACAACTCAGAGTAGGCCCTGAATCACCGCAGCCTCAGCCGCAAGCGATGACATACGCCGCTGTAGCCCGCCGTCACGTTCCCCCTCGGCGCCCACGGCAGGGCCCAGCCACGACACAGTTCCGTCGTACCCCACCACACACGCCGCCGGCACGCCAAGCCGTCACCTCACGCGGTGTTCTAAGGAAGACTGACGTTTGGCGCGCCTCCGACCACCGTCCGCTTTGCTATCGCTGCGGAGAAGCCGGGCACATCTACCGCCGATGCCCATACCGGGAAATGAGACTCCGAGGGTTCGCCATTACGCGCCGCGACCACAGATTGGCGAACGACCTCGCGATATCGCCAACTACCTAGCCGCCACTCAGTGGAACCCTCGACGACCATCCCGTTTGCCGTCACAAGGCCGCTACCTTTCGCCGCAGCGGCGACCATACAACAGCCCAGCCCGGGGCCGCTCTGCGAGCCCATATCCGGAAAACTAAAAGCAGCAACCGATGGAGGTGCGGTTGCTGTTCGTCGAACTGACGAAGATCATCCGCCGCCGACGAAGACGATGAAGAGACCATCTCGACGACATAATAACGACACGCCGCCGTCCCGACGAAGTCAGGAAGCCAAGACTACACCGACGAAAGACGACTTGACGACTTGACGACGCGACGTTCCAACTTCAGTTCAACACGACGCAGCCGTGATCCGACGCCAAGACCTAAGTGCAACGCCAGACAAAAAACCACCGACCTTGACGTGCTTCTCGACGGCCACGCAGTTACCTCCTTAGTGGACACAGGGGCTGATTACTCCGTCATGAGTGGACACATCGCCGCCCAGTTGAAGAAAGTTAAGACTACATGGGAAGGCCCTCAAATTCGGACCGCTGGAGGACACCTCATAACGCCGACTGGAATGTGCACGGCAAGAATTACCATTCATGACCGGACTTACCCTGCCCCCTTCGTTATCATCCAACAGTGTTGACGAGACGTCATTCTTGGCGTGGAATTCCTGAACCAGCGCGGCGCAATCATCGACCTGAGGTCGAAGTAAGTAATACTGTCGGAAGATCAAGCGATACCGCCGGAGAGCCTACCTAGTCACCGCGCCTTGAGTGTGCTAGAAGATCAAGTGAGCATCCCGCCTCGCTCCAGCATTGTTGTTTCGGTCGGCACCGAAACACCCGCTGACGTAGAAGGCGTCAGCGAAGGCGACCAACGTCTACTGCTCAGCCATAAAATTTGCGTCGCAAGAGGGATCGCTTGTCTGCACGGAGGAAACACGAAAGTGTTGCTGACAAACTTCAGCCAGGAGTTCAAGCACATCAACAAGGGCACGACGATCACATACATCGAAGAAATTCTGGAAACCAGCAATGCGTTTGTCCTCTCGGATTCTGCCGCATCTACCCCGACGACCGTAGTTCACGAACCAGACTTCGACATAAATTCAAGTCTCCTCATGATTAAGCAACAGCTCAAAAGTTTACTTCGACGATACAAAGAGTGCTTTTCGACGTCATCAAGGATTCGACAAACACCAGTCGCAAAGCATCGCATAATAACCGAAGAGTGTGCTCGACCTCTCCGCCAGAGCCCTTATCAAGTTTCTACGCGAGAACGTGAGGCTATAAGGCACCAAGTCGACGAAATACTGCGCGACGACATCATCCAGCCGTCAAAAAGCCCGTGGGAATCTTCTGTAGTCTTGGTGAAGAAAAACGACGGAACCCTACATTTCTGCGTCGATTATCGTCCTCTGAACAAGATCACGAAGAAGGACGTATACCCCCTCCCACGAATAGACGACGCATTGGATCGGCTCTGCAACGCTAAATACTTCACGTCGATGGACCTCAAGTCTGGCTATTGGCAAATAGAAATCGACGAAAGAGATCGCGAAAAGACCGCCTTCATCCCCACAGACGGTCTCTACGAGTTCAAAGTTATGCCATTCGGACTGTGCTCGGCGCCTGCAACGTTCCAGCGCGTGATGGACATTGGTTTAACAGGATTGAAGTGGCAGACCTGTTTCGTTTACTTGGATGACGTCGTCGTCTTCGCCTGAAATTTCGACGATCACCTCAGGCGGCTTGCGACAGTACTAGAGGCCATCAAGTCTTCAGGGCTCACGCTGAAGCCGGAAAAGTGCCGCTTCGCTTACGATGAGCATCTGCTTGTAGGCCACGTCATCAACATATCTGGAGTACATCCGGACCCGCAGAAGACAGCTGCAATCGCACAGTTCCCGCAACCCATCGACAAGAAGGCAGTGCGTAGATTCCTTGGCATGTGTGCCTACTACAGGCCCTTTGTCGAGGACTTTTCACGCATCGCTGAGCCGTTGACACGTCTAACTAAATGCGATGTTGAGTTCAGGTGGGAAGCGCCGCAGGCCGACGCATTTGAATAACTCAAACGACGCATGCAGTCGCCACCGGTACTTGCGCCCTTCGACGAGTGCGCCGATACAGAAATCCATACTGATGCCAGTAGCCTAGGCCTCGGTGCCGTTCTAGTCCAGATGAGAAACGGAGTCGAACAGGTGATAGCTTATGCTAGCCCGTCGCTGACAAAAGCAATAGGCAACTATTCTACGACTGAAAAGCAATGCCTCACCATCGTTTTGGCTACTGCTAAATTCCGCCCTTATCTATATGGCAGGCCATTCAAAGTCTTCGGCGACCATCACGCGTTGTGTTGGCTAACGAATTTAAAGGATCCTTCAGGACGACTGGCGCCGTGGAGCCTCAGACTACTAGAATACGACATCACTGTAAAGTACAAGTCCGGAGGAAAACACTCAGATGCCGATTGCCTATCACGCGCCCCCGTTGACCCGCCGCCGCAAGATGACGAGGATGACGACGCCTTCCTTGGAATAATAATCGCGGAAGACTTCGCTGAGCCGCAATGAGCGGGCCCGGAGCTAAAAGGCCTCGTCGATTATTTGTAAGGGCACACCGACGCTGTCCCTAGGGCATTTAAGCGTGGATTGTCTTCGTGCACGCTTCAAAACAACCTACTCGGGAAGAACTTCTTACCAGTCCGCGCCAACTACCTTCTTGTTGTTGCGTCGGCGCTGCGTCCAGAAGTACTGCACGCCCTGCATTACGATCCGCCAGCTGGGCACCTCGGTTTCTCCCGGCCGCTATCAAGGATACAAGAACGGTATTACTGACCGCGTCTGACCGCCGACGTTGGCCGTTACGTCAAGACATGCGGAGACTGTCAGCGACACAAGACACCACCCACAAGGCAAGCGGGATACTACAACCGATCAAGCCTCCTTGCCGACCTTTTCAGCATATCGGGATAGACTTGATTGGTCCGTTGCCGATGCCAACATCCGGAAATAAGTGGATCGTCGTGGCGATGGAATATCTCACCCGCTTCGCTGAAACTAAAGCTCTGCCGAAAGGTAGCGCAGCCGAAGTGGCAACATTTTTCGTGAAAAGCGTCCTGCTGCGACATGGTGCCCCAGAAGTCCTCATCACCGACTGAGGTACGGCCTTTACAGCGGAGCTCACCCAAGCCATTCTGCAGCACAGTCAGACAAGGCACAAGAGGACAACTCCCTTCCATTCACAGACGAATGGTCTTACGGAGCGCCTGAACAAAACCCTCGCCGACATGCTAGCAATGTACGTCGACGTCGAACACAAGACCTGTGACGCCGTCCTGCCGTATGTAACCTTCGCTTCCAGCGCGGCGGTGCAAGAAACAACGCAGATCACGCCGTTAAAGTTGGTTTACGGCCGGAACCCGATGACGACGCTCGACGCCATGCTGCCGCACGCCACTGACGAGGAGAATCTGGACGTCGCTACCTATCTCCAGCGCGCCGAAGAAGCCCGACAGCTCGCCCGCCTACGGATCAAGAACCAGCAGCGTACCGACAGCCGACACTACAACCTCCGATGACGCTTCGTCGAGTTCCAGCCCGGCGACCGTGTTTGGGTATGGACCGCGATACGCCGACGAGGACTGAGTGAGAAACTAGTGCGACGCTATTTCGGACCATACAAGGTCATCCGATGTATTGGCGCACTGGACTATGAGGTCGTGCCAGACGGGATTTCGCATTCACAGCGGCGTCGCGCACGATCTAATGTGGTCCACGTGGTGCGTCTTAAACCCTTTTACGGACGCTGACTACCTTCCTTATTTTGTTGTTTTCTTTGCTACGAGTGCTTTTCTTTATTACTTTCGTTTGTTTGCAGCATCGGGTTGATGCTGTTTAAAAGGGGGGTATTGACACATGCGCTTGTCTTTATCGGGCGACACGTTTCACCGCCTAACAAATGTTATCGGACAGCGCAGGACGCGCATGCATGTATCGGAAGTTTCTGGAATGTTATCGATGCTTCTATCCGCTGTCTCTGACCGAACCTTGTGTAATCTGATTGCATGCGTGCGTGACGCCAATAATGTAGAACTTTGTGGAAGGCACGCATGCCTCTGGGATTACTCTGGAACATTCGATGACTGATGTATAAAAGCCGACGCGCTTGACCCGCTGATCAGATTTCCGACGATCGCCGACCGTGTTCGCCGCTATCGTTGAGCTATAAGTGCAGCCTGTTTTTGTGGGAACAGGTTCGCCCAATAAAACCCAATAAAAGTTAGTTTTGTCTTTCGCAGTATTGCTACTGTGTTCTTGAACGTCGCCACCACGTGACAATATAAACGTGAAAGATAATATAGCTTTGTTGACGAGAACACTCTCCCTGACCACGGTGGCGCAATAAAGAGCGGGAGCAGAGAAGAGCTAATGCTTTGTGCTGCCTGTTGCTAAAATACAATTCCCAAACTTGGGATTACACAATTTCCAGGCACTAGATGCGCGGGAACACGGAGCACACGGAACGATCCGCCATCTTAGTTCTCCCAAATTTTGCACCCATCGTGTAAGTGGTAGCGAAGCTGCCATAGATGCCCATGTGTTCAGAACATGGTGGTTCGTGAGCATTTCATTTTACTTAGTGCCATCTTCCTGACGAGCAGGAAGATGGCACTGACTCGGACGGCTGCTGCGTATGGCGCGTCCGCGCGATTCCTGTCGTAAATGCGTTCTACGATGCAGAACATGCAATGCAATGCATGCAATGTAGGCGTCTAGGCGCGCCGAGGGTCGATGGCTTCGTGTGCGCTACAACACCTATACGCTCGCGCGTCACTCGCGTTCACAAACTGAAACGTCACTCCATATTTTTTTTTTTTTTTTGCATTGGTGACAGTGAGTAGCCTACCGCTTTTCGCCGGAATATTTGTGGGCTGTAGAATTCCGAAGCACTAGAACACAACGAGGTGTGCCGTACGAGGGCGGAGAGTGCACTCTTTTCGCGTTGATGTCGCGAGGTGGCGCTGTTCGCAGCAGACGTACCCGGAAGACCTAGTCTGGATCTACGCGTGGGCGCGCATTGCGCATAAACAAAACGACGACACAAATATAAGTATCGCTGGGGAAATGCAGATGACTTCTTCCGAGTTCCTTCTACTATACAGTCATTCACTTCGTACTTCGTAAATAAGGCGTGTTGCAAGATTTTGCGTAACGTGCTGCCCGTGCTTCGTATGCGGAGCAAGATACACAAGCTTCGTGTATCTGTATATGCAAATATTCAGATACACGAAGCTTCATGTATAGGTCGATATGCGAATTCCAAGGTGTTCATACGAAAATTCTTGCGAAAAAGCAAATATAAGGCCACCTATAATTGAACATTTTGTAGTTTATACTTGAAAAATGAGAACAAAGATGATGTCGCACTCTTACATAAGTAAAACTTGAGTCAAAGTTTAAGCGACGAATATGGGCAGCAGCACAACCACGAGAAAAAATATTTGTGATCTGCATAATTATCGCATCTGTTTATTACTAAACACTTATTATGACTGGAACAATAAAAATAGGCTGTTTTCACTGGGATTTCAGTTTCTATGAGAGGTTTATAAGATTTTCGAACGATGTCATCGTTTAGGCTTGCCGCTTAAGCAGGCCCATGAGATTACCTTTCCTGCCCTGAGCCAATATAGATAGACGTGCAGTAGGGCAGTGCTTACTGCTGTTCTTTCTGAAATCGTCCTGCTGTACCTCTCCATGTTCCGTCGCTCTGTGATTACCTTTAACTATAACGTGCATCGGAAGAACAAATCAATAGGAAAAATGAAATGACCATTCACTGAAGGCATCGTCAACCAGATAGGTCCCATTCTTCGCTAGATTTATGACCATTCCCACTGTGTAGTTTGGTACCACATGGTTTAGCGTCACAGTCATCATCAGCAGCAGGACATTATTTATCATCGTGATAATCATAATTATTAGCGTTCTCGACGACGATATGCGTGTGTACCACGCATCTGTTCTTAAAAGCTTTCAAAAATTTTCAATACTGCTTCGCGAATCTAGACGATTCTTTAAACGAATCTAAAGAGATTCGTCTAAGTCACCCGTTTCATGGCCAATTCCGACAGTATGTCTGAGCCACACTTAGAGGCAAACAAACAAACAAACTCATCCGATTCTTGGTCATTACACTATAGTGGGTAGGAGCCACGCTTGCAGGCAAAGGAACCACCCAACAAACTGCTCCTGCGGCCGCTTTATCGTCTGGTATTCTTCTACTGTAAGTTTTAGCTAAATATTCATGAAGTGTATGTTTTTCATATGTAGTTTTCTTTCATATGTAGTTTCATATGAGCATGCAAATATGCATGAACTAGCTTGGCTCTAATCCTAGCAGGTTGGCTAGGTATGCATGTATTCCTGTGAGGCCGAAGTTTAGCTGAGCTGAGCCAGGCCTTGATCAGCACGAGTTCGCATGAAACAGTCCGGGTGATATTTGATTAGTCACGAGGTTGAGTGAGCTCGCCTGAGAATGATTTGAGGGAGTGAGCCAGAGTGAGCCTTCAGGTAAGAGTATACCCTGTGTACACATCTGGATGAGTTCCGCTTATTCTTCTTGTCTATGCCTTTCGTGGCCACAGTTTGGCTTATTGACGCTCTCTGTCCCTCACTCTCAGTATTCCCGTATTCGTTCGCTTTTACTTGCGCGATGGTTTGCTCGCCTCAAACTACACACACTCATCACCTATTCATGCTTGCAAGAATTGAAGGGGAGCAATCAGGTCCACCCCTTCACGTTTCCACTGAGTTCCACATATTCACTGTCCCACATTCGCCTGCGATTTTGTAGACAATTCCTATCCTCAAAAAATACTTTTCATAGTTTGTAACATAACTGGGCCGCTCGCAACTGTGGGCAATATTTAACCATGTATTTCGCCGACAGACTTCCACGCCAACGAAAATCGGAACTTCGTTATTTTCATTTCCTGCCACGAAGAGTAAATTCCTACAAAAAAGGGTATGTGAGCAAAATTCAATTAGTATACAAATCATTTAATTCCTTGGACAATCGAGACCAGAAAACTCGCTGCAGCATATCTAAAACATTGTAATATGTTTAATGCGCCCATGTCTTTCTGGTTCAACCAGATTTTTTTATAAAGCTCCGCATTGCACAACTCATGCGTGAGGTATTACGGGGTCAACTGTCGTAACCAATTCAATCAGCAGTGCTCATACAGGATTTTGGGACCAGAGAGCGTAAATGGAATATTTCAAAATTACGAGTACACTTTCATTTGGTTTATATAGCAGACGAGGTAAATCCCTAGTGCGACGTGAAACGAGAGCGTTTATTGATCTTTCATGCCGGCACAGATGTAAAGAGGCACTTGCTATAGGAGGAAGTCTGATGTATCCACGAGAAAGACCACTCACACAGGCTTTCAATACACACATTCAACTATCATGGTGGAGCCATCCTTTATTTCGCTGTCCATCCTGGCACAGAGAACATGAAATCCTATCTGATACATTTTATGAACTCAAATATGGCCACAAAGTCGGGTTCAATTTGGCTCGTATCACTCGTGTCCAGGCGCTTGAACTCGTTGAGGGTCACTATTACTACTATTACCTTCATACCAGAAGGGTAATCGGGATCCTTGCACTGCGGGCACACCAAGTTTCAGTACGAATGTTTTTAAAATTCCAAATTAAAGCCAGCCAGCACGCAGTAGAGTGAATCACTTCAATGTCACTATTAACAATTTCGGTGACTGAGTTGCGCGAGGAAAATGTCTAGCGCACTCCGCAAACAAGTTGAACGTCTGTTACTCACCTTATCACCCGCACAGTACGTTTCCGGAAATTCGTTGTCTCCACGTGTGCCGTACTCGTCAAACACGCCATAACGCAGGTGAGCCCATTCATGCACAAAAGTGTACGCTGCAAAAGAAAATAAAGTAATGCAATCAACACAAGCATTAACGCACACTTTCTTTTTCAGCACACTCCGACGCACAAAGAACCGATTATAAGAAAAGCAAGCAAAACTTAGGACACTCCGAAGTATTTGTGTTATCTAATTCCTGTTGAAGATATGCGATTGGCTGTAGCTGGTGGCCAGGAATATTCCAGTGCAAATGGCTCGGCTTTTAAAAACGACGCACCCAGCTCTCTCTTTACATTGACGCGCTTACTCTTGCTTATTCTTAAAGGGACACTAAGGTGAAAAATGATTTCTTCTGCATCAGTGAATTTCCGTTCTACAACACCAAAAATACCAATCTTACGACGATAAGACGTTTGGTAAGCCAGAAAAAGCGCAAAAACGAAATACGGGTGGTGACGCCTACTTAGGTTCCCGCACCTGGGGGCTGTGACTTCTTGGATTTTGATGGCATTTTCTAGGGCCTACTAACTATATATAGGGGTACAGATTGACTACATTGTGTTCTAAAGGAACGAAATATTAAACATAACAAGTTTCGGGAACCTTTATTCATCCAACACGGCCCAAATGCGAAAACATACTTTGGGATCCCTGACGTCACGCTGACGTACCGGCGCTAGGGTTTCGGCGCGAAATTCAAATACTGATACTTGGAACTTCATTTTCTCATCTAATAATCAAACTATCCTGTTGAAATGACAGCCTGCAGGGTTCTCAAACAATGCTGCATTAGTCTAAACTGAGTTATTGTTTCGTTTTGTGCCCCTTTAACGAGTCGTCCCTTTACGTGGGAGCTGTTGGAATCTCAGTGCTGACACCCGTTATTGCAATCGCACCGCTGGCACGAGTTGTTGCAAATGGGTCGCAAGCCCCAAGGGTAGCGTTGGCCTGGCGGCCCGGGGGCACAACTGGAAGCATCCGAAGGTCCTGGCAAAGCATGAGTCGACTGCTAACAGAACAACTTGTTTATTCTAGCATCGCAAAAGAGCGGCCGGTCAGGTCGACCGAAGTGGAGAGATGGGAGAGCACGTTACTCAACAGAAGAAATCGGAGCCTCTCTCGGCGTCCGGGAGCAGCTGCTCTTATACTCTCGGAGTCGAGGGGAAGAAGGAACGCCTCGTCAGAGGCGCACGTGATGCGCGGCACGGACAGGCTGAGAGACAAGTTGGGACGAGTGTAGTGACGCATCCGCCGGGCCGGCGCCGCTCAGACCTCCTCGCTTCACACTTGGGGAGCTCCTCTCCCCGGCTGCCGCGCTTTGACAAGCGTGGGCACCAACATGCACACACACACACACACGCACACTTGAAGACACGTGGCATTGAAACATGCCTGGACGCGCTTAGCGGGGAGGCGTATCGGCGGCGCTGAACGGGCCAAAATGTCCGCCGCTTTGAACGAAGCCCCGGTGTCCGTTGCATCCGCGCCGGCTATACCGCGCGTCGTAGGCGAAACGTAACAGAGCTTAACTTGTCCACTGATCACCCACCTCGACACTCTTCTGCAAGCTTCGACTGCACAAGCGCGTTTACTCAATGCTAGCCCCTTTCCATATGACTTGCGGTCAGGGGCAGCTGATGAGCAACATTCCCGTACTGGCGTGCACGATGCTGTCTGTTCGGAACGCTGTAGTTGCAATAGCGCGTATTAGGGGTCATTAGAATGACGTATATGGGTATCTCACGTGTCATGTATTTGGGGCCAATCCGGCAGGTGAGCTGTACGTTTTGAGTATATAATTACTAGTAGTATAATTGTGCACTTTGTATCACCCTGGGCAAAATTTTTGCAAGTTATACACTCTTACAAATCTGTACACCACTATCGTTTCACCGTCACCAAAATGAAGATTTTTTCACCTTTACCGCGAAGCTGTCTATGGCGAGGATTTAAAAAAAAAAATTTGTCCCGAGATGTTCAAAAAATACGCCGGAGCGATCAGTCCAACTGATTCCGCGTGATGTTATCAGTCGCGGCGATCGCTCTGAATCTATTCTTTCTTCGGATAGGCCAGCAGAAAGGGCGGACAAGGCGGAGGGGAGGGCGACTAACTGCGACTTGTTATCTCGCTCGCTTGTCCCTCGCGGAAGGGCTGGGAAGGGGTCCTTGCACTTGGGCAAGAGCCCTTTCGACCGTACCTGCGACGATGGCGAGTGGATTTGTATCCTTCCTGTTGGAGCGGTTTCGAATCGAGAGATGCACGGACGTCAATGTGCCGACCACGCGTCACGGGTCGTGCATAGATTTAACCTTGGCAAGAACGTGCTTAGCATCGCAGTACAACCGATCGCGGTGTATCACAGCGATCACAAAGCTGTGGTGACTGGGGTAAGAATGAGGCAAAATAAAGACGATAAAATAACGAGTGGAAGGACATCATTTCTTTTATGTTTGCTGTAAAAACTAGTACCATTCTTTAGCAACCCTACACAATTTGCGTCTGTCTCTCCGTCCGTCCGCCCACCCATCCGCATCTATTTTACGCCAACTTGGGTTCAACAGATAGTTCTCAGTTAAAAGGAACGAGCATCGAACTACTCTGCTGAGGGGGCCATTTGGAAGTCAACCCTTGGACTACGTCATGTAACCAATTATGTGACAGTGGGTATGTGCCTCTCTTGAATAACATTAACAAACCATTCGATGTGAAATTCTACGCTGCTGGGCAAAATGGAACCCGCGTTACATATGTACAGACAATCTTGTTTCACTATTATACCCAGGCGCGCGTCATGCATGAGCTTGAAGGCGACACTGCTAGAGAGGAGTAGCGAGTCCAGGGGTAGCGGGTGAGGGGAACCTGTCTCAATACACTGCTGATTCATGACTAGTTTCGGCAAAGTGATACGGTGCATCACAACATGGCTTCAATGCTAATCGCACTACCATCGACTCTCCTCGCGAGATTCATTCTGCCCCAAATTTTTCGCATAAAGTCCGTGTAACCGCAACAGAAAAATGGCTTACCAGAGCTTTCATTCTTTCCCGTTGTCGGATGACTCGAGTTCAAAAGGTAATCCGCTGGAAGATGAATGAAATCTCCTTTTTCTCCACAGCCCCTTGATGTCACTGTGTAGGGTCCACCGCCTCCGCAAAGCGAGGAATTCTCGATTCTCACATCGCTTTTTGGGTAGTATGACGTCCCAAGAGTAAGTGCATCTTTTCTTTTCGGCCAAGACTTCGGGAATTCAATGATAAACTTCTTGAAGTATACTCTTCCACTTGTCGCCGTGTGTAAGAACCGTGAAGCTGACTTAAGAACGACCTGCACGTTCAGAGGTAGCAGTAAGTACCCACAAGACCTAAAAGATAGTTCAACATTACGGACTAAAAAGAAGCGTGGAACACTAGAGTCTCGTTTGGTTCGGTAATAAATGATCAGTATTGGTCATACACGTTCCTTATCTGTTAACGACTTTACAAACTCAGTTAATTCTTGTATGAGGTCCTTTTGCGGGCGATTGCGTTATATACAGAGTAATTTCTGACACCACCGATGCATCTACCCTACCATTCAGTCTGACACTGCCAAAATTTCCAGCTCGTGCAATACTTAATTCTTGAAACAAAACGTTAACAAAGCCATTCGAATAACTCGCATGACTAAACCACCTGAACCGGATATCTATCTATTCTCTTGATAGCAGCCTTCTGGACCTTGTTAGCACGTACAAGCATCTCGTTGTGCATATTACCGATATACTCTCCTGGCAGACGTATATTGATTGCGTTACAAATTATGCTGAAAGAACACGTGGATATTTCTTCGTCTTAAACTTTATCTGGCTGCTTTGTCACAAAAGCTGCTACTTTACGAGGTGTTTATGTGGCCTAGAGAGTACGCTTCAAGTGTGTGGGACCCGCACACTAACTCCCTTGCGTCGAAAACCAGAATTACTATCGCACTGCAAACTTTTCACAAATGAAAAAAAATATCGTGCAACCTTCTTGACTTGTCTCTGCGTTGTCGAATTTCTCGCCCACGTGCACTTGACATTATATACTACACCAATGAAGAATCTGAAACAATCATTCCAAATAACTCTTAACAGCGTGTCACCGCGCATTGACGGAAGACACAAAGCTGGTGTTCCAGTATCAGAAACTATCCTGTATTCTGAATAGTTTGTTCCCAGTACTAAACAGGGATTGAAGTCCCTTTCCCGCCTCCCTCTTTTGTATACAACATTCAACAATGTTCGTGATTGCGCTTTGTCATAACCCGTACTAAACAGAAGAACTTCAGTATGGTCTGGTTGCTGTTCATTGCATGTCATATTGACGGCAAATAAAGACGGGGACAGCGGAAGAGAACACAAATACAGCACGGGGGGTACGTGTTGTTTTTGTGTTCTCTCTCTCTGTCCCCGTCTTTATTTGCGGTAAATATGATTTACTTAAAACAATTTACTGATATTGTTCTTGCTGTATGTTTCTATTTTCTGGTTATCATCCACACTTTTCTATAACCCCTGAACGGCCCGTGAAGTAAATTATTCAGATGAAATATCTAAAATCTATCATATTGACCCAAACTTGTTTCCCAAGCGGCATTTGCCGAAATACTTGTTGGCACCTGCATACGAAATCTCTACACCCGTTTCCACTTCGCCTCCCGTTTCCATGCCGGACTGCTCCTCGCAATCCTCATTGCACACTTCCGCCAAGCGTCCTTGTACCGGTTTTAGTTTATGAGTCATCGAATGCTTGCTTTCTTTAGCGCTGCTTTTGCAGAGTCCCGAAGATGTCCTTGCTTTTGACGCTTCTTTCACGACTTCGCCACTTTCGCAATCAATGCGCACTTTGGTCGCAGTCTCGTCTTCCCTGTTGCCGAATTTTTTTGTCACCTTGCTATATTCGTGTTTGCTTATTGAATAACTTTTGAAGAAAGTTCCAGTTGTCGCACATACTTTAAGGTTGCGGACGATGTCTTCGTTGGGTGTGACATCCGGGTGGATGGATACCAAGATGTCCGTGTAACCGCCGTCACTTTTGTCTATGGTTCCCGAGACGACAGTCGCGAAGTACAACAACATTGCTGCGGGTGCACCCTTGGACACGGCCATGACTTCTCTGTAATGCAAATGATGAGAAGCAGTAAATCTTACATGTCATGCCTAAAAAAAGCCATATAGAGGATGATTATAAAGAGTTGGTTTGCGCAATTCGTAGGGGCATCCTGTGCCAGGAATAGAAACCGTGCGCCCAGCCACGTAGGTGGCAAACAAATTGTCCCGATTGTACGTGCTCTGACACCGAAAAGGCTGGTGCGCTTATATTAACGTTCAGCGGGGTCGTTTCGTTTTTGTAACGTGGCTTGTGTCATTGCTCACTAATGAATATTTTATCCCCGTCTCATTTTTTACAAGCCAAATGAATGAAGACTTTAATTGTCCCGCTTAGTGAGCTGGCACAGCGAAAAGTCTGCCATAGTGGGTTCGACCACAAACTCGGTGGCCGCTTTTCGATTGGGGCGAAATGCAAAGGCGCTGGTCTACTTCAAAATTTTTTTGGACGTCAACGACATCCAGTAGGTTCAAATTATTCCGTAGCCCCCGCTACAACGTACCTTATGTTCAAATCATTCATTTCGAACATAAAACTCCAGAACTCATTTACTTTATTGAACGGAACGGATCACATTCCCATAGTTTGTCAAAGTTGGAAGCATATTATATGTGTCGTACGGCAACTGTTAAATTTGGGTGACGTAATTACGGTAGCTTTATAAAATTCCGCATTTACACAGTATCGTAATGGCACAAGCTGTCGTTTATTCCGGAGTTCTGGAAGAACTGCACAGTCGAACGCCTTTAAAGAGAAGTGTTCAGGGACAACGAAATCATTCGTTAGTCGGGTCACTTCGTCATAAACGTTGCGCACTCCACCGCTCACAATGGAACCCTCACACGATTCCTCATTCCTTATACAGTTCATGTTGTTGTAGAGAAATTCGTCTGATAATGACACCGAGTTCACGATTGGTGGAGACGAGAGACATGTTAAGCGTAATGTGTGGCGTGAGTTTAACATTCTCGCCTTCATTAGGAGCTTCGCATACGATTACTGAACGAATAATTACTGTTGTTTAATTACACCTTTTGTAAAAACATTCCTTTAACAGACGTTAAGCGTCGACGATGTTAGATACGAGTTAGTGTACAGACGGGTCAGTCTCACGCAGGCAGCCTGGAATCTTGTGCTTAGTACAACTGCTCGGAATTACGCGAGAAATGGCCATGTGGTTTTCCAAGGTAACCCAGGTCCGCTGTCTTTCTTTCAATAATCCTATCGGCCTCGGGGGATGCGTGTGAACTGGATTCAGTGACCCTCAACGAGTTCAAGCGCCTGGGCACGAGTGATACGAGTCAAACTGAACCCGAGTTTGTGGCCATATTTGAGTTCATAAAATGTATCAGATAGGATTTCATGTTCTCCGTGCCAGGATGGACAGCGAAATAAAGGATGGCTCCACCATGATAGTTTAATGTGTGTATTGAAAGCCTGTGTGAGTGGTCTTTCTCGTGGTTACATCTGACTTCCTCCTATAGCAAGTGCCTCTTTACATCTGTGCCGGCATGAAAGATCAATAAACGCTCTCGTTTCACGTCGCACTAGGGATTTACCTCGTCTGCTATATAAACCAAATGAAAGTGTACTCGTAATTTTGAAATATTCCATTTACGCTCTCTGGTCCCAAAATCCTGTATGAGCACTGCTGATTGAATTGGTTACGACAGTTGACCCCGTAATACCTCACGCATTAGTTGTGCAATGCGGAGCTTTATAAAAAAATCTGGTTGAACCAGAAAGACATGGGCGCATTAAACATATTACAATGTTTTAGATATGCTGCAGCGAGTTTTCTGGTCTCGATTGTCCAACGAATTAAATGATTTGTATACTAATTGAATTTTGCTCACATACCCTTTTTTGTAGGAATTTACTCTTCGTGGCAGGAAATGAAAATAACGAAGTTCCGATTTTCGTTGGCGTGGAAGTCTGTCTGCGAAATACATGGTTAAATATTGCCCGCAGTTGCGAGCGGCCCAGTTATGTTACAAACTATGAAAAGTATTTTTTGAGGATAGGAATTGTCTACAAAATCGCAGGCGAATGTGGGACAGCGAATATGTGGAACTCAGTGGAAACGTGAAGGGGTGGACCTGATTGCTCCCCTTCAATTCTTGTAAGCATGAATAGGTGATGAGTGTGTGTAGTTTGAGGCGAGCAAACCATCGCGCAAGTAAAAGCGAACGAATACGGGAATACTGAGAGTTAGGGACAGAGAGCGTCAATAAGCCAAACTGTGGCCACGAAAGGCATAGACAAGAAGAATAAGCGGAACTCATCCAGATGTGTACACAGGGTATGCTCTTACCTGAAGGCTCACTAAGGCTCACTCACTTAAACCATCCTCAGACGAGCTCACTCAACCTCGTGACTAATCAGTTATCAGCCGGCTGGTTTCATGCGAACTCGTACTCACCAAGGCCTGGCTCAGCTCAGCTAAGCTTCGCCCTCACAAGAATGCATATATACCTAGCCAACCTGCTAGGATCAGCGCCAAGCAAGTTCATGCATATTTGCGTGCTCATATTAAACTACATATGAAAGAAAACTACACATGAAAAGCATATATTTCATGAATATTTAGCTAAAACTTACCGTAGAAGAATACCAGGCGATAAAGTGGCCTCAGGAGCAGTTTGTTGGGTGGTTGCTTTGCCTGCAAGCGTGGCTCCTCCCCACTATAGTTGGATGACCAAGAATCGGATGAGTTTTGTTTGTTTGTTTGCTTCTAAGTGTGGCTCAGACCTACTGTCGGAATTGGCCATGAAACGGGTGACTTAGACGAATCTCTTTAGATTCGTTTAAAGAATCGTCTAGGCTCTCGAAGCAGTATTGTAAATTTTTTGAAAGCTTTTAAGAACAGATGCGTGGCACACACGCATTTCGTCGTCGAGAACGCTAATGATTATGATGATCATGATGATGATTAATATGCTGCTGCTGATGATGACTGTGATGCTAAACCAAGTGGAACCAAACTACACAGTGGGAATGGTCATAAATCTAGCGAAGAATGGAACCTATCTGATCGACGATGCCTTCAGTGTATGGTCATTTCATTTTTCGTATTGATTTGTTCTTCCGATGCACGTTATAATTAAAGGTAATCACAGAGCGACGGAACTTGCAGAGTTACAGCAGGACGATTTCAGAAAGTACAGCAGTAAGCACTGCCCTACTGCACGTCTATTAATAATGGCTCGGGGCAGGAACGATAATCTCATGGGCCTGCTTAAGCGGCAAGCCTAAACGACGACATCGTTTGAAAATCTTATAAACCTTGCATAAAAACTGAAATCCCAGTGAAAACAGCCTATTTTTATTGTTGCATTCACAATAAGTATTCAGTAATAAACAGATGCGATAATTATGCAGATCACAAATATTTTTTCTCATGATTGTGCTGCTGCCCATATTCGTCGCTTAAACTTTGACTCCAGTTTTACGTATGTATGAATACGACATCACCTTTTTTTCTCATTTTTCATGTATAAACTACAAAATTTTCAATTATAGGTGCCCTGATATTTGCTTTCTCGTAAGCATTTTCGAATGAACACCTTACAATTCGCATATCGACCTATACATGAAGCTTCGTGTATCTGAATATTTGCATACACAGATACACGAAGCTTGTGTATCTTGCTCCGCATACCAAGCACGGGCACCACGTTACGCAAAATCTTGCAACACGCTTTATTTACGAAGTACGAAGTGAATGACTGTATAGTAGAATGAACTCGGAAGAAGTCATCTGCATTTCCCAGCGATACTTATATTTGTGTCGTCGTTTCGTTTATGCACAATGCGCGCCCACGCGTAGATCCAGACTAGGTCTTCCGAGTACGCCTGCTGCGAACAGCGCCACCTCGCGAAATCAACGCGAAAAGAGTGCACTCTCCGCCCTCGCACGGCACACTTCGCTGTGTTCTAGTGCTTCGGAATTCTACAGGCCACAAATATTCCGGCGAAAAGCGGTAGGCTACTCACTGTCACCAATGCAAAAAAAATGGAATGACGTTTCATTTTGTGAACGCGAGTGACGCGCGAGCGTATGGGTGTTATAGCGCATACGAGGCTATAGACCCTCGGCGCGCCTAGACGCCTACATTGCATGCATTGCATTGCCCGTGCTGCATCGCAGAACGTATTTACGACAGGAATCGCGCGGACGCGCCATACGCAGCAGCCGCCGGAGTCAGTGCCATCTTCCTGCTCGTCAGGAAGATGGCACTAAGTAACATGAAATGCTGACGAACCGCCATGTTCTGAACACATGGGCATCTATGGCAGCTTCGCTACCACTTACCTTACCTTCTGCAGCCAACGAGGGGTGCAAAATTTGGGAGAACCAAGATGGCGGATCGTTCCGTGTGCTCTGTGTTCCCGCGCATCTAGTGCATGGAAATTGTGTAATCCCAAGTTTGGAAATTGTGTTTCAGCAACAGGCAGCACAAAGCATTCGCTCTGCTCTGCCACCACTCTTCATTGCGCCAGCGTGGTCAGGGCGAGTCTTCTCGTTAACAGAGCGATATTATCTTTCACGTTTATATGTGCGCACGTGACATAACGATTTCTATTATCCTTAGTAATCGAAGGTTTACTGCAGTTTACGTGACAGATAAAACTACGAAACTTAATTCCCGGATGATGTTGCTATCGCTATCAATTCTTTTCTTGTTTGGTGGAGTTGCGAGCTCGTTTTACGTTCAGGTGTGACGTTTCTGAGGAGCACAATCCCTGGCTTATTCCTGACGCAGAAGATGTGGTCAGGGTAATCAAGAACCTCCACGATTACTGTGCAACTTCAACCGTTCAGGCAAAATGTGGCGCCGTAATTATACGGCTGAAGTTAGTCGACGCAACCGGACTAGTTACCTCTTAATAGACGTTGTTCGTTTTCATCTACATCAGTGAGGAACTTTGCAAGGAATCCTGCCCATAAAGCGCCACCTTACCAATGCATATAAAAGAAATACCTAAAGCCTGTTATTCTCACCTTTGTGGTAATCCTGCAGCTCCCATTCCACATTCCCCTTGCAACCACCATACATCCTGCAACCGCCGCCCATTCTTGTTCGCTTGCTATCGCGCGTTAACTTTTTTTATTGATTCAATGATTCAATTGGCAACTCGTTCACTGCAAGTCTTTGTTGGTAAAACATGTTAAGAATTTACGGTTGACATTTTACGACGACTGTTCTATATACCAAATTGAACACCCTCCTTGCTTAAGCAATGCCACCTTTCTAGATTTATCATAACAAGCCAACAAACACTCCCACCAAAGGCAACATAGGGGAAATTTCTTGTGCCCAATAAATGAAGAAAGAAAGGATGAAATAATGGAAATGAAAGTGGATGAAAAAACAACTTGCCGCAGGTGAGGAACGATCCCACAACCTTCGCATTTCGCTAGCGATGCTCTATGTTTGTTCGCTCCTTACGACTAATAAAAAAAATCGAGCCCCTCGGTTGACCCCCTTTTCTTCACCTTTCTAGATTGTCGCAGAAGGCGCGTTCATTTTGCATGCTCTTACATTGTCCTTCGATCGCGCTGTAGTTTCAGCAGACAGTAACTCGACCTCACTGCAAGTAGTGGCGGAATTGAGGGATGCATATTATCAAATTTGCATAAGGGATGCTGCCAAACGCATAATTTTCAAGCAACATTCTCAATCCAGCAGTTGTAACATTTGTTGCTATTTGAATAAGTATATTATGGAGTTCCTGAAATAAATATTTTTCACTGATCCTCAGGTGCACGAGAAGCTGCGAGTTTTCGAAAAATGTCACGTGCAGTGTGGTACTTTTAGGAATTTAATATCTTCAGTGAAACAACAGGCTCAAAAAGAACATGCAAGTCTAAAAACACTACCTGATGTCTCGTCTTGAGTGAAGTTTATTAACTTCCAAAGTTTTCAACTCTACTGCACTGACACACTTGTTGTGGCGGTCAATTCAATAGCAGCCTCTTGTTGCACCACGTCTTCGCGTTCATCCTTCATAATTTTAAGCGCCCATAGTCCGGCAGAAACGATCACCACCGCAGCCACAATACGAGCCAGAACCAAAGGCATTGCAGATGTGGATGTGCCATCATTGCTGTCTTCAGCGCGGGGCCCGGCTGTAGATTCATTGCCTTTGTCAGCTTCCGTGTAGCTCGGGGGCTCCTTTCTTGGCGCCTTTGACGTGTACTTTTGGTCGTCGTCAGAGTCTTCAATCGTGGATGTAAACGCCACATCATCATTTTCGGCTGTGTTTCGGCCTGTCGATGTTGTACTTTCTTCAGCTGCTGCTGTTCTTGTAGGCACGCTGACTGTAGCCTCTGATGTGTACTCTTTCTCGTTGAAGTAGTCCAAGTCTGCTACATCTGAAAGCTCTGAAGTCACGTTAAGGGAGTTCGTCATTCTAGCAGCAAATTTAACTTGCCACCTTGTATATTGTTTTGTGACTTCGACCCAGTCACGAGAGAGCGATATGGTAACTTCGTTAAGCGTGTGAGCTTCGCCAGGTTCTAAGGTACCCTTAACCAAATGGGTTGAATCAATCATCCCTTGTGACTCGAAGTTTTCCATGAGACTTGCGGCCGTCTTACTCTCCCGGATATCGATTGATGACGCTGTTAGAGAGAACACATGAAACGAAACAAATGTTAGAGCAAAACCTGAGTGAAGCATTTGTCATACGAGGTATATCTCGAATCGGTAACAAAAGACGCCAGCATGTATTCGATACTGCACTGCGCCATTACTCATCTTACAGATGGAATACTTTTAAACAGCTTATATTTTGTGCCCTTATTTCAGTATCATTTCTTTCTCGTTATGTTGTATCTGTATCACCATACAAAGTACCTACATTCGGGCTTAGATATCACAGCTATATTCGATTCGTAGATACATTTTTAAATCTGCCCGCAACAAAGGTGGAGTCATGAAAAGTCACGGATAGGCTTGATTTCACTTTGCTTGGATTACACAGTTGATTTAACAGTCGGAGCATTGCACTTCCACTCAACGCGCGCCGAATTCGTTCCAGGTGACCAGTTCTGCGGGGAATAATTCCAGAACCATGCTTCACACTCTCATGTCGTTCTTCGGCGTCCTTATGTGGCAAAGTACTTCGCTGCGCTTTCAGAGCCAATACCAACCTTTTCCAGAGTTCAGGTGTGCACCCGCCCAATTCCAGCTCATCTCAACGAGAAGAGTGCCATTGTTTCCTGGTCTCGCACAACAGACTTGAAATTTCCAAGGTTTCAATGGCGGATACATGCTTTTGGTGATATTGTGGGTAACATCGTATGATCCTCCGTCGACAACAATATTCCAAGTGCCGTTGATTATCTCTTCTCCTTGCCGCTGGGGTTCGTACTTGAAGGTGCCATTGTAGGAAGGGAAGCACTCTTTGGGATAGTCATTGAACAGCTCGCAACACTCTTTGGGATACTCATTGGACAGATTGCAGGGCCCTGCAGGTGATATTGCAATTAAAAATATTGTTGTGAGGGTTTCAGACATAACAAACAAACAAAACATGGCTTTGTCCTTGCTGTCAAGAAAGATCCTTGTAAACACTATTATTATCCTGCGATTTATTTACAGTAGGTGATTTCATGGGAAGAGTAAACAGGTGCATATAAGGAGATTTTAACGCCGCCAAGGAAACGAGTGGGTGAAAAAACATTCCACTGGATGCCACAGTCATTTCTCGCGCACGGACCTGAGAGGTGTGGATCATGCCATTGAAAAGCGCTTTCTTTTTTCTTGTCACTTCCACACCACTGACTAATTGGTATGAATATTGTATTTCAAAGAACCGCTAAACTGTAAAATGCTGAAGCTCGAAGCAGTAATTTGGTGGGGAACTTATATAGAAGATAAATGGTGACACATATGGCTAATGCTGATGTGCTACCACATTTCATGTCGAATGCGATGCCATCTTATTGCTTTGTTTGGCTTAATCCAAATGGCATCCAGTTTTCCGTCAATGATTAGTTAATGTGTGTCGAATGAGATGCCATCTTATTCCTTTGTTTGGCTTAATCCAAGTGGCATCCAGTTTTCCGTCAATGATTAGTTAATGTGTTTCGTGATATGAGCGAGCTTTGACTCTGCGGAATCCGGATGTTGGAATGGCGCCAACACGAACAGAGGCCGCGAAATCTCGGGCTCGGTTGTTCTCTCCATTTTTTAACGTTGGGCGTTGCGCGTGAATTGACCACTCGCGTTGCTACAACCACTACAGTTCTACCGATAGTGTGTTTTTTTTTAAATAACACTTGGGGTCAAGACCAACCAAAGAAATATGCACCCCCGTGCACATGCACGCGACGTAACACACGACACACCCACACACAAGAATGAAATGCCATGTGACAGCTATGAAAACGTGAATTCGCCTTGTTGCAAGCAAAGCACATAATTTTCAGGTTCAACAAAACTGACGATTACGCAGAGTCCCTGAAAAATTTCGGACAGGGATTGCAACTCGCAAAGCCAAGACCATAAGTCCCAATACAGTTGGCCGGGGTGAACGGCAAGTGCCCATCGTCTGTACGTATTCTCGTATATTTATATTCTCAGCTTGTGAGTCACAACAAATAGTCATAACGGACCAGTTGAAAGAGTTGATTCGAAGAATCGTTAACGTGGTTAGTAGTCGTGTCGCGCCATATGCCAGAACCGTTGCGCGGCCAACCGGTAAATATTGTTGTTTTATTGTGGTTCCGGTTCAGCTCGGATGCAGGCATGTTCAGAAATATTGTTTTAGTATCACGTTCAGTTCCCCCCAAAATTCAGTTTATGATATGATTTCCTGTTTGCGCCCAGTTCAGCGGTCACGATAGCATGAATTTTTTTTAAAAAGAACCTGATCACTCTTTTTTTTTTTTAGGGATACCACAAACGCATTCGAGTAATGGCTTAACTCCAAACGTAGCACACCGAGCGTGCCAAAAACTTGGAAAAGCGAAAATTGACAAGAGTCAAATAGTTGCTAGATCACGGTGACTTCTTCAGTGATTAGGCGATCGTGAATTTCACCTACTTCAGGGCTAGTTGGTAGAATCTTGGTCGACGCAGGCATCCGTCTTGCTTCCTATCACCAAGAGAGGCTTGCAACGGCAGGTACAGAGACCGACTTGTAGAAATGATTTTTCATTAAACTAGCGGCAACATTAATAAAATCCTGAATGGTTCAAATTCTTAAACATTACAAAATATTCGGTGTTGGCAGGTATCATTAGCTTGATTTTTCTTAATAAAAGGCGGCACTCATGTCTCGGTGCTCTCTCACTTTTGTGCACCGCCTTAATGTTTGTCAGCGCGGCAGGCCCGCCCGTGCTTCGATGAGGGAAAACAATTATTAATTTTTGTTGTACTGTGACAACGGCGATCACGGCATCAAGGATCACCGAAAAATGTATTTAACTGTTATATGTTAATTACTTTAGACCTACGGGCCACTTCGGTTACCTTTGTAAGGCAGTCCATAATAACAGCATTTATGCAATTTGGGAAGCGTCGGAGTGCGTTACTGAAAAGGCCGGCAAATGTAGCAAAGCTAGGTTCACCTTCCAGCAAGCAACACTACTCATCCCTTACTGAAACTGTGCAGAAAAGAAAGAAGAAAGAAAAAGAACATATCAGATGCGTATAACCTCGGAACTTTGTTGACGAGTCTCCCAATACCGCGAACGTGGAAGCAGGTGCGGCGCACAGGTAGGCACGGGTGGTCACTGGGACCTAAATCTGTGCCTTGTGCCGCACCAAGGCCGCTGCCTGCCTGCCCTGCTTTCTCAAAGACCCAGAGGCACCTCTTATTAAAAAAAATGCAAGGGTACGAATTTTTAGAGTAGGCGTCCATGGGAAGTTACAAATAGCATGCCCACGCTTACCTGACCCTAGCCACAAAGTCCTAGGCCCGATCCCGCCCCGGGTCCTCATTAATAATAGATCAAGCTTACGATGCCATCGCTTCCGATCTGCATTACTCTGTTGGGGGAGGCTTCATGGCTTTCAGAAATATCGTGGCGCTGCTGACGTTGAATTCATTTAAAAGATTTGCCAAGTGTCGCCTTACGATTGCGTTAGGATTACCTCATAGATGCCGCAGGCACATTGGTGGGAAATCAGGAATTGTTGAAGATTGAAAGAAGTCCCTGAGACTGACTTCGTCAAAACTGTGGCTTTGAAAGCCAATGAGCGATTTTCTCCTAAAGTTTGCTAGACACAAAATAAAACTGTTGTACCATACGTACCTATAATAATAAATCATTCTTTGTCTTTGTAGCACGACAAGCTGTGTGAAAAACCTGGCATGCATAATGTGCAATTGCATGTCGCTTTTCGTGCCTGGCCTAGACAATAGGCGTCTTCTTGGGTCACCCCGATGGAGGGTAAGTAATGAGCTGTTATTTTGTTACCTTAAGTTACGGTCCTTCACAAATTACACACTAGCTTTGTATATTTGCGGTAGATAACCATGCAACTGTGCCATATGCATTCTCGTAGTTCTTTCGGGCTCTGCGCATGGATTACAGGGGCCTTGTGATTATGCGGGCGAAGTTTGTTCTCAATATTTGAAGTGGCCCGGCTATAGGGCAGTGTACCCATTCAAAGGCACTTGAATCAAGCAGACCCAATACTCTCAGCATTTTAAGCAGTAGTACCTTTGTCAATGAATTCCCCCCCCCCCCCCGCAGTTGCATACAACAAAATATTCTGACGAGGGTTTACACGTGGCTTGTCGGTTTGCTTCCTGTCAGTACGTCATCTCATTCACTACGTGACACAGAGTTTGCTTTTTAGCTTTATGCCAAGCAAAAGATCTTCATGCTCATGCAGGAGGCTGCCAAAGAAAGTAAAGATCGTGTTCCTAGCTTCATAATGAGGGGCATATTGGAGCTTGCAGAACATGCCATCCTGCAGGACACGTTGGCGTTGTGACCGCTCACGTATGCCTGCAAGCTGTACCTTCCACTTCCAGAAAACTTGGTGTAGTAGTCAGAGTACTTCCCGTCATCTGCGTACACGTCTGGGTCTGCAAAATCATCATCATCATCATCGTCGTCGTTGCCGTCGTCGTAATCATCATCATCATCAGCCTATTTTATATCCACTGCAGGAAGAAGGCCTCTGACTACGACCTGCAATTAGCCCTGTCTTGCGCCAACCGATTCCAACAAGCGCCCGCGTTTTCAACATTTGCGCCAGCATCTCTATTACTGAAGTTTCGGCTACAACAGAACAATAACATCGTTAAAAAATCTCTGTTCCACGTTGTTTTCTGTAGCGCCACGCTATGGGAGCGTGCTGAGTAATCAATGCTCACGGTATTGATAAATTTTAAAGCGTAAGCTTTCTTTCCCGAGCTCGATCCCCAGCCCCATCATGTGAAATGTGTAATGCCTTGTATCTGCTCGAAAACGCGTCGTGATTTGCAATGTTCAAACACTTACTCGTTATGAAAGTGTAAATGACTGGTAGTTTTTTAAGGCGACAAGGAAAAATTTAAAGCAATAAAATAAAAATAGAGATACATAGGGCTCCCTAGAAAATGCATGAGACAACCTTTAGCAGGGACGGGTCAACTGAACTTCGAGGGTGGGTAAACTTGAAATTTTCATTTGGGTCCACTTGCACCCCCGAGACTTGGAGGTGGGCCTACTAAAATTTTGGTGTGGCCAACTTCTAATTTGGTGGTGGGGAACCAAATTTGTGGGTGAGCCAATGTGAAATTTCAACGTGGGCCAACTTAAACTTGGGGTGGACTAACTTGAAACTTTTTTGGGGGGGGGGGGGTTCAACTTGGAAATTTTTGGGGTAGGCCAACTTGAAATTTGGGGACGGGCCAACTTTAAACTTGGGGGTGGGCCTACTTAAGATTTTGGGATTGCCCAATGCCCAAGTGAACGCTCCTGAGCGTCCTTCGAGTACTGAGCACCTCGCAGGCAAACGGGCGCGTTGACAAGCTTGGCGAGTTTTCATTGGGCCTTGCCAAGGCTTAGTCAAAACGCCCGCGAGAGGTCGTGCGGACAAGGAACGCGAACATAATGCAAGCTTCCGAAAGCTGCTATCGCGGCGATGCACTCTCCCCTCACGCGACGCCTAGAGCACTGCTGCGACAGCTGCTGCAAGAAAGGCGCCGCCAGGCCGCACGCTTCACTTGGCCGCAGGAGCAGTGGCATCGAGGAAACGCAGGTAAGCCAGACTCGTTGATTGCCAGATCCGAGGACGGTCACCGGCAAGCACAGATTTCCACCACCGTTGTGGTGACAAGCATTCAGATATCCTCGCAGGAGGACTTGATGCCCGCCATCACTGCCATAAACTCCTCCAGGGGACACCTACTGCGGTCTCACAGCGCTACCACTTCACTGGCTCGTTCCGTGGCGCTAACAGCACTGCGAAAGAAGGCTCCGCCAGGCCCCACGCTTCACTTGGGCGCAGGAGCCGTGGCAACGATGAAACGCCGCTAAGCAAAACTCGTTGATTGTGCAGGTTGGAGCACGGTCATCGGCAAGCGCTGATTTCCTGCACCGTTGTGGTGACAAGCATTCGGATATCCTGGCAGGAGGACTTCGCGCCCACCAGCACTGCCAATCAACATTACCGGGGACACCTGCGGAGGTCTCACAGCGCTACCACTGGACTGGGTCGCTCCGAGGCGCTACCAGCACTGCAAAAAAGGCTCCGCCAGGCCCCACGCTTCACTTGGGCGCAGGAGCCGTGACAACGAGGAAACGCCGGTAAGCCAAACTCGTTGATTGCGCAGATTGGAGCATGGTCATCGGCAAGCGCTGATTTCCTCCACCGTTGTGGTGACAAGCATTCAGATATCCTGGCACGAGTACTTCACGCCCACCAGCACTGCCAATCAACATTACCGGGGACACCTGCGGAGGTCTCACAGCGCTACTACTGAACTGGGTCGCTCCGAGGCGTTACCAGCACTGCAAAAAAAAAAAGGATCCGCCTGGGCGCGCGCTTCACTGGGCACCATTGGCTGTGGCAACAAGGAAACGCCGCTAAGCCAAACTTTTTCGCCGCGCAGGTTAGTCTTCGCTTTTATTCGGCATTTGCCGCTTTTGTTTTGTCACGCCTGCTGCTGCCAAGGTTACTGGCGCGGTTTTTTAGCGATGCCTCGTAATGCAGAACTTCCTCATGTTGTTGATGCCCTTCTGCAAGTAACCGCAGAAATGCGTGGAAGTTTGCGCATGATCAAGCCGTTGTATGAAGAACCTATAGAAATTGTGACGCTTTGAGTGCAGAGAACAAGACGCGTACAAAAGAAAACGAAATGCTGGCTAGAAGGGTTTCTAACATCGAGCAGTATTCTCGCACAAGCAATGTCGAGATCGAGGGTGTGCCCTGCACGCTGATCGAGAACTGTGTCGCTGTTCTGCAAAAACGTTAATGACGAGATTGGCTGCCCTGTGGCGCCATCTAACATGGACGCTGTTCACCGCATCCCCGCGAAGAATGACGAACGTATAATAGCATGCTTTTGTTCCCGCTCTAAAAAGGTTGAATTCGTAAGTAAAGCCCGGAAACACGACTAAACACTACCACTCCAGGCTTCCCCCCATTTGCAGAGACCAAGGTCTTTATTGACGACTACTCAGCCCAAGACAACAAACGTCTGTTTGCTCATTCCCTCGAACTAAAAAGACTGCACAAGTGGAAACTCTTATGGACGGACAACTGCCGCATTAAAGCGCGAAAGACAGAAGGGAGCCGCGTGAACGTCATATCTAGCGCACGCGACATTTCGCTAATCGCCTCGTAGCCGTCCAAACCTTCTTTTAATATCAAATCGAATAAATATTCCAGACAATGCATAATTCTTCAGAAGAACTAAAACTTTCATTAATAACACCAGGCTCCCCCATAACTATCTATTCACCTTAACATACATAGGCCATAGTTAACAGTTCTAATAAACAACTATGATAACATGATAGATTTCTTTTGTAATCTGCATAACCCTTTAAGTATCATTTGCCTCCAGAAGCACCGCTGACAAATGCTTATCGTAATATGTTTGGTATTCCCTGATACACAATGGAAGTATGTGTTGGAAAGCATGTTCGGTATGGTGGTTTAGAAATTCTCGTCTAAGGTAACCAGCCATATCCTAGTCGCCATGATCTCTCTTTCTCTTGACCTAACATGGAACCTGTATTTTTAAATTCGATAAATATTTTCTTTAAGCTAAGAGTAGAAACACAATAATTAGATTGGTATATGGCTTCCGATCATCTTATTTCGCTAGTTTTTTGTTTCCAACTAGATGCTATTTTTAATATCCTGGCAAACGAAAACAGAAATGGCGTTGTCCTCCGTGACATAAACATACATATTACTAACCCCTCTGATAGTCATTGCTCCAGGATATGATAGTGCTATGCAGGATATGGCCTAGATTCATTAATAATCATACCCACAAGATGTCCTCCATCCGGATCACATTCCATAATATACCATGTATTATCAAACCTATGCTTAGAGCAATATGCCGGCGTTGTCACTGTTCCCATTAGGAACCACTATTCCGTATTCCTTCTATTAAAATCTATTAACCCGCCATACCACCGAAACATAGAAAGAGCTAGCTTTCACACCACTCAGTTCATTAATCAATTTGCAGAAATCAACTGGAACCCGATTCTTTCTATGACAGACAACTGCTGAGTCGCTCCGGGGTGCTACCTGCACTGCAAAAAAGGATCCACCTGGGCGCGCGCCGCAGAAGCCATCACAACAAGGAAACGCCGGTAAGCCAAACTCGTTGACTGCGCAAATCCTGGCTTTCCAACAATTTAATAACAAATCTAGAAGCATGTCCTCACAGTGTACGAACATAACACAGGATACTCACTATTTCTGAACCCCTAGGAACCCATGGACAACAGGATCCTCCTTACAAAGTACTAATAAATGTGATAACCTTCATAAAAATTAAAATACCAACCCTTTATAGTAACTTTAAAGTCGCGGTACATAACTTATTATACTAGACTTAGCGGACTCTTCAAGGAAGCCAAATGCTCCTACTTTGAGAAAGCGATCGTTAAGCACAAAAGTAATACCCGCAAGGCCTACGATACCATCGGGTCCTTTCATCACCTGTCTTTACCAAACCAGACACTGAACAAGCGTAATACAGGAACAAGGGTAGTAATGAAAGTCACTGATATTGCAAATGAAATAATGCTTTTTTCTGTCCTCTACATGGTTATTCACAAAACAGTATACAACAGCCAGTACTCGGCCAAACCCCTAATTCCTTTTACTTGTGCCCTACGTTACCCAAAGAAGTGTCCGATTCAGTCGCAAATTTAGGAACTACTAGTGCCGGCCTTGATGATTTGCAACTCTCCAAACTCAAATTATTATCTTCTCATATCGGCGACGTACTCGCGCACATTATTAACTGCATATTTCAAACAGCCGTTTACTCCTACGAATTAAAAAAAACAGTAAAATAACTCCTATGTTCAAAAAAGGTGACAAAGGACAAATTTCAAACTACAACCGATTCTGCGTGTTATGCTTCTTTTAGTAAAGTTGTTGAGAAACTACTTGTAAACAACTTAACAAACTACTTTCACAAATTTAATCTTCTCTCACCTGATCAATACGGGTTTCTAAAGGTTATTCGACCGAAATAGCCATAACATCATTCATTGACAAAATAAAACACGCCTTTGACAACTATTATTTTGTTGACTAAGTTTTCGTTGGTTTCAGTAAAGCATTTGACACCATCTGTCATAACATTCTTTCTTAGAAGTTAGAAGCTCTGGGCATTCGGGGCCCAGCTCTTTCGCTCATCGGCAGTTCACTAGCAGAACGCAAGCTGTACATATTGGTGGTTCACTCTCACGTAATAAATTAGTCACTAGGGGTGTGCCACTAAGCTCGCTCTTAGACCCTTTTCCTCGTGTGCATTAATGATCTTCCTCACTGTTTAACCAGTACTTCATCCATACTATATGCTGATGACACCAGTATATTTACTTATAGCAACTGCATAAATATTGTAATAAACCGACTGAATTTTCACCTAAACAATTTATTCGCGTGGTGCGCAAGTAATATACTTCCGATGAACGTTTCCAAAACCCAGTTTATGCTTTTTTATACACATAAACGTGCCATCGAGCCCGCACCACTGCTCATCTAACAAACTCGTTATTTCACCTGCGCATCAAGTTGTGTTTCTTTGCGTCAGACTTGACCCACACCTTAAGTTTAACTTGCATGTTGATAGGACCTAAAAATGCTTTTGGAATAAGAGCACTAACTTTATTGCGCTCGAATTTCGCACAATCATACGATCGTCACTTTATTACACATTTATGCATTGCGAGTTAGGTTACTGTATCTCAGTTAGGGGAAACACATATGCCGCGTGCATAACACGTCTACAATATTTACAAGATCAAGCCTTGAGAATAATGAATTGCTCGAGTTACATGTCACATGCAGCACTAATTTTCACTTAAAGATACTACCAGTACGCTTTATGCTCGAGCTCAAATTGGTTTTACTAATATACCGCACACTAAACCATAAAATAATTTTAGATACATTTAATGGATCTGCTCTTACCAACACTAACAAAACGAGATCTTCCTCATACAATAAGTTTTTTTACTGCCTCGAATAAACTGTGCATATGGAATGTTTACTTCCCTTTCTACGGCCATTAGCTACTGGAAATGCCTACCACCCACTATTAAAGCGTGACCCACAACAGAGTAGGCGTGGCTACAGTGGCATGCGCACCATGTTGATCCGCTGTCTGTTCATTACGCAGTTCGCCGGCTGCCTTGCTGCCTCCGTGTTCCCAGAATGCTGCTGCGCGTGTCCCTGACGTCGCGCTGCACCTGACGTTACCATCGTTCCCTCGTCGTGTCGTGGATGTGCCGCGTGGTCAACGCCTGGACGACCCCACCTTCCTTGCGGATAACAGCGGCAGCTTGCTCCTCGCTTCATCGGCCCGGGACCCGCATACTCCGCCGGACAGGATTCACGTCACAATCCACCGGCCAATCAACGACAGACCGAGTTCCACGAC